>NW_026526721.1:119511074-120243574 GCF_024362965.1 Panthera pardus | reverse complement strand
CTGTATTATCTGTTCACATACTAAGGCACTTTAATATATAAAGTTCCACCCTCTCAACAATTTTGGTTCCCTTGTTCCTGTTCATAATGCATACTCTAGTGCCTTCAATTTTTAAAACTGTGGTAAAATATACGTAACATAAAATTTGCCATCTTAACCATTTTTTTAAGTTTACTTATTTTGAGAGGGACAAAGAGTGCGCAAGTGGGGGAGGAGAGAGAGGGAGAGAGAGAGAGAGAGAGAGAGAGAGAGAGAGAGAGAGAGAGAGAGACTCTCCCAAGCAGGCTCTGGACTGTCGGTACAGAGCCCAAAGTGGGGCCTGAACTCAGGAACCATGAGATCATGACCTGAGCCAAAATCAAGGGTCAAATGCCTAACCAACTGAGCCACCCAGGCGCCCCCATCTTAACCATTTTTAAGCGCACAGTTCAGT
This sequence comes from Panthera pardus, assembly GCF_024362965.1. Taxonomy (NCBI): domain Eukaryota; kingdom Metazoa; phylum Chordata; class Mammalia; order Carnivora; family Felidae; genus Panthera; species Panthera pardus. The sequence goes on along the minus strand of NW_026526721.1, from coordinate 120,243,141 downwards.
AGTGTTAAGTGCATGCACATTGTTATGCTAGAGCCTGCAATTTTAAAGCCAAGCTTCTATGCATTTGCTACAAATTGCATAGAAGGAAACACAAGCTGACATTTCCATTTTAAAGTGTCTGCTCTTGTATAGGGGGCATATCTGTTTTCTCTTTCACTGTATTTGCCTCAGAATGATGCCTTGGCAAGTCAGTTACGAGAATTCACAGGAGGCCAAATAGTCCTATCCTTTAAAACCCCTTAGTTACAAATACTCCTATGTAATTGGCCTACACAGTCTTTTAGTGAATATTCTGCAGTTCTCCTGTTCTCAGGTCCATCAGCTGTTGCCTCATTACTTCCTTTTTTCTCTTGCAGGGATGCCAACACCAACTGGGGCTAGAAACTATTGGTATTTTGTCCTCACCTACTTATATTTGGGTTCATAGGGATATGATGTTATGTGGTTTTGTCATAAATGTTCCGTAGATTTCAAACTTTGCTACCTACTTCATTTGTTTTTATGTGTGGATTCAGAGAGACCAAAAACTATGCTGTTATCATCACCACCACCACCATCTTCCCACAACCTATTCCTCTTCCCAGCCCCTTCCTCCCAGGACTAGCTTTTGAATCACTGTGACTTACTTAGTCTTACCATCTTTTAAATACTGCTTAAGAGAGTAGCTGGTAACTCTTTAGAACATTTGCTCTTTTTGTTGTTGTTGTTGTTAACTACACAAATCAAACATCTGTGAAAGACAGCACTTTGATAAGCCAAGTTTTAAGCCTTTTTAAATCTATCATAAAATTGCTTTTAAGAGATTATTTTTTGTTCTTCAGTAAAAAAAAAAAAAAAAAAAAAAAAAAAAAAAATTCCTCAAGATGGTAAGAATCAAAGACAGTTTCATCAAACCAAATTCTGTACCAAAGAGTACAGAGTAAAAATACTATTGAACAAATTATGTTATTAAGCCAATCTGAATAACAATCACATTTCTTCACTTCGGAGATAAAGTGACTGATGCACGGCAGGCACTCAGCTATTTGTTGAATGAATGACCCAGGAAAAGCCAAAGCTGGTTGTCTCCATTTCAGCAATGTACTTAGTAACCCTTTTTAACCCTCTTCTCTGGAAAGAAATGTCTCCCTAAATCTCACTCAATCCATGTTTCAAATAAATGAAAAATAAACTATTGTTTTGGAATTCTTTAAGTTTTTCTTCATATACCAAAACTGACTCGAATCCAACAACAAAGAATCCCTTCTGGAAGTTTAAGCCTCTCTTTATGCTTATAGTACTTGTAAAAAGATTAACCCATAATTTAATAAACAGCGTGATGGTTTGGGCTGGATTATTTCCCCCCACTATTAACACAATGTTATCCATCATTACTGATTCAATCAGCTACACAAATATCAAAACTTTTTTCCTGGAAAATATAAAATGGACAAGAAATCTACCCAAATCATTAAATGTGATAAACACGAATACATCACCCAAAGCCTAGTTTACCTAATAGTTAACTGTTTGCTATTTCTTTTCACAGTTCCACTATATAAACACTTCTGGAATCTACACAAAAAACGTCGCACTGGGATATTATTACATGCCGGATTATAAACCAGACACTACTATTACTACTATCAGTGCTCTAGCAATCCATTTCTTTTTCTCCTCTCTCTCTCACACGCGCGCACACACACGCACATTCGCACAGTGAAGCCTCCAATTAACTGCCGCTGCCGGTCCAAGTGTATTTTGTTTCTTTTGGAACTCGGGATTCGTACGGCCTTTGGGATGATCGAAAAAGAGTAACAAAAGGTATCATAAATATGAACCATCAGCCAGGTCAAAGCGTCTAGGCGTTGGGGGTGGGGTGGGATGCAGGTCCTGATAAAGGAAAGTAAACAAGGTGACTCAACTGCGGAGGAAGTTATTATCGTTGGTAAGTGGGTCTGTTGCTTTGGGGTGGGGGGTTGGGAGGTACTCAGGACACCCGCTCGGGCTTTGCTGTCTCTATAAGGGAAGACGCAGCTCCTTGAGCAGAAAAGGAAAGAATTCACTACAGCGTTCCTCCCCAGGATTTAATTTCGGAATCGCGGAAGGCCCTGCCCGGCAGCAAAGCTGTCAGTGTCACAACTGCCGCGATCCCCGTGACTCTGCCCAAAGAAACGAAACCTGCGTCTTCGCCCCATTCAGAGCATCAGGATATCCTCAAACCTTCTCTTCCCCTCTCTTTGCCGCTCATCCCGCAGACGACGAGCAGAAAGAGGAGGCTGGGGAGCCCAGTCCCAGGGTGGAGAGGGCCGCGGGGCCCCGGGTTCTGGGCCTTCTGAGCCGCTGCCCCCTCGCTCACCCACCTGATGCTCTTTCACCACTTCACTGAGGCAGGGATACCGCTCCGAGATCCATCGGTAAAACTTGGGGACTCCCATCTCGACCGCCAACACTAATTCCAATCAGGGCCAAACCGAAACCAAACGCCCCGCCGGGGCCTACGCCGCAGCCTCCGGCCGTCGCTCCGCCGATGACAACACACCGCTCGCCCGACCATAGAGAGCGCTCGCCGGGCCTAGAGCGGCCGATTCGAGGCCGCATCCCCGGGGCGGGGCTCTAATCCTAGCCGCCACCGAACGGCGGTGGTTACGTTCAAGAGCAAGGCGGTGTTTTGGTGCCTGAAACTTTGTTCTGGAAATGCCGGTTGATGGAACTGTGCTTTATAAATAGACGTGGAAGTGCTGTGAAAACCTCACGAGCCTGCTGGAAGAGTTTTGGAACGCTGATTTTTGTCCTGATTGCTTGTGTCCTGGGATTACTAATCTCAGTATTTTTCAACACAGATTTAGGAAGATCTGGTGATTTGGTTTAGTTTGGCGACGGGTGAAGCGTTTCTCCGAGGAATTGGTTTAGTTTTGTTTGGCGAGGGAGAGGTTTTTTCCTTTGAGGAATATAACTCTATAACAAAGTCTCTTTTAAAAACGCTTTTTTTCCGAATTATTTGAAAAAATTTCCTAACTCCTCTCCTAACCCCCAGCCAGCTTCCTCAACTCACCGTTAGGCCCCCAAACGTAATTATATATACTTATTTTCACATTCATGTCTCCTGGTTTATCGTGTTTTTCCCCCATCACACTCTAAACTGTATAGTGAAGCATAATTCTATCAAGCGAACTTAAGTAAAATTCTGTTATGGTGAATTTTCCATTTGAATGTAATAACCTCATTACTTTTAAGTATTGTGAATTATTTTAAATCTCCTGAAAGAAAATTTACAAAAAATTAACATTAAAATATCTTTAATTTTAAAATATTAACGAAATTTTAACTGTCTTCTAAGACCACTAGATTCTGTATTCTGGTAAACTCTCAGTATGGCAGCATCTTTAAAATTACATGATTTAGTTTTCATAGTCATACTCTTTTTTTTCTTATTACATTTTCAACCATACAAAAAAAAGAGTCTTATTAAGTGAACTTGATGTGTGCTTTATGTTTATATGTTTCACAGTTAGACTGGACAGTCAGTTCCTAGAGGCAGGGGAGGTAGCTTGGTGCATAAATCTAGCATAGTGCTTTGTCCATAGTATTTATTCAATAATTTTTTTTTTGTTCAAATGAATGCTTTTTAAAAAACATTTTTTAAAGTTTTATTTATTTTTTTTAAGTAATCTCCACACCTAACATGGGGCTCCAACTCACAACCCTGAGATCAAGGATCACATGCCAGTCAGGCACCACTCAAATGAATCCTTATGCTAGCTAGTACTTAAAATCAGAGTTGTAAAATGCAGTGAGACTGGCTTGTTTAAATACATCTTTTTAGAGCATAAAAACCTAAGATGTTACATTTCTCCAGTTATAATGAACATATATTAAGAAAGCAGTTTTCTCTCTCTCTGCTCCTACCCCACTCACACTCCTTCAAAAACATTAAAATTTTTTTTAAAACAAAGTTTATTTCTTAATAACAACATATATTATTTTAAATATTATTAACAATAAGGGAGTTAATACCAGTTGCTCTGAGAACATAAAGAAACTTATTTATGTTGTACTTTGGAAATGAATTGATATAATCACAGATTAATACCAAATGCATTAATATTAGATAATTAACATATTCTTTGAAGTAATTTCATTTCACATATATGGAGTCCAACCAAGGTACATCTGGCATAGTAAGTTTTCATCAGTAGCTTCTTGTATAAGGTAATGCACATGTCCTTCAATAGATAACGGCAGCCCTGTCACTCTATTTCGGGTCTTGATTACACCTTGCAGTCGCTGCTCGATGTCAAGAACATGGGTCTTGGCCTATAAGAAGAAATTAAAAATCGTAAGTGCTAAGACCCCAATAACAAGTGGATGATGATCACTTGAAATTACTACTTTTCTGTTATTTAACAAATGTTTATATCCTTTTATGGATCATTACCCTTTTTGTAAAATCAAAGACAAAAGAAATGAAACAAATACTACATGAGATACTGATTTTGAAGCTTGCGATGTTAGTTATGATTTTATTTCTTTTTAAAGTTATCTCTACACCCAAGGTGGGCCTTGAATTCACAACCCTGAGATCAAGAGTCGCATACTCTACCAGCTGAGCCAGCCAGGTACCACAAAGGCTTGCAACATTAATCTAACATCAACTGATATGGACATGTTTCTGGACTATGTAAAATACCAGGGAATTTCTTCTACATTACAGTTCTAGAAAAATAATAATTTAAAATCGACTCTGAAAATGTTAGGACTTAAATATGTGAATGAATAATAATAGCAACAATACTCTAAAAGCCTAATATTTAGATTACATTACTATGAGTAAATGGGACTTCTAAGCTACTTGGAATGGTACACATTTCTCTCAATAACAAAAGAATATCAAAATGCAAAAGTCAGAATGACATTATTACAATAATAATCCTCAATCTATTCTCACTTATTAAAAATTATTATCTGCAAACTCTGAGACTTCAATTAATATTAGTACAGAGTGAATTACTACACATTAAAGCTTTGTAAGTTCAGGTAATCTGTGTTCCAAGTTTTTCCCACTATATCTCATTATTGTGAGCTATCTATAGTTAAACAAGAACTAGAGCTCAGAGTATTCAGTGGTCAGTCACTGACAGCATTTAGAATCAATTCTCATTTATAGAGACACAGAATGTCAGCTCCTATCAAGCTACACCTTCTACTAACCTTTTCATTGACAACTTCCCCGGTTTCATTCAGTGGTGCTTTGGAATGTCCTTTCACTGGTTTACTCCATTCCACCAGAGGATCGTGTAGAAAAGTTTTTAAGACACTAAAATGTAAACAAATGTGGTAACATGATGTTATTTTTGTAAAAAGAAGTCTCTCTAAAGTCAGCACCTAGGTGAAAAGTAAGTGAAGGATGAGAAGCTAATGGTAATACTCTTACAACACACATTACTACTGCATCAGTAACATCTGTGAACTTACTGTTTTGGGGTGAGGGACTGAAAGGAAAGAGAGAGGGAAGAGGGAAGGCAGAGAAGGATCTGAGGTATTCTTGGAGAGTAGAGTTAAGTTGAGTTCTGTGTGCCATTTCTAAATGCATACTGTGAACTTCAAATACAACTACCTATGGAAAAACCCGCTCAGTTTTCTTATAGGCAGTATGTCCAAAACAAAACTCATTACCCTTTCTCAAACTATTTAACGTGTATTCCCCAAATCAGTAAAGAACATCATTCACTCATTTGCTCTGAACAAAAATCTAGGAATCATCCTAGAATCATCAATCCTCCTCTTAACACTCAATTCTACCTCCTAAAGCCCTTTAGAACCCTTCTACTTGCCTTCATTTCTACTGTCACTACCTCATCCAATGCACCATCATTTTTCTCTGAGTTACTCTAATAGTCCTCTAACTGGTTTTCTGGTCTCTAGCCCAAACTGCAACTGTAATTTTTCTACAGTGCAAAATCTGATTTCATTTTCTCTTTTTAAAATTTCTTCTTAAAAGTTTAAACGTGTAAACCAGCCCCATGTGGACTTTTCATAATCTAGCCCTGCTCATCTAGGCACCATGATCATAGCACCATCTACTCAAAGTCTACCCTCTAGAAAACAAAATTATATTTCTTAGGCAGTCCATGCCTTCACTTGCCTTGATATTTCTATCACTCAGAATACTCTTCCCGTTTGACGGTCAATTCCATTTATCTTTAAGGTTTCAGCTACTTCCTCCAGAAATTATTTCCTGACTTCCTCCAATTGGGATAGGAGCTCTTAGTATTTCACAAGATACTATACTTCCTCTTTCAGAGAATTTGCCTTCTCCTATGTCTAACTAACCAGTATGTTATACCAAAATGTATGGTAAACAGCTTTAAAGAAAGAAGGTGGATACATGAGCTTTAAAAGTCCTTTTAAAAACTACATACTACAGCTAACATATTTAATGGTGAAACTTCTATACCCCCAAGATTAGGAACAAGATAAAGATGTGGACTTCTCACCTTGTCTATCTGACATTCATTTTGCTAGGGCAATTAGGCAAGAAAAAAAAGGCATGAGATTGGAAAGGAAAAAGTAAAACAATTTTTATCTGCAGACAATGTGCTGTTATAGAGAGAAAAATCTTAAGGTACCTACAAAATAACTATTAGAACTAATAAATGAGTTCAGCAAAATTTGCAAGATAGGGATAAATATACAAAAATCTAACACAAAAAATGAATACAAAAATGAAATAAAGAAGAAATTCCATTTAGCATAGTATTTAAAAAACACATAGAAGCACATTTAAAAAAATACAAGACTTGAAAACTAAAAATTATAAAACACTATTGAAAGAAATTACAGAAGAATTAAATAAATGAAAAGACATCCAATGTTCATGGTTCAGAAGACTCAACATTTTTGAATGACAATACTCCACAAACTAACAGATTCAATGTCATTCTTATTAACATCCAGGTTGGCTTTTTGCAGAAGTTGACAAGATGACCTTAAAATTACGGAAATGCAAAGAATAGCCAAACAATCTTGAAAAAGAAAAAGTTGGAGCACTCACAATTCCAAATTTCAAAATTTACTACAAAGCTACAGTGATCAAGATAATGTGTTGTAGGCATATGGTTAGACATACAGATCAAGAGAACAAAATTGAAGAGTCCAGAAATAAAGTCTTACATATATGCTCAACTGATTTTTCATAGAAGTGCCAAGACAATTAAATGGAGAATAATATTTTCAAAAAGTAGTGTGAGGAAAACTGGATCTGCACACTCAAAAGAATAAATATGGACCCCTACCTCACACCAGAAACACAAAATAACTGAAAATGACCATAGACCTAAATATAAGAGCTAAAACTACAAAACACTTAAAAGAAAACAGAGGCGTAACTGTTCATGATTTGGATTATGCAATAGTTTCTTAAATGACACCAAAAGCACAAACAACAATAAAAATAGATAAATTGGACTTCATCAAAACTAAAAACTTAAATGCTAAAAAGGACATCATCAAGAAAGCAAAAAAGACAATCCACATATGGGAGAAAATATTTTCAAATTATGTATCTCTTAAGGATTTACTACCCACAATATGTAAAGAAGTCTTACAACGCAACAATAAAAAGACAAATAATTCAATTTAAAAAAAAATGGAAAGGATTTGAATAGTTATTTGTCCAAAGATGATATACAACTGACCAATAAGTGCATGAAGAGATGCTCAACATAACTGATCATTAGGGAAATGCAAGCTAAAACCATAACGAGATACCATTAGGTATACCACCCACTAGGATGGGTAAAGTAAAAAAGACAGGTAAACAACAAGTGTTGGTAAGAATGTGGAGAAATTGGAACCCTCATACCTTGCCATTGGGATTCTAACGTATTACCTCAAAATGTTAAGCTTAGAGTTAACATGTAACCCAGTAATTCTACACCATACCCAAGAAAACTGAAAACGTATATCCACATAAAACTTGTACACAAATGTTCACAGCCACACTTTTCACAATAGTCAAAAGGTGTAAACAATCCATTGTCCATTAGTTGATAAACGGATAAACAAAATGTGATGTACAATAGAATATTTGGCAATAAGAAAGAATGAATTACTAATACAGGCTACAACATGGATAAACCCTAAAAACACCATGTTAAGTGAAAGAAGACATAAAATGCCACATGTTGTAGGATTCCATTTATATATGAAATGTTCAGAATAGTCAAATCCATTGAGACAGAAAGTAGGTTAGTGTTTGCTAGACAATGGCAGGGGAGTAGGGATGGAGAGTACCTGCTAATTTCTTTTGGGGGTGATAAAAATGTTTTATAATTAGATACCAGTGATGGTTGCACAATCTTGGGAATATGCTAAAAACCACTACAGTACACTTTGAAACAGTTAATTTTACGGTATGTAAATTACATCTTTTAAAAAACTGAGATATAATGGACGTACAACATTAGTTTCAGGTGTACATAACTTGCTATTTGTATATATTGCAGAATGATCATCACAAGAAATCTAGCTAATATCCATAAACATACATAGTTACAAATGTTTTTTCTTGTGATGAGAACATTTATTTGTTTGCTTATTTAAATTATTTATTCACTTAACTAATCTCTATACCCAACATGGGGCTTGAACTCACAAGCCTGGGATCAAGAGTCTCATGTTCTTCCACCTGAAACATCAGGCACCCCCTTCGGACACGGACTTTTAATATTTACTCTCTTAGCAACTTTCAAATACACAATACGGTATTATTAACTATAGTCACCATGTTGCACAAAATATTTCCACGACTTAATTTATTTCATAACGAAAAGTTTATACCTTTTGATCACCTTCATCCATTGTCTATCCTCCACCCCCACCCTCTGGCCACCACCAGTCTGTTTTTTATGAGCTCAGTTTTTGTTTTTCTTTTTTTACTTAAGTTTTAATTTTAATTTCCATTAACATAGTGTTATGTTAGTTTCAGATGTACAATAAAGTAATTCAACAGTTCCATACATTACCCTGTGCGCATCATGACAAGTGTAATCCTTAGTTCCCATCACCTATTTAACCATCCCTCCACTCCACCTTGGTAATAACCATCAGATTGTTCACTATAATAAGAGTTTGTATCTTGCTCTATTTTTTCACCTTTGCTTGCTTGTTTTATTTCTTAAATTCCACATATGAGTGAAATCATATGGTATTTGTCTTTCTTTGATTGACTTCTTTCACTTAGTATACTTTTTAGCTCCACCCATGTCATTGCAAATGGCAAAATTACATCCTTTTTTATAATTGAATAATATCCTATTATATGTGTGTGTGTGTGTGTGTGTGTGTGTGTGTGTGTGTGTACATACATTACCAAGTCTTTTTTTTCCTTAAATTTATTTGTTTAAATTCAAGTTAGTTAACATACAGTGTAGTATTGGTTTCAGGAGTAGAACCCCGTGATTCATCACTTACATACAACATCCAGTACTCATCCCAACAAGTACCCTCCTTAATGCCCACCACCCGTTTAGCCCATCCCCCTACAACCCACCTCCCCTCCAGCAACCCTCAGTTTGTTCTTTGTATTTAAGAGTCTCTTATGTTTTTATCTTATTTTTCCTTCCCTTCCCCTATGTTTATCTGTTACATTGCTTAAATTCCACATGAGGGATATCATAGGATATCTGTCTTTCTCTGGCTGATTATTTAGCTTAGCATAATACACTCTAGGTCCATCCATGTTGTTGCAAATGGCAAGATTTCATTCTTTTTGATCACTGAGCAATATTCCACTGTGTGTATGTATGTATGTGTATATGTGCGTGTGCGTGTGTGTGTGTGCGTGTGTGTATATACATACATCTTCTTTATCCATTCAGCAGTTGATGGACATTAGGGCTCTTTCCATACTTTGACTATTATTGATAGTGCTGCTATAAACATTGGGGTGCATGTGCCCCTTCGAATCAGCATTTTTGTATCCTTTGGATAAATACCTAGTGGTGCAATTGCTGGGTCATACAGTAGTTCTATTTTTAATTTTTTGAGGAACCTCCATACTGTTTTCCAGAGTGGCTGCACCAGTTTGCCTTCTCACCAACAGTATAAGAGGGTTCCCCTTTCTCTGCATCCTCGCCAACATCTGTTGTTTCCTGAGTTGTTAATTTTAGCCATTCTGAAGATGTGAGGTGGTATCTCAATGTGGTTTTGATATGTATTTCCCTGATGATGAGCAATGTTGAGCATTTTTTCATGTGTCTATTGGTCATCTGGATGTCTTCTTTGGAAAAGTGTTTATTCATGTCTTATGCCCATTTCTTCACTGGATAGTTTTTTTGGGTGTTCAGTTTGATAACAAAATCTATAAAGATAAATTCTTTATGTATTTTGGATACTAACCTTTTATCTGATATGCCATTTGCAAATATCTTCTCCTATTCCATCAGCTGTCTTTTAGTTTTGTTGATTGTTTCCTTCACTGTGCAGAAGTTTTTATCTTGACGAGGACCCAATAGGTGATTTTTGCTTTTATTTCCCTTGCCTCTGGAGACACGTGCTGTGGCCAAGGTCAAAGAGGTTTCTGCCTGTTTTCTCCTCTAGGATTTTGTTGGTTTCCTGTCTCACATTTAGGTCTTTCATCTATTTTGAATTTATTCTTATGTATGGTGTAAGAAAGTGGTCCGGTTTGATTCTTCTAAATGTCACTGTCCAATTCTCCCAGCACCATTTGTTAAAGAGACTGTCTTTTTTCCACTGGATACTCTTCCTGCTTTGTCGAAGATTCACTGGCCATACATTTGTGGGTCTATTTCTGGGTTCTCTATTCTATTTCATTGATCTAGGTCTCCATTTTTATGCCAACACCATACTGTCTTGATGTAATCCAGGCTAAAGTCTGGAACTGTGATGCCTCCAGCTTTGGTTTTCTTTTTCAACATTACTTTGGCTATTCAGGGTCTTTTGTGGTTCCATACAAATTTTAGGATTGTTTGTTCTAGCTATGTGAAGAATCCTGGTGGTATTTTGATAGGGATGGCATTGAATGTGTAGATTGCTTTGGGTAATATAGACATTTTAACAATATTTATTCTTCCAATCCATGAGGATGGAATATTTTTCCATTTCCTTGTATCTTTTTCAATTTCTTTCATAAGCTTTCTGTAGTTTTCAGCATACAGATCTTTTACCTCTTTAATTAGGTTTATTCCTAGGTATTTTATGGTTTTTGGTGCAATTGTAAATGGGATCGATTCCTTGATTTCTCTTTCTGCTGCTTCATTGGTATATAGAAATGCAACTGATTTCTGTACGTTGATTTTATATCTTGCAACTTTGCTGAATTCATATATCAGTTCTAGCAGTTTTTTTGGTGAAGTCTTTTGGGTTTTCTATGTAGAATATCATGTCACCTGTGAAGAATGAAAGTCTGGCTTGTCAATTTGTATGCCTTTTATTTCTTTTTGTTGTCTGATTGCTGAGGCTAGGACTTCCAGTACTATGTTGAAAACTATACCATATCTTCTTTACCCATTCATCAATCAATAGACACTTGGGCTGCTTCCATTATCTTGGCTATTAGAAATAATGCTGCTATACACATCAAGGTGTATGTATCTCTTTGGATTAGTGTTCTTGCATTCTTTTGTAAGTGCCTAGTAGTGCAGCTCGTGGATCATAAGGTAGTTCTATTTTTTTCTTTTTAAGACTCCACATATAAGTGATCTCATACACTTCTGTCTTATTTTCACTTGGCATACATGCCTTCAAGGTCTATCTATGTTGTCACAAATGGCAAGATTTCCTTCTTTTTATGGCTGAATAATATTCCACTGTGCATGTATATGTGTGTGTGTGTGTGTGTGTGTGTGTGTGTGTGTATACACATATACATATACATACATCAGACTTTTTTTACCCATTCATCCATCAATGGACACTCAGGTTGCTTCCATGTCTTGGCTATTATAAATAATGCTGCAATGAACTGTAAGTTATACCTTAATAAAGCTTTATTTAAAAAAATTCACTTCGGGGCACCTGGGTGGCTCAGTTGGTTGAGCATCCAACTTCAGCTCAGGTCATATCTTGCGGTTTGTGAGTTTGAGCCCCACGTCAGGCTCTGTGCTGACAGCTCAGAGCATGGAGCCTGCTTCGGATTCTGTGTCTTTCCCTCTCACTTCCCCTCCCATGCTCATGCTCTGTCTCTCAACAATAAATAAACATTAAAAAAAAATGTTTTTTAAATACAATACAATAAAATAAAAAAATTCACTTCAACCAATGCAAAGTGGCTTCTATTATTTAAAAAACATATTTAGGAACCAGTAATTACACTCAAGATTACTGTTAAATTGTTTACATAACATAAATAATTACCTCATTAAAGGCTCTCTTTGATCTCGCATCAGCCTCATTGTAACTTCACAAGCTCTTCGAAAAAGACCTTCTGTTCCCATAGGACCCATTCCATTAACCATATTATGAGTCAGCCGAAATGGAACAATTTCTGGAACTTCAAAGGTTTCCCCCTTAAAACAAGGCATTTTATTAAAAAGTAGTATTAGAATTTTAAAATCTTTGTGCAAAAAAAAATTAGAACTTCAAGTCTAGACTCTTTAAGCAAAGTGCAGAGATACCTTCAAAATATTTATATTTTTATAATATGTAAATATAAAAATATTTGTAACCACATTAAAGGCCTATATCATGAAGGAGCCTACATCTCTACCTTTGATCTAACGGATGGATGGATTCACCTATCACTGAATTATTATAGTGAATATTACTATAGAGAAATTTTTATGCATTCAATATTTAATCTCTTATTAACTTCCTTAATGTCCTTCTTGAGTAATATAAAATAAAAACAAATATTCTCATATTTTTCTTTTTTTTTTTTAAGAGTTTCACTTTAAAGCAGGGAGGGAAAAGAAATAACCAAATGTTAGATGCTCATATTGATGAGAGTATACAACATATAATATAATGAAGTCCAGTTCATTTGTTTTCTACCATTCTCAACCTGCCTTTCATAGGGCCTTTTCATCCCCAAATTTATTGACTCAGTTTCTTATATGATTTAACAAATACCAGTGGTTTATCTTTTGATTTAATCTTATTTGTATCTGTAACCTGTCTTAGTTCCTGTGACAGCAGACGGCAATCAATACTGGGGATATGAAAATAGGGGGTTAATCTACTAGTATGCCTTCCAGGACACTGGAAAATTAGAGGGGGGCTGAGGGACCTCAGTCCAACTAGCTTAATTTATTCTTAAGCCCCTCTGGACCTAAAGAATTTTCTGGGATGTCTGCCAAGATCTGTGTATTTTGTTTAAATTCCTGGATGATTCTGATATGCTGCCAGGTTTGGAAACCATCACATTAAAGTACTGTCTCTTTAGAACTGAGTCTCAGTAAAATGAACTGATCTGCCCATATCACATAATTAAGAACGGAGTCAGAACTTGAATCTTTGGATTTCAAGTTCAGTGCTAGTTTTCCTGTATCACTTTTTTGAGTTCTCTTCATCCTAAGTTGCTTTACTGAGGACTCTGGGATCCACTGATCAAAACCAGTCAAAAAAACTCTCAGTGTGACTCAACTGTGATGATAACTGCTACCAACGGGTATATCTAGGAAGAACAGTTGTTAAAAAAGGCAATTGGGAGAAAACATACAATTAACTAGAATGAGTCACATCACTTACCTTATTGAAGAGACAGTTGAAATCCACATGTACACATTCACCAGTCAAAGAATCAAAGAGGATGTTTTCACCATGACGGTCTCCAAGCCCCAGGATATAACCAACCATTGACATAACTGCAGTGGAACGACAGTATGCTGACCTGCTACTGTACCTAAAGAAAACACAATGCCTATCACATATCCTTATGCCACTGATTTAATTTAGATTTAATTTTAAATTTAGAATTAAAAAAAAAATTTTTTTAAGTAATCTCTAGCCCCAATGTGGGTCTCAAACTCACAACCTCGAGAACAATCACACACTCTACTGACTGAGCCAGACAGGCACCCCTAAGATATTTTTTAAAACATCTAACCATAATAATGTATTATTTTCTGTTTAATTTACCATGATGTAGGATCAGGGAATGTCCTCAGAAACCACTCATGAAAAACAGGAGGATGCCTGGGTAGGAGAAATTCTTGGAATACTTTGAGTTTTTCAGACAAAGCTGCGGCTTTTGGTAGCATACACTGGCGAAGTTCTTTTCCTGTCATATAAACTCCTACAAGGTAGAGTGGTTTTCATTAATCACACAAGCCAAATAAGGGGCAATTTTTTTATTGGACAGAAAACATCCATTTTTATTCAAATTGTTAATTAAAAGAATGGAAAATTTTTCATAAACTTACCTTCTGATATTATAATAAAATAATAAAACGCATTATGTATGTTCTCTTGTAATTATCCAAAGTGAAGCTTCTTGTTTATGAAAATAAATGTCAACTAAAACTAATGTGGAATCAACTGATTCCAGAAGATATTACTCAGAATAAATCCAACGTGAGGAGTACCCCTGGAATTGTAAAATGCTGTAGTCCTCACTAAAATTGTACTAATCTCTCTGTTAATCAGCATGTAGTATAGGTCCACACTGAATCATTATTTAAAAACCTACAATGGTGCTTTGAAATAATTTACTGTGTGAAGGCTAGCCTGTAAGATTCATAGTATAGCTGATTCTTGAGCTAATCTTGTACAATGCAAATCATCTGGAGAAAAACAAGAAATTTTCCTTCTGATATACTGGTGAGCTTATATTAGATGGGTGATATGACTACAGTCTATAAAGTGCCTTTCAGGCCCACCTTGGTTTAGATACTTTTTTTTTTTAAGAGAGAAAGTACAAATGGGGGATAGGGGCAGAGGGAAAAGGGGAGAGAGGCAGTGAGAAGGAAAGGTGGGGAGAGAGGAAGAGAGAGAGAGAGAGAGAGAGAGAGAGAGAGAGAAAATATCTCAATCAGGCTCCATGCTCAGCATAGAGCCTGATATAGGGCTCAATCCCACAACCCTGGGATCATGATTGGAGCTGCAATCAAGAGTAAGATACTCAACTGACTGAGCCACTCAGGCACCTCAGTTTGGTGCTTTTTACACCCAAGGCAGAGCCAAAGTTTTAAGGATAAGTTTGAGATTTGATGTTTTCAGTCTCAAATGTTACATAATTCCCATGTGTTCACGGTATTTAAAAAAGTTTTTTTTAATATTAAAAAAAATCCAATAACAATAACTAAAACTTTATTTCATCCTTCCAATAAAATAGTCAATAGTAAATTCCTTGGAATAAGAGTCCAGTGTGTGAGTTTCAGCTCTGCAACTTATCAGCTTTGTGAACGTGGGGAAGTTACTTAACCTCTGTACTGTACATAAAATAGGGATAATCACTTAACAATAAAAAACAAGGCATATAACATACTTAGCACAATGATACAGTAACTTATAAATGTTACTTATTGTTATGGGTTAAATTGTACCCTAAAAAAATGTGTTTAAGTCCTAATCCCTGGTACCTGTGAATGTGACCTTAATTGAAAGTAGGGTTGCTGCCCATATAATAAAGTTAAGATGAGGTCATTATGGTGGGCCCTTAATACACTATGACTGTGTATAAAATACTGTATAAGAAAACAGACATATAGACTTAGGGACAACACTGTACGATGACGGAGAATAGAGCGAGTAAAGTGATGAGTCTATAAGCTAAGTAACATCAAATATTGCTGAAGAGAGCAGAAGCTGACAGAAATGCATGGAAGTTTCTCTGCTAGAGCTTGCAGAGAGATGGCCCTACTGACACCAAGATTTTGGATTCACAATTCCCAAATTGTGAAAGAATACATTTCTGTTGTTTGTAGCACTTTGTTACAGTGGCCCTAGGGAAGAGAATAACTTATTTTCTACCTTATTCTGATAACTTCATCTATCATCCCATATGTTCTTCATCTAGCTATTCTTAATGTCTGTATCTTTTATAACAATAGTACAATTACCTAAGGAACTCAATATTGTTACAGTATTATTAACTAACCTTTAGACCTTATCAAATTTCACCAAATGTCCCACTACTATCCTTTGTCTGGGCCAGGATCCAACCAGGATCCCTTATTACACTCAGCTGTCATTATCTCCTTAATGTCCTCAAATGTGAGTAATTTTTGTCTTTGTCTTTGATTACCTTGAAATTTTTTAAGAGTTCTAACCAGTCATATTTTTGTTTCTCCACTGTAAAGTTACTACTTTTCTTCCTTTTTAATTAAGAAGTAGCTTATGGGGAGATACTTTGAGACCCTACAAATAACCTTTTGCCCATTAATTTCAACATCCATTGATAATCGCTGCCTGCAATAATTATTATTGTGGTACTTGCTAATTGGTGATTTTCTATTTCCATAATTTCCTCTACATTCATTAACTACAAGGAAGATCTATTATATATTGTAAGGAAGAACTGTTCCTACTTCCCTACTTATTTATTGAAGCATTTATTTACATCAGTGTGGACTCATGTCAATTTTATTCCATGAGTTATAATCTATACTATCATTATTTATTTTCTTGCTCAAATTATCTGAGGCTTGGCCAGTTGGAGTCTCTAATTCCAATCTAATACTTTTGGCTTTATTCAAACCTTCTTTCTCCTTTTCTTCCTCTGACAGTGGAAGAAAACTAGCTCTCATTATCCACAATATATTTATTTATTTGCTAAAGTTGAGTATACAGGGGTGCTTGGGTGGCTCAGCCGGTTAGGCATCCAACTTCAGCTCAGGTCATGATCTCACAGCTCATGGGTTCGAGCTCTGTGTCAGGCTCTGTGCTGACAGCTCAGAGCCTGGAGCCTACTTCTGATTCTGCATCTCCCTCAGTCTCTGTCCCTCCCCTGCTCATGCTCTCTCTTTCTCTCTCAAAAATAAACATTAAAAATAAATAAATAAAAAATAAAGTTGAGTATACATGTAAAGTAGTTTCAGAATTGCTAACCAAAACCTCTGTGAAAAACAAATTTTCATGTACATTTTTGTAAGCTACATCAAATTTTTCGGGATAAAGATAGAGAAGGAAGGTGTAAAGACAAACACCTTAGTACTTCTGTATATAGACTATCATTTGACCTAGAAATTCTACTATGGCTTATTAAAAAAGAGGTACAATGAGATATGTTAATAACAATTATACATGTTAGATTTTATACTCATTATATATTTGTACTTTAAGAATTCATTTTAGTACCCTTTTCCTTATATAGTTTGGTCAGAATAGGTCTCAAGCCAGCAGTGTTGTTAACCCATTCAATAATCCCACATTCATCATTCAGGGGAATAACTGCGTATGTTCGGATATGAAGTTCTCTTCTGCGAGATTCTGCATCTTTTCTCAAGCACTATTAAAAAAAAACAACAACACATAAACTTAAAAATTCAGAATTCTACATGTCATGTCAAATATATCTAAAAATTATTCATTTCATAGCAAAAGAATGTCAGTGAAAGTTTACTCTGTGGTATAGATGAATAATTCTTCAGAATGGTAGGAAAGGATACTACTAGGATAGTATCCATCCTCTTTTTCCAAATCATTAAAAATGCCTTGGGCAAGTCCCTCTTTTTTAATTATTCACTGAGAATTATTCACTATTCATGGGCAACCCATTCACTTTTTTAATTATTAACGTGAGAATACTGTGTTGAAAGTATTAAAGTTGTATATTCAATGACAAAATGTTCTTTCACTGTTTATTGCTTTATAGCTATTACTGAAATGTTAAGTCCTTAGGTACAAAGACTGCTATTTAATTTTGATTATCTCAAAAATTTATAAACAAAAAAGTATGAGTTTTATGATGTCCTTAAAATTTTTATTTTATATATTGTATAAAAATTTTATTTTTATTCTTGCAGCTTGATATTACAGCTTCATTTGAAAAACTATCTCCTAGCAGAAGAAAGCTTTTTACATCTCATTTGATTAATTCTGAATTAATTTAGGAAAGGATAAACAGTATTTTGTTTAATTCTGGAACTGTAGGACACAAACAGACTAAGCATATAAGTATAATTGCAATTTGTCCAATTCAAAAGCACAACCACTAACCAAAAACATATTTTAAATGCCAGGAATAAGTAGGCTACATAAATGTCAGCCAAACAGTATAGTATTAGAATTTACATGTAAAGATCAGTTTGTGGTCTCCTAGACAAACACAGACTGTAGTTTTTGAAAATCAGGCTACAGTATCTGACCATGGCAATGAGGAGAACAGTAACGAAATAAATTAATCAGTAACAAAACTGAAAAAGATACATTTATAAACTAAAGCCAGGCCATCTAATACTCCTAACCAGAAAAACACTCAAGGGAGCTACGGATGAACATACTAATTGGTTTAACAGTCAGTGAATTAAGTTACCAATTTACCAAACATTTAAAAAAAGTTTTTTAGGGGCGCCTGGGTGGCTCAGTCGATTGAGCGTCCGACTTCGGCTCAGGTCATGATCTCACGGTTCCCGATTTCAAGTCCCACATCGGGCTCTGTGCTGACAGCTCGGAGCCTGGACCCTGCTTTGGACTCTGTGTCTCCCTCCTTCTCTGACCCTTCCCTGCTCATGCTATCTCTCAAAAATAAATAAGAATATTTAAAAAACAAAACAAAACTTTATACCACATTAAAAGCCCATTTCAAAGGCAATATGAAATGAAGGACTTTTTTAAAAATTTATTTAAAATGTTTGGGAAGGGCGATTGGGTGGCTCACTCGATTAAGCATCTGACTTCAACTCAGGTTATGATCTCGCTGTTTGTGAGTTCAAGCCCTGTGTTGGGCTCTGTGCTGACAGCTTGGAGCCTGGAGCCTACTTCAGATTCTGTCTCTCCCTCTCTCTCTGTCCCTCCTGTACTTGTGCTCTCTCTCTCTCTCTCTCTCTCTCTCTCTCAAAAAACGTAATAAACATTAAAAAAAAAAAGCATTCAATAGAAAATATTTTCCCTCATTAACAGGTCTTACACATTTTTCTCAACATAATAAAGGTAATCTAATTTTTTAAAAAGTTACATGAACCCAGCAATTCCACTTCTGTATACACACTCAAAAGACTGAATGCAGGAATTCAGAGTTATTTATATACCTATGTTCATGGCAGCATTATTCACAATAGCAAAAGGTAGAAACATTCTAAGTGTCCCTTGATAGATGAATGAATAAACAAAATGCAATATACACATACAATGGTATATTATTCAGCCTTATAAGGGAAAAAAATTCTGACACATTGTAACATGGATGAAACCTGAAGACAATACCAAGTGAAAAAGCCGGTAAAAAAGGCCCAAAACTATATGATTCCACTTCTACAAGGTACCTAGAGTAGTCAAATTCATAGAGATAGAAAGTAGAATGGTGGTTACCAGAGGCTGGGGAGGAAGAGGAATGAGGAGTTATTGTTTACTGGATACAGAGTTTTGGTATGAAAAGATGGCAAAAGTTCTGGAGAGGGATGGTGGGGATGGTTGCACAACAATGTGTATGTACTTAATGTCACTAACTGAACAGGTCAAAATGGTTAAAATGGTAAATTTTATCCCAATTAAAAAAAATTAAGTGAAAACAAAAAAGGTAGTACATTTCATTCTCTTTTTAAGAATGATCTGGGGCGTCTGGGTGGCTCAGTCGGTTAAGCGGCCGACTTCGGCTCAGGTCATGATCTCGCGGTCCGTGAGTTCGAGCCCCACGTCGGGCTCTGTGCTGACAGCTCAGAGCCTGGAGCCTGTTTCAGATTCTGTGTCTCCCTCTCTCTGACCCTCCCCCGTTCATGCTCTGTCTCTCTCTGTCTCAAAAATAAATAAACGTTAAAAAAAATTAAAAAAAAAAAGAATGATCTATTTGCATACTGAAAAGTTCCTATCACAATGATAGTAATTACTGTAATTCTAAAATTAAAGCAAACTATCTCCAAACCTTATTAATCAAGGAATTAAATTCCATCAGTCTACAATCCTTTCTCAGGTCATCTTTAGGCTTACACATCATGATGTAGAACTTTCCATCTGATCCTTTTAAAGAGATCTTCTTTGGTTTCTGAAGGGATGCAAGAATTTCCACCTAAAAGATGATGAATTATATAGAAGTTAAGGTCAAGATTCTTTAAATTTTTTATTTTTTTTGAGAGAGAGTGTGTGTTAGTAGGGGAGAGGGGCAGAGGGAGAGGGGGAACAATAGAAAAACAGAAAGAGAGAGAGAAAGAGGGAGGGAGGGAGAGAGTGCGTACGCGCACCTGATGCAGGGCTCAATCTCAGGACCATGAGATCATGACCTGAGCCGAAGTCAAGAGTCTGCCGCTTAACCAACTGAGCCACCCTGGCACCCCCATTTAAACTTTTATATTTAAAAATTGTGCTACCTAACAAAAAGAATATAATAACCTATATTGTGTAGTAAGTTTATTATTTTAATGATTTCTTTTTTTTTTTAATGTTTATTTATTTTTGAGAGAGACAGAGCATGAGCAGGGGAGGGGCAGAAAGGGAGGGAGACACAGAATCCGAAGCAGGCTCCAGGTTCCGAGATGTCAGTACAGAGCCTGACATGGGTCTCAAACCCACGAAATGCGAGATCATGACCTGAGATGAAGTCAGACGCTTAACAAACTGAGCCACCCAGGTGCCCCTTTAAAGATGTCTTTGATCGTAATCACCTATCATCTATGAAAAGAATGGGTTGCCCATGAATAGAGACCCACTTTCACCCATTAGGAGTGGATATAAAGTAAAAGGATTACTTTATCAGTAATGTAACTGCTTATACATCTAAACTTAGGTATTCTCTTCAGAACAGTCACAATGTTTAAATGACTTTTGAAACATTTTTCAGAGCCTGTCTTCAGAGCTGTAGGCACTGTTTTTAAATTTTATTTTTAATGTTTATTTATTTTTGAGAGAGGGAAAAGACAGAGCACAAGCAGGGGAGGGGTAGAGAGAGAGAGAGGGAGACACAGAATCCGAAGCAGGGTCCAGGCTCTAATCTGTCAGCACAGAGCACGATGCAGGGCTCAAACTCACGAGCAGTGAGATCATGACCTGAGCCGAAGTCGGACGCTAAACCAACTGAGCCACCCAGGTGCCCCTAAATGTCTTTAGGGTAAGAAATGATTATCAATTTAATGTAACTTGATTTTTGAAAAAAGAAACTCTTTCCAAAATCAAGTCTACCTAATAAGGTGAGTCAATAAGCTGAGTATTATTCTTAAGTTAAAAACAAAACCTGATTATAAGTAAGAATGATTTCATTATATGGTTTAGTATCTGCTATGAAGCAATTAAATGTTTTGATCTATAGACTTGCTGGAACAAACACAGTTATGAAAAGTATTTACTTAGGGGGTACCTGGATGGCTCAGTCAGTTGAGCATCTGAAATCGGCTCAGATCATGATCTCATGGTTCATGAGTGCAAGCATGTGAGCCCTATGTTGGCCTCTCTACTGTCAGTACAAAGCCCCCTTCGGATCCTCTATCCCCACCCTCTCTCTGCCACTCACCCATTCTCTCCCTGAAAATTAAATAAACATTAAAAAAATTTCACTTAGAAATGCTCTAGTACCATTTCTTTAAAATAGTCATATATTTAGGTACCTAGGTGGCTCAGTCAGTTAAGCACCCAGCTTTGGCTCGAGTCACGATCTCGTGGTTTGTGGGTTCGAGCCCTGCATCAGGCTCTGTGCTGACAGCTCAGAGCCTGGAGCCTGCTTTGGATTCTGTGTCTCCTTCTCTCTCTGCTCCTCCCCCCCCACTCACACACATGCAGCTCTCTCTTGCTCTCTCTCTCAAAAATAAATGAACATTAAAATAAAATAAAAAATAAAAGTTACATTTATAGTTACATATTATACTTCAAAAAAAAAATCAAGTTCTTCTTAGCTGAATTTTGTGTCCTTCCAAAGTATAAACAAAAACTATATTTTGTTCTCATTTTTTTCTCCATTTTTAGGACAAAAGAAAGTATGGAAAAGTCAAATTGTGGAAAATAAAAATTATACTCAAACTAAAACAATATGAACATCTAAAAAATCAAAATACTCAATCATTTTTTTAAGGACACTGTCCTAGGGGTTATACATGATTAAAAGGGAAATAAGTCTAAATATTGTGTGTGTATATCTTACAATGCACAAGGGAAGATAAAATGTATATGATTGAAAAGCTGACGAAACAAAGGTAGCACATGATTAGAAAAAGACATGTAATGTTAGCAATATGTACTAGAAAAGTTGAGAAGAGAAAATGTGTTCAAGGGAGGACATAAAAAGCTAAAAATTCTGAAGGAACCATCTCCCCTAGTATGCTATTTAAGATGCATGGCTCTTGTTCATCATAATACACATTAGAAAAGTACCAGTCTTCTCCATATGGATATTTTTGTGGGTCATAGATCTTGGGAACATTTTTAACATTTAATTTTGTCCCACTGGTATAAAGTTTTACTTTTCTGTACTTCTAATCATTTTTTTCTTTGTAAATACAATTTACTTACTTTCTGAGAAAGACACCTCTAAACTTACTTTGCCGTTTCTAACTTCACTAAATTTTAAAATTGTAGTTAGTTATGTAACATTGAAGTTTACCGTATCATCAAAGCTGGCAATATAGGCCCAATGCCCAGGAAATGGCTCGTGGTTGGCATGAGCACCCGGAATTGATGGAAGAGTAGGTATCATGACTGACTGTAAAGGAATGAGGATTTCACTAAATGTTGGTTCTTCTACCAGCTTTTTAAGCATTTTAAAATGAGTGCTCATACTTAATGTAGAACTACTTCCATCCACCTGGGGGAAAAAAAACAGTACGTTTTAATTACTCTGTGTTTACCTTGAATTGTAGAATGCTTAATTTCAACCAAAACAAAAATTCCATTTCTACAGTATTTTAATCACAATGGTTAAGCAGTCAGTGGTTTTCTAAAAATTTTTTATACATCTCATTTTACCTACTCTGTATTCTTTCACTGCATCAGTAATAGTACCTATACCACAGGGCTGTTTAATGACTAAAGGAGATAATAAAGGAGATAATAGAGGCATATAGTCTATTATCCCCTATTACAAAATCCAATAAGTTGTGTAAATCAAACCTTTTATTCAGTACTAAATCTCATTTGGCAGCAAAATGATACCTGAACTTCTCACTTAGAACAAAGATTAGTATGTTTTACTGCAGAAACAGTTATGTAACCGATTATGGGACATTTTAACAGAATAACTGCAGTAGGGATACTCAATATTAAGTACATACACTGCATTACCTTTAAAAATGTGAAAAATTCTGAATTCCTAAATGTAGCTGGCTACAAAAATTTCAGATAAAGAACTGAAAACTTATACATGTGTAGCATTTAGAAAAGTGCCAGTGCATAGTAAATGTTTACCATTATCATAACACTGTCCTTGATAATGCCAAGTACATCAAAGGTCAAATAGGACTAATGCAGATAGCAAAAACATATTTTTCTTTCAAGGTGTTTATTGATGAAGGGAAGGTGAGACCTAGAATAGTCTGTATTTTCTTATCTATAAAGAGCGAATAGACTGAACATGTATGTAAAGTGAAATCTAGCTATTTACTTATAAAGAGTCTCTTTCTCCCTCCTTATAACTATCCTCATTCCCTACTTTTACCTTTTCTAGGTATTCTTTAGGGTACTTTTCCAATTCCTTGGGTAAAAGAGTGGGTTACCCCTTAAGCATGTTCATTACAGAAATATACTGAAAAAAGTAGTCATTAAACTAGATGATAATCATCTCCTTTCTTCCCTATGATTCTATCAACTCCTCAAGGCAGCAGAACATGTCTTATTTATCTTTGTTTCAGCATAGTGCCTGTTCCCTCAGAGGCAATGAAATAAATGTGTACTGAAAGAATGAAATGAAATGAAAATCAAAACTCCAATCTTCTTTCCTCTCATATCTGTAGGTTAACATGTAAGTTTTGAAACTTTAAAGATATGACACAAAATAATAACAGAGATAACTATGAGTATTTTACATAGTTATATTTTTAGAGCCTATTTCATATCCTTCTACTTAAATTATTTCTAATAGATATGGATAATTTACTCTCTGAATAATCTACATTAAAAAGAGCTTTTAGAAATTTTTGAGTATATCTGAGAGAGGGACAGGTTAGAAAATTTAAAAACAGCTTTATTGAGGTTAAGTACACAATCTGATGAATTTTGATGTATGTGTACACTCATTTGTTAGAATTTTCACTTAACTAATCAAATGAAAGACAACCAGCTAAAATCATACAGAAGTTTTGTATAAATTATCCAGTACTGGTCTATAAGTAGTGAGATTTATGATCATACCGGTTTATTGCACAATTCTAGAAGCTTATCTGTTAGGCGAGTTGCATCTCCAACAAACTTTTCTAAGGATTTTTTCATATGAATAGCTTTATTTAGGATTTCCTTGCATCTGTTCACACGCATGGGATAAGAAGACTGTCATAAAAAAAATTAAATGTAGTTTTATAAAAGATTTTAAAAAAATAACAAAATTTTGACACAAATCAACTTAAAAAGTATTCATGATGATGATGAGAATTTATACTATTCAAATTTCCTGGTAATCAATTCGGCAATGCTTTCAACAGCCATAAAAATGCTGTTATCTTATGAATTCCATTCTTAGAATTTATCCTGGTAGAATAATCAGAAATGAGAATACAGATGTGTCTAGATGTATTACAAGAGTAAAACTATGGAAAACCAACAGTTAAATAAATTACAGAAAATAAATTACTATAGAATTTTATATAATTATTAAAACTGCGTCTTCAAAGAATATTGAATTCATACGAACATGCTTATGGTAACAATTGTAGGTGAAAAATATCAAATTCTCTATCTCTATAATCCAAATTTAGCATTAAAATATGCATAGAAAATATACATACAAAAATACGGAAGAATATTAATGGTAGAATTAGTGAATTTTAGTTTTCCTTTTTAGATCTCTGTGTATTTTCCGAATTCTCCAAAATATTTATAATTAAATATATTTGCCACCTTATAAATGCTTATTAATAATGCAATAAAGCTTTTCTATTATTAAAAGTTTAGGTACTTCAGATAAAACACTTCGAAAAAAGTAGGCTACCATTTTTATACCATGCACTAAAGTTTATTAGACTTCATAGAGAAACAGGATGCTGAATTCTTTGACCTTAACGTACCTGTCCTTTCATTTGATATGGTACATATTCCTGAACTTTAAAATGACATATAATGCTTTACTTTCTCTTTTTTCAAGTATTTAAAATCAATGTTTTACTACTAATCTAAGAAAGAAACAATGGAACTTACATCTTCATATTAACATTAAATAATCAATGCCATATAAAATGGAAAATGACACTGTAGTGACTATTATATTACCTTTGACACAGCTGTCATCATCCACATTGCTTGTTGAGGATAGGCCAGAAACACTTTGGCTATAATTTCCATCAAGACAACAAAAACTTCATCGTGAGAATGACAAATTCGGGAGATCAACTGTGAAAAAGCAGTCAAAAACTGATACGGTGCTAAGTGATTTGTGTGCTCTGTAATAACCTTGTTTATTTTAGCTAAATCATTTCTCATTTGTACACGATCAGAACGGCCAGCTGGAAAAAAACAAAGTTAAAAAAACAGTGAAGAAAAAACAGTTAAAATATTCAGGGTCACTGAAAAACTCAAGGGCAATTAATTTTCACTAGAAACACAGAACAAGCCACAGTTCATTATAATTTTTAGGATAACTTATTTGGTTTAAACTAGTTCCTCTCAATATGTGTTGGGTTGTTGAATGAATGAGAAGATTCTCATTTGCAGGCTGTGAACTGCAACAACTAAGTCCATGCGTTTAGTCCATGGACTAACAACTAAGTCCACGCATTTCCTCTTTTCTTAACTTTAGTTTCTTACACTTACATGCAATCTTAATTATCAAATTTATTTCTAGCTTTTTGTAAGTTAGATTGCCAAGCCAAATGTGACTTTATGCTAAAGTTAAAATTCTTATCCCTTGAAATTTTTACATAAAAAAATTATACCTTTTTCCCATTCATATGCCTTAGCACCAAAATCAAGCCATAGTGATAACATTCGTGGCATTGACTGATATATGAATTGGTTCCCATATTGTAGAGATCTGCAATTTTACAGAAAAAAAACGTTATTAACACAGTGCTCTTTTTTTACATTATGTAGATTAAAATGTAAAGACTTAAACTACCACTTGAATTTTGCATAGCCTTCTGACAAAAATTATGTTGTCAGTATTTCTTCTTAGTAGAGGTTATCTTCAACTCCCTTATCTCTTTTTGTTACTATATTCTTCACTAAGCTCCACATTGCCTATGCCAAGAAGAATGAATGGAATGTCATTATTACTTCTTAGGAAATAATATGTGAAAATATAAACAGTAGGCATGAGACAATACACTATTTGATTATAATACAATGATATATATAAAATCAAGTTATATTTCACCTGTTATCTAGTCTAAGAGATAAGCTCTTCCTACAAGTCTAATGTCAAAATGATTTTCATATGTATTTCTTAGCAGAATGGGCAGGAAGGAGACATTCCATTGGTAATTAATTATAACCACTAAATATATTACATTAAGAGTCTTCTAAAATTCTAGGGAGGGAGACTCAGAAGCTGAGGGTCTGGAATGGGAAGGGCACTTAATTTTCATTGTATAATACTGGCACTGCTTAATTAAAAAAAAATGTACACACACACACATACACACACACTACTTTTTCCACTAATAAAGTTTAGTTTTTAAAAGGAAGAAAGAATGATATAAAGAAAAAACATATCTTATCTAAGGTTAAAGACTGAATCAGTGGTGAAACAGAAAACGTCCTGAACACATTAAGATCTGTGATAAAAGAGGCACTCTGACATATTTAATCAGCACACATACAGTTCTCACACTTACCTGCCAAAATGAAGAACTATATACCGAATGAGATCACCCTGCTTTTCCATCTTGTTATCTGTGACCATGGGCATCAATTTGTCATAGTACTTGGCAAGATAAAAATGCCCATCTTCCCACTCTGGCAGGAACAAGGTCACATCCTGTAAAAGAGAATACCAGATGTTCACATAAGAAACCCCCAAACTATGCTGGGAAATAAAGTATGAATAGATGATTAGGGATCAAAAGTATGAGACCCACATGGAGGCAGAGCAAAGTCAAAGGAACAATGATTCTTTGATTTGGATAAAGAATAGCTGTTTTCTTAAAAAGGTTTTCTTAGGATAGCTGGTTGGTTCTGGTGGGTTGTCCACTGGCCAACATGAAATAGTGTCAGAATAATCAGCTATTTAGGAAAAGAAAACTCCATTTACATGGCCACTTTATATGATATATCAAAATAATTTCCAGATGGATTAAAGTGTTTTATGAATGTGTGCATATATATTTTTTTATTAAAAAAAATCTCAGTGAAAGGAGAATATCAAAGCCCTGAGGAGGACAGGGTTTAAAAGCATAAAAATATGGCTAAAAAAAAAAAAAAATTACATCTTATTTTTCTCCAAGATCTGTCACAGATAATTGCCCTCCCTCTCAACTTCATAATCCGGTTTCTAAGAATTCACGTCACACACTCCTCAAACTGTTTCTTCACGGTTTCAGTCTTCAGTATTCCACTAAAGCAGATCCTTAAATCTAAAAGATCCTTTCCAATTCTGGTCTCATTTGAACTCTCTTCAGCATCTGTTTCTGTTGTCCTCACCATTTCCTCTTGGAAACACTTTCTCCCTTGACTTCTGTGAGGCCACAATCTTCCAAGTTTTTTCCAACCTTTCTGGTCACTCTTACTTTGTCCCCTATATCATTTCATTTCCCTTTTCCTGCCTTGTGTATTTATTTTAAAATAACATTATTTGAAATGTGATGGAAAATACATAGGATGGCTGACTACAAAAAAACAAAACAAAACAAAACAAAACAAAAAAACCTTTTAAATGAAGTTCCACTCTTAATTCAAGCAAGTTTGAGAACATAGTTTGAACCAGGAACCTTAAATCTTGAGTTTACCCTGAATCTATTCTTGAAAATTTATAGATGGCAACCTGCCTGTGGATAGAGGAGAGAATAACATGACTAGATGTATGGAACAAATGCTGGATTCATATGCCCAACCAGCCACAGGGACGAGGCTGCCAGTGTCCCTTCCCCATGTAGTCACTGAAGCAAAGAGAATGAAGGAAATATACAAAAATTTTCAGGTTTAAAAAATTTCAGGATTAGAAAATGCTTGGGCTTCTCTCTCTGCCCCTACCCTACTTGTGCTCTCCCACCTCTTGTTCTCACAATAAATAAATAAACTTAAAAAAAAAAAAAAAATGCTCTTCCAACTAAGCCAGCCATGTGCCCCCCCAATCCTATAGGTTTTGATAGGTTGTATTTTTATTATCATTTAGTTTATTATTATAGATAATTTTTAAATTTCCACTGCAATTTCTTCTTTGATTCATGGGTTATTGGGAAGTAGCTCTCTCATAATACCACCAATGTAAAGCTTAATACTTAGTAAGGAAGGTATACATTGTGTTTGTTCAAAAAATTGCAGGATGCAATGTGATTACCTTTAGGAGGGTGAAAGGGTGGGTCATAGAGTACTAATAATATTCTACTTCTTGACCTGGGTGATGGTTTCTTGAGTGTATTTGCTTCATGATAATTCTTCTTATGCTATCTACACTACTAAAAAGTCAAAAAATTTCCTGGGTATTTTTATACATGTGTTTTTCCATATAGACTAAAATCATTTTATCCATTTGCAAAAACAAAAAAAGACTGAACTCTTAATGAAACTGCATTATACATATACTTGCCTTATATTTTTTCATAACTGCATTGCTTTCAAAGTTAGCTGTTTCTTCCATAAATCGGCCCACTAGCAGCATAGCTCGACCATGGATTAACATGTTCTTACTCTCGGTTGGGGTTTTATTTTCAGGAAAACATAATTCAACACCCTTCTGAAGAACAATTAGTGCCTGGTGAACATCACCCTAAAAGGAAAAAGGAAACAATAAGCCTTTTAATTTAAAAACATATTTCTGTTTTTGAAAAACAAAACTGTTAGCATTTAAAGACCATTAAGTATGTTTTATGTATAAATCTTTGTAATTTCATGTTCATGTCTCATTTCCCTCCTGTGAAAGTAAAATCCTAAAAAGGAAGCATTGCTTCAAATCACACAGAGCTCAAATTCATTCATTAATTCACTCATTCATTCTTACAGTCAATCAAAGTACAAGAAACTGAACACATATGTAGATGACTAGGGATAAACACGAATAAATCAAAATCTCTGGCTTAAAAAAGTTCATAGTCAAGTGAAGAAATAGACTATATAAAATAGCAACACGATGTGAAGTTCTATTAACAGAGGAATATATATGGGTATAATTAAGGACAGAGAAGGGACGCTTCTAAATCTACATGAAGGTACAGGAAAATGGAGGAGAGCAACAGTCAGGAAAGGTTACCAAATGAAGACAATTTAAATTAGGTTTTAAATAATAAATAGCAATTTTCTTTTTTTTTTAATTTTTTTTTTTTTCAACGTTTTTTATTTTTTTATTTTTGGGACAGAGAGAGACAGAGCATGAACGGGGGAGGGGCAGAGAGAGAGGGAGACACAGAATCGGAAACAGGCTCCAGGCTCCGAGCCATCAGCCAGAGCCTGACGCGGGGCTCGAACTCACGGACCGCGAGATCGTGACCTGGCTGAAGTCGGACGCTTAACCGACTGCGCCACCCAGGCGCCCCAATAGCAATTTTCTTGAAATGTATTCAGTGAAGGACATTCTTGGTAGAAGGAGGAATAAAAATTTTACTGGAAAAGGTAAGTAATCTGGTTTTACCTGACGCCTAAAGGGTCTATGAGATAGTGACAGGTGAAGCTGAAGAGGGAGAGTGGAACTCGATCAGGAAAAGCCTTGTGTACTTTCTAGGGGTCAGACTTCATAATAAATGTATGAAGAATACTTCAGAAGATTTATCAGAGGAGCTACATGATTCAATGTGCATTTTAGAAAGATCACAGACTGCAGTAATGGGCACAGAGGAATAGGCAAATTAAAAAAAAGGCTATTAATATTATTAGAGGCTGTAAATGTTAAAAGGCATGCATGAAAGCAACAGAGATAAACAAGACGGAGACGATTCAAAAGATGTTTCTTTTTTAACTTTCAAATATACAATATGGTATTATTAACTATAGTCACCACCATGCTGTACATTACACCCCCATGACTTTTCTATTTTATAACTGGAAGTATGTATCAAAATATCAAAAGATGGGGTGCCTGAGTGGCTCAGTCAGTTAAGCATCTGACTTTGGTTCGGGTTATGATCTCACGGTTTGTGAGTTTGAGCCCCGCATCGGGCTTTCTGCTGTCAGCACAGAACCTGCTTCAGAGCTTCTGTCTCCCTCTCTCTCTGCCCCTCCCCCAACTCACACACACTGTGAGTTTTCATTTATTTATCTCAAACATAAATAAACATTAAAAAAAAATTCAGGGTGCCTGGGTGGCTCAGTCAGTTGAGCGTCCGACTTTAGCTCAGGTCATGATCTCATGAGCCCCACATCAGGCTCTGTGCTGACAGCTCAGAGCCTGGAGCCTGCTTTGGATTCTGTGACTCCCTCTCCCTCTGCCCCTCCCCTGCTTGTTCTCTCTCTCTCTCTCTCTCTCTCTCTCTCTCAAAAACAAAAACATTAAAATTTTTTTTAAAAATCCAAAGTGGGGTACTTGGCTGGCTCAGTTGGTAGAGCATGCAACTCTTGATTTCAGGGTCATGAATTCAAGCCCCATGTCTACAGGTAGAGTCTACTTAAAAAAAAAAATCAAAAGATGTTTCTAAGGTAGATTTAATCTCCAATTGGATGTGGAAAATGAAGGAGAGGAAGAAGTTCAAGATGATGCCCAGATTTCTGTCTTAGATGAGAGGATTCAATAGAGTCTATGTAGAAAAATAGAAAATATACGAGAAGCAGTTATTGACTGGTAGATGATGAATTGCATTTTGAACACAGTGAATTTAAGGCATTACAATACAGACTAGCACTAGCTCAGAAAATGATCAGGTAATGACAAATACAGGCTGAGTCATTACTTTCGCCTCCACAATAACAGATGGCATCAGCTATAGCTGCTAAATGTCAATTTTCAGAACATGCTATGCTTACTACTAATTCTAGACTGGTGGCAAGCATAAGGAAATATATAAATAACAGCCATTTAAATCTGTGGCATAACCTTTGCAAGTAGTTCAGATACTCAAAAAGCTTCTTTCTCATTACCATTGCTTTTATCTGGGGATTGCTGGGCACTTTTGTTCTTATGCTAAACCCTTCCTGATAGGCTAGATTAGAAATTAATCTTGAGTGAAAATGGCAAGTCTACCCAGAACTAATTATCTGCCAAGGATATAAGTAGGGAACAGTATTATTTTCATTTAACAAATAAGTTTTTGAGTGCCTACTGCACATACTCTGTCTATATATAGAGAGGGTAAAAACAAAGTAAAAATTGGCTGCTTCCCTCAAGAAAAAAAAGGAGGGCAGATGAAAACAAAGAACTGCACTTTCAGCTTGAATGGAAAGCCATTTGGGGACTTCAGGAAAGAAGAAATGGTTTCTTCTAGATTATGGTAGGATGAAGAAAGGCGACAGGAAAAAAGTCTGAATTGGGATTAAGGATCATCTCTTAGGCCTTGGTAAGACATACATAATCTACTACATCATATATATGATATATGAGATATATGAGAGATATATGAGAGATATGAGATATATGAGAGATATATGAGAGATATATGAGAGATATGAGAGATATCTCATATATCATATATATGATGTATATATCTTATATATATAACATATCATATATATATATATATATATATATATATGACACACACACACACACTCACATGCTGACGTTCCCTTGGCCATACCTTGGACCATAGCCACTTTGCTCTTTCCACATACAGTTCAGCAAGTCGTGATTCTCCAGCATTTAGGAGAGCATTGTAGGCTGTTTGGTGGTGACCAGCCTTCCTAGCTACTCTGGCACTCTGTAGCCAGCATCCTCCAACCATTTCATTATAATCTGGTCTAAATGAGTATGACAAAAACAGACGGAAAGAGAATTTTTAAGTATATTCAACAATTTAAAAATATCTCTTAACATGGAACCTTGTTAATATACTATTTCAAAGAAATCAAAGAAATTTGATTTGTTAAAAAACTAATTTTAATTTTCCCAGGGTGGTCAATTTTGTCAATTACAAGTCTATGAAAACTTTAATACTAACTTTTATCTGTACCTCTGCCAGATATGTTTTGGACATTAAAAAAAAAACAAGATACAGTACATACAAAAGTAATTCTTAAGTACTAGGTTCATTTCAACTATACAGATTTCGACTATACAATTGATAACAGAAAAACACAGATTCAGAGAGAAAATCAAGAAAGATAAATACTCCCAAAGGATATGCAAGTATAATAACAAATTCATGATAACTGACATAAAAAAAAAAGTGTCAAACACCTTTTGTTGAGGCTTAACAAAGCTCTCCGGAGAGCCAGGATGGGCTCCTTGGCTCTGTAGGAATTCTGGGTCATTTCTAGTCGAGCTACCCAGTTTAGAGAATCTTCTTGAGAGGTATCACCTGGAGACTGTTGAAAAAGTGGTTTGATGCTATGCTCCAATTCACACAACATGTGCAATCTGAAGACAGATAGAGCCTATATTAAAATGTTATCATATTCAGCCCCTTAATCTCATACACAAAGCATGTACTTAAATTAGCCATGAAGAATCTAAAATGTACAGTTTTCTTTGGAAGAACTTTAATTTTATATATTCTTGGTATATAAACAGTAACATTTTTATCTTTTTAAATTAGGTATTAAACACCAATTATGTTGATTTAAATGTTTAGTGCTTTGCTATGGTCCCCGATTTCCTATTAAGTAAATTGGAGAAGGGTATATAAAACTAAATTCAAGTATATGAAAATCAAATTTTATTGCCTATATGAAGATAAAAGAAAATACAGATCCATTATGAATCAACATAAATATTTGCATATGCCTGACATAGCTGACAGTAAATAACTGTGAAATGAATACAATTTTAATTTTTTCTAAGAATGATAGAAACCCTCATGACACATTCACAGAAGTTTTTTTCCATATATAATATGCAGTGTCTATGACTCAGTGCTCGAGGATGCAGATGAGTAGCTACAGAACAGAATCTCAGTGGTGCAATCTATGGTTTCATTAAACGGTTTCCAAATGGGCTGATACAAATTATAGCAAATTCTTTTAACTGAAAACAAAAAAAAAAGTTCTTAACTTATCTTTTCAATGATAACATGTATTATTTTTCTCAGGTGAAATAACAGACCTGAAATGTTTTCCATCATTTTCTTCCTTACCTCTAAAAGTTAATTTTCCTTCCTCATAGTGTAAGGCCTACATTTTGGGGGAGGGAAATGTCAAATGTATTTCTAAGTGAGAAGAAGAGGAAACTAACAAGTACTGAGCACCAAAGTGCCAGGCACAGTAAATGTCTAGACAATATGACATTACAACAGGACAAATATGTTTTTCTTATTTTTAGAAATCTCGTAATTGCTTTTCCAATGAAAAGGATATACATTAGAACATTAAAAAAAAAAAATTATAGGGTGAGGGGTGCCTGGCTGGCTCAGGTGGTAAAGCATGTGACTCTTGATCTCAAGGCCATGAGTTCAAGCTCCATGTTGGGCACAGAGATTACTTAAAAAAAAAAAAAAAAAAAAAAAATCAAACCAAAACAAAAAAACTATAGGGTAACCATAAGATAAAGGAGTGAAAGAGCCATTGTATGTAGATACACATGATACCAAACATACCATCAGTTATTTACTAATCAAAACATTCCAAATCTATCAAAAGACACTTACAAACCAGGAATATAAAATGGACCCTCCCCCACAAATACCTCACAATATATTCATATCCTCGTTGATAAGAGCCTCTTTCAAAGCTTGCAGCTGAAAGAGGTACAATTTGTTCTGCTCTCACTAGTTTCAGTGTGTCATAAAAAGCTGTGACATCTCTTTTTTTGGCTGATAATAATAGCTGTCCCAGTCTGACACTCCATGTTGTAGATTTCCCATCTGAAAAATAAATGTAGAGTCAAGGAATGCCATGGGGCCCCAAAACAAGGTTTACTTCATGTGTAAAATGGTCAGCAGAAATACTGAACAGATGGTTTCATTCTACTTTGAACAAGAAGGCAATTATAAAACAAGCTGAAAGATTAATTATAGATGGTACTCAGCTACTTAAGTCTGAATATTTATAGTGTATTAAAACTGCTCATACTTTAAGAAGTAATTTTACCTGCTGCCAAATAGTTTTCCACCAAATCCCACTGTGACAATTTCCAAGCTGCTTCCACTCTGTATGTGTTTAATTCATCTGTCCATTCAGACCTATTAAAAGAAGCCAGTATCAACTAAACTTTATTTAAAGTGGCATTTAGAGATTTTTTCATTGTTTTACTCTATTTATTCTATTTACTGTATTTGTATTGTGTTGTACTTTGTACTTAAATACAAAATGATAATCTCTACTCAAAAAAAAACCCTTGATTTTTAATGTTTCCATTCCCCTAAAAAACATTTTTGCAATAATTACTTCTTGTTCTTTTTTTCAAGTATATTTATTTATTTTGAGAGGAAGAGAGAGAAAGTTGGGAAGAGCAGAGAGAGAGAGAGAGAGAGAGAGACAGAATCTCAAGCAGACTCTGCACTGTCAGAACTCTTTCAGTGCAGAGCCCGCTGTGGGGCTCAAACTCACAAACCGTGAGATCATGACCTGACCCGAAATCAAGAGTTGGATGCTAAATGGACTGAGCCACCCAGGCGCCCCTCAATAATTACTTCTAAAGGGGCAATTTAAAAATGCCATTGACCAACAAATTAAATTGCGCCATATATTAGAACAGAATTAATGCCTGGATAATTACAAAGTGCAGTTTTAAGATTAGCTGTGTGCTTAACTTGAACAAAGGGCAGGGGGGAAAAAGAGCCAACTGAACATATACACATTCAGAGGTAAGCAATTCTAAGAACTTGGGATTTTGAATTAAGTTTAAGGCAAAAATAGAGGAGCTTGTGGGTACTAGGTCAGGAGCAGCTCAGGGTGCATAAGGTCACTCAATAAAAGGGCTTAAGAAAGTTACAAATGACGTGTCAATGGCATAACAAAGGATATGAAATAAGCTACTTAAATTATATATCTATTCTTAAACTATTTTGAGTTACTTTAAAATTTGGATTTGTAGAGGTGCCTGGGTGGCTTGGTCAGTTAAGTGTCTGACTCTTGATTTCAGCTCAGACTCATGATCTCACAGTTCATGAGTTCAAGCCCTGTGTCAGGCTCTGTGCTGTGAGCACAGAGCCTACCTGGGATTCTCCCCCTCTCTCTCAAAATAAATAACATTTAAAAAAAATTTGGATTTGTAAAACAAGTATGATATAGGTAATTATTTTTTCTAAACATTCTACTTATATGACACTAAGATAGATAATGATATTTTGGATCATAACTATATAGAAGCTAGACTTTCCCAATATTTCCTCTTTAATAATGTTTATTTATTTTTGAGAAAAAGAGAGACAGAGTGTGAGTGGGTGAGGGGCAGAGAGAGACACAGAATCCAAAGCAGGATCCAGGCTCTGAGCTGTCAGCTTAACCAACTGAGCCACCCAGGCACCCCCATATTTCCTCTTTATTTATCATACCATTTGAATGTCTGATATATGCTAGACCCTGCACTGAGCACATTTTTCCATTTAATTATCTAACAACACAGAAAGGCACACATATTCTCATAGTATAAATAAGGTAACAGAATCAGAGAGGTTAGGATCAATGCCATAAAAAGCCCTCCTTGCTCTTTCTGTAGTAAAAATACATTTAAAAAATGTAAAACAGTGATTTTTTTATTAAAAAAAATCTAAAATAGCAGTATAAATATGGAACATCCTCTAATTTCTAAATACAAACTCCACCAAAAACAATTTAGAACAAGGCTAAAAGAAATACAATAGAATGTAGTTTGGGGCACCTTGCTGGCTCAGTCAGTAGAGCATGTGACTCCCAATCTCAGGGTCATGAATTTGAGCACCACGTTGGGCATAGAAGTTACTTAAAAATAATATTAAAAAAAAGAAATGTAGTTTTCAAAAAGTCCAGTTGTAAATAACTTTACAAGCTTATCACCAGATGCTAAAATATCAAAATTTTAAGATCAAAATCTGAGTAGAATTAGCAGGATTTGCTATCTAGAGGGGATGTGTCATACCAAGTATTATACCAAGAAGTACCAAAAGGTAATGAGGACCAGGCTGTGAGAACTTATCCCGATAAATAGGTTCACTAAAAAGAGTAATTGTGTAGGTCAAGTACATTCAATAATTTTGGAGGAATATTTGTTTAAATGCAAATATTCTTGGGGAGCCTGGGTGGCTCCATCAGTTGAGCATCTGACTCTTGATCTCCACTCAGGTTCATGGGCCCTGCATTGGACTCTGTACTGGCAATATGGAGCCTGCTTGGGATTCTCTCTCTCTGCTCCTCCCCTTATTACACATACACTCTCTAAATAAATAAATAAAACTTTTTAAAAAAATGCAAATATTCTCCCCAAAGAAAACACATCCTCTCTATGACCACTTGCTCCAATATGATAGAGCAATCTTTTTTTTTCTTCCAAATTTTTATTTAAATTCTAGTTAGATGGGGCGCCTGGGTGGCTCAGTCGGTTAGGGGTTCAACTTCAACTCAGGTCATGGTATCATGGTTCTGTGGGTTCGAGCCTTGTTCGGGCTCTGTGCTGACAGCTCAGAGCCTGGAGCCTGCTTCGGATTCTGTGTCTCCCTCTCTCTCTGCCCTTACCCTGATTGAGCTCTGTCTCTCAAAAATAAATAAACATTAAAATAAATAAATTCTAGTTAGTTAACATATAGGGCAATATTGGTTTCAGGAGTAGAATTCAGTGATTCAACAGTTACATACAATACCCACTGTTCATCATAACAAGGGCCTTCCTTAATACCCATCACACATCTAGCCCATCCCCCACCCCTTCCCTCTATCAACTCTGTTTGTTGTCTATATATGATAGATCAGAAGCCTCTATGTATCCCACATCCAAAGAGAAGAGGAGTCTAACTCTACAGCATGTGTAATAACGAACCTTGACACCTAGGTTTGAGCCATGACGAACCTTCCCAAATTACTTTACTTGTCAAGTCTTTCAACTAATTTAGAGAAACATCTAAAACATACAACCATTCTTTATCTGCTTCTGCAAAGTTTCTTCCCTTGTTTCATAAATTTCATTACTGTGAAACCATCTGATTAACAGTGAACTTCTCTGCTCTCAAACATTATAGACTTGAAGTCTTTGCAAATTACAATTGGGAATTTATAGAAACTATACTTAGCAGAACTGCTTTGACAGTCCTAACTAAAAATAGTGGCCTGTGTGCTCTCTGATCAACTAAGATACCAACCCTTTTGATCAGATCTCACTGCCCAGAATAGTCAGTTGGCATCTGGCAAATATATCAAGAAATAAGTACTTTAGCTCTCCAAACAATGCAGCTTCGAGAGCAGCACAAACCTCCACAGTTACTCCCCAGACCAGAAGAACTATGCAGCTTTAATCTTTGTCACACATACATACTACTTTTTTGCATCATTTTCTTGCTATAACAAACCTACTTTCTTTAGGAACGGAAGGCAGCTTTCATTTTTATCAATCCTTTATGGAAAAAACACAGACAGTCTAGAGTGGTTTTCTGTAAACCAGTCACAAAATTTCCTCTTCCCCAACACAGAAAATAACTGGTGCTAATAATGTAGACAGAGCTTAGATACTTTTTGGATATGTTTGTATGGGCCTCACCAATAGCAGGTGAGCTCTACAAGGTTTCTGTCTTAAAGCAAATATAATTCAAGGAGGACTCTTGGGACAGAAGATAAGCTGTTAAGACACATGAAAAAAATGCTCAACATAACTCATCATCATGAGGGAAATACAAATCAAAGCCACAATGAGATACCACCTCACACCTGTCAGAATAGCTAAAGTTAACAACTCCGGCAACAATAGATGTTGGCAAGGATGTGGAGAAAGAGGATCCCTTTTACACTGCTGGTGGGAATGCAAACTGGTGCAGCCACTCTGGAAAACAGTATGGAGGTCCCTCAAAAAATTAAAAATATAACTACCCTACAACCCAGCAATTGCACTACTAGGTATTTATCCAAGAGATACAGAAGTGCTGATTTGAAGGGGCACATGCACCCCAATGTTTATACCAGCACTAGCACAAGAGCCAAAGTATGGAAAGAGCCCAAATGTCCATCAACTGCTGAATGGATAAAGAAGATGTGGTATACACACACACACACACACACACACACACACACACACACACACACACAACGGAGTATTACTCAGCAGTCAAAAAGAATGAAATCCTGCTATTTGCCACAACATGAATGGAACTAGAATGTATTATGCTAAGCAAAATTAGAGAATGACAAGTATCATGATTTCACTCATATGTGGAATTTAAGACACAAAACGGATGAACATAAGGGAAGGGAAGCAAAAATAAGATAAAAACAGAGAGGGAGACAAAACATAAGAGACTCCTAAATACAGAGAACAAACTGAGGGTTGCTGGAGGGGTGCTGGGTGGGGGATGGGCTAAATGGATGAGGGGCATTAAGGAGGACACTTGTTGTAATGAGCAATGGGTACTATACGTAAGTGATAAATCACTAAATTCTACTCCTGAAACCATTATTACACTATATGTTAACTAGCTTGGGTCTAAATTAAAAAAAAAAAAAAAAAAGTATATATATATATATATATATATACACACACACATATATATATATATATTTAAATATATATATATATGTATATATAAAATAAATAAAGACATTTGGTACCAAAAAAAAGGTAAGCTGTTAAGTGCCAAATCAGCTTATGACAAAGTAGAAAAAAAAAGTTTTTGTTGCCTATCTCCAGCACCATGAAAACATAAAAGATTTCATTTCTTTGCTAAATGTTATGTCAACTCAATTCACTGATTAAAATTTTTTGATCCAGATACAATAACAAAAGAAAATCAATTTAAAAAAATTTTTTAATGTTTACTTATTTTTGAGAGATAGAGACAGTGCGAGTGGAGGAGGGGCAGAGACAGAGAGGGAGACACAGAATCTGAAACAGGCTCCAGGCTCTGAGCTGTCAGCACAGAGCCCAATGCGGGGCTTAAACTTGGGAACGGCGAGATCATGACCTAGGATGAAGTCAGATGCTTAACCGACTGAGCCACCCAGAAGCCCCCGTTCTTTTTTTTTAAGATTTATTTTTGAAAGAGAATGAGCGTGCCTGCACAAGGGAGGGAGGGACAGAGAGAAAGGGTGACTGAAGATCCAAAGTGGGCTCTGCTTGAAACCAGAGAGCCCAACTCGGGGCCCAAACCCACAAACCACGAGATCATGACCTGAGCCAAAGGTGGAAGCTTAACTGACTGAGCCACTGAGGTATCCCAAAATACAATCATTCTTTAAAAAAAATATTACCTGTGGGGTGCCTGGGTGACTTATTCGGTTAAGCATCCAACTCTGGATTTCGGCTCAGGTCATGATTATGGGTTCAAGTCCCACAACAGGCTCTGCACTGACAGCGTGAAACCTGCTTGGAGTCTATCTCCCTCCCTTTCTTGACCCTCCCCACTACTCTTTCTCTCAAAATAAATAAACTTAAAAAAAATAAAAAAATAAAAATTACCTGTTAGCATGCACTCCATTCACCTGAGTGATTACAGTAGACAGCTGTCCAAGACCTAACATGGACTTCACTACACCATGATAATGAATAATCTAGAAATTTAAAAATATTTAAAATAGCAATAATCACTTCAAATATATTGTGGAAAACAAAAACTGTTTAACTGATATTCAATAAAAAGTACTATTTGCCTCACTAAACCTACTCTTCTTAGTTCAGCAATTGATTTGCATGGTGTAATGGTAAAGCCCCCAATAATGTCCTAATATATGTGAGTATTAAAAGAATACACAGACAACCTAAAAAATTCTCACAGTGAATTTATTATTTTTTCCAGATTTGGTTTAATTTTTGGTGCAAATCAAATATAAATGTAATGAGTACTCTTTAATATTTTGTTTAAAGATTATTTACCATACTATTTCTCACACAAAAATTAAAACTCAAAGCTCATAATAACATTAAAATAGATTTAGGGCTGTAGTAACTAAAAAGTTATATAGGATTATATAATATTCTTTAAAATTGAAAACAAGATTGTGAAAAATAAGGATCCTGTATGAGCTTCTGAGAAAATGAACATGTAAAATACAACAAAAAGCAATACTGTAAGATTAGAGAGAATCTAAGCCAAGATCATAAATCAAGAATTCTAAATTCCCTTCCTGTCCCAGTAAACAGGAGATATGTTAACACACCCCCATTTTAATTATAGCTTAGTATTTCTAAGGGACCATTTCAGAAATTCATAAGGGCTGGTAGGGGGCATGTAAAATCTGAAAATGTTTCCTAGACTGTAGGGAATAATTGTTATTATTAAAAAATGTATGTCAAATTGATACTTTTAATTGCAAACAAAAATTGTATAAATTTTAAAGCAAATGAGCACACATTAATATAAATATACTCCTCAACACACATCATTCATTTGGGGGATTTCTAAGGTCACAGAAATTTGGCATGGGAAGAGATTTTTGAGATCCTCTAGCACATGTCTAATTCCATCAATCAGGAAACTCAAGCTCCAAGATGATTAAATATTTTCCAGACACTAGTAGAGACAGTATAGAAACAAAGGTTTCCAGAGTTCCTTGTTCAGGGCTCTTTTCATTATGTTGCCTTTCATTTATTATCTTACCTGGTCTGGTTCTAGCTGAATAGCTCTGTCATAACAAGCAGTGGCATCCCTCAGTAAGCCAATGCTTTCATGTTCAAGGATCTGTTCTTTCAGAGATGGTTCTGCCTTTCGAATTGCGCTTACTCCAGCCACCCCATCAGGTTCATGCATAGCAGCATACAATTTCTTTGTTCAACCATTAAAAAACAATCAAATAAGAGAAAAAAACACAACTGGAACTAAAATTATAAAACCACCAGTTTATGTGAATAGAGCACATGAGAATTTTTCTCAAAGCAGCAGTAAGTATTTGCTTCAAGGCAGATTTCACAGTAAAATTATAAACTTATTTACAGACATTTTATTATCTTAACACTCTTGTTCCACTTAAAATATAAATCTACATTAGTAATTGCTATTGATGAGAGTTACAAAGAACTTTAAGGTTCTGAACTCTCTTTAAATACAACTTATGATAAATTCTGTTGAATACAGTTTATAAGTGTTTGCATTTTAAAATTTATAAAATTTTTAAACAAGTATTTTAATATACTGATAGGGAGATGACTCAAATCTGAGTTCGAAGGAGATATTCAGGTTGAAGATAAAAATTTGGGAGCACTTAGCACAAAGATGTCCTTTAAAGGCAAGGGAAAAGATGGCATGCTCTAGGAAATGAATAGAAAGAAGAGAAAGGGTCAGGGTAGGAGACGGGAGTACTACTATATTACTAGGCAAAGAACTAGCAAATAAAACTGAGAAGAGAAAGCAGAATTTTTTTTTAACATTTTTTTTTAACGTTTATTTATTTTTGACAGCGCACGCAAGCGAGCATGAGCGGGGGAGGGGCAGAGAGAGAGGGAGACACAGAGTCTGAAGCAGGCTCCAGGCTCTGAGCTGTCAGCACAGAGCCGGACGCAGGCTCAAATTCACGAACCGCGAGATCATCACCTGAGCGGAAGTCGAAAGCTCAACCGACTGAGCCACCCAGGCGCCCCGAGAAAACAGATTAGTTTAAAGAAACCTGGGCAATGTGATATCCCAGAAG
The DNA here is from genome assembly GCF_024362965.1 of Panthera pardus. Classification (NCBI taxonomy): domain Eukaryota; kingdom Metazoa; phylum Chordata; class Mammalia; order Carnivora; family Felidae; genus Panthera; species Panthera pardus. Next base: position 120,201,006 of record NW_026526721.1, on the reverse strand, counting down.
CCATGAAATAAAAGCAAATGTCTTAATGAAAAAGGAGTGAGCAAATGATTCTGTGAAATTAAGAAAATGAGAACTAAGAAGCATTTATTGGATTTGGCAATATAGAGGCCACTGCTTTTCTGAGTAAGAGTAGCTATCAGTGGAATGGAGATAGAAGTCATGTTGGGATGGTCAAAAAATGAATGGAAAGTAAAGTAACTACAGGGAAGATAAACAGTTCTTTTAAAACTGGCTATGTAGAGAAACAGAGAGATGGGAAGTATCTGAAGGGGAATGTAAGACCAAGGGAATTATTAAAAATTAAGTTGGGGGCGCCTGGGTGGCTCAGTCAATCATCTGATTCTCGATTTTGGCTCATGGTTGTGAGATCAAGCTCTGTCTAGGGCTGGGAGTGAAGACTGCTTAAGATTCTCTGTCTCCCTCTGTTTCTGTCCCTCCCCCTCTCTTGTAGGCGTCACTTGTAGGCATGTGAGGAAAAAAAAAATTAAGGGAAGATACCAGAGTATGTCTATATACTCGGGTTGAGGAAGATAAATTACTGATTTTAGAGAAAGCAGGAATATCTGAAGGACTGAAATAAAGAGCACAAGTAGAAGGATTGAATTTTGACAGGAAGGGATCCTTCTTCAAGAATAACAGAAGAGAAAAAAAAACGATTATGGTGCAGAAGTCAGTGTATTTTCAAATTTGGTAGACATCTGACTTCATCTTCTTTTCTTTTTTTTTAAGTTTATTTATTTACTTTGAGAGAGACAGAGACAGCGTGAGCAGGGGAGGGGCAGAAAGAGAAAAAGAGAGAGAGAGAATCCCAAGCAGGCTCGGCAAGGTCAGCACAGATTCTGACTCAAACTCATGAAACAGTGATATTGTGACCTAAGATGAAACCAAGAGTCAGATGCTTAACTGACTGAGCCACCCAGGTGCCTCTGGCTTCATTTTCTTAATGACAATAAGCAAGATTACCAGTTAAGAGTAGGTGAGGAAACAGAGAAATGAGAAGATAAGAAATAATCAACTTGAAGAGCAGGAAGGTAGGCTATTAAAGAAACACAGGACTGAAGGCAGTGTTAAAGAGTACTGCTGAAATCTCAGATTATAAACTTAAAGCAAAAGTAGTTCAAAACCCACTGTGTGATTTTTCTCCAGCAATGTTCAATTGCTTAAATGCAGACACTGAGAAAGCAGATGGCTTGAGTTTATCCAGGGATGGTATTTTACAAAGTGAGTATCACACAGTGGGTGAAAAGACAAGGGAGTTAAACATCTTTGTAAGGGAATGAATTTAATAATGAAAATAGACTCAAAGCTAGACAAGGAGAAAAATAGACAGGAGGAGGCTAATATTCATCCAAATACTACAAAGTACTGGGGTACCTGGCTGGCTTAGTTGGAGGAGCATGTGACTCTTGATCTTAGGGTTTTGAGTTCAAGCCCCACGCTGGGCGTGGAGATTACTTAAATGAATAACTTAAAAAAAAAAAAGACTACAAGCTACTAATTTTTCACTTTCTCACTACCTTTTGCTTTTCAACTTGAAAAGTCTATCAATTTTGACTTTTTTTTTTTTTTTTAACAGGGAGAGAGAGAGAGCATGAGCAGGGGAGAGATGCAGAGAGAGAGAATCCCAAGCAGGCTCCATGTTCAGCATGGAGCCTGACATGGGGCTGGATCCCATTACCTTGGGCTCATGACCTGAGCCAAAATCAAGAGTCAGATGCTCAACATACTGAGCCACCCAGGTGCCCCTCATTTTGGCCTCTTTTTTAATCCCACTGCCTTTTTAGCCCCATCTGCCTTTTTTCTCCCCTTTCCCTACACAATCAAAATTTTATCACCTAAACCATTATTTCACTAGCACTGTCATGCCCAATTCCTGTTACAACCAGCACATCCCCCTTCCCACTCACCCCCAAATTCAGGCCCACATTTCTCATGAGAATAACAATGGCTTGCTTCCGTTGCATCATGGCTCTTTCAAACCCTCCCTCCATGAATGCCATAGTCATTTCTTCCATTGCACTTCCCTGGTTCAAATCACCTAAGAATTTTGGACAACTTAAAAGGTCCTCTATGTTTTATCTTTCCTCTGCCCAAATCTTTATCGTTCTTCTGCCATTCCCAAACTGACACTTTACTCTTTACCATACACCACGTTCTTTCCCAACTCCACACTTTTGCCAACTCCATATGGATGCCTCTGTTTGAAATATCTTGACCCCTTCTTTTACATATCTACCATCCATTCTTTAAGACCCAGCTGAGACAAGATCTCCAAAGAGCCTGTACTAATTCCTTGCTCACATATTTCCATCTCCCACCCCGCCCCACCCCACACATAAGTGCCTTTCCTCAGGGCACATCTAGTATTACACCAAACTGATGTTTATCTCTCCCCACTAATCCGCAAGTTTCTAAAGTGCTTATAAATATCTAGTACCTAGCACAGCATCTAAAACACTCAATAAAATGTTCAATAAAATGAATGATATAAACATAAAAGATCAGCAATATTAAACAACATTAAGTTTAATGTATTAATTTCAAACCTGTAAAAATCCAAGATGCTCCTGAATATTTTGTTTCTTTTCTGTAATAAATGATTCAAAGTGCATTACAGCTCGTGTATATGCTTTGGAGCGAAAGGAAGCTACTGCCAGAGTATCCTGAGGTATGAGGTCTAGAAAACGAGTTACACTCTGATAGTCTTCATAATCCGCAGTAGATACTAGATTATAAAAAGACAATTGAGTAAAGACTTATAACATGAAATTTTAAAAGTGTCGATTTAAATTCCTATTTATTCATTTTAAATTCAATTTCATTCACTAAATAAGTTAACAGAAATGTATTAAGAATATCATGCTTAGAATGTATCTACCAGTAGGATGATTGCTCAAAGGATTCTTGCTCCAACTCCCACCATTATTTCTTACCTTACCTTGGACAGTTATTTAACTTATTTGAGCTTCTATTTCCCCATATGTATAAGGGAAATATTAGAATTGTCCTTCCTTCTTTACAATGTTGTTGTGAGGATTAAATGTAAATCTGTATTATACCATATGATTTCATTCATATGTGGAATTTAAGAAACAAAAGAAATGAGCAAAGGACAAAAAAAAAGAGAGGCAAACCACAAAACAAACTCCTAACTATAGAGAAGAATCTGATGGTTACTAGAGAGGAGGTGAGACGGTGATGGGTGAAAGAGGTGATGAAGATTAAGGAGTGCACTTATGATGAGCACCAATGTATGGAGGTACTGTATCACTCTACTGTACACCTGAAACTAATATTACCTTGTATGTTGTAACTGGAATTTAAATAAAACTTAAAAAAACCCAAAAAACTAAACAAATGTACTAAATACTGAAAAGATACAAAGATGATACAAAAGATACAAAAATGAGTTATTTATTAATGATAATTATAAAACCACTAATAGTGTATAACAGTAGGGAAACAGCAGAATTATAGAAATAGCTTTCTTTTTAAAGTTTAGAATTGTTGGGGTGGGAGGGAGGGGAAGGTGGGTGATGGGTATTGAGGAGGGCACCTTTTGGGATGAGCACTGGGTGTTGTATGGAAACCAATTTGACAATAAATTTCATATATTGGGAAAAAAAATAAAGTTTAGAATTGTTAACAGGCTATTTTTTCCTATGTTGCCATGTATACAACAGCAACTACTTTAATGAAAATTCAAAGTAAAACACTTTAACACTTATAAATTTCTTCAAAATTTAGAGAATCAAGATGGTGAATTTAAAAGAAGTTATACGTAAAATAAGTCCTTGATTCCATCAAAATCTGTAGATCATTCAAATTATGAGAGATGTTAAAAATATTGTACTTTTGTTTTTGTTTTGGGGGGGAGGGGCGGGGGGAAAGGGGGGGGGGACAGAGAGAGAGAGAGAGAGAGAGAGAGAGGGAGGGAGGGAGGGGAGGGAGAGAGGGGGGGAGAGAGAGAGAGAGAGAGAGAGAGAGAGAGAGAGAATCTTAAGCAGGCTCCAAGTCCAGTACCCAGTGCTACATGGGGGCTTAATCTCATGACCACAAGATCATGACCTGAGTCAAAATCAAGAGTCGCACGCTTAACTGACTGAGCCACCCAGGGACTCCAAAGATACTGTACTTTGAACCATTACAAATGTTATTCTTAAAAGCTAGTATTTCCCTTGCAATGTTAGTAGGAATAGTGATAAAGTTCAGACTTAGTTTTCCAGTGACATTTTCATGTGCAGAAACAGGAATGAACACGTAACTGTTAAACCAATGGAAAATAGGGGCGCCTGGGTGGCTCAGTCGGTTAAGCGTCCGACTTCAGCTCAGGTCACGATCTCGCGGTCCGTGAGTTCGAGCCCCGCATCGGGCTCTGGGCTGATGGCTCAGAGCCTGGAGCCTGCTTCTGATTCTGTGTCTCCCTCTCTCTCTGCCCCTCCCCCATTCATGCTCTGTCTCTCTCTGTCTCAAAAATAAATAAACGTTAAAAAATTAAAAAAAAAAAAAAAAACAATGGAAAATATATTAATAACTAGCCATAGTCCTCAGAGAAACAATCCCACAGATATTTGTTTGAAAGTCCAAAAACTGTTAGAAAAATAACAAATTCTTGTGCTTAACAACAGGAATGTACGTGGTTTCCACAGGCATATGAACAAGAGGGAGATGCTCACAAACTGAGGACTGCATAAGTGAAGGTCTCTTTAAGGACTGTTGGTCAATTTTTTCAATTAACCTCAAAATGTAGGAGGTAAAACATGACATTTCTATTAAAATTGCTGAGGTATTCAGAAGTAGAATGAATCTAATTCTTCTCAGCAAATGCTTCTATCCTAGGGGTAGGTGTTATTTTTAACTCTAATGAAATTCCACCTTAGTGGGAGCTGTAATATCACAGGGAAAAAACTGCACATGTTTGGTATAGCAGGGTGTGATGTAGTAATGCGTATCAAGCATATTTGGAGAGTTTGCTGAATACCAAACACTACCAGAGACAGGAAAAACAAAAAAATAAAATGAATGAAATGAATAAAAAATGGAAAACAGAAATAGGCCATAAAATGAAATTAAATCTCTCTTGAAATTTAAAACATGTGAAAAAAACTGCAAAGAGTATTTCACAAGTGAAAAAGGATAACAAACACTTTACCACATATACGTACATGTATGTATATGTGTATGTATATATATGTATGTGTATACATACACAGTACACTGAAGGGACACAGAGTAAATACACCCAATACACTGAGAAGACAGAGTAAATGGGTTAGCAGTGAGGAGTCAGTTACTAGCAATATTAACACGTCATTTATTTCACAGTGTACAATACATACATTCATCATTTCATTTAATCCTCAGTCTTCTAAATGAGATAATATTAATCCTATATTATACAATGAAAAATTAGGCACGTGTCTTTCTAAGGAAGTGAGAGTAGAATTTAAAGAGGTTTTCTGACTATAAATTCTCTTTTTCTCAGTGAAAAGGCTACCTTAGGATGAAAAAAGGTGTACAAGAAAACACAGGTCTTTAAAAAGCTAATGCTTAAATTAAAGAACTGATACAGGAAGGAGTTAATTGGTTAATAATTAAGTGAATAAAATAAACACATGTTATGACTCACCTATTGAGTCTACCTTATCTCTGTTTGATTTGCTTTGTGGAAATTTCTCTGCATTCAGTGCCTGAAATTTGTGTCTTGCCCATTGTGTGAGATGGTCAAGCATGGAGAACACAGTCTGTGTACTGAGTTGACACAGATCAGATGCACTGTCTTGGGTATTTATGGTATGCTGATCATCATGCTTTAGAACTGCCATAATTTCTGCATAAACCTAAGAAGAACTCATTTTATAGTTAATAATAGGTGTATATACTATCATTTTACTACTATCTAACTTATAAGACAAAGTACTCTAAGGCAACTGTAAGTCAGTATTGGTAATTTTATAGTCTCTAATAAAATTTTAAATGTACCTACCATATAACCCAACAATTCTATTTTTTGGAATATACCCTCAACACACATACACAAAACTCTTTCACAAGTAAGAACTGCCATAATGCTCACCATGGCATTGTAAAAACAAAAACTTGGAAATAATCATTATTATGGCAATAAACAATGGTACAAGTATAAAATGGAAGTACTATATTATACAGCATTAATTTTAAAAAGGGTGGTTCAATAAATATATATTGGTAAATAAAAAAAGAAAACAAGCAAGTTACAGAACAATTATCTACAATGATGCCATAAAAGAAAACCAAAACCACTCTTATGTGGATCCTGAGAAACTTAATAGAAGACCAGGGGGAGGGGAAGCGGGGGGGGGGGGGGGGGGAGTTACAGAGAGGGAAGGAGGCAAACCATAAGAGACTCTTAAATACTGAGAACAAACTGAGGGTTGATGGGGGGTGGGGGAGAGAGGAAAGTGGGTGATGGGCATTGAGGAGGGCACTTGTTGAGATGAGCACTGGATATTGTATGTAAACCAATTTGACAATTATATATATATATATATATATTAAATAAAACACAATATAGAATAAAAAAAAAAGAAAACCAAAACAGAACCAATTGCATTGAAAAATAAAAATGTCGTGGGGCACCTGGGTGGCTCAGTCGGTTAGGTGTCCGACTTCAGCTCAGGTCATGATCTTGCGGTTTGAGTTCGAGCCCCACATCGGGCTCTGCGCTGACCCCTCAAAGCCTCGAGCCTGCTGCGGATTTTGTCTCATTCTCTCTCTGCCCCTCCCCCACTTGTGCTCTGTCTCTCAAAAATAAATAAATGAAAAAATAAAAAAATAAATAAAAATAAATAAAAAATAAAAAAGGTCTAAAAATATACACATTGGGGTGCCTGGGTGGCTCAGTCGGTTAAGTGTCCGACTTTGGCTCAGGTCATGATCTCACAGTTCGAGGGTTCAAGTCCCGCAGCTAGCTCTGTGCTGACAGCTCAGAGCCTGGAGCCTGCTTCTGATTCTGTGTCTCCCTCTCTCTGCCTCTCTCTCTCTCTCCTTCTCTCTCTCTCAAAAATAAAAATATACACATCAAATTAATATCAGTGATGACTTCTGGAAATATGGGATCAGGAATGGTAGTCAAAGGGCACACTTTTACTTGTATAATTCAATTTTTACATTAAGAACATAGTAATATGCTCTTTATGCCATTAAAAATAATAATTTAAAAAACTGCTATATGTATGTGGTTAAAAAATTAAACTTTACAAAATATCATAAAACAAAAAGTAGAGATGCCTAGGTGGCTCAGTCGGTTAAGCATGACTTCAGCTCAGGTCATGATCTGGTGGTTCATGAGTTCAAGCTCTGTGTGAGGCTCTGCATTGACAGCTCAGAACATGGAGCCTGCTTCGGATTCTGTGTGTTCCTCTCTCTTTCCTTCCCCTGCTCATGCTCTGTCTCTCTCTCTCAAAAATAAACATTTTAAAAAAAATTAAAAAAAATAAAACCAGTAGTAAAATATTCTCCTTTCCCTATCCTAATCCACATTACTGTTTACTATCAGTAATTTCTTATGTCAGTAAAACACTATCAGTAATTTCTTATGTACTCTTTTGTCAAAAAGTTGTATATATACTGGGGCATATTAATATGTATATATTTTTTAATGTTTATTTTTGAGAGAGAGAGGGTGTGTGAGCTGGGGAGGGGCAGAGAGAGAGAGGGAGACAGAGTGCCTGAAGCAGGCTCTGCACCGACTGCAGGGCTCAAACTCAGGAACCGTGAGATCATGACCTGAGCCAAAGTAGGACACTTAACTGACAGGTGCCCCTACAATATATACTAATTTTCTACACTAAGCATTATATAATTCTTTGATCAATAAAAGGTTAAAAAAGATTTCAGGCATTTAGACATGTACATACATAGCCATATACTGATATACATTTCCTAATATGTAGCTTTTCTAATACTAATTACATCAGACAAATGTTTAGACAAACAGAAACCAAATAGAAGGCATCTCTCACCTCCTGCTGATCTTCTTGATTACAACCCAACAAGACATACACTAGAATATGTGGAAGAAGATAGATAGTCACTTTGAAATCGTGTTTCATCATAATGCTACAGCAGGTGAAGATTTTACTGGCAAGATCATGCCGAACCTGTAAACCCAAATGGTTTAGGGACAGTTAAGTAATTTTATACATTTTATTCTATTGATTAATGTAAACACACACACACACACACACACACACACACACACGAGATAATTTATCATTGCAGAGTGGGTATTCTCTTATTTAGAGGCATAGAGAATTTCAGACGACCACCTATTTGGTCACTCTAAATAACTCAAAGTGCCTGAACTGCTGCGACCCCTACAGACAATGTCAACCACTTCAAAATAAATGGCCTTCCCCGCCAACCGTTAATTTATGGATGCATCATGTTTTGTTACAGATTAACCTCCCTAATTACAGTATATTTTATTTAGCTAACATTACATTCAGCATATTAACTCCTTGAACACACACATGAGTAACCAAAATGTATACTCTGGGTCAGTACATTAAGTATAAGACTCGCATTTTTAATAAGTAATAAACAGTGATTAACTACAGGAAAAAAAAATGAAAGAAACAAAACTAAATTACTTGGGATTACAATAAAGTTTTATTGGTATGCTCTAACCTTAGATTTGCCAACATTACTGGTCTCTTATAAAATTTAAAGATTTTTTTCCTTCTCAAATATAAACACCTCACTTAACAACAACAACAACCTAAGCTAAATTAAAGATTCCAGATCTGGAAGTAATTAATGCAATGGTATTCTACATTTCACATAATATATGGTCAGTATGTTCATAAAAACATGAAAAACTTTCTTGAAATTATCAGATAAAAATTATTATAATAATATTTTAAAAAATAGAAATATGAATTAAAAACTAAAGTTGTAAATTTTAAATATGCCTTAAGCATTTCTTGGAACACACAGAACCTTTCTATCAGGCATGTAAAAATCTCATATTAGGAAAACATCAGAAATATACCTCTACTTTTTCATGAAGTTTCATTTCTTATAAATGTTTATTTTTATTTTGGATGAAGTTCAGATAATGTATCCTCTTTTAGAAGAAGCCACAAAGGGATGATATATCTTTTTATTATATAAAAAAATCTTTTTATTATGTAATAAGCCTTCAAAATCCATTTACATCGTTTAAACAGTATCGTTTCACAATGTAAAATGAACAGACATAATAGACATTTTGCAAAAAATCATAGTAATGTGCTTGATAAAATAATTACCATTTTACCCAGAAACTAGTAACAGTAGAGAAACTGTTACTTTCTATTAGTGAATGCTTTCTACAAAAATGTCTATCACTATCAGCACAAATACTTCAATGCCTACTATTTGTGCTACATATATTCAGATAGATGTTCTGGTTTCCTTTAGAATTTCTGTTCAGTTAACTAATTCTGATCAGAGTTCTCTTACCTTTGTTATAAGATAACCTGCCCAAGATGCTGACCATTCTGCAAAGTTATTACCTAATTTACTTAAGTAAATTGGCTTCTTTACTCCAGACCAATCTGTTGACTTCTGAGAACTCTTATATCTGTAATTTTGAAAATTTGTTTATTAAAAAGTATATAAATATATATCCACCTGTTTAGAACTTTAGTATAAAACATCTAAGAAACTATTTCAACTCCTTCACTGACTACCCCACTACTGCCTTGCCTTTATTGAAATATGGTTAAAGACACTACTTTTCCTATATCCTTAATAATGGGGTAGGAGATCATTCTTGCATACCCCAAGTACTTCCAAGTATTTGAGTGTGTCTCCTCCTACCTCTCAATGCTCCTTTTAGATCCTTCCAATTTCATTCTTGTGTAATAATGACTTGTTCCTTTGAGGTTCAAGACACCCAGACATATCATTCTCTGCTCTTCATTATGGGCATTCACCAAACTCAGTGATAATCAAACTCACTGATAGCTTTAGTACATCTCTCAGTGTTTTCTTTCTTTCCAAAGTCTACCACCCTGAGTGACTTCAGTGTCTGTCTATACCATCTAATCAAACTCAAACCTTCTCAACAACTTTCTCCTCTACTTCTTTATCAGGGCTCCCTTGTCAATACAAAGAAACTTCTTCACTTCCAAAATGAACTATTTAGATATCTTACTCTATAGCCCTAGTTTCCTCCTAAATTTCCCATTCACCCAGTTATGCTAACACATTGGCTCTTCATCACTGAGATCTTCTGTCCCTTGACCGTGCAAAACTCTCTTGATCTGTAACACCTTCCTTTCATTACCTCTTTCCTTAACCAGCTTGGTCTTTATGGTCCTTCACTTCAAGAACTCTCATTAATATTCTCTACCCACTCCTTTGCCCTACTATCTTTACCAGCTATATCCCTCTGCTTCTACATATAAAAGCTCTAAATTTAAAAGGTTTTATGGGGTGCCTGGGTGGCTCAGTCAGTTGAGCATCCCAGGGTCATGGGATCAAGCCCCCCAACACTAGGCTCTGTGCTGAGCATGGAGCCTGCTTATGATTCTCTCTCTCACTGCCCCTCTCCTACCCTGCTGCTGCTTGGGCTGTCTGACTTAAAAAAAAAAAAAAAAAAAAAAAAAAAAAGTTTCTAAATATAAAGAGGTAACTAGCAAACAAGGCCAGGCACTGTACCAATGCTCAAAGAAGTAAAATAATTTATACATGGTCACATATCTGATAAGCATGTGACCTAGTATACTTCAAATCATAATTTCTAACTAAAATTAATTTATAATTTTATAGATTCAATCAGTGTTAACAAAATTATTAAAATTTAAAGAAATTATAATATACTTTTTTAAAAAGTAGAGGGAGAAAATATCTTCATGAGGAGGTGAAGGGTGAAAATCTAATCTCTAACTGGGGTTTACTAATGACTTTGGAACTAGCTTTAAATTTTTAAGTTTCTATATTAATTACACCTATCAAGAACTTAAACTCATATTTAATTTAAAGTAGATTTTCAAAGTATTACTGACTGAAACAGAAAAATCAATCCTTTTAGCTTTAATAAATTTTAAATAATTAAAATTATAGAATTTAACCAATGCGCAAACTGTAGTTTTTGACAAGATTATAGGCATATTCACAGTGGAAAATACATTATTAGACATACTGAAAATACTTTTAATGGTAAAAAGTTACATCAAAAATAACATTAATTTTATAATGTTAAAAACAATTTTATAAAAATTGTTTTAACGAGTGTACAGACCTAGTATTTAGATGAGGTTCCAGGATTTCCCGAACATGCTCAGGAAATCTCCTCCACAACTGGTGACCTGGGCCATCAGTCTGCATCTCTCTGCAGTCATAAATAGAAAGTAACTCCTACAAATACATATTTTACATTTGTAAATCTTCAGTGAAGTAGATAAACCTTTCTGATCATCAACATTCTACACATAATAGTTACAAAAATAATTTAAAAATATATAGAATTATAAAAGTTGTGAACTTGCTTAGGACATGTATTTCAATGCTTAAAACCATTTAGGTAACTTAGTAAAGGTCCCAAAGCTGTGGTAGTACTTGAACATGAAGGAAGTTTGTGTTCTATATATGTAATATATACGAGAAATAAGATTTTAAGAACTATTTGGAGGAAATACTGGAAATGTCTATATTTGCAGAAGTATAATTTTTAGAATTTAATCTTTTCTGAATTTTAATGAAAGCCACTACAAATCCAAAATAGTTTTAAAAATTCAAGGTATCTCAAATTCTAGGTATAAAATACTGAGCTCAAAACTGTGAATTGGCTGGCTCAGTCAGCAGAACCTGCGACTCTTGATTTCAAGGTTGAGAGTTCAAAACCCACATTGGGGGTAGAGTTTACTTAAAAAAAAATTGTGAAAAAATGCAAACGTTAAAGACCACTTTACTATTCAAGCCCTCAAATTAAATGGTTATATTTTACTTTCCTGAAAATAAAACAAATGATATTTTATAAATGAAGAAAAAAAAATCTTTGGCTCTAGTATCAATATTCAAAACAAAACAAATATGTTAGGATATTATATCTTCTATCACCTGAGCCCTTTCAATTCCACTGAAAATGACCATATGTAATAGATGTACTATAAGAACTGTCTAGCAAAATATGTACTTTATACTTATATTAGTGTATTTTAGTAAAAGTAAGGAAGTATATGAAAAATTCAAATACAGAAATATCCAGAACCCATTTTCATTTAATTTTAAAATATTTTTAGAGGCGGCTGGGTGGCTCAGTTGGTTAAGCATCCGACTTCGGCTCAGGGCATGATCTCATGCTAAAAGCTCAGAGCCTGGAGCCTGCTTCAGATTCTGTGTCTCCCTCTCTCTCTGCCCCTCCCCTGCTCATGATCTGTCTGTCTCTCAAAAATAAATAAATGTTAAAAAGTTTTTTTTAAATATTATTAAAATTTTGTTTGAAGCCAGCTTTTTTTGATGTTTGGCAAAGTCACTCTAGTTAATAAAAAGCCTCTTTTAATTAGGGAGATCAGCAATTCTTTTTGGGGGTCACCATTTATACTTTCAAAAAGATCAATATACTTACAGTTGTAGACTTTGCTTCGTATTTAATTGAAAAACACAGAAGCAATCCAAAAAGACCTCCACAACTTCCACCCACATACCTATCCAGCCTGGCATTATCAGCAGCAGAGCCCATACACTTTCTTTCCTCTTACTACAGATGACTTGCTTTTGTTTTTAATTAAGGCTACCCCTTCCACTTGCAAACTATACTCCACAACTCTTTGCCTATTAAAAATAGTATTCCACCCTCTCTAACTTTTTTTTTCCTTCCCTTTCCCCATGGTCTTCTGTTAAGTTTCTCAGGATCCACATAAGAGTGAAAACATATGGTATCTGTATAAGCATGACTTATTTCACTTAGCACAACACTCTCCAGTGCCATCCACGTTGCTACAAAAGGCCTTATTTCATTCTTTCTCATTGCCAAGTAGTATTCCATTGTGTATATAAACCACAATTTCTTTATCCATTCATAAGAGACTCTTAAAAACTGAGAATAAACTGAGGGTTGATGGGGGGGTGGGAGGGAAGGGAAAGTGGGTGATGGGCACTGAGGAGGGCACTTGTTGGGATGAGCACTGGGTGTTGTATGGAAACCAATTTGACAATAAATTTCATATTAAAAAAATAATAAATTTTAAAAAAACGGAAAAAAAAGTATTCGATCAATTCTCTCTCTACATTATCATATTCTCTACTCTGCTGAATTGTTCCCAAGCAACATATAAACATCTGTTATTTTTCCTATCTGCATTCCTCCTTCCTTCCCAGCTACTATCTCATTCTTCCACTCTCCTTTATAGACACTTTCTTGTCTTCTGGAACACCACATTCTCCTACCTTACTGACAGCTCCTTCTCAGTTTTCTTACTTGTTCCCTCCTCTTCTCACTGACCTCTCAATGTCCAGGGCTCAATTACCAGAATCTTTTCACCTGTACTCCCTCCAAGAACACATCCAGGATAATTTTATCCATCTCTACAATGAATACCTCCAAATTTATATCTGAAACTCAGACCACTCACCATGAATTCCAGAACTGAATATCTAACAAAACAAAGACATTTTTAATTGAAAAAAATACCATGAAAAAAGACAAGGAACATCAAACTGGAAAAATATTTATGATGTGTGTGACTGACAAAGGGTTAACTTCTATTATATACAAATAAATCTTAAATAGCAATGAAAAATAGCTCTATACCAAAAGAAAAATGGGCAAAGATCATCTAGAAAAAATTCACCAAAAATGCAATAAATACATAAAGGATGATACACCTCTCTCGTAATTAAATACTATTAAAGTAAAATGGTACTATTTTTCATCTGTCACATTGACAAAGATGTAAAATTTTGATACAATGCAGGTTTGTCAAGGAAGCATAAACTGGTAAAACTTTTTTTGATAAAATTTATCAAATGTAAATTCTGTGTTTGCTCTCAGACATATTTTAACCTCTAGATGTTTATATTATTGATATATTCACTCAAGTGCTCGCTGAAGCATTTCTCTCAAAAGCAAAACACTGAATATATCCTAAATGTGTTAAATAAATTTCTTAAATTTGTTAAATAAATTTCTTTCCAATGACTTAATATTCAATATGGATGTACCATAATTATGGTACATCCATATTGAATATTAAGTCACTGAAAAGAATGAATTAGAGATCTATGTACTGACATGGAAAATAACCCAAGACAGACTTTTGAACACAAAAGAAAATCAAGTTACAGAACATGAAGTAATATGATCTCTTTGTTTGGTGAAGACATATAGATTTGTTAAATAAATATATAGAAAATTTTCCAAAGTACCTATAATAATCTGTTAAGAGGGTACATTTCTGTACTGTGAAATTTTATCATGAACTTATGATAATTTTGAACTTTGATAATGAAAATGACAGTTTACAAAAATAAGTTTCCAAAGTATACATTTACAACTTATCAGAATTCAGTAATGTAAAACCAGTACTGACTATACACATTCTTACCTGAATGGCATAAGCAGCTGAATCTTGAGCCCGACTGTTATCGGCATATGCAAGGTAAGCTCTTGTAAGTTCCATCAATAATCCATAGGCAAAGTTTGAATCTTCTACTCCAGTCTCAATAAAAACAAGAAAAAAACAAAGGTAAGGTGTATCAATTTTTTACACTGTACCGTGCCTTATGTAATTAATTTAACTTAGTTACCTAAGTGAATTTAACTTAGAAAAGGAAAGGACATTAAGAGTCAAACTAAGTGTGGTACCAAGGCTAAAACATAATCTGTGGCCAAGAAGCCCAACCTAAGGCTGTTTAGGCTATTAATAAAGGGCATTTGAATCATTCAACTTTTGCAAAGCTCCAAGTTTCATTTTTTGTTTTACTGTTGTTGTTGAAGATTTTATTTTTAAGTAATAGCTACACCCAATGTGAGCCTTGAACTAATGACCCCAAGATCAAGCGTTGCATTTTAATCCTTAAAAAGAAAACCGCAGGGGCACCTGGGTGGTTCAGTTGGTTGAGTGCCCAACTCTTGGTTTTGGCTCAAGTCATGATCCCAGGGTTAGGAGACTGAGCCCACAGTGGGCTCCACGCAAGCGTGAAGGCTGCACTTAAGGTTCTCTCCCTCTGTCCCTCTCCCCAGCTTGTGCGCGCTCTCTCTCAAGTAAGAAAACAACAAAAAACCCCAGAAAATTATATATAAAGCATTTCCTCAATTGCATTTTGTAGAAGCCCAGTCATTTGAGACACTCCAAGAAATAATTTTAACAAACCCTCCTCTTGGAGACTGACAGTGTGCATACTAAGTGATACAGATGCTCTGTTTGATTTGGTTTTAGAGGATTTCCCAAACTCATTTGACCATGGCAACTTTTTATACACTATTAGGACACCCTGGGAAATTAGTTTCCCATGAAAACACTTAGCAACAGTGTTGAAATTTTAATATTTAAATAATCAATTAGGTTTTAACTATTATCATTAGATTGGAAGCTTTTTTATTTATTCATTTTATTTATTTATTAATTTTTGAGAGAAAGAGTGCACGCACACAAGCAGAGTAGAGAGGCAGAGGGAGAGAGGGAGAGAGGGAGAGAGGGAGAGAGGGAGAGAGGGAGAGAGGGATGGGGAGGGGGAGGGAGAGGGAGAGGGAGAGACAGAGAGGGAGAGAGAAGCCCAAGTAGGCTCCATACTCAGCGTGGAGCCCAATGTGGGCTTGATCCCATGACCCTGGGATCATGATCTGAGCTGAAATCAAGAGTAGGGCGCTCAACCAACCAGGCACCCCTAGGTTGGGAAGCTTTTTAAAAAGAACACAGCACACTAGTCTGGACTCCTACTTTATTACAGTTTTTGGCTCTAGATCTCTGTAATAGTATTAAGGAAAAAATTTAGAAGTTACCTAAATTGTCTAGTTTAGATCACGGTGCCACTAAGGATAACCTGAACAGTTCTTTGTAAATGAAATATAGAAATTTGAATAGGACAGAGAACTCTTCTTGTCATCCCAAATTACCATTACTTACCACAAATGTAAAATCTTTTCCTTGGCTTTCAGTTGTTGAGAAATCTAGTCGACCTGGATCTACTGCCCCCAATTCCCCTAAACATTCCCCACAGAGCAACCGAGCTTGAGAGTTTGCATCCTGGCAACCTTTCAAAAGCACCGTTACCAGCTGGGAGATAACAGGTTCCACTGTTTCACTATCTGTTGCATATTTTATCAGTTTTTCCTAAAAGTAGAAAGAAAATTGTACATAATTTTCACAAACTAGTATATTTTCCTAACTAGAAAGCTTAAAAATATTAAGGAATACCTGACATAAACACTGACAAAATTAAATTCCTGTATCTGCAGTATTTTCAGCTAGTTTTTGATGAGTTCACATAACATAGTTCACAACATATTCTGTAGGAACATTGTTTTAGAAATTTTTAATCCTTAATCCATTAAACAGTTCCTATTATTATACTAGTATACAAAAATAAATAAGACACAGACTTATCCCAATGAGTTCACAGTCTAAGGGGAAAATAGATGTGCAAATAAGTAATTAAAATACCATATGATATGTATAATAGCAAATACATTTAGAAGGAAAGGAAGCAATGAAGAAGATGAAAAAGAACTCAGAATAACTTTTCAAGGACAGTGGACAGATATTCACGTAAGTCAACAAGGAAGAGCTATTAGGTAAAACAAGAAGACTGAAAAGTATATTAAAAAACTAGGTAGAGAAGGACCAAAAATGGGGAAATGGTTCAGTGGTGGTGATAAAACAATATGTTGGTCCATGTAATCTTTTTTCATCAATCTCCTGAGGATGCTGAAAACCTGTCAAGTAAGAAGAGACTATTTTCAAGCCAATGGAAATTCACATACTGTACTCGTGTAACCACTTAGGAACTACTTCTTTTATAGTATTTTCTCTCTTGCAAAAGTAAAGCATACGTGAACATCTCAAACTTCATGTTGAAACTATGGTTCAAATTAGGGTAATCACTTCAAAAGAAAAATGAAAAGGCATTTTAACTCTTCCACAGTCTTCGGCAGTCTATCACTTAAATAACATTATAGGTTAATTCAGGCATAAATACCTGAAAAATGAGCTCATAATAAAAATAGCAAAACTAATATATGAAATTATAAACATTTACTCACTTGCTAAAACTAGAAAATATAAGGTCACTTTATTTGGCAGAGATAAATGCAGTTCAATGCAATACATGTTATGAAACACTAAATGAAAAGTAAAATACACTTATCTCCTATGTACTTAAAAATGTTTTCACTTCACTTTTAGGTTAAATTGATTTTTATTTTTCAGCAAAGATACTGAATTCCAAAAGAGTTTTAAAAATGAGTGTGTGTTCACTGCCTCTATTTAAAAATGCTTTTTGAAATAAGCCATACAGAGACAGATACCATATGGTTTCACTCTTATGTGGATCCTGAGAAATTTAACAGAAACCCATGGGAGAGGGGAAGGAAAAAAAAAAAAAAAGAGGTTAGAGTGGAAGAGAGTCAAAGCATAAGAGACTCTTAAAAACTGAGAACAAACTGAGGGTTGATGTGGGATGGGAGGGAGGGGAGGGTGGGTGATGGGTATTGAGGAGGGCACCTTTTGGGATGAGCACTGGGTGTTGTATGGAAACCAATTTGACAATAAACTTCATATAATGAAAAAATAAATAAATAAATAAAAATAAAAATGCTTTTTAACATTCAGACCCAATTTTATCATTTTCCAAATGCCTAATGAGTTGTTAAAAGAAATCTGTTTGCTCTAATTATTTGAAATACCATTTTTATCATATCCTAAATGTCCATTTACATAAAGGTCTACATTTGAACTTTCTATTCTTTCCCCCTGGTGTGTTTATTCATGCACCAGAATCATATTGTATTAACTATACAGGCTGTAGAGTATGGTAATGTCTGGTAGAGATACTAAACCCTCATGGTTACTTTTTCCCCTCAGAGTTTTCTTAGCTATTTTTATGTTGATTTTCCCATATAAGCATTGGTATGAACTTTTGTTTTTCTAAATTTTTTTTAATGTCTATTTATTTTTAAGAGACAGAGAGCACAATCAGGAGAGGGGCAGAAGACAAAGAGAGATACGGAATCTGAAGTAGGCTCCAGGCTCTGAGCTGTCAGCACAGAGCCCAATGTGGGGCTTGAACCCATGTACTATGAGATTATGACCTGAGCTGAAGTCAGATGCTTAACCGAGTGACCCAGCTGGGCACCCCTAGTCTGAACTTTTCTAGTTAACAAAAACAAGCAACTTGTTGGCATTCTTTTGGGATAGCATTAAATTTATAAATTAATCTAGAGAGAACTGAAATCTTTGTAATATTGAGTCAACCTAACAGATAAATAAGGGATAGTTTCCATTTGCTTAAACCTACTACCTTTTTGTGTCTTTCAGGGTTTTTCTTTATTGGTTTATCCATTTCTCATTATGCTTATTACTAAGCATATTATCTTTTTCTGTTACTGTTGTAAATTGGGTCTTCCAACAAATCTTCCACCTAGTTATTGCTTATTATATAAAAGTTATTTTTTATATGTTGATTTTATATCCTACCTTACTGAATTAGCTTTCTCATCTGAGTAGTTTTATTGATAATTCCCTATAGTTTTTCAACTATAATAGCATATCATCTGCCCAACATATGTCCTTCTGGGATTTTACCACAGAAAATCACTTCAACCTGAGTACCATCAGTGATCAGAAAGATCTTAGATGGTTGTTCAGTTTTATCTATAGTCTGATTTTTCTAACATAGAAGAAAAAATTCCCTGCTATCCACTGACCTTAGGTATCCTTTATACCCCTCAAAAACGGATTCTTCCTTACAAGTAAGAAGCATAAACTGTCATTTCTTTAATGTCAATGACCCTCTGGGGGCTACCCATTAAAACAAGGCTTTTGCAGGGGCGCCTGTGTGGTTCAGTTGGTTGAGTAACTGACTTCAGCTCAGGTCATGATCACAGTTCATGGGTTCAAGCCCCACATCGGGCTCTGTGCTGATGGCTCAGAGCCTGGAGCCTGCTTTGGATTCTGTGTCTCCTTCTCTCTCTGCCCCTCCCCTGCTCATGCTGTGTCTCTCTCTCTCAAAAATAAACAAAGATTAAAATAAATAAAAAAATAAATTTAGAACAAAGCTTTTTCAGGGTCAGTCCATCAAAAAGGTCAAGTATAGAAGGCTACAGCAGCCATCCTATCAACTGTCATAGCATCTTTTATGGTTTCCTTTTTCATTACATTATACCCAATTGTTTGTTTAGCCAGTTTTACCACAATTTTAGCTCTATTTATTTAAAGCACCTCCTTTCAACATATTCCTGAAGTATCTTTTCCTCTCCCTCTGGTTAAGAACTGAACTTTTATAAGAATATCTTTTGCATTTGCTCTCTCATGGACTCTCACAGCATCTACTACAAAGACTCTTTGACTTCGAACCCTGTTTTCTTATATCAGTTTCTTGTTCAGGTATTGCTACAGGTTCAGCCATCCTCTAGAGCTGCAATGTCCAATATGATAGCCACCATCCACATGAGGCTATTTAAATTTAAACTAAGAAAAATTAAATAAAATTAAATACCTAGTTCCTTATCATACACTTTAAGTGCTCAGGAGAGCCACATGTGGCTAGCAGCTATAACTGGACAGTGCAGATACAGAACATTTCCATCCTCATAGAAAATTCTTTTGGATAGCACTATTCTAGAACTTATCTGATTTGCTTTCAACACTGATGTTACTTTCTTGTCATAGGTGGGGGGAAAAAACCCACTTCCTTCTCTCTTTTTTTGTAGGTGTTTTAGGCCAGTGGGGATACGGCTACAAAGACATGTATCTCTGGATTCCTTCCCTTCTTTTCTTATCTTCGCTGGTTCCTCCAAGCCATTATCTTTAGTTTTCTTACTAACCTAAAGTAAATTTATCCAGCTATAAATTGATTCTAAACTAAATTAACCTGTACTTAAAAATACCCAATAACAATCTATGGACATTACATCTTACTCACACTACTTTATGTGACCTTCAAGGCTCTTGTAAGTACATTTACGTTCTTACTATGCCTAGCTAATCTATTAGCACTGGGGCTTTACATTGAAGGAAGGCTTGTTAGGGTATTACCACGTGTGATTTTTGTTTTGTGACACAGGTGGAAAAGTTGGGCAGTTGTGGCTTTTCTCTAAGAATATAAGCAATTTCCTTAAGTTCTCAGATTTAGTCATTTACATCTAAGAAGTGATAATCCATACAAAGTTTCCTAATATTTGACCAGGACCATATCATCCACTTAGAAACAACCTAAACTAGGAAACCTCTAGGCCAAGAGGAGAAATCCTCTGCTATTCATAAATCCCTATATAAAATAAAAAGCTAAAAGCCCTTTAAATTACCTGAAACCCAGGTAGAGGTTTGGGGCAAGGTGTAAGCACAGAGTAGTTTTGATGAAGTAAGTGCAGGGCAGGGAATGAAGTAATTACATGCCCTGTAATTGGCAATGTGGATTCAGTTAGGCGAGTATAAAACCTACATTCAAGGAGATTCAAGGCTCCTCACCTATGGTAGGACCATTTCCACATAAGCTGCTACCCACATTGGTCACACAAGTTCACTGACCCAGAAGTCAGAAAGAGAGAAAGAGAGAGATAGAGAGAGAGAAAAGGAGAGCATGAGTGGGATAGGGGCAGAGAGAGAGGGAGACACAGAATCTGAAGTGGGCTCTAGGCTCTGAGCTGTCAGCACAGAGTCTGACATGGGGCTCGAACTCACAAACCATGAGATCATGACCTGAGTTGAAGTTGGACACTGAACTGACAGAACCACCCAGGCAGCCCACCATCATGTATATCTTTCGTCCTAAGTAACTTAAATGCTTCCTTTTATCATGAAAACAAACATAACCTGGTTTAATCCCCTAACTCATGAGAGTGTTAGGCTTTCACATCTTATAAACTCTTGATATGCAAAAATGAGTACCTCAGTTAATTTTTGTCTATTTTATAGCCTTACAGTGATCTAGTACTTTAAACACCAGTTCTCACGGTCATCAAGGTTAGAGCCAATCTACGGTATGTTGCCCAAGAAAAGAATAAACTTCACTGGCATCATAAAAGAGTAAACTTAAAAATTTAGTTTCTTTAAAACAAGAAGTTAATTCAGTCAAAATGTAAAATGGCAAAATTACTGAGATTTTATATGACGAGTATCTATAGGAAATTATATGAGAAGACACACGAACTGCTGCTATTGTGTACACACACACTCTTACTCAGGAAGATGCAGTAACCAAAAGACAACTGTCAAATTATGACCCTTCAAAACAACAACAAAAAACTCTGCAAATCCCCAGTATTCAACCTCAAAAGGGATCTCATGGATTAGTAATTCTAAGATCTGATAATCTTGGTAAAATAAGAATTACTTCTTTCATTGAATCTACTGAAACTCAAGCAAATATGCCAACCTGTCATCTTTTCTTTGAGCTTCCTACATTTCTATAGCTTTTTAATTATTTTAGTATACCTGATTTTTATACAAAGTTTCCTTCAAGCTTGTAAGAGCATGAATACGAACATCTACATTTTCATGTTGAATTGCTCTCATGGATAGTTGAAGAGTTGTCTGAAGATCAGTACTCTCAGAGGTCTCCTATATAAAGAACACAGAGATACACTTATCAGTTAATGACTTCAAAAACCACAATTTCATGCCATGACAATTTCATACCATAGTTTGTAGCACAACATAACTAGAATCCTCCCACAGCTTTTCAGGGCATGAAGCTATGGCAGCTTCTTCTTTGGGGGACTGTAAGTAGGGACATAGTAATCTGGGAAGTAAGGGCACAAGTACTGTATTATTTGCTTTCTATGTAAAAATCTATGTAATCCAATAACGTCTTTGACCTAAATACTGAAATTCCCTTCTAAAAAAAGTATCATAGCTGTGATAGGATTATCTAATCATAAAAATAGCCATTGGAATATGACTATATTATTCCTAGATGTGATTCTACAGAACCTCTGTTCAATGTATTGGAATTTGGGAACAATTTTGCCCTAAGACATAAATTAAAAATCAAATACCTTTCTGTATTCCTGTAGAACTGCTTTTATCTTTTTTAATTCTGGATGATCAGGTAAAAAATATATTTCATGAAGAAAATCTTGCACAGCATCCCTAATAGTTAATTGGAAAACAAAAAAATTATATGCAAAGAGTATGAATAGTAAAAAAAAATAAAGCAGAGGTTGAAACTATAGCCAATTTAAGTCACACTGAAAAGTGCTAGTGGGGGTGCCTGGCTGGCTCAGTCAGTAGGGTATGTGACTCTTGATCTTGGGGTCATGAGTTCAAGCCCCAGTAAGGGTGTGTGTGTGTAGAGATTACTTAAAAATAAAACAAAAAAATCTTTAAAAAAAAAAGTGCTAGTGGATTAGTGATGTGCAAAATATTCTTCCTAACCATGTCTAGTGGTTAATAGTGGCAAATAATCAAATCTAAGAAAATCACCCTGTTGTAGTAGGTTATGTTGGTGGCCCAAAATAAACTCTACTTCTTCACAGTCACTTCCTCTTCAATTTAGGCTAGCTGTGTGACTTGCTTTAACAAACAAAATGTGGCAAAATAAACGCTGTGCCAACTTAAGGCCGATGTGTTAAAAAGGTTTGGCAACTTCTGGTTTGGTGCCCATCAGAGACCTAAGTCACCATATAAGGTCACCAGCATGGACAAGCTACATGAAAAAAGAGAGGCTCCAAGAGTACATGGAAAGAGACAGAAACTCAGTCAAGTCTACCTTCTGGCTGACTGCAGCCACACCAGTGACTACTGGCAAGACCAACCAAAGAATCTATTGCTGAACCCAGTCCAGATTGCAAAATTATGAGTAAATAAAAATGCTTGTCACTTTAAGACACTTGATCTTAGAGCGGTTCATAGTGCAGCAATAGATAGCCAAACCCAACCTTAAAACACAAATTCTCATAAAGAATTTGAAAAAAACATATAAATCTTATTGAGGCTACAATTTTTAATTTGCATCAAATATAATACTCTAATCTATCTGAATCCCAATAATAGATTTCTAAATTCTAGTCTTCATTCACTTATGCCACAAATACATATCAAGTAACTATCATATGCCACTATGTGTTGGACACTAGTGATATAAAAATAAAGGAAGCTGAAAAAAATTTCTTTATTCAGGGAGCTTAAGGTGTTCTAACTAGCACGAAATGAAGGAGAGATTTTTTAAAAAAAAATTTTTTTTTTTAAACATTTTATTTTATTTTTGAGACACAGAGAGACAGAGTATGAACAGGGTAGGGGCAGAGAGAGAGGGAGACACAGAATCTGAAATGGGCTCCAGGCTCTGAGCTGTCAGCACAGAGCCCGACGCAGGGCTCGAACTCACGGACCGTGAGATCATGACCCGAGCCGAAGTCGGATGCTTAACCGACTGAGCCACCCAGGCGCCCCAAGGAGAGATTTTTTTATATGAAAAGGTAGAGAAATAACTGCTGCATAATAAAAAGCACTGATACACTATTTATATAATAATCCAAAAGTATTTGAAAGGTGATCCACATCAGTGTTTATGTTGTTCTATCATACTCAAAATATCAAAAGCACTTTATTGAAAAAATCCCTACATTAATCTTTTCTTCTGTACCTTTTCCCTGCTTAGACAGTTATTGAAAATGATTAATGGGAATAGCAGTAGCATGTGTGTGGGTGGGTAAGCAGGTAAATAAGTAATACTTAAACCCTTTTCAGAAACAAAAAACTACAACATGTAACAGTAAATGCAAACACAGAAACAACTTCAAAATGCATACAAACAAATTCTAGGCTAAATTAGCAGCTGGTTTGAAATACAAAAATGGGAGTAATGTACGTTCTTCATACAGGTAAGCTACAGCACAGTCTGTTTTGGAAAATCTTGAGAAAAGGTTTTAAGAAATAAGATGTGACCAGATTTTGGAAAGCCTTGAACATCAAGATAAGCAATTTGAAATTCATCAATTAGTAAGTGGGAGAATCACAAAATGTCTCCATATGCTGGAATAAATTGATAAAAGAGATGTTTTTAAATATGAACAATATGAAGAAATGGGATAAAAGCCTAAAGGAAGGGAGGCTGGTTAAGAGACTAATGCAATGAAGTAATAAGAGTTTCAACTAAGGAAAGTTATAGAAAGTAGGTGAACATTCCTCTTAACCTTTTTCATATTCAACTTTTAAGCATGAGAAGAAAGGTAAATTTAGCCTCACTTCTTTCAAAACTGATGAAAATAATTTTGACTTGTTGATCTACTAATGTTTTAAATACTATAATGAATCAATGTCACAACTGAAATAGTATCAGTTCGATATGCACTGACTTAACGCATGTCAATTTTTTTTTAAAGCGTGTCAATTATTTTTGTCTGATGGACTCTCAATTAGAAAGAATGTGACCAATTCCACATTACCAGTAGCAATTCTAATATCCTGAGACATAAATATACAGTAATAAAAAGTTGTAATCCTTACTATTAATTTCTATTACAATAAATACCTGTTTTCAATTATGAGGTAGTGAAATATAGCTGCAGTTTCTTTAGGCTGGATGTGTATGAGAGGCAACAAAGCTACTATCACATGACTGAGAAGGGAACCAAGATAAGCATGGTCCAGGCAACGAACAAAGCAATCCCAAGCTCTATGTGAAAAAATAAATAAAAGTTAAAAATCACATTATTTTTATTATTAGTAAATCTCCATCAATGAGTTATTAGCTGGGCAAACAATGATACATACAAATATTAAGATTACAAGGCAGCTGTAAAAATGGAATAAAGATCAGTACTATATATGCAAACAGTGATTTCTTTAATGCATCAAGTCAAAAAAGCAAGGTAAAAATAGTGCTTATAATATGCTCCCTTTTGGGGCAGGGTTCATAGAAAAATAAGGGTGTGAGTGTGTGTGCATTTGGTTTATACTTTTAAAAAGAGGAGAATTATACAAAAATTAAGAAAAATAGATACTTATCATGGTCAGAAATTAAAGCTAGATTCACAAATTTGAATTTCAGACAATGTTTATGTTTTACATGAATTTAAAGGGGAAAAAAGCACTTCTAAAAATTTTAAACAAACTAAAACAACTAAACCTAACTTAATATCAAGTGGGTGGCATATGTACACAGAAGAGAACTGCTTCACATGACTTTAAAACGTATTATTCAGACTCTCCACCTCCAATAGGTACAGTCTTAAGGACAAAAGGACCTCTGAAAAAAACAAAAATCCATATGTAAGAAAGAAACAAACAAATAAAGGAAAAAAGGACCTTCAAAAAGCTTAAACTGCACTGAGTAGTCTGTTAGTAGTAACACTGAAATGATATTAAGTCAAATTAAATTAGAAATCCCATATGCCAAAATCTCCATGGCCTGAAAAAAGTGTGGGAAAGGGTCTTAAGGAGTGAATCTATTTTTAAAAGATATTTAAGGGGCCAAACAACCACATGTGTGACACATGCACCTTATTTGGATTCTTATTCAAACAAACCAACACCTTTGGGAAAACAATCTTTGAGACATTTGGGGAAATCTAAATATGGACTGAGTTTTAGATGATATTAAGGAATTCCTATTAATTCTGCTAAGTGTAATAATTCACGATGGTTGTATTTTTTTTTTTTTTTTTAATGCTTTACCCATTAGATACATCAGAGGTATTTCTAAGTACAGTGATTTGATACTGGGGTTCTCTTTAAATCATTCCAACTAACAATAGGTGGAGGTGGTCAGTTAAGTAAGATTAGTAATGTTGATAACTACTGAGGTTGGGAAATAGGTATGGAGGGGTTCACTATACTATTTCCCAGTATGTTAAAAGATTGCACACTAGTGTATCTTTAAAGAAGTAAACATATTCCCTTTCAATACAAGTATTCTTTCCATCTTTATTACTCACAGTCTGAATCCCTCAAAGAGATAAGAATTCAAGTTAGTGTTACTGGGAAATGCAAATACTCTAATGAACTCAGGCAGTCATTTACCTGCAACACAATTCAGGAAAATCATCCTTGAATCTCAGGCCAGTTCTTAGCGTGGTCATCATCTTCACCCTCACAGAACTGACATGTTTTGGTCCCATCAACTTCATCAAAGACATCAAACTATTCAGAGCCTATAAAGTAAGCAGGGATTTAAAGTAAAGCCTATAAACAAGCCCACAGGAGCAGATGAGCCCTAAGGTAAAGTGCATCCCACACACATCTCAGAGTAGTACCTATTTCTGGCAACACAATGTCTAAATGTTGGTCAGTTCATTCTGTTCAAATTCTTATGTAAGTAATGAACTTGAAAAATACAAGCTGAGTTCTGGTGTTTTTTTTCTCTTGTGAAGGTAATTTGTTACTTTTGTCCTGGTGGTCCTTTAGAACCGTAATTTTCAAATTTATTAAGAACATCAATACCTATTGTTTAATTTTCTTCCTGTTCATCCCAAATTCCTATGCGGCACATGCATTTCTGTCCTAACGGTACTAATTTCAACATACTCTGAATTTAGTAAAATAAACAAGTAACTGATGACATACCCCCAAAATAATGTACACATTTTACTGTATGTGGAACACAGAATTGGGACTTGTATCAACAGCTCCAGGTTCTAATGAAAGTGTAAAGAAACTCTCTAGTAAACCTTACCTCTGTGCCAAAACATACAAGCTTCACCTGGGTGGTTCAGTTGGTTGAGCATTGTTGGACTCTTGATTTCGGCTCAGGTCATGATCCCAGGGTCGTGGGATTAGGCCCCACATCTGGCTCAGTGCTGACAGCACAGAGCCTGCTTAGGATTTTGTCTCTCTCTCTCCCTCTCCTTCTCTCCACCCCTCCCCCACACTCACACGTGCTCTCTCTCTCTTAAAATAAAAAAAAGACTCCACGGATACAGAACAGAAGTTACCTAGGGGATTAAATTTACCAGTTGACACCAACAGAGTAAGTACTGGCTGCTGAATTAGAATTTTATATTGTATCATGTCTTTCCTGGTTCCTCAAGGTTATTAAGAGAAGAGTAGAGACTGAAATAAAAGCTTCCACTCAGATTTTTTTACTGTAATTTTACTGACTGCAAAGATGGAAAACAATAAAAAGGGAAATTTAATCAGTACTAAAATTCTAACTCAATCTAGGAACAAAAATTTCCAGTTGTGACCAACTGTTAGAGCAGTCATACTGAAACTTCACTGTGTCAAATGCATTTATTTATTTTTTGAGAGAACAAGCATGCATGTGGGGGAGAGGGAGAAAGAGAATCCCAAGCAGACTACACACTCAGCACAGAGCCTGACCTGGGGCTTGATCTCCCGACTGTGGGATCATGATCTGAGTTGAAATCAAGACTCGGATGCCCAACTTACTGAGCCACCAAGGTGCCCTGTGCCAAACACATTTAAACATAAATCAATAGATACTGAAGTTACTTAACTTTACATAGTTTAACAATTTTCAGTTTTCAAAAACACCATGGGCCATAACTCATAACACACCAATTTGGACCAATGAACTCAATTATGCAACTTTTGTTTGAGCTATCAGAGACTGCTGGTCTCTTTTCTTCCCACTGAGCTAGACGGGGTGAGGTCATGAGCCTGATGCCATTGGGGTCATCACCTGGAACTTATGTACAAAGTCAATCCAGGGGAATTTGAGCTAAGAGATGAATTCTGAGAACACTGTATCCAAAGCTAAGTTATGCCCAAAGCTATATTATTCTTACACTTTTAGTCACAGAGCCAATAAATTCTTTTAAGCCAGTTTGGGTCGGGTTTTTGGTCCTTTATAAACAAAAGAACTATGAACAATATAATTCCTCTTTTTAGAGTCCCTAAAAGCCTATAAAGGGATATAAGGATTCAGAATGTCATGTTTATTTATCATCTTTGAATGTTTGTAGCTACAAGCCAAAGTCATATCTCCTATATATTCTATATGAATTCCAGAACTTTGCAACTTAACTATCACTACCTACCATTTTCTTATCTTCAATGCCAACACTGGAGCTCAGTAACTGCATGTTAAAAAAGGCCAAAATTCCCAACAACTTAGGTTGCAAGTAATCAGCCTAATGAAAAAAAAGAAACACATAAAACAGATTTTATGTAAGTTTTATACAGATCAAATTTCATAAATCAGTAACAATTTATTCAACATCATTTCTATATTACCTAACTATGTTAGAGTACTGGAAGTAAGCATTTGGCGAATTTTCTCTAAAAATATATATTTTCACATCTAGTATTTTAAAAATTAGTAAAGCTGATCTATAATCACCAAGATAAAATATGATTAAACAGTACTCTACAATAAAAAACCTGTGAGCTTTTGAATTATGGAGTGTGCTGGGGTGGGATCCTCAGGATGTGACTCACACAAGGACCCAGAGTGGAGAGGATATTTAATTGTTATAAGAATGGAAAAAGACTAAGTGTCCTTATCTAGAACATTTAGAGCTAAGACAGAAAAAAAAAGTACTTGAATAAGGAAAAAATAAGCTGCTAGAACATCGGTCTGAAACAGAGGTCAGTATCATCTGAGGTAACACTGGTAAAAAGGGAATAGGATTAATTTTTTCTTGAAAGAGGATCCTGGAGGAAAGGGTATGGGCTTTAAGTCAGCCAAACCTGGGTTTGAATCCCAATTTTGCCCTACCTAGTGTGTGATGCTGGATAAGTTACTTAACTCCTCTGAGTCTGTAAAATGAGAACACCTATTGCACAGAGTTGTAATAGAGATTAAATAAGATAACATGCATTAAGCACTAAGAATATAGTAAAGTGTTGCTTCTGCAGCAGGAGCCATTATGGGGAGCAGCAGCCATGGCTCTGCTCTACCCTCTGGCCATTGGCCTCAACGAGAGCGACAAGGTGACTAAGAGCATGAACAAGTTGAGGTGTAGCAGCTGCTGCAGGCGCCTCATCAACCACACCAAGTTTGTGTGGCACGTGATCTGAGAGGTGTGTGGCTTCACCCTGTGCAATGGAGCTGCTCAAGGTTTCCAAGGACAAGTGCGATTTCAAGTTCATCAAGAAAAGGGTAGGGACACACACACATCTGTACCAAGAGGAAGAGAGAGGAGCTGAGCAACGTCCTGGCAGCCATGAGGAATGCAGCAGCCAAGAAGGACTGAACCCCTCTCCTCTGTACGTAATAAAGCCTTTTTTGGGGAAAAAAAAAAGAATATAGTAAAGTGTTACATTTAAGTTGTTAATATTATTACAAACTGGGAATGCAAGTACCCTGCAAAGAATATTAAAATATTTATAAATGGGCAAGGAAGGGGGCAGAAAAAGCAGGAGAGGAGTGGCAAAGCATTTTCCAACTCCACAAGTTGCATTGGTTGATGTTGAGGCACCTGATTTAGGTATCTACAGATTACATACAATGCCAAGAGGAGAGAGGGGTAGGTGGATGTGTACTAGCACATAGTAGAAAGTTAGGTGTTGATCATGTCTCTCCAGATTAGATATTAGGACAAACTTTTTTCTTGCCAAGCACAGAGAATCATCTGTTTGTCAATCCAAATTACACTTAATTTGCAAACTTCTGATTTGGATTAAGACTCAGTTTAGGCTTAATAAGCCACAATTCACCAATCACATGGATCCAGCCCATGCTTCTTAAATGAAAAGCAGATATAGATGGCACTCACAGTCTGCCAACATTCTAATTGTAAAGCTCTTGCATTTAGACAATAATTCATTAATCTGCCACTCACTAAATATGTATTACGTATGTCTAGAATATGGTGCCAGGTATAGGTGGCAAGATCAGCAAAGTCACTTTCCTCCTATTAGCTTACATGGGAGACTAATACGAGTGGAAGACATTCAATAAATATATAAATAAGGTTGAGATAAGTGCTAAGGGAAAAACACCCTTATCACATGATAGAGAAGAATTGGGATGTGGGAGTTTAGGTAGGGTGATCAGAAAACTCTGAGAGCTAAAGAATGAGGAAGATTATTCCAAATAAAGAGACTAAGGCAAAGGCTCTGACACAGGGAAAATCTTGATATTTTTAAAAACCACAACAAAACAAACAAGAAAGGAAGAAAAGTGTTGCATAATATGAGGGTGGAAAGGTACGTCAATCACATAAAGCTTTATAGATTTCATTTTAAGAGCAACAAAAACCATAAAAGGAATTTAGACAGGGGAATGATATGAATTTGTATTACGTACAAAAAGAGCGTATCAATGCTGTGTAAATAAGTGACTAAAGACATAAGGAGGGAAGAGTGAAAGGAGAGAACAGTTACGAGGTTTTTGTAGTTGTCTCCAAGAAAGATGATAGTCACTTATAAGAGGATAGTGGCAGCAGAGAATGAAAAATATACTTTGGAGATAGACTTGCTAGGGTTTGCTAACACTTAATTATGAAGGATGAAGAAACTGGAGGGCTCATGAATGCTTCCCAAGTTATGATCTGAGCAACTAGGTAGACAGTGGTACCATTTCCTGAAATAGAAAAGACCAGGAGATAGGAATGCAAGCTGGTGCAGCCAACTCTGGCAAACAGTATGGAAGTTCCTCAAAAAACTAAAAATAGAACTACCCTATGACCCAGCAATTGCACTACTAGGCATTTATCCACGGGATACAGGTGTGCTGTTTCGAAGGGACATATGCACCCCCATGTTTATAGCAGCACTATCAACAATAGCCAAAGCATGGAAAGAGCCCAAATGTCCATCGATGGATGAATGGAGAAAGAAGATGTGGTATATATATACCATGGAGTATTACTTGGCAATCAAAAAGAATGAAATATTGCCATTTGCAACTACGTGGATGGAACTGGAGGGTATTATGCTAAGTGAAATTAGTCAGAGAAAGACAAGTATCATATGACTTCACTCATATGAGGACTTTAAGAGACAAAACAGATGAACATAAGGGAAGGGAAACAAAAATAATATAAAAACAGGGAGGGGGACAAAACAGAAGAGACTCATAAATATGGAACAAACTGAGGGTTACTGGAGGGGTTGTGGGAGGGGGGATGGGCTAAATGGGTAAGGGCACTAAGGAATCTACTCCTGAAATCATTGTTGCACTTTATGCTAACTAATTTGGATGTAATTTTAAAAAATAAAATTTTAAAAAGGAAAAAAAAAAGAAAGAAAAGACTAGGACAGAAACAGTTTAGGGGAGGGAAAATGAAGATTTCTAACAGACCCGTTACGTTTGGACTTTAGATGTTTACTAAGATAGACAAGTAGAGATGACAAAAAGGAAGCTGGAGAGGCTGTTTGCCATCCTCTCTCCAGATCCATTCTCTGGCCTGTTCTGTGCTTGAGAAGCTAACCAGATTTCATTACTCAAGATCCCTTTCATCTGGCTTCCCAATGAATTCAGTCAACAGGAAGCACCACAGGGGAACAGGGATTAGGAGAAAAGAGCAAGGGGTTTAAAATTCCTGCTCCCTCTGGGTTTTGAGGTGGTTCTGGAACTCTCTACACTCTACAGTGACAACCTTCTCCCTGAACCATGGCTCTAAGCTTTCAACCAGGTTCTGTCAATAACATTTCTTCTTCTTGGCCAGGACTATGGGGAGCATAAATTTTCTGCTATTCCTAGTCCCTATATTCCTTAACATTTCCTGCTGGTTCTCTTAACCTTGCCCAAGACAATGAAAATAGCCCTTCATGAAACTATTTTCGGTTAAACATTTTTGTGTGCCATCGGTTTCCTGCCAGGACCTAACTTATATAAATCCACAAGTCCAAAGCTCAGGAGAGGTCAGGATTGGAATTTCAACAATGAAATCATCAAAATATAAATCAAATCAAGCAAAGTACCAGATGAGACCAGATTCTCTCTCATTTAAGGAAAGAATAGACAAAAAGACCCAATTACATAGTCCTGAGTCAATCTAACATTTAGAGGATAAAGTAGAGGAAAAGAGCCAGTAAAGACTAAGAATGAATAAGTAGACAGTGGGGAAAAAAAAGAAAATAAAAAAAGTATAGTATAAGAGATGCCATATGAGAAGGGATGGTCAGTTGTACTGAATACCACTGAAAGGTGAAGTAAGATAGGAAGAGAAGTGACCATTGGATTTGACATTAGGGAGACTGTTTCTGACATGGACAAGAATTTCAGTAGAATAGTGAGAACAAAAACAGATTAAAATGAACTAAAGAATGAATGGGAAATGAGAAAGCAAACATAGAAATCTCTGAAGATATTTTGCTGATAGACCTTGGAGTCTCTTGAAGGAATGAGGGCAATCAAAAGAAAAAATAGGATACATACATATTTTTTCACATGAAGTAAAGTGACTGAACATAAAAATTTGAGAGGGAAAGAGGGGATAACATGTGTTCCAACTTTCCCTTAAATATAACAATGGATTTTAAAAATAGAATTGACAAAATTAGTATGTTGTGCCAAAGAGGTAGTTGGAGGTAGGGGAAGGGGGGCACAAATGTATTCCAATCTATAGTTAAAAAGTAGTGAATAAAAATTAATTTGAACATTTTTACCCTGTGAAAAAATAAAACCTATAATCATTTGGAAACATATTTTTCAACACTAATATATTTTGTTAATACCTTGTATGACCATAATTTAAATCCTCAACCTTTCTAAAATAAAAATCTCAGCCTGAAATTTAAACAAATCTCTAGCATCTGGAAAATGCATAAAATATCTATTTCTCCAATCTCACAATTAAGCTACAAAAAGGCAAGAAACAAACAAAAACTCATATAACATATTCCTTACCATTAATTCGGGAGATGCGATCTCTCTGGGGCCCTGATATGGATCATCACTAGATGCAAATGATGCAAGTATTGACAAACCATTGAAAACCTGTTGATAGTGTTCTCCAATACGTAGCAATAATTCATTATGCAGTCCTTGGAAATCTTGTCTCAATAGGCTTCCCAATTCAATTTCTGTTTCATTCTAATCCAAAGACACATTTAAAAAAAAAAAAAAAGATTTTGGAAATAAGTATATTAGTAAATCAGGAGCTCTAGATCATGTGACAAAATTTACTTATGGTACTTAAATTTTGTTTTTTCTTTTTAATGTTTGTTCATTTTCGAGAGAGTGAGAGTGCGCATGGGGGAGGGGAAGACAGAGGGGGACAGAGTATCCCAAGTGGGCTCTGCACTGACAGCACAGAGCCTGATGTGGGGCTCGAATTCACGAACTGTGAGATCATGACCTAAGCTGAAGTCAGATGCTTAACCAACTGAGCCATCCAGGTACTCCTATTGATGGTAATTTTAAAAGGTATTGGAAAGTGATTCTAGGGTCACCTGGGTGGCTCAGTTGTTAAGCATCCAACTCTTGATTTCAGCTCAGGCCACGATCTCATAGTTCATGAGTTCAAGCCCCACATGGGGCTATGTGCTGACAGTGCAGAGCCTGCTTAGGATTGTCTCTCTCTCCCCCTTTCCCTCTGTCCCTCCCCCACTCGCGCTCATGCTCACAAATGCTTGTTCTCTCTCTCAAAAATAAATAAATTTAAATTAAAAAAAAAAAAAAGAAAAAGGGATTCTAATCTCGATTTCTCCAGGTACATCTCCCATGGGGTACAGGTAATGAGGAAAGTAATTAAACTTCACTTTCAAATAAAATTTCAAAAAGTCAGTTTTCTTAAAATATCATCAACTCATTATTCATAGACACATAACCCCTAGGAGAAAATATAATATAGTGGCTTAGAACAGTCTTTCTGGTCAGACTGCCTGAATTTAAATTCCAGGTTTGTTTGTTTTATTATCATTTTTTAATTTTGAGAGAGACAGACAGAGCGTGAACAGGGGAGGGGCAGAAGGAGAGGGAGACAGAGAATACCAAGCAGGCTCTGCACTGTCAATGCAGGGCCCCCGATGCAGGGCTTGATCATGACCTGAGTCAGACTCTGACTGAGCCACCCAGGTGCCCCTTAAATTCCAGTTTTGTCACTTATTAGTTGTGTTGTGACCTGGACAAGTTACCTAATCTGACCTCTCCCTGTTTTGGTTTTCTCATCTATAAAATGGAAAAATAATAGCATCTTTATCTCATTGGATAACTATAAGGACTGAAATGATCCATATAAATTCTTTAGTAACTTCTGACATGCAGGAAAATACTCTATTATTATCATTCTATCTCTACAGGAAAACACTCTACTATTGTCATTCTATCTCTACAATACAGATTTTCTTTCTCAAAATGAATAAAAATACTCAATATTCAGTAATTCTCATGCAGAAAGGAATCTATTGCTGCCATATCATGAAACACATGAAATAATTAAAATCAGAGAAAACAGTAGTCACATATGCATATCTGACGGTTTCTCCTACTCCAATAGTTTCATATTTTTTGAAAGATACCATTGCTAGTGTGATACCCAAAAAGACATATAAGCTATAATTTTAAATCTAAAAAAACTAGCAAAATACTGAGTCAAATATAATCAGAGCACTAAAAAACTAAGCAATACACTAACATTATGCCACAGTTGAGATTGCCTCTTCCTATAAATATAATTACTTGCATATAATTAGTCAACTTAGAGCTCCAATTAATTAAAAATTCAAAAATATGGGGCACCTGGCTGACTCAGTTGAAAGGGCATGTGACTCTTGATCTTGGGGTTGTGAGTTCAAGCCCCACCTGGGTACAGAGATTACAAAAAAAATGAAAAAATAAACTTAAAAAAATTTCTAAGGGAGCCTCAGTGGCTCAGTCAGTTAAATGTCTGACTTGAGTTCAGCTCTGGTAATGATCTCAGATCAAGCCCTGTGTTAGGCTCTGCACGGACAGCATGAAGCCTGCCTGGGATTTTCTCTCCCTCTCTCTCTGCCTCTTCCCTGCTTGCATGTGCATACAGGGGGTCTCTGTCAAAATAAATAAACTTTAAAAAAAAATTCTAAAATGAAATGAGTTGAGAACCTGATCCATGAATGGATGATCATCACACGCCATTATGGTGAAATGACCAAAAAAATAAAAGAATATTCCTATTTAATATGATCCTCTAGGCCCCAAACAAAGCTTATTTACATGATACCATTTGGACTTATATTACTCTAGAATAAGCTCTAAATTATTTACTCTTCTCCCTACAAGAACATTAGAAAAGCTTTCCTATAATGCTAATTTAAACGAAAGAGTAAAACACACAATTATTCAATTACCTTCAGATAATGAAGGGCACGTTCTAATTCATCCTTGGAACAGGAACAGACCAAATGAGAAAAAATATATTTGAAGTTATTTATTAAAATTTCTCTACGATTGACATTTAACTGTTTTCCTAAAGTTCGAATGAGAGCAGAGGCTGCAGGGCTTGCTTTGGCAGCAAGGTCAGGGAGCAGAACTTGTAATGTTCTCTGAAAAAGAAACACTATAATTACTAAAAAGTACATTTGTCCAGGTAATAACATATTCACATAAGTTGTGTACAAAAATATTTTAAAATACCAAACAAATTTGGAGTCCATATGTGATCTATATAATTTCAGAATTTACCATTTATGCATTCAACAGATATGTACCAAGCATCTACTATGATTCAGACACTACGGATGAAGCCGCAAAAAAATAGGCAAGGTCTCTGATGGCACAGAGTTCACATTACAGCTAATGTAGAAGTATAAGCCAATACATAAGTAGAGAAGAAAATTTCTCATGAGTATGTGTTAAAATATACTCATGCTCTAAAGGCAGAAGTTCCAA
This sequence comes from Panthera pardus, assembly GCF_024362965.1. Lineage (NCBI taxonomy): Eukaryota > Metazoa > Chordata > Mammalia > Carnivora > Felidae > Panthera > Panthera pardus. The sequence continues at coordinate 120,165,153 of NW_026526721.1, read as the reverse complement.
GTTTGATTTTTTATTTGAGTTAATTTGGATTTTGACAAGCAACAGTAACCATAAATACAATATTTTAAGTTTTTTTTAATTAAAAAGCTGAAAAAATTAAAAGTGCTGCAATATTAAATAAAAACATTTTAATGCACTCACCATCCTCAAATGGCAACAAATCTATTTTGATTTTGGTCTATTTCCTTTAAGATCTTACTCATTAAACAAATACACAATTCCAAACACAAAATTGTTGGCCTTTCATTTATTCCCTTCAACATGTATCTAAAGAACACCTACTACATGTCAATCATCATAGGTACTAGAGATATAAAAATAAACAAGACTCAGGCCCCTCCCCTCAGAGATGCTTACACCTTACTTGTGTTATGCCTTTGAACTTAATATTAATTCTGTAAGACTAATATAACATTATAACATAATCTACAAAGTATTAACAATTATTATATTAAGGGTTCCACAATGGTCTACAGCCCAAATGTTAGACATTTCTTTTCAGCATTTTGTGTAATTTTGTACTTCGAAAATGCTGCAATAAACATCTGTACTTTTTGGTTCCCAGAGGGAAATTACTGAATGAAAAGATAAGAATATCTTTATAATCCTTACTGTATACTATCATATTTCCTTGCAGGATTTGACCAATTTACAAGCAACTTAAGTTTGTTAAAATATAATAATGTTGTAGGGAAAAATACTCAGTCCTAATAGTATGGATCACTATTACAATTCACGAAGAGTAATGATAACTTTGTCTTTGGGAAAAGGTAAGAAGACAACCTACTCCATCTTTCAACCCTCAACCATAATGACGTTTCAAAGACTTCCCAAACCACTCCCTACCATAAACTCTGTCATCTGAATTCACACAGGATCATATATACCAATAATTTTGTACTATATTGCTCTAACTCCTTAGAGGTAAAAATGATATTAGACTGTGCATTACCAATGGAACCAATCATAGCACTAAAGACATAAGGGTTCAGTCAGCTGAATTAGTTAGCATTAATCAATTAGTATTAAATTTTCAGGATAGCAAACCATATAGAGAAATAACTCTAACACGAACTTAAATTTTATAACATAAGTAACATCATATCAAAGTCAAAAGAAAACATACATATTTGAACATACAGGATCTACATGCTCCAGATTTTCTTTAAAATAAGACTAGAATGGAATAAACACAAAATACTGAATTGAAAACAGTTAAGTCAACCACACTTTGCAACTTACAGTAAGGAAACGATTAAGATCAGGAAAGTCAAAAACATTGGCAATTTCAGACAAGGTATTTAAAGCCATTTCTCTCTGGTGAGCCACATCTTGTTTCCGCATCTCAGCATTCTGGCATGGAGTACTAGGAAGTGCTGTCATCTGACTGGAGTGGAGAGATTCTACTAAAAACTAGAGCAAAACAATTTGTTAATTTTTTCACACAAAGAAGAAATTAAAAAAAAATATTTAGGGGTGCCTGGGTGGCTCAGTCAGTTAAGCCTCCAACTTCAGCTCAGGTCACGATCTTGCGGTTCGAGAGTTCGAGCCCCGCGTCAGACTCTGTGCTGACAGCTCGGAGCCTGGAGCCTGCTTCGGATTCTGTGTCTCCCTCTCTCTCTGCCCCTCCCCTGCTTATGCTCTCTCTCTGTCTCAGAAATAAATAAAACATTAAAAAAAAAATTAAAAAAAAAATTTTTTTAATGTTTATTTTTGAGAGAGAGAGACAGAGAGAGACAGAGAAAGACAGAGTGTGAGTAGGGGAGTGTCAGAGAGGGAGACAGAATCCAAAGCAGGCTCCAGGCTCTGAGCTGTCAGCACAGAGCCTGATGCGGGGCTTGAACCCGCAAATGGTGAGAACATGACCTGAGCTGAAGTTGGACACCCAACTGAGCCACCCAGGCACCCCAACACACAAGGAATAAAATTTAAAGACTACTTTCTAAGCTAACATAAAGGATAGTATCAATGCCCTAAACATATTACCTGAATTAGCTTACTTGATTTTTGTAACAACCTTCAAGAAGTAGATGATGTGGTTACAAATGGAGCAACCAGGTTTAGTTAAGAAATTTAAGTATCTTGTTAAGGATCACACTCCAAACAGGGCAAAGCCAGTATTTTAACATATCCCTAACTTTTCAGCCACGAGTTGAATCAACCTTTTTTATTTATGTATTTTTTAGTTCTTAAATAAAATTGTCTTTATTTGCTGACAAGATGATATATAGAAAAAATCCTAGAGACTCCACCAAAAAGTTATGTGGATAAAGAAGTAATTAATAGAGATGCCTGGGTGGCTCAGTCGGTTGGGCGTCCGACTTCAGCTCAGGTCATGATCTCGCGGTCCGTGAGTTTGAGCACCGCGTTGGGCTCTGTGCTGACAGCTCAGAGCCTGGAGCCTGTTTCAGATTCTGTGTCTCCCTCTCTCTCTGACCTTCCCCCATTCATGCTCTCTCTCTGTCTCAAAAATGAATAAACGTTAAAAAAAAAAATTAAAAGAAGTAATTAATAAATTCAGTAAAGTGGCAGGACACAAAAACAACATACAAAAATCAGTTGCATATCTATACACTAACAAAATATCCAAAAAAGAAATGAAGAAAACAATCCCATTTTAATAACATAAAAACTAATAAAATATATAGGAATAAATTTAACCAAGAGTTGAAAGACCTATAGCATAAAAAGTGTAAGACTTTGATGAAAGAAACTGAAAACACAATAAATGGAAAGACATCCTGTGTTCAAGGACAGGGAGAGAATATCGATAAAAGATCCATACTACCAAAGTCATCTAAATATGCTAGTGTAATCCCTATGGAGATCCAATGCGGAATTTTGGATATTCAGTGAATTCCCTATCAAAATTTTAATGGCATTTTTCACAGAAAAAGAAAAAAAAATTCTACAATTTGTACTGAATTTCAAAAGGCTCTAAATAGCCAAAGCAATCCTCAGAAAGAACAAAGCAGGAAGCATCACACTTTCTAAATTTTAAACTATGCTACAAAAGCTGCAGTAACCAAAACAGTATGGTACTGTCATAAAAACGGGTATATAGAACAATGGAACATTATCAAGAACCCAGAAATAAACCCTTACATATACTATCAACTAATATTGGACAAGGGAGCTAAGAATACTTAATAAGGATAATCTCTTCAATAAATGATGTTGGGAAAACTGGATAATCACATGAAGGAAACTGAAACTGAACTTCTAGGGTGCCTGGGTATCTCAGTTGGTGAAGCATCTAACTTCAGCTCAGGTCATGATCTCATGGTTCCTGAGTTCAAGTTCTGCATCGGGTGAGCTCCAGCCCCATATCAGGTGAGCTCAAGCACCACTTCGGGTGAAGAGAAGCCCTGCTTCAGGTAAAAACATGAGCCCCACTTTGGGTGAGCCCCACTTCTCTCTCTGCCCCTCTGTGGGATTCTCTTTCTCTGCCCTTGCTCACTTGCACCCCCCCCAAAACAAAGAAAGAAGAAACTGAACCTCTATGTTATACTATTCACAAAACTTAACTCAATGATTTTTTAAAAGATTTCTTTTTTTATATACATATACATTTTAATTTTATTTAAAACAAGTTACATATAATGTAACAACGATTTCAGGAGTAGAATTTAGCAATTCATCACTTACATAGAAACTAAAGTGCCTTCTACATAACATCAAGCCATAACAAAGTTTATCAGTAGAATAAAGGCTAAAAAAGAAAAGCATTTTTTTTAAATTTATTTATTTTGGGGGGGGGGGGGGGGAAAGGGGCAGAAAATCCCAAGCAGGCCTCGAGCTGTCAATACAGAGCCTGACTCAAGGCTCAATCTCAAGACCGTGAGTTCATGACCTGAGCTGAAATCAAAAGTCAGATGCTTACCCAACTGGGCCAACTAGGCACCCCAAAAAGAAAAGCATTTCTTTTCTTTAAAGTTTTATTTATTTATTTTGAGAGAGCGTGCACATGCACATGTACACTAGCACACATTCCACCTAGGATGGGACAGAGAGAGAATCCCAAGCCAGCTCGATGCTGTCAGCACAGAGTCCAATGTGAGGCTCAATCTCATGGAAGCGTGAGATCATGAGCTGAGCTGAAAACAAGAGTTGGACGCTTAACCGACTAAGCCACCCAGGCTCCCCCCAAAAAGCATTTAACAGATTAACAAGAAAGCATAGTAATTCAATATATTACTAAAAGATATTCCCCTCTCCCATTCATAATATACATCTTTAGAGCAAGATCATAAAATATAAAACTTGCAAGTTTTAGGTTCTCTTAAATAAACTGAATACATCCTTTAAAAATATACCCTTTAAAGCAAGACAAATAAAACGTATAAATGGTTTTTTGTTTGTTGTTGTTGTTGTTGTTTTTTAACTCTTGCAAAGTATTGCTATTTACTGTAGTCAAGACCAGTGCTGACTCTCACCTGACAGATGGGTTTCTTATACTGGCTGAAAAAGTTCTGCAGTTTAACACTCTTAGCTGCAACCAGAGCTCTGATTTCTGTGTATGCTGCTCCAGAGACAGATGCTGACTTGGATAATAAACAATGCAATAAGTGCAAAAGGGCAAAAGGTACCAAATCTCCTTTTGCTGCCCTAAAAGATTTAAAAAAGGTTATCATCAATATCTCAAATATAAATGGAAATCCATAAAAAAATTCATGTTGATATCATATTTTTTTTCTTTAATTTCACATCTCTCATATTACCATTTTTAACACCTGGCAAATAAAAAAGGAAGTATACAAACACTGCCAAATATACCTTCCAATATCCCCTGTTGTAAGAATCAAGGTATCCTTCAACTCATTATTTCTTGAGATTTGAGCATGTGTATATGCTTCCTTCATTCTTAAGACAAAAAGCTAGAATAATAAAATTAATCAGTTAAATTAGTTTAGAGCCAGATTAATGAAGACACAAATGTTTAAAAATAAAAAAAAATCAACCTCTTTTATAAATCCATCTTCAGAGTCCAAGGATTCCAATATATGCTTGATATTTCCACTAAAAGCCACTCTAACATCCTTGTCTGGATCTTCCATTAAATTTAATAAAGTTCCAAGAACTGTTTTTACATCTGTTTCATCTTCTCTAAAATCAAGGTGCTTACAAAGATGATATAAATTATCTATGAAAGCTAAAGGGCGAGAGCATATAATACCTAATATTAACACTTCAAATATCAAAGTTTTACAGTAAAAATATTATTAATAAATATACAAAGAATTCTAACTTGCTTATAATGTCAGTTTCAATTAGTAGAAATTGTGGAAGACTAAAATGAATGTTTACAGATTAAAATTTACTTTATACTTAATAACAGTTATAAATAATTTAAATCTAAAATTCTAGAATTAAAATTTTTTTTAACATTTATTCATTTTTGAGGAGAGAGGGAGAGAGAGAGAGAGAGAGAGAGAGAGAGAGAGAGAGAGACAGTGTGAGTGGGGGAGGGGCAGAGAGAAAGGGAGATAGAATCTGAAGCAGGGTCTATCAGCAAAGAGCCTGGTATGGGGCTTGAACTCATAAACCACGATGATAACCTGAGCTGAAGGCAGATACTCAACCCAATAAGCCACCCAGGTGCCTCACTTCTAAAAATTATTTATTTATTTTGGGGAGCATGTAAGCGGGGAAGGGGCAGGGAGAGGGGGCAGAGGATTGGAAGTGGGCTTGACAGGCTGACAGCAGCAAGCCCGATGTGGAGCTTGAGCTCACCAACCTTCAAGATCATGACCTGAGCCCAAGTCAGATGCTCAACTGACTGAGCCACCCAGGGGCCCCTAGAATTTTTTTAAGTTATAAAATGACTACTCATTTAAGACTTTGTACATCATTATATTTTACTGAGATAGACTTAAAAAGCACATTTCACTAATCTAAAGATCTGTGAACTATTAGCTTTACTGTTAATCCTGTATTACAAGATTTAGGGAGTCCTGGAAACTACCTATTATAAATTATTTTTAAAACTTGAGAACAAGTTGCAACTTTCTACCCATACAAATGGATCTTCTAAGTATTTGTGTAAATCTCATGCTTCCAACAAACTCATACAACATTGCCACTGGAAAAGTGACTAAGAAGATACAATCTACAGATAGTCCTCAGTAGGGCAAAGCTTCTAATTATTTGGAGTTCCAAAGGTCCAAGATAGTGGCAGCAGACATATTAAGAAGCTTCCCCAGTCTCCCTAAAAAGCATAGGGAATACTGAACCTCACGATATTGGACCAAACACCAGGTATGCCCAAGTTGGCAAATCACATGAATATTTAAAAATCCAAAAATTACTACCCTTGTTAGTTCTGTGATGCGGTCTAATGCCAGACAACCCATTTATAAATTACCATTACATGACCATTGAATCTATCAAGTAAGTCTAATTTCTTAAGGCTTCAGGCTAATTCTATTAATGATTTAAAAAAGAGAGTTTAGGGGCACCTGGGTGGCTCAGTCGGTTAAGCATTTGACTTTGGCTCATGTCATGATCTCACAGTTTGTGAGTTTGAGCCCCACATCGGGCTCTCTGCTATCAGCACAGAACCCAACATGGGGCCTAAACCCATGAGAACATGACCCGAGCCAAAGTCAGACGCTCAACTGACTGAGCCACCCAGGCGCCCAGAAAAGGTTTTAAAATGTTAAATAAATCAGGGGCACCTGGGTGACTCAGTTGGTAAAGTGTCCATCTCTTGATTTCAGCTCAGGTCATGATTTCACGGTTCGTGAGTTCCAGACCCTCACATCTGGCTATGTGCTGACACTGCGGAGCCTGCTTGGGATTCTCTCCCTCTCTCTGTCCCTCCCCCACTTGTGCTCAATTTCTCTCAAAAATAAATAAAGTTAAAAAAAAAAAAATGTTAAAACATTCATAACAAATCACTCACCAAGTTTCACTGGACTAGGTGTTTTTTTTTTCAGTAGAAAAAGGAATGGCTTGCAAACAGAAGCTTTTAGTTGAGAAGATGAACATTCATGTTGAGAAGTGACTTTTAGGCTCTTACAGAATAGGTCAATATGTCCATGTTCAGAGAAAGGTTCTGTTAAAGAATTTGTCAAATGAAACATGCCATGAAGCGTACAGACAAGTTGACCAAGAATAGAGGCAAATTCTTTCTTGACAAAGTCGGAATCATCTTTGACTTTATCTCTAGGGAGAAAAAAGAAAATACACTAACTAAACCTTGCTTAATTTTGTGGTCTAAATAGTCTTGCTTAATTTGGGGAAAAAGTAATGGTAAGACAAAGCCTAAAAGGAAGAAAACTTAAATTTCAAAATAAAAAGCAACATTTGTTGCATACACTCAGCAATATACATATATTTGCATACACTATGATCTTTCCAAGCAAGTTATATATTCAAATTAAAACATTAATACATACATAAGAATCTTGGGAACTCTGTTACAAGAATTCTGCTGCTGCAACAAGATAAAAAATCCATTAACACAACTAGCCCGGATTACTTCATGGGAGCTCTGTAGGGCCCAGCTATAAACTGCTGTTCTCCATTCAAGGAATATTCTTCTTGGAAATAAAGTTAGAAGAAACACACACCGTGACTGTGCCTGTGGTGCTGAAAAAATTAAGTCTATTAAAAACTATTTCTAAATATTAATTTTAACTTATATACATATCAATATACACATTTATATATATTTATACACATTTATATTTATACACATATATATTTATATACATCATACACATTTATATATATATATCCATTGTCATAAACTCAAGTAACATCTCAAATATATATATTTAATTAAAAGCTCCTTTTTAAAAAATAAAGCACATGCACTGAAAAACATCTACGTACAATCCTACTACATATAACCAGAGAAATGCAACTAAAAATCACATCCATCAGATAGTTAAAAAAAAAAAAAAATTCTTTTAGTTACCTCCTTACCATTTTTTTCTTTTTTTTGACAGCAAACATTTTAGTCTGACAAAGTGAGGATGTGAGACAATAGAAATTCTCTCCTATTTTGCTAATAAAAGGAATGTAAACTGGAATGGCATCTTTGGAGAACAATGTGGCAGAATACTTGGGGTGTGCAAATCCTATAATTTTTTCAATTTGTTACTTTTTAGATGTCTAATTACTTTTTGAATTGGTAAAAATGTACTTTTTAAATTAATGAAAAAAAAACAGCAATGTGTTAGAAGTCCCATATAGACATGAGTTAAACCACACACACAGAATTTTGTGACCACTTACAGCAGCTATCAGAAATCCTCTGGCTTAACGCTAGAAGATTAGTAGCAAATGTAGTCAACTTTAAAGAGCCATCATCAGAATGGGAATGAATCCATGGAAGTGAAAGCATTCCACATAAATCTTCCAGTATATGATCTTCAAATGAAGTTTTTACTACAGAAACACACAACAGGTGATTATAATTTTTCCTTAATCATATTTAACTGTGTCTTGTTGCTCAATAAAAATAGATGTTCTAAACATCAAGTGGAATTACAGCATTCAATAAACAAAGATTCTTAACATAGAGATGATGTTCTGAGGTCTGTAACCCAAAGAAATTAAACGTGACTTTACAAAGACACGCATCCATGCATTTTCTCAGCATTCTTCAGAAATTCTCAAATAAAAAAAGTTAATAGTTATATTCTACACTGATGACCTTTAAAGGTTGTTTTTTTCTACTGTTTATTTATACTCACCGTGAATATAAATTAGAGCATCATATATTTTCACCACTTTATCAATAACTACCTCCAGGTCAGGTTTCTGAACAGATTCCAACAAACTCCTACAGCTCTTAAGCGCTTTTGTGTAAAAATCCAAAGACATCCAAGTTACCACTACTGAAGGTTTCTTCTTACATTTCTGTTGACAGTCCTTGAAATTATGGCTGCAGTTAATACATTTTTAAGAAACAGAATTACAATAAATTTGTTATAGTCCAACCTAATATTGCAGTTAAGTCAAAAGAAATTGTGAGTATAAAACTAACACAAGTTTAAACCAATTCAAAGTAAATATGCAAGTCAATTAATATGCCATTATTATTTTAAGCTTAGTCTCTTTACATCAGTCCTAGGATTTGGTAATTAAAATAATCTACAATATTTAAATGCAGTATCCCAGGCCTAAAAAATGACAGAAGATATCCCTGCATAATTATTAACTGGCTTGGTAAACCCTTAATTATAGAAGAGTAGACTGCAGTCTAATTAGCTATTCCTTCAAGTTGTTTCAAATTCTAAATGTAATACAATCTGAGGTAATATAGTTTCTCTAAAATCTCTTTCATAACTTTTTATTGGCTAATTAAGAGTCAGAAAATACAGAATAAATGACCATGTAAAAAGTTAACAAAGAGTTTCAGTCTATAACTTGGCAGTAAAAATAAGACTACATCTTCAGAGATGATTCACACTTGCTTTTTCTGATAGAATAATTAACCATCTTAAAAGTACTAAACTGAAAATATACTTCCAAGGAGTTCTAAATCCCTACTCTTACTATCAAAAGGAAATGTTCTTTTGGCTAAATGTTTGACTAAAAGAACAATGAGTTTTGAGTTATATAAAAATGTGCTCTGCTACTTTCTAATTATATGTGCGCAGGAAAGTTCAGACAAAGAGTCTTGTTAGAGGAAGTAATTAAGAGGAACTGGAACACCAGGTTACCCTCGAGCTGGACCCAGAACATCAGAGGCTCCTCACCCCTTCTTCTCCTGTCCTTAGAATGTATACTCTACCTACTGGTCTCATAGTGGGAGCTGTTCCAAAGAAAGAGCCTGGAGAAAGTAAGGTGTTGTTGAGACCATCTGGACTGAACACATGACTTAGTCTCAATTTCTCTAAACCTCAATCTCCAATTTGTAAAGTAGGCATAACAGCATTTACCTTATAGAACTGTTGTAAAGATTAAATATTATATGTATAGTACTTAATACAGTACCTAGCATTTAGCAGGTGCTCAATAAAAAACAAATTACCTTTCCATTTCACTAAAAAATGTATGTTCTCAGGTCACACAAATTGAGTGAATAATGAGGTCTCCTAAAACAATACATCCAAATTTATTACAGAAAACCCACCCAGAAAATACAAGTTGTTTTACCAGTCCATGTTTTGATGAGAACAATGAACAGTACACAGAGCAGTCAGTTGTAGGATAACCGTGATTCCTTCTAAAGTCTCGATAACAGGATTCTTTAGACTACCACATTCAAGGGAAATCTGAAGGGATTCAGCTTTCTGTTTCAGTGTACTCCATAATATGCTCTTTTTGTTCATATCCACATGTTTAATTCTGTAATTTATTATAACCACAGTGTAAAGATATTCATTGGCTCAAATGTGAAAAATATTTAAAACAAAACATAACATGTAATGCCAACTACTGAAATTTATAGTACAATGTATTTAAAACAACTTTCAGGGCTAACTGCAATATGGGAATTCTTTGATCACATTATACAAAAAGTTTGTTAATGTATTTTAAACTGCTGACAGATATGCAATCTCAGAGATTTTTCAGATACTAAAAAGTTAAATTAGACAGGCAAGTAATAACTTAAAAAATCTTTTAAGTAACCTTATGTAGCCATGTTATCTTTCATACTTGAATGGGCTACAAGTATTAAAATATTTCAAGCATTCCTTTGACTACCTTTAGAAAGAACAATGGTATGTATTTAAGTCAAAGCACTTAACTAAAGATGATTTTTAAAAGTGAATAAAGTTTTATTAAATCACTAAATACAAACTGAATGAAGGTCATACTCCTCAGTCTGTTTTGGTGGTCTTTTGGAAGAGTTTAGAGATGAGCTGAGTCGACGTCTTTTGGATGATATTACATCACTATTACTGCTGAGGTTTTCCTGTTGAATTTGGCACTGAACCTCCTCAATGATTTCCATACTTTCCATTTTTAAGGCGGCATAAAGTGGGCCCAACAAATACTGAGAAAGTAAAAATAATTTCAAAAACTATCTCTTAGAAAATGTTATTAACAGACTGCAAAAATTAATTAGGTTGTAAGTTTTTTAATAAGGTAAACTATTTTCAGAGTCTCATCAGGTAAAACAAAGACCTAAGTTAATCTATATAATTTCACAACCTATAAATAGACATATATGTGGTTCTGTACCTACAATTATGGTTGTACAGTCTTAAAAGTCTTAACATAAATTCTCTCATCTGTTTTTCCTTCCATCAAAATACTACAAAGAAAAATTCTATAAGGGAATTACTAAACTCTTTCATACTACAAATCCAGCAAGACTTTTAGATAAAGTATTTACTCAAGTTACTGCACATTTTATTGTACTGCCTGTCTCTCACAGTCCAAATAAGAAAAAAGGCATATTTTGGCATGATTAGTACTATGTAATCATAGGTTTCCTACAAGTGATTGATTATAACACGCCAAAGATAAAATCTAGGTGAGTGCTCAAAGTTTTTGTAATTAAGTTGATAACTGGCCCCCTTTTAATAATGCACTAAACATGCTTACACTTCACAAAGCCTACTTTAAAACCTGCTACCCTATTGGCAGTTCATTACCAACTTAGTGAACAAATCTTTCTCAAATCAAAGTAAAAATTCAGAATAAGGAGCCAAAGTGGATTGTGAAAATCATTCCATTCTGAATATACATTATTAAAGACAATCTATTTTCTCACTAATACATCTGACATATATGCTTAAGTTATAAACAAAATACATACTTATTAAATACACTTAAAAATGACTTACCTCTGCATCTACCTGAAATCCAAGCACATCCACAAGAACTTTACAAATGTTTCTCACATAAACCTTCCTGACTTGTAGAGCAGATTCATACCCAGCTGGCACATATTTAAGGAAATACTGCAGTAAGTGGCACAAAGCTGCTTTTAGCAAATCAGACTTAAGCCGCATAAGGACACCATCTTCAAACATGACACAGAGTTTTTCCAGCAGCATATTTAAATAGACAGGTTCAATATTTCTATAAGCTTCTGCTTCAAAGGGAAATAGTGTTTTTATCAGCTTTGATAATGGCTCTTCACAGAGTTTCAACTGGTCAGCATCCATTTCTACAAGATGTTTTAATAATTCCAAAAATGACCGGAAAAAAGTGCTGGCTGGTTGTGCTGGTAATCCTCCAAGCTCAAAGAGTTCAGTTAAAAGGCTAATTGCTAAGGATTTAATTTTTGGACTACCATACTCTAGCAGCATACAACCTATCTGCCAAAGTAAGAGTTCTTGCCTTCTAAAAAACACAATTGCAATAATACGAATAAGAACTGTTAATAAGGTGACTTCAATAAATTCTAAATTTTGCATGTTCATGAATTGCAAAGGAGCTGGTTGTAAATATCCCACACGTTCATCTAATTGACTTAAAAATCGGCTAACTACCACTGGCCATTCCACAAAGTGTCCCACTGCATTTCTTTTATGGAGGCAAATCACATCTTCAAAAAGATGCAGTAATTCCTTTGTTAGTACTCCAAAAATTGCAGGACTCTTGCTTTTAAAAAGAAATAATAATGAGCAGATAACTTCACAGATTTTCTTGTGTAACGTATGACAGGATGGAGTTGCTGCAATCCGCAGAAGTCTTGTTATGATCCAATTACTGAATTCTTTGAAATAAAAAAATATTAAATAAGTCCATCAGAAATGTTAATTAATTTGCTAACTGCTTGATGATTCATTAAAAAAAAAATTTAATGTTTATTTATTTTGGAGACACAGAGACAGAGAAATAGAGAGAGAGAGCGAGAGCGAGAGCAGGGGAGGAGCAGAGAGGAGACACAGAATCTGAAGCAAGCTCCAGGTCTGAGCTGTCAGCACAGTGCCCAAAGGGAGCGTGAACCCACAAACCGTGAGATCATGACCTGATCTGAAGTCAGACGCTTACTGACTGAGTCATCCAGGTGCCCCTGATGATTCATTTTTAAAGTATAAACTTCACTAACAAAATAGTCTAAAACATTCCTTACACAATGGAAATACTGAACAGTAATTTAGAATACCAATTTTCAAGTCTAAGTCCTAGCTTTTCACTTATTGGTTGTGTGAACTTTTCATCTCTCTGAACCTCTGTAACTTCATCTGTAAGAAGGGAGTCATAAGGGTTACCATGAGAATGAAGTAAGATGATATATGTGAAATTCTCAGCATAGTGCTTGAAGTTCAACAAATGGTTACTATTATCACTCCTTCAACAAATATTTATTGAGTGCCAACTCTGTCCCAGGTGCACAAAAACAAATCAGTCACAGTCCTCCTGATTCCTGTAATACAGTTTCTAAAACTTTTTGATCACAACTAAGATACATTTTATATCATGACCCAGTTTACATATGCATATTTATTTTATTTAAATATATGAAACAAAAGTTTCATGAAACAGTATTTATTACATGCAATGTATTATGATATTTTCGAATTACATTTTATCTTCATAACCTATTAATGGGTTGTGACCTGTTATTTAAAAAAGTGTAGTAAAGAATATAGACAGGGATGCCTGGATGGCTCAGTCAGTTAAGTGCTGACCTCAGCTCAGGTCATGATATCCCGGTACTTGAGTTCGAGCCCTGTGTCGGGCTCTGTGCTGACAGCTCAGAGCTTAGAGCCGGCTTTGGATTCAGTGTCTCCCTCTCTCTCTGCCCCTCCCCCACTTGCGTGCACACACTCTCTCTCTCTCTCTCTCAGAAATAAAAACATTAAAAAAAGTTAAAAAACATTTTTAATACTCTATGCATTGTACAGAAAAAGAGATGATAGCTTTACATCTTTTTATAAGGAGGCCAATAAAGGGGCAAAAGTAGTAGGAACAATAAGGATAAAGCCTGGAAAAAAGTTTCAACATCTAGAAGTTGTTCTTAAAGGGCTAGATAGGAAATATTTTAGGCTTGAGGGCTTTATGGCTTCCATGTCAACTACTCAATGCTGCCTTTCTAGTAGTTACAGTAGATATATATACAGTAATATACAGTAAGTAAATATTAAGTAAAAACATGGCTTTTACAATAAAACTTTGTTTACAAACACAGGCAGGAGGCCTGTGGGCCATGGTTTGCTAATGCCTGATCTAGAAGAAAGAGCTTATCAAAAACGGAAAAAAGAAAACTGCTTAAGTGTCCAATGGCAAATAAACAAATTTGGTTATTTCTGTTCCATCCTGGGTATCTAGTTTAAAACTAAAGAAAACAATAAGGATGCACAAAACAAAATTAACAATTACCATTTTGCTCCTTCACGTTTATAGCAAATTTGACCAGAATATGTATAAAATGTATGTTATAATTTAGAAGAGCAGAAGAGGGTAAATTTCATAAAACCAGTTGCAAATGAATGCACAAATAGTAGGACTCACCAATACTGTCTTTGACCTCATTTTGCCCTTGGCTTCCATTCACATTTACAAACATAAGTGGGGAGGACTTCATTATATGCTGGATGAAATCAAGCAACATCACAGAGGTTGGCTGGGAGTCAGTTTTCTTTACAAGTTCTAGAGCAACTAAAATAATAAAAAATTCATCTTAAAGAGGCGTGACAAATGAAATGACAGTTCTTTTGTTAAAAAACTAGACTTTGGTGACCAGTTGTTAAAAAACTAGACTTTGTTGACCAGAATTGTGTCCAATACAGTGCTCAGGATAAACTGATGGGGCTAAACTCCATGGTCCTATCTTTCTAATTTTAAATGTTTAAAAACCAGGCACATTCATCTAGTATACATCCATTCACCAAATATATATTACAGGCCTACAATATGCCTGGCACTGTACCAAAATCTGAGGGGGAAAAAAAACTTTACCTGAACAGGTGAGGGAATCAGATAAATAAGCTGATAGTTATAATATAGTATGTTAACTGCACTAATCCACCGTGCAGGAAGTGAGTGTCTGGGAAGATGCTGTGAAGGATTAGATTCCTAGATGATGAAAAGTTGGTCAGAGAGGTGAAGGGCAAGTGATCTAAAGAGAGGGAAGGGAGTACTACATGAAAATACATTATGCAAGTAGTTAGTAGCCCTTTGTTGTTTTTCAGCAACTCGTAATTTTATTGACTGAAAAAAGAAAGGCTAAATGACTATTATTAAGTCATTAAATTTGTGCCAAATTTGAAATTAAATTTATAAACCATTAGCCAAATGCTACTTTATATTACCCCTTCTGTGTAATTTTAACAGATGTGACCAATGGGACACCACCTTGCCAGGTTGGTAATATTTGTTTTCTACACTGCCACAAACAGGAAATAGTTATTTCAACAACTCACTGGAACCTCTTACCTCCCACAAAGTCACTAACTTGTAAAGAATATTTAAATGGCATTTGTTTCTCAACCACTAGTGAAAGACCTAGCTAAAATAGGGTGCACATGATTAGAAATGGCCAACTATTTTTTATCTATTATAATACCATATATCAAAGAACTCCATAGCAAGTAGCAGAAAATGTAGGAAAAGCAGGAAAATAGAATTACTTTAAGCGACTGAGCCACCCAGGTGCCTAAAAACTAGAATTACTTTAAATGCTTAAGTCATATTATGTACTAAGTTAATATTGTAGGGGGGCCTGGGTGGCTCAGCTGATTAAGCATCTGAGTCATGATTTTGGCTTGAGTCATGATTTTGGCTCAAGTCATGATTCCAGGATCACAGGACTGAGCCCCATGTTGGGTTCTGCACCGGGTGTAGCCCGCTTAAGATTCTCCCTCTCCCTCCCCGTGTATACATAGTGCATGTAGTCTCAAAAAAAAAAAGTTAATGTTGTAAGTAATTTGTTTGAAAATAGTAATTATCATAGATACTAACTCTACATTTAAAACTACACGGACAAAAATGCTAGCATAATGTATATATGAAAAAGAAAACAATTTATAAAACTTCTATAAGAAATAACTGTTTCTTACCAACGTTTACATCTGTAAGTATTCGGTCAATGAACTGACATAGAATTTGTCTTGGCTTCTGTACAACTGTATTATATTCCTCTGGACTGGCACTAAAACACAAATAAAGAGTTTTTAACCCTTAAAGAGACAATTTCATTCGTAAAAAACTCTCTAAAGTTGAATTTATCAAATGTGTTTAGTTTTAATGTTGACATTCATTGTATCCTTCTGTTTAAAAATGAAAGAAAAATCTAAATACATGTTACTGATTTAAAAGGGAAAAAACATGCTAAATGACACCACAGGTATCCAATATGCAAAATCTAGACCTGCCCTGCCCAATACGGTAGCCATTATTGATGTAGCTATTGAACACTTGAAATCTGGTTAGTCCAAATTGATACGTGCTTTAAGTAAAAAATATACATCAGATTTTGAATATTTGGTACCAGAAAATATATATCCATTAATAACATTATATTAATTATATGTAGAAATGACAATATCTAGATATACTGAGTTAAAATATATTATTAAAAATTAATTTCACCTATTTCTTTTTACTTTATGTAATGTCGCTACTGGAAAATTTTAAATTCTACATGTGGCTTGCATTTTATTTCTATTGAGCAGTGTTGATCTAGTCTTGGCTACAGAACAGTGTCTTCAACAAATAAATTCCAAAGGCAAAAAAAAGGAGGGAAAGGAAAAGGAAAAACCTATAATCGAGACTTAAGAGCCCTATCAATCAATGATAATCTATGATCCTGCAATGGATTCTGATTAAACAAAACGAAACCCCCCAAAAAAACAAAAATAAAAACTATTAACAAACTGTATATGACAAACTGGGAAAGTTTAAACACAGACTAGATATCTGATGTTATTAAGAAATTACTTTGGGGGTGTCTGGGTGACTAAGTCAGTTGAGCATCTGACTCTCGGTTTCAGCTCAGATCGTGATCCCAGGGTCGCACTGGGCATGGAGCCTGCTTGAGATTCTCTCCCAATCTCTCTCTCCCAATCTCTCTCTCTCTCTCTCTCTCTCTCTCTCCCCTTCTCTCTCCCCCCCATGCCTCTCCCCCACTCAAGTGTGCACTCTCTCTCTCTAAAATACAAAAAATAAAAAGTCTAAAAAATTTATTTTTTTATTAAAAAAATTTTTTTTAACATTTATTTCTTTTTTGAGACAGAGAGAGACAAGAGTGTGAGCAGGGGAGGGGCAGAGAGAGAGGGAGTCACAGAACCCAAAGAGGCTCCAGGCTCTAAGCTGTCAGCACAGAGCCCAACATGGAGTTCAGACTCACGAAACCCAAGATCATGACCTGAGCCAAAGTCAGATGCTTAACTGACTGAGCCACCCAGGCACCCCCAAAATTTTTTAATTTAAAAGAATACATATTTTTAGGTGCAATAATGGTACTGTGATATATTTTAAAAGTCTTTATGCTTTACAGATAAATGCTGATATTTATGGATGAAATGATGTCTAGAATTTGCTTCAAAGTTGGAGCACCTGGTTGGCTCAGTTGGTAGAGCATGTGACTCTTGATTTCGGGGTTATGAGTTCAAGCCCCACATTTGGTGTAGAGATTACTTAAAAGTAAAATCTTAAAAAAAAAAAAAAAAAAGGAACTACCTGGAATTTGCTTCAAAGTAGTATGAGTTGAGAGAAAGAAGGGCATGAATTGATAGTTGTTGGGTAAAATGGGCAAATGATATACTATTTTTCTTCTTTTGTATGCTTGAAATTTTCCACAATGAAAATTCAATAAAATATTAGGGAAAATTACATACATGAGTATTAGGACCAATCAAGAAAAATAAATATTAAGAGGAGATACAATAATTAAGCAGAGCAATAGTATCCTAGAATCAATGAATTAAACTTGAATTCCATGATTTGGTACAAAACAGCATGTAAGAATATAGTACAAAGTCTGTATTCTACCACATAGGATGAGGAATTCTAGTCATTCATATAATCAACAAACATTTACTGAGCACCTATAATGTGCCACAGTACACACCAAAAACAATCTCTGGGAGAGGTGACAGGTTAGTGGAGGAGACTGATAAGTCAACCTAGCCCTCTATCCAGGGTGGACTGTGAGGCCATTCACCAAAAGAGTTAACACATGAGGAAGCACAGGTCCGGGGAGAAAAAACAAAACCAGTTTTAGAAACACTGAATTTAAGGTCTCAAGAGAACAATCTAACAAAAGATTGTTAGAATTAAAGTTCTGGTCCTTAAGGGGCACCTGGCTGGCTCAGTCAGTAGAGAATGTGAGGTTTGGTCTCAGGGTCATGAATTCAAGTCCCAAGTTGGGCACAGAGTTTACTAGGCGGGGGGAAAATTAAAGCTCTAATCCTCAAGAAATATCTAGCCTAGATATATAGATTAAATTATCATTATATAATAACATCTATTAAACAAGGCTAAACATTATCTGCATTATTACATACTTCACAAGAAATAAGTTAGGGACATTAAACTCTAATTTGCATATGAGGAGCCTGACATTCATGGAGATTTATATAATCTACCACCACTACAGCTAGTAGTAGTGGAAGCCCTGAAAATTAGTGCAGAGTAAGAAGTAATAAGAAAGCCAAAGAGAGAACTTTAAGTTAAAGGAGCCATGAAGAAGAAAGGGAAAGAACCAGAGAAATAAAAAGAAAAATGTTATGAGGTATATTCTAGAAACAAAGTTAGAATTTCAAGGAGGGAGCTGTCAACAGTATCAAATTAAATTAGTTTGTTAAAATGTCCTTTGAAATATTTTTTATTATGGTCAAATATACTTAACATTTATTTTAACCATTTTAAGTGTACAGTTCCATGGCATTATGTTCTCATTATTCTATGCTATCACCACCATCTCCAGAATTTTTATCTTCCCAAATTGAAACTACTAAGTTACTGAAATTACCAGTATTTACACATAACCTTAGGTATATAGACTCAAAGACCAAGTAGTTTTATTTTTACATGAAAGTGAAAAAAACTTGGTACCGTTTATCTTATTATTTAAACCAGCCTTGGCCAATGGAAACAATGCAAGTCACATGTGCACTTCAAATTTTTCTAGTAGCCACATTAAGAATAGAAAGCCACGTGGGTGGCTCAGTAGGTTAAGTGTCCAACTCTTGATCTCAGCTCAGGTCTTGTGATCTTAGGGTCGTGAGTTCCTGCCCCACATTAGGCCTTGCACTGGGCATGAAGCCTCCTTAAAAAAAAAAAAAAAGGGAGGGTACCTGGGTGGCTCAGTCGGTTGAGCATCGGCTCAGGTCATGATCTCACAGTTTGTGAGTTCAAGCCCCACATTAGGCTGTGTGCTGACAGCTCAGAGCCTGAAGCCTGCTTCAGATTCTGTGTCCCCTTTCTCTGCCCCTCCCCTGCTCATGCTCTTTCTCTCCCAAAAATAAATAAACATTAAAAAATTTAAAAAAGAGAGAAACAAACAATAGTTTTCTTCATAATATATCCAAAATATTATTTGAACTGTAACTGATATTAAAATTAAAAAAAAAATTTATATATATAGAGAGAGCATGCAAGCAGGGGAAAGGGGCAGAGAGAGAGAGGGAGGGGGGAGAGACGGACGGGGGAGGGGGGGAGAGTGGGGGGGAGAGAGCGAGTGAGAGAGAATGAGAATCTCAAGCTGACTCCTTGCTCAGCATGGAGACCAACATGGGGCTCCAATCCACAACCTGAGCTGAAATCAAGAGTTGGATGCTCAACCAAATGAACTGCTCAGGTGCCCTGAAATTACTAAAGTGATTGTTTTACCTTTGTTTTTTTTGTACTAAGTCTTTGAAATTCTTCTCAACTTAGACCAGCTGTAGTGGCTACCATATTATATGACATCACAGATTTAAATATAACAAAAATTTATAAAGTCTGAAATTACAAGGTAACATGAATTGTTTTAGACAAAATCAAATGAGTTTGTCTTTATACACTAAGTGTAATTTAGCAAGTATCATTTAGAAATGTGAATGAGGAGGTGTGTCAGGAGAGGAATCAGGACCCTAGGTGGTGGTTGAGTTTTCTACGAAGTTTAATTTTGTATAAAGATCATTCCTATTATTTGTGTCATTTTTGGTCAGTTTTTTAAAAAGGTGAATTGATTATCATTCATTAGATGTACTATTAGAATAATGACTCATGGGAGAGTGAGCACTTATTATACAACCTCTACCTTGGAATGGAGCTAAGAGGGTATACCTTTTTCAAAAAAGTAGGGGCACGTGAGTGGCTCAGTCAGTTGAGCATCTGACTCTTAACCTGAGGGTCATGATCCCATTGTTTTGTTTGAGCCCTGCATCAGGCTCTGTGGCCACCATGTGCGGAGACTGCTTGGAATTCTCCCTATCTCTCTGCCCCTCTCTCCCACTCGCTCTCTCAAAATAAATAAACTTAAAAAAAAAAGTTTAAAAAAGTAAACAGGTAATTTTAACACAGCATGGTTGTATTAATAGAGCCAAGATAGAACACAAGAGGGTCACTTGGCTCTGAGCAGAGCCTATCAGTCAAAGCTCCCTGAAGGAAGTGATACAAACCTAAGTCCCTAAGGGGCTAGGCAGGTAAAATAAGGGAAAGGAGGAGTATTCCAAGCAAAAGAAACAGCACGAGCAAATGCTCAGTAGTTAAGAATGAACACAGGATGCTCTAAAAGCTATTAAGAGGTTCTATATGGCCAAAGAAGAGGGAGACAGTAAATAGATAAAGCTGAAGAGCGACTATAAGGTCAAAGTTCAAAGAACAAACTAAAGAGGTTGGATTTTGTACTGAAGGCAATGAGACATCAAAAGGTTCTAAGTAGGAGTGAAGAGTCAACGTGTTTTGTAATTTTTTTGAGAGAGAGAGAACGCATGTGCGTGCACACACAAGCAGGGAGAGAAGGGAGGGAAAGGGGGGAGAAGGAGGGAGGGAGAGAGGGAGAGAGAAAATCTTAAACAGGCTCCACACTCAGCATATCATGCTGACTTGGGGCTGGACCCCATGACTCTGGGATCATGACCTGAGTCAAAATCAAAAGCTGGGCATTTAACCAATCGAGCCATCCAGGTGCCCCATGTTTTTAAAACTTGAATTTAATTACATTATTTCCCTGTTTAAAGCATTCCAATGGCTTCCCATTGCCCTTAAAATATAACTCTTATTCTGACCTGTAAGGTACTAAAGGATCTGGCCCCTGGCTACTCCTCCACCCTTAACTCTCACACCAGTCCCCTCTTTGCTTCCTGTGTTTCATCCTTCTTCCTATTCTTTTGCTCATTCCCACTTAGAGACCCTTATACTTCCCATTCCATTTCAGATACTGGCTTCTTATCATTCAAATCTCCTCTTAGTGGCTAATGTTGCTGCTCCCCAGACTTTCATCTCCCTCCCACTGCCCATTTAATATTTTAATGGCAACTATCACTGTCTGAAAATATCTTGTGATTATAATTTTAAGCAGGAAGGTCAGAGAAGGCCTCTCCAAAATGACATCTGAACAGAACCAGTCTGTTCAGAGAGAAGAAACAGCAAAGTGCAAAAGACTGAAGGCTGGAATGACCTTGGTGCATAAGGAAAAACAAGGCCAATGATATTGGAGCAGAGTAAGGGAAGGGTATGTGGCCACGAGGTCAGAGGCAGGCAGAGGCCAGAAAATGCAGAACCTTAGAAGCCTTGGGAGGAAGTTTGGATTTTATTCTAAGTGTGCTAGATAACTAATGGAAGGTTTTAACCATTTACATTTACTTTGGTTGCTAAGAAATCCATTATAAGTGGGTAAAATGGAAATGAAGAGATTAGCTGAGAAATTACAATAGCCTAGATAAGAAATTGTAAGAATAGCAGTGGAAATGGAGAGAAATATATTTTACTTTATTTTTAAGTTTATTTATTTATTTTGGGATAGGCAACTAGCAGGGCAGGGGCAGTGGGGGGGGGGGGGGGGGGGGGAGGAGGAAGGGAGGGAGAGAGAGAATCCCATGCAAATCAGCACTGTTAGCGCAGAGCCCAATGCTAGGCTTGAACTGATGAACTGTTAGATCATGACCTGAGCCAAAATCAGGAGTTGGGACACTTAACTGACTGAGCCACCTAGGCGCTCCAAAAAGTATATTTTAAAGATAGGGTTGGCAGGATGTGCTGATAGATTATTAAGGGATAAGGGAAAGAATCCAGAATAACTCCTAGGCTTTTGGACAGTACATTTACAATAACATAGGGAAGGAACAAGTTTAAGGAAAATAAGTCAAGAGTTCTGCTTTGGATATGCAAATGTTCATACTGGATATAGATGTTCAACAGTATGCAATCTAATAATATTTCTGGGCTAGAGATATAAATTTGGGAGTTATCAGAATATAGATGGTATTTAAAGCTATGGAACTAGATGAAGTTATTTAGGGAAGAGTAAAGATGAAAAAAGGACCAAAGATGTAGCAAAAGGACATGGGGAGTCAAGAATGATTCCTACATTCCTGGTTTGGAAAAAACGAGTGAATATGGTATGATTTACTGAGATATCCCTACCTCAGTGAATGGGGGGGGGGGGGGGAAGTAGTTGGGATATGTGTAGAACTTGTATTGACTATGTTGAGTCTTAACTGCACATAGCACACCCAGCTAAAACTGCCAGTATATAGTTGTTTAAATAGCTCTATAGGTGATAGATATTATTTGGAGAAACACATTTGGAATCATCAAATAGCAGATGGATAGTTGAGGGCAGGAGTGGATGAGATCACCCAGAAAGACTATGTAGAGAAGAGTGCTAATAAGAAAAAACAGTGAAGCAAAATTTATCCCTGAGATAGAAAAGCCCACATATTAAAACAGTGACACCTCACTTTTTTCAGAAATAGAATTGCCAGTCAATTAATGAAAAAAAGGGGGGGGGGAGAAGAAAAGGCCCTTTTGGTTGGAATCTGAAACTCAGCTCTGAAACTTTTTTTCATTGTTTCAGATTTTTAATACTGCCTTAAAAAGGCCTGTTACTCTAACTATCTCAGTATACTTTGAAATATAAAATAATTGTAATTGGAACAGTTATTATAAATCTAAGTAGATAATTCCTAAGGCAGTATTTGTTTACTCAGAACATATTTTCATTTCAAATATATAATTAAAACTTCTCACAAAGTCAGAACACAACTCATAGTTTGAACAGAAACTTCAGTGTTTAAATCTCAACATTCAGTAAATTAAACACTATATACATTAGGTTGCTTTGGAATACAAATCACTCATTTAAGTAAATGGGATATAACTTCTAACTTGTGTTAAAAGTGAAGAAATCCTTCTTTATGTGAAGACTTGACCAAAATCAATTAATCCTATTATGGTACAAATCAAACTCTACCGACACAACACATTTATTAGAGATTTGGATACAGAAACTACAGTTGGAAACTAGATGCTCCTTAGCTTGGGGGTAGTGAAAGAAAAAGGCATACGTGGATCAGGCCCCCATTTTTATTACTTTATTAATAACAATGCTTACTTTATTTAATGAAGAACTGTTATCTTTTCGATTTTGCTTCTTCAATTTCTGTGACTCAGTTTCTTTTTCTTTTTTTTTTTTTAATGTTTTTATCTTATTTTTGAGACAGAGAGATAGAGCACGAGCAGTGGAGGGGCAGAGAGAGAGGGAGACACAGAATCTGAAGCAGGCTCCAGGTCTGAGTTGTCAGCACAGAGCCCGAGGTGGGGCTCAAATCCATGAACCGTGAGATCATGACCCGAGCCAAAGTTGGACATTTAACCGACTGAGCCACCAGGTACCCTTCTGTGACTCAGTTTCTCACTGAATAGTGATAATATTTAGTCCATTCTATATCAGGGAGATTCGGTGAGACTGAGTAAGCATGAATGAAGCAGTTGCAATGAGAAGGTCATGAAAATTAAAAACTATTGTTATACAATTCTCTATCGGTCAGTTTTTCTATTCTTTCACTTAGAATGGCTACAATTGAATGAAATGAAAGGTAACTTAAGCTCTGTTGATGTAAGAGGCTATAAATAAATTCAAGATACTATTACTTGTATTAACAATCTCTTAAAGGAAGAAAAAAGAGGGAAGAAAAGTATTAATCAGTTAATTCTACATTAAAACAAGGTGGAGAAAAAATCCTGAACTTCACATTGAGCCTAAACATGAAATCTGTGCATCAATTTCTTAAAACGATCACTTATATTCATGCTACTTTATAAAATGTTAACACAGAATATGCTTGCAACATTCATGCGAAGTGAAATAACACACACAAAACCAGGATAATTCAGTTAAGACGTGTGGTTCCTTCATTTATCCTCTTATGTGATTGAGGAAAACTAAATATCCTTGTATGACCAACAAGTAGAGATGAACACAACTGAACCACAGAAAAGAATTAAATATCCTATGGGCTTTGTATCAGTTTTGACTTCGTGTTGTAAGTTTTCAAACAGCCTAAAAAATTCCAGCTGATAGTTCAAGTGCAGTAGTGGTACAAGCCCACAAGCAGTGGGTTACAATTAAAAAAAAAAAAAAAAAAGGCAAACAAAACAACAACCCTGCCTTCTTTCAGGCCTGGTTGAGGGAAGGTTGCCAGTGTGCTGAAGGGGGATGGCAGCCATCAACATCCTACCCTTCTCTTCAGGTAGAACACTGGTTTACCTGATTTTACTCTTCTGTTTAAAGAAACAGGCTTTTGCAAATAAAATAAAAATTTAATATATTAAATTATTTCCAAACTTTGGAAACATTCTGTACACGTTTATATTTTGTGCACGTTGTGGCAAGGTCCCTGGGTTTTCTGACTAAAATAACAAGATTGGGGGCTGACTGATCAAATATAGGAGTCACATCTTCAGAACGCCCTATGGTTTCACTTTGAAGAAAGAAACCAACTGCCTTTCCTAGCAACTGGCCTTCTTTGCACAAAAAGAGAACTGGTGATTTTTCTTCTAAAAGAAGCAATTTGTGTCAAAACGTAAAGCTAAAAACCCAATTCCTCCACGAGCGATCACAAAAAATAGAAATTGGGGAAAGTTCGTGGGTCAAGTCCCTCATCTATGGACATAGGTTTCTGGGAAGCAAATAAGTACAGAAAGTGGCCAAAAAGTGGTCAGAAGGGACCGTTCCTTCCAGCTGCAGAGGGCAACCCCGGGTTGGGGACAAGCTCCGGGGCGCCGCTCTAGTGCGGTCAGCGAGCGCCTCTCCTCCCCTGGACCGGCTTTCTGAAGGTCTGCGGCGACGACCCGCATATCTTTAACCGCCTAAGGGAGAAGCGCTCAAATCAGTCGCGGAACACATCTACAAGGGCCGGGGTTGACGGGTTCGGGGCAGGCACGCGCGCCGCAGGGGAGGGAGAACACGTGAGATTCCGGCCAGGCCCGTCGGAGAAGGACGCGGGACCCAGAGCGGCCGAGCCTGACCCTACCTTCCCAACTCCCGCAGCGCGGGGATCATAGACGCCAGCTCCAGGCCGTGGTCGCCCATGTTGAGGATGCGCCGCACTCCTCAACGACGCCGACACGGGCTCCCGGCGTCTCCACAGCTACCTCTGGTGGGAAGGCGCGGTATCCGACGGTGGCTCGCCGGGCCCAAAACTCCTCCCGGAAGCCACTGCTGGTGGAGCTCGCCAGGCGCCGCTCTTTCTGCGTAGGACCCGGGGGAGGCCCGGAAGCCGAAAGGGGGTGGGGCAAGCAGGCTGAGCGCGCTCAGGTTTGGTTTCCTACCGTGTGTCCGACGTAGGGAGGAAGGCGGGGCGGGCGAGATTCGTGGCGAGTTTTAGTTTTCAGCGCCCTCTTGCTACTCCTAGCCTGGGAGGCTCACCGAGGCAAGACCCCTGGTTCTAGGGAAGATATAGGCATGACGGGCACCAGCCTTGCCTCCCTCGCATCACAAACGTGACAATTGATCTCCCCGTGGTTGAAAGCCCTCAGGTTCCTACCACTCTCCGGGGATCCTTTCTGATGAAAGATAAGAGACTCCTCCCTGTCCTGTTTCAGCAGGTGTTTTTCCGCTTGAAGTCACTCAAGCTTCCTTGAGGATATTACCTACCTTTAATATTTAAAAAGGGGGTTGAACGTTTTTGCAGGTGTCTTCATCAAATCACCAGCAGTACTGTGTATAATTTATGTCACCGTTATGGGCGTCAATTATCCATGATTTAATTTTTAAAGTAAATCAGTGGATTTGGGCTGTAGACTTTTTTAGTCCGGCCCAATTTGTTTATTTGAAAAATGGCCATTAGAAGAGACTTAACATGTCAAAATTATGTATTTAATCAGGCAAAGCTATGCAATGTGTTTACATTTGATCCATGGTACAAGAGGATAATTGTTGGTACAGTAGCTGAAAAGAAACATCAAAGTGATGGAATGACAGCCAAATATGCTCCTGCCTCAGGGATTTTGCATTTGCTGTACCTTCTGCCCTAATCTTGAACACTCCTCTCTTTCATCACTCCTTTTCAGATGTTTGCTGAAATGTCACCGGAGAGCCTCATATAGTATATAGCACACTTACACTCTCTTTTCCACTCCATTCTGCTTTATTTTTCTTCAAAGCCCTTAGAACCAAATTATACATTACATATTATTTATTGACTGCCTCCTCCAATTAGACAATAAACTCCTGAGAGCAGTATCTTGTCTTATTCACTGCTTAGATACCTACGACCTAGAATAGTGCCTGGCACATAGTGTTCAGTAAGTATTTATTAAATAGTTGAATGCTAGAGTGAAAAGAACATGGGATTAGGAGTTAGAGGCTCTGCACAAGCTCTTATGCCATCTGCTAGAAATTATATGACCTCAGTAAAATTATTTAACCTCTCTGCACTTCAGTTTTTCATCTATCAAATAGGATTAATAATATCTACCTGACAAGATTATGGTAAAGATTAAATAACAGGTAATAGAGGTAATAGAGTCACAGACCCTATTACCCTATTACCCACAGACCCTTTACTAAGACCCTTTTCTTAGTAAAGTAAGGGAGATATACAGTATATGCCAACAAAGATGAATCTTGACAGTAACGAGTGAAAAAAGCAAATTGTAAAGGGATACATAATAGTATTATATGTCATTTTAAAACCACAAAATAAGACTTTGCGCAAGGTGCGTATACATACATATATAACAAAACTATAAAAACATGGCTGGGAAGGGTATATATCAACTCTAGGAGAGTTGTACCCCTAGAGAGAGAGAGAGAGAGAGAGAGAAGGGAGTGAAATGATGACGTTTCAACTTAGCTGTGAGGATTTTCTTTTAATAGGATCTGAATTAATCATGGCAAATTTAGGGGCGCCTGGGTGGCTCTGTCGGTTGAACGTCCGACTTCGGCTCAGGTCATGATCTCCCGGCTTGTGAGTTGGAGCCCCCCCATCAGGCCCTGTGCTGACAGTTCAGAGCCTGGAGCCTGCTTCAGACTCTGTGTCTCCCTCTCTCTCTGCCTCTCCCCTGCTTGCACTTCTCTCTCAAAATAAATAAACATTAAATTTTAAAAAATCATGGAAAATTTAACATTTGTTGTATTTGCGTGGGTGTTACATTACTATTTGTATCTGTATGGTTATGATACTCCAAAATTTTTAAAAAGTAAATATACTTTTTTAAAGCTTGGATTAGATTATACATAGGAAAGGTTTATCAACGAAAAGGTAGCAAATGTTAGATATTATTTTTAGATCATATGAAGAAAGATTATAAAAATTATAACGTTATATGGAAGACAACAACTGAATAGCATTAGGATTCCGAAAGAGTATATATTAGAAACAATAGAGCTTTGAGAATCCAGTTTAATTCAAAAAGTTATTTTAAAAAAAATTTTTTTTAACGTTTATTTATTTTTGAGACAGAGAGAGACAGAACATGAACAGGGGAGGGCAGAGAGAGAGGGAGACACAGAATCTGAAACGGGCTCCAGGCTCTGAGCTGTCAGCACAGAGCCCGACGCGGGGCTCGAACTCACGGACCATGAGATCATGACCTGAGCCGAAGTCGGACGCTTAACCGATCAAGCCACCCAGGCGCCCCTCAAAAAGTTATTTTTAGGCAAGATATTTTGTTAGATACTCTGTGACACAAAGAGGAGGACAATAAAGTCAGTCTCAAATAGTGTGCAAACTTTAGATATATAAGGGCATCATATGAACTCAGAAAATTAGAAGTAAAGCAGAATCTGATGAATGCCACAAGAAATAAAAACAACATGTACTGGAAAAATAGAAGAGGAAGAGATTAAGTATACTCTAGAGAGGAAGTGGACCAGGAAGTTGCTCAAGGAGAATGTGGCACCATATCTGAGATGGGACATGAAGAATAAACAGGATATGAAGAGGCAAAGATTGGAGAAGAAGAATATTTTCTAATAAGAGGCAGCGGTATGAACAAAAAGCATATGGAGGGAGAGACTAGTGATCCAGTTCAGCTGATGTTAGGGAACATTTAGAGTGGCCCAATTGAAATACTTGTACAAATCTCAGTAAGCTCTGGAGAGGCACTGGAAGATTTTATATAAAGTGACAGTCAAAGATACACTCAAATCAGGCAGAAGGGTGAAGGACACAACAAAAGGACAGTAGCAGATCAAGAAATCAAGCTTCTTTAGCAGTAGATCAAGAAATGAGCAATTGTCATTATAAGCAGACATCCTCCCTTAAGGTACTCATATATTTCTCTCCCCCAGCACACTTTTTGAGTTTTTCATACAAGCTAATTCTATTTCTTCACCTCCCACTCAAATCCTAAACCTATATGAACTATTCCCTCTGCCTTATTTGCTTCTCTTAAATGCTTCTCACCAAAGTCACAGTGACTTTCATACAGCTTCCTTCAAAAGATGTTGATCAGGTACCTGGCTGACTCAGTTAGAAGAGCATGTAACTCTTGGTCTCAGGATCATGAGTTCAAGCCCCACACTGGGTGCAGAGATTACCTAAATAAATAAAACTTAAAAGATGTTAATCAGTCTTTTCCTTTCGTGACCCCTCAGCAGCGTTTGACAGTGTAGATGAGTGCCTTTATCTTAGGACACTTTCTCCCTTTGGCCTATGTTACTCTCTTGTTAGCAACGCTTACTTTGCCATTCAACTGCTGTTATTCCTCAGGATTCTAACTTAACTTCCTTTCTCTTTTTATTCCTACGTGACCTCATTCACTTTTCAGACTTCAGTTAGTTTTCCACCTGCTTATTACTCCCAAATTTAGATCTCTCTCTGAGCTTTCTATTTCATATGCCTAACTTTGTACTGGATTTTTCATCTTGAATTTTTCTCTGGTGCTTTTTTTTTAAGTTTATGTATTTATTTTGAAAGATAGCACTAGCAAGAAAGGGGCAGAGAGAGAGAGAGGAAGAGAGAGAATCCCAAGCAAGCTCTGTGCTGTCAGCGCAGAGCCCAAAATGGGGCTCAGGCTCACAAACCATGAGAACATGACCTAAGCTGAAATCAAGAGTTGCATGCTTAACCGACTGAGCCACCCAGGTGTCCCCTATGTCCTTTTTTTGTGTGTTTAACTTTTTAATATGGAAGGTTTCAAATATATACAAAAGTAGAGGGAATAGAGTAAGGAACCACCCAACTTCGACAATTGTCACAAATGGCCAGTCTTTGTTTCATCCATCACCACCCCTCCCATTTCCCCCCTCCCTAATTGTATTATTTTAAAGAAAATCTCCAGTATCTAATCAATTTATCTACAGATACTTCAGTTTGCATCTCTTAAAGATAAGGACTAGGGGTGCCTGGGTGTCTGCATTCTTCTACCCCCCCCCCCTTTTATTCTTAGGGGAGTGGAATGTGGGGATGGGGAGAGTGAGTCAGGAAGCAGAGAGGATGAGGTAGGTGAATCCTGTACTTGAGACCTTGGTATTTCCTAAGCCCAGTGTTTCATTCAGGTTGACAGGGGGGCACCAACCAATGTCTTAGAAGTTTCAGCCCATATGTGTATAGAATTGTCCCCTTTGATGATTAAAACTAGGGAGGAAAATGACCACCAGGTGGCACCAGAACCCAAGTGTGAGCAAAATGGACTTGGTTCTCAGAAGTCCAAACTCCTGGCTGCTCTGCAAGTTCCATCATAATGTGTTGCACTTTTTTTTTTACTCCGTTTATGGTATTATGTCAGGATTTTACTGAATAATTCACATCATAAAATATAGGCTAAAATAGAAATCTTAAGGAAATGAGATAAAAGTACAAACAATTTTACAAGTTGATTTCTACACTGGAATGGACTTCAATATACACTTCCTTGGTACATGCTACTTGAAATTTGCATTTTAAATAATTTTTAATAATTTTCGTTTTTTCCCAATTTTATTGAAAAATAACTGACACATTTACTGTGTAAGTTTAAGGCATACCACATAATGGTTTTATGTACATATACTATGAAATGATTACCACAATATGGTCAGCTAACATCATCTTAACATACAGATACAATAAGAAGAGGGGCACCTGGATGGCTCAGTTGATTAATTGTCTGACTTTGGCTCAGGTCATGATCTTGCGGTTCAAGAGTTCGAGCTCTGCGTTGGGCTCTGTTCAGAGCCTGGACCCTGCTTCAGATTCTGTTTCCCTCTCTGCCCCTCCCCTGCTTGTGCTCTGTCTCTCTCTCTCAAAGATAAATAAACATTAAATAATAAAAAAAAATAGATACAATAAAAAGAAAAGAAAGAAGAATAAAAGAAAAAAAATATTTTTTCCCTGCGATGAGAACTCTTAGGATTTACTCTGTTAACAACTTCCCTATATACCATACAGCAGTATTAGCTATAGTCATCATGTTGTACATTATATTCCTAGTACTTATTTATCTTACTGGTAGTTTGTAACTTTTGGCTACCTTCCTCTATTTCCCCTATTATTACCCCCTGCCTCTGCTAACCACAAATATGATCTCTTTTCCTGTGAATTTGGTGGGATTTTGTTTGTTTTAAATTCTACATGTAAGTGAGATCATATAGTATTTGTCTTTCTCTGTCTGACATATTTCATTTAGCATGATGCCTTCAAGATACATCCGTGTTGTCAGAAATGGTAGGATATCTTTTCTACTGTAAATAATGCTGCTATGAACATAGGAGTGCAGATATCTTTTCAAGTTAGTGTTTTCATTACCTCAGGATATATTCCCAGAAGTGGAATTGCTGGATCATATGGTAGCTCTATTTTTAATTTTATGAGAATCCTCTGTACTCTTTCATAATAACTGTACCAATTTACAATCCCGACAACAGTGCACAAGGCTGCCCTTTTCTCCATATCCATGCCAATATTTGTTGTCTCTTGTCTTTTTGATAATGGCCATGCTAACAGGAGTGAAGTGATATCTCACTGTGGTTTTAATTTGCATTTCCCTAGTTACTAGTGATGTTGAGCATCTTTTCAGGTACCAGTTGGCCCTAGATGTATCTTCTTTGGCGAAATGTTTATTCAGGTCTTTTACCCATTTTTTCCACTTTCTTTCTTTCTTTCTTTCTTTCTTCTCTCTTTCTTTCTTCCTTTTTTTTTTTTTTTTTGAGAGAAAGAGGCAGAGGGAGATGGGCAGAGGGAGAGAGAGAGAGAGAGAGAGAGAGAGAGAGAGAGAGAGAGAGAGAGAGAGAATCTAAAGCAAGCTCCACACTCAGTGCAGAGCCCTACGCGGGGCTTGATCTTATGACTTTGAGATCAGAGATCATGACCTGAGCCCAAATCAAGGGTCGACTGCTTAACCTATTGAGCCACCCAGGTGTTCCCACCCATTTTTTAATTGGGTTATTTGTTTTCTTGTTGTTGAATTCTATGATCTCTTTCTTTTCTTTTAAGTTTATTAACTTATTTTTGAGAGAGAGAGAGAGAGAGAGAGCACAAGCGCAGGAGGGGCAGAGAGAGAGAGGGAGACACAGAATCCAAATTGGGCTTCAGGTTCTGAGCTGTCAGTGCAGAGCCTGATGTGGGGCTTGAACCCACTAACTGTGAAATCATGACCTGAGCCAAAGTTGGACCCTTAACTGACTGAGTCACCCAAGTGCCCTGTATGAGCTCTTTCTATATTTTGGATACCAACCCCTTATCAGGTATATGGTTTGCAAAAATGTTTTCCCAAATAATAGATTGTCTTTCATTTTGTTGATGATTTTATTTTTATTTTATTTATTTTTTATTTTTTGCTGTGCAAAAGCTTTTTAGTTTGATGTAATCTCACTTATTTATTTTCTATTTTGTTGCTTGTGGTTAAGATGTCATATCCAAAAATCATGACCATGACCCATATTAAGGAGATTTGTTTCTATGTTCTTTCTTTCTTTCTTTCTTTCTTTCTTTCTTTCTTTCTTTCTTTCTAGTTTTCCTCTAGAAGTTTATGGTTTAAAGTTTTTCATATAAATCTTTAATTCATTTCAAGTTAATTTTTGTAAAGGGTATAAGATATGGGTCCAGTTTCATTCTTTTACATGTGAATATCCAATTATTCCAGCATCATTTACTGAAGAGACTATCTTTTCTCCATTGAGTATTCTTGGCTTCCTTGTTGAATATTAGTTTAATATATATGCTCAGGGGTCTATTTCTGGGCTCTTGATTCTGTTCTATTGGTCTATTTGTTTTTATGCCAGTACCATTCTGTTTGGATGACTATTGTTTTAGTTATAGCTTGAAATCAGGAAGTGATACCTCCCGATTTGTTCTTTCTCAGGATTTTTTTTTTTATTCAAGGTCTTTGGTGGTTCCATATAAGTTTTAGGTTTGTTTGTTTGTTTACTTCTGTAAAAAATGCCACTGGAATCTTGGTAAGGGTTGCATTGAATCTATAGATGGCTCTTGGTAGTACTGACATTTAACAATATTAATTCTTCTAATCCGTGAACACGGGATGCCTTTCTATTTCTTTGTGTCTTCTTCAATTTCTTTTGTCAATGTCATAGTTTTCAGTGTAGAAATCATTTCCTCCTTAGTTACATTTATTCTGAAGTATTTTACTGTTTTTGATGCTATTATAACTGGGATCTATTTCTTGATTTCTTTTTCAGAAATTTTGTTGTCAGTGCATAGAAATGCTACTGATTTTTGTATGTTAATTTGGTATCCTGCAACTTTACTGAATTCATTGATTAAATCTAACAGGTTTTGGTTGTCTTTAGGACTTTATCTGTACAAAATCATGTCATCTGCAAATGGAGACAATTCTCCCTCTTCCTTTCTAATTCTGATTCCTTTTATTTCTTTTTCTTGCCTAATTGCTCCAGCTAGGACTTCCAGTACCATGTTGAATGGTGAGAGTGGGCACCCTGTCCTGTTCCTGCTCTTAGAAGAAAAGCTTTCATCCTTTCACCATTGAGTATGATGTTAGCTGTGGGCTTGTCATATATGGATTTTATTACATTGAGATATGTTCTTTGTATGCCTCATTTGTTAAGAGCTTTTATCACAAATGGATGTTGAATTTTGTCAAGTGCTTTATCTGTATTTATTAACGTGATCATTTGATTCTTTCAGTCTATTAATATGAAATAGCTTATTGATATGCATATGTTGAACCATTCTTGCATCCCAAGGATAAATTCCACTTGATCATGGTGAATGATTCATTTAATGTAATGCTGAGTTTACTATTATTTTATTGGGAACTTTGTCATCTATATTCATGAGGGATATTGGCTTGTAGTTTTCTTTTCTAGTAGTATTTTTCCTGGTTTTGGTATCAGGATAATTCTACCTTTATAAAATGAGTTTGGGAGTGGTGTTCCTTCCTCTTCATTTTTTTGGAAGAGTTTGAGAAGTATTGGTGTTAATTTTTCTTTTAATATTTGGTAAAATTCACCTTTGAAGCCATCTGGTCCTGGGCTTTTCTTTGTTGGGAGATTTTTTTATTACTGACTTAATCTTCTAACTAGTAATTCGCCTATTCATATTGTCTATTTCTTCCTGATTCAGTCTTGGTAAGTTGTGTGTTTCAAAGAATATTTGCATTTCTTCTAAGTTGTCCAGTTCGTTGGTATTTGGTTATTTATAGTAGCCTCTTATTCTTTGAATTTCTTTGGTATCAATTGTAATGTATTATTTTTCATTTATAGTTTTGTTGATTTGGGTCCTTTCTCTCTCTCTCTCTTTTTTTTTTTTTTTTTTTTTTCTTTTCATTAATCTAGCTAGGGGTTTGTCAGGTTTATCTTTTCAAAGAACCAATTCTTAGTTTGGTTAATCTTTTCTTTCTTTCTTTCCTGCATTCATATTTATTATGCCCTTTCCTCTGCCAACTTTGGGCTCAGTTTGTTCTTTTTCTAGTTCCTGAAGGCATAGAGTTAGGTTGTTTATTTGGGATCTTTTCTTGCTTCTTAATGTAGGTGTATATTGTTAACTGGTTTTGCTGCATCCCAGCAGTTCTGGTATGTTATGGTTCCATTTTTCTTACTGTTTTATTTTCTCTTTAATTTCTTCTTTCATCCATTTGTTGTTCAAGAGAGTGTTGTTTAGTTTTCTTGTGTTTGTGAATTTCCAATTTTCTTATTGATTTCTGTTTTCATGTCATTGTGGTCAGGGAAGATACTTGGTATGATTTCAGTCTTCTTGAATTTTGTGACCTGACATATGGTCATTCCTAGAAAATGTTCCATGTGTGCTTGAGAAGAATATATATTCTGCTTTTGTTGGATAGAATGTTCTGTATATGTGTTTGTTAGTTCCACTTGGTCAATAGCATTGTTCAAATACACTTTTCCTTATTGCTTCTCTGTCTGGATGATCTATCCATTGTAGAAAGTGGGATATTAAAGTCCTCAACTATTATTATATTACTGTTTATTTCTCCTTTTAGCTCTGTTAGATTTTGCTTTATGTATTTAGGTGCTCTGATGTTGGGCATATAAATATTTACAATTATTATATTTTCATGATGTATTAACCTCCATTATTATGTAATGACCTTCTTTGTCTCTTTACCATTTGTAGTGTAAAGTGTACTGTTTCTGATATAAGTATAGCTACCCCTGCCTTTTTGGCTATTTTTGCTTAAAATGGCTTTTTCCATAATTTCACTCTTAGTCTATATGTCTTTAAGGCTAAAGTGAGTCTTTTGTAGGTAGCATGTTGTTGGATCTTTTCTTGTTGTTTATTTAAATCCATTCAGCCATTCTATGTCTTTTGAGTAGAGAGTTCATCCATTTGTTTAAAGTAATTATTGATAGGTAGGGGCTTATTATTGACATTTTGTTGTTTTTCCAGTCGTTTTCCAGATCTGTTGTTCCTTGTTCCTTATCATGCTTTCTTTTTTTGTGTGTGTTTTGAAGTCTTTTGGTATCAGTATGCTCTGACTTTTTTATTGTGTTCTTTTGTGTGATTACTACAAGATTTCCCTTGTGGGTACTATGAAGCTTACATAGAATATCTTAAACTTTTAACACCTATGTTTAAATTTGTAACAACTTAATTTTAATAGAATTTATATACTTGACACTTCTTGTCCCCCTCATCTTTTAAGTTATTGCTATGACAATTTATATTTTTTATATTGTGTAATTAAGAATAGATTATTGTATTTATGGTTATTTTCTCTAAGTTCATTTTTTTAACTTTTAAACTAGAGTTGTGAGTTATGTACCACTATTACCATATTATAGAATCTAACTATGCTTTTGTATTTACCATTACCAGTGAGATTTATGCTACCTATTTGTGTTTTTATGATGTTAATAGTGTTATTTTACTTCTATTCAAAAAACTCCCTTTAGCATTTCTTGTAGGGCAGGTCTGGTGGTAATGAATTTTTTCAGCTTTTGTTTGTTTAGGAAAGACTTTGTCCCTACTTCATTTCTGAAGGACAACTTTACTGTTTAGAGAATTCTTTTTTTTAAATGTTTTTATTTACTTTTGAGAGAGAGAGAGAGAGAGAGAGAGAGAGAGAGAGGAGAGAGAGAGAGAGAGCACGTGCACAAGCAGGGAAGGGGCAGATACAGAGGGAGACAGAATCCAAAGCAGACTCCAGGCTGTGAGCTGTTAGTGCAGAGCCCAGTGTGAGGCTCTAACTCACAAATCAAGAGATCATGACCTAAGCTGAAGTCTTACGCTCAACTGACTGAGTCATCCAGGCACCTCTAGTTAGAGAAATCTTGGTTAACAGTTACTTTCTTTCAATTTTTGAATATGTCATCCCATTCTCTTCCTGGCCTGAAAAGTTTCTGTTGAGAAACCCACCTACAGTCTTATGGAGTTTCCTTATATGTCACATCCTTTTTTCTCTTGCTGCTCTTAAAATTCTTTGTCTTTGACTTTTGACACTTTAATTATAGTGTCTCATTGTTAACTCTATTCAGGGTCAACATATTTGGAATCCTTTGGGCCTCATGAATCTAGATGTTCATTTCTCTCCTCAGGTTCAGGAGGTTTTCCATCATTATTGTTTTAAATATACTTTCTGTCCCTTTCTCTTTCTCTTCTTCTTCTAGAATTCCCATAATGTGAATGTTGTTTCTTTTCATTGTGTCCCATAATTGCCATAGGCTTTCTTTACTCTTTTTCATTCTTTTTTTTTTTCCCCCTCCTCTGAGTTATTTCAAATGTCCTATCCTCTGGGTCACTGATTCTTTCTTCTCTATGGTCAAGTCTATTTTTGAAACTATTAAATTTTTCAATTCAGTTATTGTATTTTTCAGCTTTAGGATTTCTGTGTTTTTTGTTTGTTTGTTTAATGGTTGCTATTTTTTGTCAATTCTCTTGCTTTGTTCACGCATAGTTTTTCTAATTTTGTTTAGTTATCTGTGTTTTCCTGTAGTTCACAAAACATCCTTAAGAGGATTATTCTGAATTCTTTGTCTTACAGCTCATAAATCTCCATTTCTTTAGGGTCAATTATTGGACCTTTATTGATTTCCTTGCTGGTATTGTATATAGATGATTTTTTGTGATCTTTGATTCCTTACATTGTATCTCTGCATTTGAGAGATGGGGCTCCCCTTCTAGACTTCTCAGGTTTGCTTTGGCAGAAACAGTTCTCTTCACTAGCTCAGTTTGGTTTCTGGGTATATCTGCTTGTGATGTCTGGGTGGATGGGGCCGGCTATTACAGTATAGTTTGGAAGAAGGCAAGTGTTTGAGCTCTAAGGATGAGGAAGGGGGTGTATGCCACTGACTGAGAACAGTTGGGTAGGATTGCAGGCTTGGCTCCCTACCCAAGTAAGGTTGCAGGATGGGTTCTGAGGATGCCTAAATTCTCTAGCCAGGCTAATTAAATGGTTGGGTATATTCAGTAGTAGATAGGGCTATGAATTAGCTTCCCTGCCCTGGCAGAGTAGCAGGCCAGAGCCCAGGGCCTGTGTACTTCATTGTTTGGGGGCTCAAATCAGGCCTGAGTATGCTGTGAATTCCCTGGTCAGGTGAGAAGGCCGTTTTTGCTGTGCAGATGAGGAAGTCATGGGCTGTGCTCATTATTCATGCGCCACTGTATGTAGGGCTGTTAAATGGGCTGTGCAGCTTCCTGTGTGCTCCGGTTAAGCTTCCTGATCAGACAGGTTGAAAGCTGTAATCAGCAATGAGCAGGGCTATGAATTAGATTTCCTGCCCAGAGGGCAGCAGAAGCTCTAAAACTGGTAAAGCTCTTTGTTTGTTGTCCCAGATCAAGGCAACCTATACCCCATGTTCTCTGGCTAAATAGTGCTATTAGCTTTGCTCTGCAAATTGTCAGCTTTGTTTGCCTCTCTCTCTGCTTGAGTGCCCCTGGGCCACACAGCTTTCAGGTGTTTTCACTAGACCTTCTGGTCAAATGGGGCTGGGAGTCACTCTCCAAAGTGGGTAGGGCTGTGGCTCATCTCCTTTCTTGGGCATGACAAATTGGGTTCTAGGGCCAGCAAAACTCCTCATTTGAGGATCCAAATCAGGCAGGTCTGTACTTCACGTGGTTCCCTGGTCAGCATGTTCCTGACTTGGTTCTGCAGATGAGCAAATCCACTGGTTGGGATTACTACCTGGGCACAGCAGTTACGGACATGGTTTGCCAAGATCCATGTGCTGGTTGTTGCAAGCCCTTCCTCCTTCTTCATCACAGTCATATTCCCAGTGCTGGGCCCCACAGATTTCCCTGTAATTCCTGTGGTGTAAGATCAGAGTAGGGACTCCCCAAAAGTGACCCACAGTGCTGGGGAAGGCTGGTTTTCCCTTGGGGCTTTCTTTTCCCATTGGAAGAACTGAAAGGTCAGGAGAGGCTGCACCACATGGTGCTGGACTTTCCCGAGTGGCAATGCATTCAACGTGTAGCTGCTTCTCTTTTCTAATGCAGTCTGTCTTGGTCTCTGAGGTGCATGAGGGTGTTTCAGCCTAACCCCTGTGTTCTAGGATTCTCTCAATGGTGTCTTGTTCTTGAATAGAATGTTGGTTGCTCTTCTTGTGAAGGGGAACGGTGTCAGGAACAACTTATGTTGCTATCTTAGTGACATCACTCTAATAATTTTCATTTTCATTTTATTTTATTTTAATTTATTATTCTTTTAATCAATACTTCATTTAGTTTTATTTTAGACAGAGAGAGCATGCATGAGTGGGGGAGAGGGACAGAGGAAGAGAGAATCTTAAGCAGGCTCCACGCTCAGCACAGAGCCACACACTGGGCTCGATCCCATGACCCTGGGATCATGACCTGAGCCAAAATCAAGAGTCAGACACTCAACCAACTGAACCATCCAGGCATCCCAATTTTTATTTCTTTTAAGTTTATTTATTTATTTT
This sequence comes from Panthera pardus, assembly GCF_024362965.1. Lineage (NCBI taxonomy): Eukaryota > Metazoa > Chordata > Mammalia > Carnivora > Felidae > Panthera > Panthera pardus. The sequence goes on along the minus strand of NW_026526721.1, from coordinate 120,126,560 downwards.
GGGAGAGAGAGAGAGAGAGAGTAGGAGCTGGTGGGGAGCAGAGAGGGAGGGAGAGAGAGAATCCCATGCAGGCTCCTCACTGTCAGCACAGAGCCTGACTCAGGGTTTGATCTCATGAACAGTGAGATCATGACCTGAGCCTAAATCGAGAGTCAGACACTCAACCAGCCGAGCCACCCAGGTGCCCCTGGAGTTGTTTTACACAGCAGACAGAGCACACTTTTACAACCAAAATACGATTATGCCATTCCCCTGCTTCAAAAATAATTTTGACAATATGTGTTGAATATTGTCAGACAGATTGATGGGTAAAAAGGGGCACATATCTATTGGTTGTAATAGGATAAAGCCTACATTGACATAGCAGGTCAACATTCTGAAACTTAATAACTCAGAGTGAATGATCCTGTACAGCCAAACTGCATTAACAGACTTGTCCCATTTAGTAGAAACACTGAAAAAAACAAATTACAAAACCCATCTAGTTCTCACAGAGGAACTTACAATATTTAAAAAACTTAAGCGTAAAGCTGTTTGTCTTTCTATCATTGTGGCAATCTCACATCTACTAAGGCTATATAATAGAACTAGTGTATTTGGAGATGATTCAGAAATAAGGCCATGGAATACTTTCTCATGTATCAAGGATATCTTTATCTCAGTAATGAATTGTTATCATTTTTATTGCTAAACTCTTAAGTATGACCTTAAGATTATATCAAATTTGTTTGAGTGATAGTGATTATTTGGGGTTTTTTGTTTTTTTAATTTAATTTTTAAGTAGGCTCCATGCCCAGCATGGAGCCCAATACAGGGCTTGAACTCACAACCCTGAGATCAAGACCTGAACTGAGATCAAGAGTCAGACGCTTAACCACCTCAGCCACCCAGGTGCCCTGTGCAGGTAGTGATTATTTGTATTTGCAGTCATCACTTTTACTTTTCTCAATATACTTTTATCTGTTACAAATGTCATTATCCTCCCACTAGTTCTTTAATGTAAATATGGGGCACCTGGGTGGCTCAGTCAGTTGAGCGTCCGACTTCAGTTCAGGTCATGATCTCATGGTTCATGGGTTCGAGCCCCATGTTGGGATCTGTGCTGACACTTCAGAGCCTGGAGCCTGCCTCGGATTCTGTGTGTGTGTGTGTCTCTCTCTCTCTGCCCCTCCCCTGCTCACACTCTATCTCTCTCAAAAATAAATAAACATTAAAAAAAATTATAATGTAAATAAAGCCAGAAGGAAGCAGATTCTGAGTTCTCCAGCTTGGGCATGCTTTAGAATCACCTGGAGGGCTTATTAAAATGGATTCCTGAGTCTCAGCTCCAGAGATTCTGATTCAGTGGGTCTGAAAGGGAACTCAGTAATTTTGCTTTCACATGATGCTGATGCTGCTTGTCCGTAGACCACACTTTGAGTTAGCACTGTGTTAGAGCAGTGGTTCTCAACCTTGACTACACATTGAAATTATGTGGGTGGGAAGCTTTTAAAAAGTATTTGGGCACTTCTAGAGATTTTGATTTGATTGGTTTAGGGTAAGGTACTTAGGTATATATTTATATGCATTTCTCTAGTTATCAGCAAGTTCAAGCATCTGGTTGTATGTCTATTGTCATTTGGATTTCTTTTTCTCTAAATTACCTACTCAGGACTGTATGTGTTTTTCACTTGGTTGTGTCTTTTTATTGATTTATAGAAACATTTTAATGTATTATAGATATTAACTATTTTCTGATTTATATTCTGAGAATATTTACTCTCAGTCTGTCACTTGGTTCTTGTCACAGAAACTTTAATTTTTATTATATCAAATATATCTTCCTTTATATCTTCTGGGTTTTGAGTCTTGCTTAGGAAGGTTAACCTCATAGTTAAACGTGTTCTTCTGTACTTTTTACTTTAATTCCGTAGTATTCGTTTTCTCATTTATTTACTGATTTACTGATCAATGTTGAGAAAGACAACTTGTTAAACAGATGGATAGTGCATTCGTCAGGATTGAAGTCTCTTTTGCTAGTTTAAGAATAAAGAGGTTTGTTAAGAGATATAGATAATTTACAGAATCTTTGGGACTTCATCATGAGGATACAAGTACTCCCCTAATTGCCTATCAGGCAGCACTAACTCTGAAAGGATCAGGAAGGCTGCTAAAAGATGGTGCTTGCCTCTCTTCTCATACAATTTATTTTCAACCAATGCCTTATATGACTTGGTGGAACCTAAATCATATCTGGAACCCTATCTACAGATGCATGTGGGAAATGTAGAGTCTGGCTTTCCAGGAAGGTATCCAAGAAGAGAGTTGGGGCAATCCACAGAATCTGTTAATATGTTACTGACTGATCCGTAATTTCTCATTAATCTGTGTGCCCTTGTCTTCATAGATGAAAATATATTTGGGGACAGTCAGTAGTCTCTGCCAAATTCCAAAACTCTTTTTCCCATTTTCTATCTCTTCAGTTGATGTTGTACATGATTTTATTTTTTTCAGGTAAGGATGGTCAAGGTGTCGGGGGAGGATGGGGAAGGTAGTGAGCTGCCCCTGATCATCCTTCTATGCACTCAAGCTGTTTTTTCCAATGCCTGTTAGGCTAACTTCATTCTGGGATAATTACTCAGCTTGATCTTTATCAATTTTTAATTTCTGATCGTCTTTGTTCTGATATCTTGACCATCCATTTAATTTTTTTATCTCAGTCATCAAAATTTTAAATTCCTAAATATCTAGTTACACTTTTTGTACATGCAACATCTCGTGTTTCTCTAGTGGTATTAATTATACTTTTCAAATGTCTTCTGATCTCTAGCTCTGTTTTCTCTAATATTAGTAGTAGAAATATACAAATGGTGTCTCTCTTATGTTGATCCTTCCTGCCAAATGTGTGGTAATATTTAGTTATCTGTTCAGTTTTATATTTTAGAATCTCTGTTCACTTTGCCTTTTGGTTAACTATAGCTGTCCTCTGCCAGTTTGGTGTAAGGAAGAGCACTGGAGAAGTAAGGATACGATGGCAGTTTATCTTTTTTTTTTTTTTTTAACATGGGCCTTTTATTTTTTTTTTTTTTTAATATATGAAATTTACTGTCAAATTGGTTTCCATACAACACCCAGTGCTCATCCCAAAAGGTGCCCTCCTCAATACCCATCACCCACCCTGCCCTCCCTCCCACCCTGCCCTCCCTCCCCCCCCCCCATCAACCCTCAGTTTGTTCTCAGTTTTTAACAGTCTCTAATGCTTTGGCTCTCTCCCACTCTAACCTCTTTTTTTTTTTTTTTTTTCCTTCCCCTCCCCCATGGGTTTCTGTTATGTTTCTCAGGATCCACATAAGAGTGAAACCATATGGTATCTGTCTTTCTCTGTATGGCTTATTTCACTTAGCATCACACTCTCCAGTTCCATCCATGTTGCTACAAAAGGCCATATTTCATTTTTTCTCATTGCCACGTAGTATTCCATTGTGTATATAAACCACAATTTCTTTATCCATTCATCAGTTGATGGACATTTAGGCTCTTTCCATAATTTGGCTATTGTTGAGAGTGCCGCTATAAACATTGGGGTACAGGTGCCCCTATGCATCAGTACTCCTGTATCCCTTGGATAAATTCCTAGCAGTGCTATTGCTGGGTCATAGGGTAGGTCTATTTTTAATTTTCTGAGGAACCTCCACACTGCTTTCCAGAGCGGCTGCACCAATTTGCATTCCCACCAACAGTGCAAGAGGGTTCCTGTTTCTCCACATCCTCTCCAGCATCTATAGTCTCCTGATTTCTTCATTTTGGCCACTCTGACTGGCGTGAGGTGGTATCTGAGTGTGGTTTTGATTTGTATTTCCCTGATAAGGAGCGACGTTGAACATCTTTTCATGTGATGGCAGTTTATCTTTAAGGTGTGAGAGACTCATGTTCTTCCTGGAAGTCTGTAGGTACCTTGGTCACCATTTAGAACCAGTTGGGGAGGTGAAAGTTGTTGACTAGCTGACCTACTCTAAGCCTCTTTCCCTGATTTCTGTCTCTAATGAGTTCCTCAGTGCCTGCCCCTCAATTCTTGATCTGTTAATTTTGAGAGTGCACAGCCTTCCCCTCACTGCTTCTTCCTTTGCTCTGGACTCCTCAATAAGATTTGAGATGAATTTCCCTTCCTTTTACTGAGATATGACCCTATCTGTAGTCTGTCTTTTCTCAACATTGCTGGTTTGCTGATGGCAGTTTTTATTATTTTCCTAGGATATTTTTTACTTTTAAAAGTTATCTTCTTGGGGTGCCTGGGTGGCTCAGTCAGTTAAGCATCTGACTTCAACTCAGATCATGATCTCATGGTTCGTGAGTTTGAGCCCCACATCAGGTTCTGTGCTGACAGCTTGGAGCCTGGAGCCCGCTTCAGTTGCTCTCTGCCCCTCCCCTGCCCGCACTCTCTCTCTCTCAAAAATAAATAAACATTAAAAAAAATAAAAATAAAAGGTATCTTCTCTAATTTTCAAAGGTTTTTATATGGTAAGTAGGATATAGATGTATGTGCTTGGTTAACTATTTTGATCCAATCTATTTTAAGTTGTGTTTGTGTGTGTGTGTGTGTGTGTGTGTGTGTGTGTGTGTGAGAGAGAGAGAGAGAGAGAGAGACAGGAAGAGAGAGAGAGAGAGAGAGAGAGGGAGATTTGCATTATTTTCTGTTTTATTTATCAGATTATTCTTTTTCCTCCAAATGATGTAAAAAAATAATAATAAAGCCAGAGATGAACTGAATATTAGCCCTTTTCACATATAGTTTTCTTCTCTAGTCCCTTATTCTAGGAAAAAAAAAGGGGGGGGTCAAATAAAGTAAATATGTTCCTACATACTTCCTGGTACTACCCAGGGTCATTCAAAACACACCTACTTTTCCTGAAATGGGAGGTAAAATTGGTACCCATAAGTAGTCCTCGATTAGGATCAGGGCTGGGTAGCAGTTGGGTATTATCGTCATAAACATTTCAGAAACTATCAGGCTCTAGGGAACTAACACTGACCACATTCACATAGACTCACTTTATAACCCAGAATGCTTGGTGGGTTTTTTTTTTTTCCATTTAGAGTTTGGGATATATTATAACTTGGAGGGATTACTTGTGATAATAACACATATTTGGAGTAGGATTCGAGCTGGAATCCTTTCTTCACTGTTTGTTCACACTCTGTTACTCAATATTTCTGAATCTCCACTTTTGTCCTTGTGAGCATTAAAATGTGGTGAAGAACAAAAGGTTCTTGGAGCAGCTAGCACATAGAAAACATGGAACAGGCATTAGAGATGGTGGTGAAGATGATGGTGGTGGTAAATTTCTGCTCTTTCTGGTCTCCTTCCCAGTATCAATAAGCCTGGAAAATAAATTAATAATCCAGAGGCTCCTTGGGAAATGTGGAATCAGCAAAGATGGTCTTTAAATAAAGTACAATTTTCAATTTAATTTTTATTTAATTTTCATTTAGTTGTCTTTATTTCAAGAAAAATAATTACTATTTTGTGCCTCTGTTTTCTCACCTATAAAATGAGGATAGCTTATTAGGGTTGTCATGGATATTCAATGAGAAAACATTATAAAGTGCTTAAAACAGGGACTGGCACATATTAAGAGCACAATAACTTCGCTATGTTATTATTAATATTAATATATTACTAATATTTTATATACACTGTAGAAGAGATAGAAAATTATCCCTATTTTGATTTATGTAGGTGCTTTTATTTTTTTCAACCAAAAGTTGGAACACATGATTGGACATAAATTCACATGAGAAAAAAATATTAAAATTGGGACTATTATGAAAAAATTGGGACATATGGCTATTATAACTAGAGTATATATTTTTGATGATCATAATAATACTTGTGCCCACCAATTATAGCATCTTCTCTCTGTAAATTCTTCCTACCTGATGCCATTATTTCTGTTGATTTTTGATCAATCTGAAGTATGTTGATTTCAAACTATTGCTTTTTTAATTATCAGAGGAACTCTTTTATCAAATAAAATCTCAGAGAATACCTCAATATGAGAATGATAGTGGGCTCTTGGAACTGTAGTCCTTGACCCACAGCCCTGCCTATTTATCATCTCCATGATACCTCAGGCTCCAGAAACACAGTTTGAAAACTTCATTTCTTATTGTTAGAGATATAATCAGCTCAGCAGATAATGGTTTTCTTTATAGTTATTATGCCCTGGTTGTGCATTTCTAATGATAAACTTTATTTGCTATTTTATGTTTGTAGATACTCTTGGGAAATACTTTAATCAGCAATACATTTGCAAATCACATCTTGGGGTTGTTTACTTTTAGAGATGGGTTGTTTCAGATAGTTTATACTGATTATTTTTTGCTTCTTCCACAGAGGATGAGTTTTCTTTCTTTCTTTCTTCCTTTCTTTCTTTCTTTCTTCCTTTTTTTTTTTTTTTTGTCTTCCTTTCAAATCAGATTACACCATATCTGAGTTCTATACTTCCTCATGAACTTATCTTGGTCAATATTCCCACCAAGTAAAGACTCATAGGAATATTTGATTAGTTATATTCTTATCTTTATTAGGGAATAATTTATGTAAAATAAGTTTCATAAATTTAAAATGCCCAATTTAGTTTCGACAGTTGTATATTCCTTTGAAATCTCCACCACAATTAAGACAAGATTTCCATCATCTCCAAAAGATTTTTACTGCCCTTTTACAGCTCATCCCTCCCTCCATCCGTGGCTGCAGGGGAATATTGATTTGCTTTTTGTCACTATAGGTTAGTTGGGACTTCATGTAAATGGAATCAGTCATACTTTTGTCTCTGGATTCTTCCACTTAGTGTAATAATTTTGAGATTTATCTATGTTGAAGACTCTATGAATAATTCTTTCCTTTTTTGTGGAGTAGTATTGTATTGCATAGATATACCACAGTTTGTTTAGCCATTCACCTGTTGGGTTCCTTCTGGTTTGGGGCTATTGTGAAACAAAGCTGCTATGAACATTGGTGTTTAAGTCTTTGTGTAAATATACGTTTTAATTTCTCTTGGGTAATACCTATGAGTGGAATGGCTGAGTTACACGGCAGAGGTGTGTTTAATTTTTTAAGAAATATTTTGTGAGAACTTATGTACTCAAGTCTTCCTGTGTATCTGGGCTCAGATAAGGATACTAAATCCACTGATTTCTCTAGGTGGAAGGCAAGTAGAAATCCTTATCAGCCCATTTATTTCCATATTTAATTGCTTATCACTTACTTTGGGTTCCTAAAATGATTTCAACAGCCTTCTTCTTCGTCTCTCCAGCCCTGCTGATACCATTTCAGGATTTCTTGGGTACCTATTTTGTACCCAGTACTGCACTAGACACTAAGGGACCACATAGCACTTTGAGTTAAAGAGGCAACAAAATAGGGACCCCTCGTGTTGCCTGGACAGAACTGGAGGGATCAAAGCTGTAGATTATGCTACAGGCAAAGTATGCCCAAACTCCTGAGGCTGCATCCCATTTACTTGACTCACATGCTAGAGGAAATATCCCACCTTTGTTTGAGTGTGAGCTGTAGTTATTTATTTTTAAAGCAGGTGTGGCTATTAAATGAAGAGGAAGTGTTATGTGAAATCCTAAAAGGGGGTTTGGTGGTGAGAAAACTTCCCTGTTTTAATACCAAATATCTTTTCTCTAGACCAAGGGTTCGCAAAGAGCAGTACCAGGACTAGTAGCATCAGTTTACCCTAGAAAGTGTTAGAAATGTACATTGTTGGGCCTCACTATAGACCAACTGAATCTGAAATTCTGGATGTGTGATCTATGCTTTACCAAGCCCTCCGGCTGATTCTGATTCATGCTCAAGTTTGAGAACCACTCTACTAAGCTCTTTCCAAATGTGTAGACGGTCAGCTTTAGGCTTGGAGCAGGGTACTTTCTGGGTAACTGTGGGCAATAGGGATAACGTTGCAGCAGCGCCCATTCACCTCTCCCAGCACCTGCAACTCCTCTTCCACTCCCGGGCAGAACTCCGGCTCCCGGGTTCTGGTCCTCTCCCCTAGGAACCGCAGCTAAAACCCGGCAAGTGGATTTGGAGTTTGCTGGCTTGGGTGCCGGCCGGGCATGCGTAGTGGTGCGAGCGCAGCAGCTAGGTGGCCCCGGCGTGGTATCCGCAGAGTGGAGCCGGGGGTGTTTGGATCCCGAGCGGGAGCTGCGCGCTCGACGCCTGCGGCAGGTACGGGGCGCGGTGGTGGGGTCCGAGAGGAAGGCTGGAAGAATAGGCAGAAAACAAAGTTTCACTTTTTCTCTGTAGCACAGCCGCTCGAGGGGAGTCTCTCCGGTTTCCCTCGCTCGAGAGGCGGCTCCCCGCGCCCGGCTGTGCAGTGCGGCGCCAGCAGACCTCCGGGTGTGCACCTGCCCAGTCCGGCAGCCTGGAGTGCGGGCAGGTGTTAAATCATGTATTTATGCTGCTTACACAGTAACCCTGAGAATTGAATTATGATTCCCTGCTTGAAGTTAGGCATTTTGTTAACTTTTCTATATTCCTCTCTGTCTCTTAAACTTTGGGTGGCTGCTTGACGAGGCTTTCTGATCCAGCCTGTTTCACTTCAATTCTGCGAGTGGTTTATTTGCCTTTGGCCTTTTGGTGCATAAGATCAATAGGGCTGGAGTGAAATCGCATCCGTGGTTTCTGGTTTTGGTGCCGTTCCTGGAGCAAGGGGCCCCTGGATGCAGTACAAAAAATGTCAACTTTCAGCGAATTTCCGTGCCAGACACTTCAAGCATTTCAGCTGCATTTTAAAGTAGAAACTTAATGAAAGATAAGACTCCCCCCACCCCTTACTTTTTCTCCATTACTTCTGTTTCAGGCTTCATTTAGTGCTATTAAAACGAAGTGCTCTTTTAGATGAGTAACGAGTTCTCACTTTTCTGTCCTTTATTTATCCGGTCACATCTTATGGCTCATCCAGAGATATTTTACCCTGGAGCTGCGGTATTGGATACACTTGTAGGAGGCTAAGGCCCTGCTGCACAAATTTGTTGGATAACTCATGAGCCACAGAATTTTAGGTAAGGGGGCACACACTGAACATTATTTAGGTAAAGTATTACATTTATGATGTGGGAGACATATACATAGAATTAATGAGTTTAAGAAAAAGAAATTTTTAGTTCAGGAAGAGAAACCTATATGGAAAGGGAATACAGATACTTTCCTTTCCCTTCACTCCCCCCCTTTCCCATGATGAATGTTTTAATACAGAAATAATATACAGTTGGTTTAGTTTTGGACTATAGAGACCATCGAGGTCAGCCAGTTCAGCTGCTTCAGTTTACAAATAAGAAAACCGAGACCTATGAGGTTAAATGACTTGCTGTTGCTGCTAGAGCCCCTCCTTGGCAAAAGCTGGGCCTTGGGCCCAGGTTTTCTGATTTTAGGGCTCTTTTAACCCTGCTGATACTCTCTTCCCAGTTTGGGTAGATTATTAAACTTTATTTTTCTCTTCTACCTTCTTACATGTAGTCTAGTTGAAGCAGAAAATTAGTCATTGCTTATTACGAAGCTTGATAGTACCTTGTAAACACCTTTCAAAAAATGCCCTCTCACTCAGGCCCCACCTAACAATTTGGTGGTTTTGAAACCTCCCTCCTTTTCTTGCCTCAGTCACATTGGGCCTTTGGCCCAGAATGTCTTTTTGCCTCCTTCCCTGAAGTCCTGCCCATACTGCAAGGTGTAGGTCACGTGTGATCTTGTCTTAGAAGCCTTTCTTGATTACTGCAGCCAGAAAGTAGCTCTCCCTCTTCTGAACCCTATAGCATTTATTACTGTTGTCTGTGCTGCTAGTGTCCCCCTCATCTTTAGTATCCCTAATTATTGTATATTAGCATGTGTTCCAACTTCCCAACAGTTTGTAAGCTCTTAGAGCTTAAAGCCTATGACTTCGACATCTCATCCAGCACTAAGTATGTTCTCAGCCACCATTTGTGGGAGGGAGTTGAAGTATGGACCATTCTGTAAAGTGATTTGATGTGGATATTGTATAATATGGAGGAGGCCACCTTAGACCTGTAGCAAGACAGTGGCCAAGTCAAACCAGCCTATTGGGTGATTCTCATATTCTGATGACAGATTATGGATCAGTTTGGAGAGTGCTGGGGAAGGGGTAAAATCATAATAGGGGAGAGTTGCCCAGGCCTGCATTTAAGCATGTTGGCTCTTTTTTTTTTTTTTTGAACATTTTTTAAAAGTTTATTTATTTTGAGAGAGGGAGCATGTGCACAAGCAGAGGAGGGGCAGAGAGAGAGAGAGAGAGAGAGAGAGAGAGAGAGAATCCCAAGCAGGTTCCACACTGTCAGTGCAGACCCCAATGCAGGGCTCAGTCTCACCAAGCGTGAGGTCATGACCTGAGCCCAAATCAAAGGTAAGATGCTTAACTGACTGAGCCACTCAGGCACTCCGGAAAAAGTTTTTGGTAAAAGACTAGATGCAGAGGAGAAAAGATCTACTGAAAATGAGTTTCAGGCTTGGTGTGTTGGTAATGGGCTTGTAATGTTTTTATCTTATAAATACCTCCAGTTGTGACATTATCTCTTTCTGTTTCTTATAGTTATTGATATGGTTGTTTCCCATTCTAGATGATAAGCTCTTTGGGGAATGGTTAACTCTTCACAATGCTAGGCAAATAGCTTTGCAATATTAGACAGTAGTTATTGCATGAATAAATAAGTGTATTTTGGCTTGGGGAAGGTAGGCATTTAAATTTTTTTTTTAAGGTTTTATTTATTTTTGAGACAGAGAGAGACAGAGCATGAACGGGGGAGGGGCAGAGAGAGAGGGAGACACAGAATCGGAAGCAAAGGTAGGCATTTAAAATCATAGAGCTATCCTACTTACTTTATCTAGACCATTCCCTTATTATAAGAAGAGAAAATGAGTTATGCTTAACTAATAAGCTAGTTGGTGGTGTAGGCAGAGCCTCTGTTCACATCTCCTCACTATTAGCTCATTTCATTAACTTTTTGCGGTTATTAGACTCAAGTTTAATTTGAGTTGGCAGCAGGGCACTCCAGTTTGAGATGTTCTGTGGATCAAAAAACCTCAGAGAACAATGTAAAAGGAGGCATGGGGGAACTTGGTGGCCACTGGGAGGGTGTCTGCATCATCAGAAGAGATAAGACACAAACCATAAATGGCCGTTTCCAGGTTGAGTACACAGAGTGAGGAGGGGTCAGGCTGCAGTCCTGAGAGTCTGCACACAATGGAGTTGAGTCTGGAAAGAATATGGTAGCCTCGCTTCTCTGGGGCAGAAGACCTTGGACTGAGTGTATTGGGGAGATATATTTTACACTACCACGAGGTGGAAGGTGATGGCTGTGGGAGTAGGTTTAAGAGAGAATTGTGATCAGACTGTCTACTTGGAAAAACAAGACAGAAGGCAGTGGTTCTGAACTCAAAATCTCAGTTCAAAAGGTGGTTTGAAATATTTGTTTACTTGGAACAGATGTTGCAAATAGCCATTTTGCAAATCAAAACACAGCCTTTTCATTGTGCACACAGCATTGAGGGAGTTGTTGATGGCACATCTCTTCCACTGACATTCATAATGTAGTTGATCACCATCTTCAACTGGTAGTGATGCTTATTCTTATAAAGCAGTTAAGAAGAGAGAGCAGCTGAGAGGACAGAGCTTGAGAGATGATTTACCAGGGTAGAGGGGGAGGTTTGGCCAAGTATAGAGGGATTACTTCTTTTTTTTTTTATTATGACATCAGTCAAAATTGATATCATTGTGGACTTGTAGTGGTTGGAGGTGAGCATAGATACCTCAGGGAAGGCCCCCAGGTAAGAGATAACAATTTACTTTTTAAAAATAATGTTTGTTTTGAGAGAGAGTGCATGTGTGCGCACACACTCTAGCAGGGGAGGGCCAGAGAGTGAGAGAGAGAGAGAGAGAGAGAGAGAAACAATCCTACTAACTGTGAGATCATACCTGAGCTGAAATCAAGAATCAGGCACGTAACCAACTGAGCTACCCAGGTGCCCCCAGAGACAATAGTTTAGAGTCAGAACTGGCAGTCCCCAAATTTGACCAGTGAGTTGCCCTTGAGAAAATGCCTCCCATCCACCTCCTTGATGAACCTAATTACTCTCTCATGGGAGTCTCAACATGGAATCCAACTGAAAGCATTCTTCCCCTCTCTGTGCTGAGTCCTGTCAATTCTCGCTTCTGTTTCACTTTCTCCTGGTTTGTGCTTTCCCAGGGCATGTGGTATGGATATGAAAGGAAAGGCCCTAGCTTTTGGCCTCCATCCATTTCAACCCATCACAACATCCAAGAAGTCATCATTATCACCCAGCTCTTTCCCTGAACAAAGATCCAATTCCACATTTTCTTCTTGATGATGATGAAAATCAAGGAGAATGGGAAAGAGGCCTTTGTACTATGTGCAAGTTTATGGGTTATAAAATGGTTACACAAGCTTGATTGCTGGAAATTTTGCTGACATAAAAGATCACAGGATGTGAGGGTCTTTCGGCTTTAATGATCTTTTCTGTATTATTCTGTCTCAAACTATTTATTGCCTGTTTTTGGTGAGAAGCATGTAGCATGGCTTCTGTAAAAGCAAGTTGCTTTTTAGTAATACCATGAGCACAGAAAGGGCACATGTTAGAGTGATGATTGGGGAGTTTCTCATTTAAAACACTTGTTTCATCAGAAGGTATTTTATCTTTCAGTAGAGTTACAGATAGTTTGCTCATAAAGCCCAATTGTGAAAGAACTTTAGACTTGATAAGAAACTAAATTTTTATTTACTTTTAAGCAATTCAGAGCTATAAAGCTACAAGAATATTTGAATGATAACTCACTGCACACAGACATGCCTCCTTCAAAAAATCTAAGCCAACCACAGAGGAAACATGAGAAACTGTCTTTTCCAATGGTGAGGTGGATGGATGGTCTTTGTAAGATGGAAGGTTTGTAGGGTGCCTTCTTCATGATAAAAAGCAAAAGGTTTTTGGGGAAATAGTTGACATTTATTTACTTTATTATTGATAAATTCAATAAATAGTTTAAAGATCCAAGAAATAACACCTTTTTTTTTCTAAGTTAAAAAATGATGAAAATCCCCTTCAATTTGCTGGAGAACCAAGAAACAAGTGATTTTAGCAGTTGCCGTCATAATAGAATTTGGGTTGAATTTGAGTTTAAAACATTGGTAAATGTGTGTAAGAGGACCAGGCATGGTAATTAAGCATTGGACCAAGGTCTACTTGTCTAAACCTTATTCCCTACAACAAATTCCCAATTGGGGCCCTCTGCACTCTATGAATAAAAGAGTAAACCTACCCCACAGATCACAGTTGTAAAATCCAAAGTGATGCATGACAATCTGTGACCTCAAACTGATGTTGATCAAGCAATTTGAATGCCTTAGCTAGAAAGTACCAGCTGCATTCACACATTGTTCCCATAGCTGGTGCTCAGAATCTAGATTAAACTGTTGAAATGAAAGAAAAGCAGGTTCAGAACCAGCTCATTTCCAGTGAATGATCAAAGTCACAAGTAGACTTTTTGTCTCATTTCACTTTGTCATCTTAAATGCCATCCTTTGTAGCTATATTGGTTCCTCTTTTTTTTTGTCCTTGATGATACATGCTCAAAGTGTACTGTTTATAGATAAAAATCAATGCAAAACAGAATTTTGAGGTTTGATAAATGAGCCTCTGCTTAGGTTTTAATGCTATTCATCAATAATTTGGTGGAAAGACAGTACCAAGTTAGTACATAATTGAACCTTTAGCTCAATATCAAGTTAGTATTTATAACCTTTGGGAACAAACCCAAAATTTTCATACCCCTGAATTCTTTCATCTGAAGGCTCTCTTAGCATTTTATTCTGATGAAGTGTCCCTTTTTCCTTTCTCTGTCCTCAGGTTTAGGTTCATTGGGACATTCTTTTGGTCCAGGTGGTATTTTCAAGAGTGGCTTAGTTCTTGTAGAGTTTAAGTGTTATCAGGTCAGTAAGGTGTCAGCCATGAAACACAGCTCACATAAATTCAATGATGTTTTTTTTAGCAAAGTTGTCATGCAAGTGAATTAATTTTGGAAAAACAACAATAATAGCAATTTGTTTTATCCCTTTTCTTATCCTCAAATAGCCCAAGTTAAACTCAAGATCACTGTGAATGGAGGGGTGCCCGGGTGGCTTGGTTGGTTAAGCGTCCAGCTCTTGATTTCGGATCAGGTCATGATCTCACAGTTTGTGGGTTTGAGCCCCGAGTCACGCTCTGTGGTGACAGCATGGAGCCTCCTTGGGATTCTCTCTCTCTCCCTCTCTCTTTGCCCCTTCCCTCCTCGTGTGCTCGTGGTTGTGCGCCCACTTTCTCCCTCTCTCTCAAAACATAAACGAATTAAAAAAAAAAAGATCACTGTCACTGGAGAAAGGTAATCTGAGAATCTCTGAATGCATAATGGTTAATCAGAATGAGCTCCTTCGGGTAATTTAAAGTTTCGATACCTGAAATCATTTGGCTTGTGTTCAGGGCTGCGGATGAAGAGGCAAAGTCTGACCTGATGAGAAGGGAGACCTTCTAGTTTAATGATCAAACAAGGCAGTGAATGTGAAAGCAATTAGTAAACTATAAGATAAGGAGGTAAGGTATTCATTGATAGTTATAATAATTTTCTGACTTTGCTGTCTTTCACTGATAAATGGCCAAGACTGTGAGATTGACTTGCCTGCTTGAGGGTACCTAGTTAAAAGGGACAAAGATGGAACTCCTATCTGTGTCTTCTAATTTCAGCATCTGACAAAATGTCTTGAGCTCAGCATGGGACCATAGTGCTAGCCAAGACAGATACAAGGCCCTGTCCTCCTGGGGCTTCATCTAACTCCAAATCCAGTGCTCATCCAACCAATCCATATTTTACTGAGCAGAGGGAATAATTTCTCAATGAAATTTATATTTTTTATAAAATCCTAAATATGTTTGTGGCTAAGCCTTGACTATGGTGCTCTTCAAGAGATTTCTCCATTGCCAGAGGGGCCTTCAACAACTGCCCCCTGGACTTCAGATGTTCCTTGATAAGGATATTTATTAATCTTCATTAGGGCTAGAGGGCTTGGATGACTCTCAGCAGGCTGCTCATTGTCAATCAGAGGCTTATTGCAGAAGAATAATTTTCTTTCCTCTACCAAATCAAAGGGCTGCAGTTGAATAAAGGAAGGTGAGTTGGGGGCAGAGCTGTCAGTGAGACATGTCCTTTGTACTCATGTGTTTGCAGTCAGATGGAGGAAGCAGACACAGGGACAGCCTGTGACAGGAGTAAACACCAGGAGGAAGGGCAGAATGAAGCTTTGGGAGAGCCATTAATTCTGTTCACTGGGTTGAGGAAGGTGTCAAGACTTTTGAGCTGAGCCTTGAAAACACAAGTTCAGTCTATTGAGAATAGATGGAGGAAAAAGCATTCCGTGGAGCAAAAGCGTGGAGACAAGAAAGAGCTGACCTCTTTGGGAAACTGCAGGTACTTGAATGTGTTCTAAAATGTAAGCATGCGTAAGAATCGCCTGGAGAGCATGTTGAAAAACAGACTGCTAGGTCCCATCTCTAGAGTTGCTTATTCTTTGGGTCTGTGATGGGGTTGGAGAATTTCATTTCTGCAAGTTCCCAAGTAAGGCTGATAATCTGGGAACCACACTTTGAGAAACAATGGGCTGGAATAAAGGAAGTGTGCAATAGATGAACTAGGGAAAAAATAGTTTTCTTTTGAGACTGTACTGCCTTCACAAAATTGATGTTTCAAGTTTTTTTTTGTTGTTTTGTTTTTTAGTCTTGTTTACCAAGTGCCTTGTGCCCCTTGCTGTCTGTCCTCTAGAAGTTCCTTATCCACTCTAGACCCCCACTACCCAGTTCTCGCTAGAAATCAGTCCTTTTCTTATATCACATATTTTTAAATAACTTCTGTTTAGTCAGTATGGCCATTCCACCATGGAAAGCTGAACAGCTAGTATCAGCTAGATGATGTTAGGAGTGAATCCCAAACCAAGTATGGACCACTGGTATATTCAAGGGGTACATACTTGGGTTTTATTTTTGCTAATCTGGATATAATGTTAAACTTTATTCAGCAAGTATTATTGGAATAGTTTGTAAGCTCTGAGCTAAGAGGTGGGATGTACACAATTGCAAAAAGTTCCTTCCCTGCCCTTAGAAAATGTGTAGTCTTATAGGAGAGTTGAGATGCATGAATTCATGGCTCCAGTACAGGGCAGCTGGTGCCACGTGCTGTAGGAATGATCGAAGCCAAGAGTGATGGGGCTGAGATGAAGGAAGGCTCTCTTTCCATTGTAACAAGTAGGGGAGGCAGGACAGAGTTGAGGGAGTGATGATTTATGCCATCTTCTGATGTTTTATGCATCTTTGAAAGCCAGCTGAAATGAGGGAGCATTAGTCTACATATAGCAAATAATGAAGGAGGGGGCATTTGAAGTGGGTGGTCATTGAAGGTTGGCAGATGCTCACCGGGGAGAGAATGGTCAGCAGGGAGAGGAAGAGGCATTCCAGACAAGGGGTGACTGAACCTCAGAATGGAGGTGTAGCAGGGAAGTGCAGGTCCAGTTGGGGATAAATACTCTGGTTCACTTTGGGGAAGTGCAGGGTGATAAGACTGGAAAGGCATTTAGGGAATGTTGTGGAGCATTTTGAGTATGAGGTTATCGGGATTTGGACTTCAGTCTTCAGGCAGTGTTGGGTCATAGACTTACCTTGGCTTACTCTGTCAGTTCCCTCCTAACCCCCAGACACATCAGAAGAGGAGGAACCCTCTTTCTTACAGTGCATTAATCTATAGTTCATACTCTCTTAGATAAATACCTAAAAATACTTTTCCTTGGTTTTGATTTTAATAGGTCATCTTTTGGATTTGCAAAAATTATCATTAATGTCTTTCAAAAAATATGTAAAATGTAAAAGGTCAACTGGTTTGAATTTCTGAGAGAGATGATAAAAATGAAACAAAAATAAATAAATTGCTAGGTCTAGTGATTGTAGTACTTGTTCTGGATTGTTCTGGGAAGACAAGGGAATTCAAAAGTTAAGGCTAAAGATATCAGTATGGTGTCCTCAACAGATACTTTGAAGCTGACTTCAAGTGCTGAAAGATTAGGGTAAATGACAATGTGGTGTCTCTTCAGAATTGCTTTAGCTATAAATGGGGCAATGTCTACTGGTTTAGTACTGGTTTAGAAGAGCTTGTGTCTGGGCGTTAAAGAGCACTAAGACCATGTGGTCCCTTTTGTTCATCTTTCTGGGGGATACTCACAAATGGGAAAGACATTTATGTCTCATTGGAGATTTTGAGAATCTTCTGTGTGTATCCCCTAAAAAGTATCCTGTCCTGAGAACTACATTGTTCTTGGAAAAGCAAAAAAATGTGGATTTGTGAGTAGAAGTTGCTACCCTGGTGCTACCACTTGCTAGCTGACTGATAAAAGAAGCAGCATAGTGAGTGGGACAGAGCTAACTGACTCCCCTTTGCCCACAATCTACAGCTAAGAGGTACACTAGGTGGGGGAGTAATGCAGCCCATTTGAACCTTGGTGGTGGTGGTGGTTTGTATTTTGTTGTGAATTAAATAAGATTAAATAGTTAAATTGAAAGGTATCATACACATTTTAGATTAAAATCTTCTAATAGGGGCTCCTGGCTGGCTTAATCAGGAGGGCATGTGACGCTTAATCTTGGGGTCATGAGTTCGAGCCCCATGTTGGGTTTAGAGATTATTTAAATGAATAAATAAATAAATAATTAAACAAAAAAGAATGTAACTTTTTTTAAAAATAAAATCTAATAACACTAAGATTTATTTTAAGTTCTTGGGGCCACAGATGTGGATGGCCATGTAGAATGTGAACTGCTGCCGTTTTTTTTTTTTTTTTTTTTTTTCTTTTTGAGTGTAAGCTTCTTGAGGGCAAGGTTATATCTAACTTTGTGTCTCCATTGCCTAATGCATAGTCAGAACTTGATAAGTTGTTGAATGAATATAAGATAAAAAGGAATTAATGAATGGATGAATCTATACCCACAGCCTCCCCACCACATACTTAGTACTTTCTAGCTTCTACTTGCTTATAGAGACTCAAAATCTATGGTGCCTTATTTTATCTATCTATCTATCTATCTATCTATCTATCTATCTATCTATCTAGATATCAAGCTCTACACCCAATGTGGGGCTCAAATTCATGACCTCAAGATCCAGAGTCCCATGTTCTACTGAATAAGCCAACCAGGCACCCCCTGGTGCCTTATTTTTAGAGTGCTAACCCCTTGTCTGTGTTTTACTGACAGTAAATCTTGAGAGATACCCCGTCCGTTTTCAGGAGACAGATGCATAGCTTGAGTTAAAATATAAGGATCTTTGTAGATTCACATGAATTCTGAACTAATTCCAGAAATGAATTAAATAATAATATATAATAATGTTTTACTTGTAGATAATGTATATAAAACTCATTTTACCTCTGAAATAAACTGACACATATAAGTTGAAGTTATATTCCTTTTGAACTACTTTATATTGTTTTACAAGGAATCAAATTAGGAGTAAGAGAGTGGCTTATAAAGATGCTCAAAGAAATGTATATTAATACACTGATCTACTAGAGACTTGGATGCCTGTTTTTCCTGCAGGTCAATGAAACAAGAACCGTAAGTAACTTTATTCTACCTGAGTTTCACAGTTTGTCTAATGTTAACAGTACAGTTGACCTTTAAACAACTTGGAGGTTAGGGATGCCTACCTATTCTCTCATTCTCCCCTGCAGTGGAAAATCCACATATAACTTCTGAATTCCCAAAAACTTTACTGATGATAGCCTACTGTTGACCAGAAACCTTACTGATAACATAATAGCCTTACTGAGGGGCGCCTGGGTGGCTCAGTTGATTAAGCATCCGACTCTTGATTTTGGCTCAGGTCATGATCTCATGGTCATGGCTTTGAGCCCTACATCATCGTCATCAGGCTTGTGCTGACAGTGCAGAGCCTACCTGGGATACTCTCTCTCCCCCTCTCTCTCTTTGCTCCTCCCCCAGCCCCCCTTCATGCATGCTCTCTCTCACTCACGAAATAACCAAATAAAACTTAAAAAAAAAAAACTAAAATAAAGTCTTACTGATCACATGAACTGTTAGTGAACACATATTTTGGAGGTTATATGTATTATAATGCTATATATTCTTACAGAAGAATAAGGTAGAGAAAAGAAAATGTTATTAAGTAAATTACAAGGAAGAGAAAATACATTTACAGGACTGTACTGTATCGACAAAAAAAATCTGCCTATAAGTGGACCCATGCAGTTCAAACCTCTGTTGTTCAAGGGTCAATTGTAATTCAGTTCTTGATTCATGAAATTAGACTTGATTAATATGGGCAAAAATTCATCTTTTTAATTTTGAACAAAGTAGTTTGGTTTTTGAAATTATTGTATTTCCTGTTAATATAAATCTGAAATGTGTAGGATAAAAAAAACTCATGTTGCTGAATTTTTACTGAGTTATATTCTCCCTGTGTGTTATGTATTGTGCTATGGGCGACAAAACCTTAATTGAAGTTTTCTGCAAGGTTAGTATTCAGTTTCTCATAGGACTGGGACAATTAATGGGAGACTAAAAACATTGTAATTTTCTAGTAATTCAGAGGAAATGACTGCATTCTAAGGTAGTGTACTGATAGAGTGGACCATGATACTCGTTTTTGCAAGTTAATTTATTAAATATCAGTGGGAATATTCTTTTGCATCCTATTTCACATCTCAGGCACACTTTAGGAAGGCCTTATGTTAGAGATATTGTTCATTTAATCTAAAAAGACTCATTCATGCCTTCTGTGTGCATAGGTTCTTTCCATTATGTTATGCCCTTAGGCATTTTACTAAGAGTATTACAAAATCAAGCAGCAAGACTTCTCAGGGAAATTAAAGTTTTCATATTAACCAGACATTGTTAAAACCTTTGCCTTGACTAGGATTAAACAGTGTTCCATCAGTGTTCTTGGTGCTCATGATGACGTTGCCTTTTTTTTTTTTTAACATGACGGCTTTATTGAGGTTTAATTTACATACCATTCAATTCACTCATTTAAAGTATAAATCCATTTTAGGATATTTTACTATATCCATTAACACTCCTCATTTCATACCCATCCCCTGCTTAGGCAATGGCAAATCTACTTTCTTTCCCTGTAGATTTGCATATTCTTGAAATTTCATATAAATGGAGTCATACAATATGTTGCCTCTTGTGTCTGGCTTATTTCTCTTAGCATATTGTTTTCAAGGTTCATCCATGTTGTAGCATCAAAATTTCACTCTTTATGGCTGAATAATAGTCCATTGTGTGGTTCCTACCACATTTTTGATCAGTTGATGGGCATCTGAGTGGTTACCACATTTTGGCTATTATGAACATTGCTGCTATGAATATTTGTGAACAAGTATTTTGGGGGGCATTTGTTTTCATTTATCTTGGGCATATATCTAGAAGTGGAATTTCTGGGTCATATGGTAATTTGTTTAACATTTTGAGGAACCACCAGACTGTTTTCCAAAGTGACAGCACCATTTTACATTCCTACCAGCAATGTATGAGAGTTCCAGTGTCTGATCCTCACCAGCAATTGCAATTTGTTTTTGATTACGTCCATTTTGATGTGAAAATGGTATCTAATTGTGGTAACATTTTTTTAAATTAATAAACTTTATTTTTCAGTCCAGTTTTAGATTTACAGAGAAATTAGGTAGATGGTACAGAGACTTTCCACGTGCCCCACACTGACACATGGATTACCCTATTAAGGTCTTATACTAGTGTGGTACATTTGTTATAATTAATGAACCAATATTGTTACATCATTATTAGTGAAACTCTGTATTTATATTTCCTTAGTTTTTATATAAAATCCTGTTTCCATTCCAGGATCCCATTGAGGATAGCACATTACATTTAATTAACATTTCTTAGGCTCCTCTTGGCTGTGATAGTTTCTCTGCTTTTCTTTGTTTTTTTCTGATGACCTTCAGAGTTTTGAGTAGTAGTCAGGTAGGTTGTAACATGCCCCTCTGTTGGAATTTGTCTGAATTTTATTTTTTGTGATTAGGCTGCATTGATATTGGTTTTTAGTATAAAAATTATTACATGGGGGAGTGTACTTGGAGTATAAAAATACATAATCAGAATTGGAAAGCGGCAAAAGTATATAATTAATAGGAAATTCTTAGGAATTCAAAAAATTCAGTTTCCTCTGGGGAATGAACAGACATTTAACTCCAGATATTTTTTTTTCTGGCAAGGACTTGATCACATTGGAAGATGATTAGATAAAGTGATAGAATTTATCATTGTGATAGTCATTAGACAGCATCTAATCTAAGGGTAAAGCCAAAGATATATTTTTCACTGCCTTATATGTACCCAAGAATAACGTTTTGCTTGTAATAAAACACAAAGTTAATAGAAATTCAGATTGACTTTAAAAATTCCATGGTTCTGAGGCAACAAGGGTATAATGTATAATGACTATTCCGACCACCATCAATTCCAGTAAATCCTCTCAGAGGCTCTGTGAAGGGGGCAGGGAACTGAGGAATAGGGAGGCTGTGTCTCTTGGCCTGAGTCACACAGCTGTCAGTAGTTGAGCTGAGATTTGAACCCAGGACTGTAGAAGTTTATACCTTACTGTTGTCCGGGCCAGGCTCCAGAATTTCCAGTGGTTTTAAATCAGGAATGTATTGAAGGACATAGGCTTGAGTCCTTATCTTACTGGATATTTTTACTGCCAGCTGGAGGAGATAGCATGTCTCTGTGTTCACGGCCCCATTGAAATCAGTCTGTCCAATTAACAGCATACTTGTTGGATTGCTTGCTAACAAAGGAGAACTGAGCCAGTTTTGCTCAGGTCACTACGCCATCTTGTCTGCCTGTGGCCTAGTAGTTCCACTGCCACATGTGTCTCCTGAAATGAAGCCTGAGGGTCATAAAACAGGAAAAGAACCACGTGGGAGAACAATATATTCAGCTAAGATTTGTCAGTGGTTACATTACTCAATGTACATCGCTTATTGTATGTCTCAGCAAGATCTTGAGTTTTAGTAATAAGTGAATAACACAGAGAATTTGGTCTTAAATACTTACCTTTGAAAAAGGGTAGGTGTGGTAATAACCTTTAAATGCACTTGAAATGAAATAATAAAGATGCACAGAAAATCTGAGGAAGGTTTGGGAAATTTCCCTACTTGATTCAACTAATCCTTGTAAATGGCCCAAATTGGTTGATCACAGACTGACACAAGTTTTCCTTCTGCACAGATTTTCTGTGTGAGTTAAGATAGGGTAGGCTATATTGCAGTGACAAATGACCCTGAAATCTCCATTGATTTCTTGTTACACAAATGTCAGTGTGCTCTGGCTGTTTTCCGGAACAGCTAGCTGTTCTATATGCAGTGACTCAGAGACCCAGGCTGCTGCGATTTTTGTGATTTTGCTGTTTTAACAGGGGGCTTCCAAACCATCTTAGCAGGGGAAGAGGAGCTAGAGGGTCACATAATAGCTCTGAATTGCTTTGGCTTAGAGTGACATACATCACTTCTACTCACAACCCATTGGATAGAACTAATCACATTCCTGCTGGAAGTGACAAACACATGACTCTTCATGAAGAGTAAATGTCTTTGCTTTGTCTTCTTTAGAGCAAGAGAATTCGTCAGTTTGACAACAAAACAAAACAAAACAAAAAAACCCCCAAAACCTAACCCACCCCCCAAAAAACCCCAAAAAACTCTAGTAAAGAGAGAAAAATATAGATAATTACTTGATACTAAATTCCAAATGAACTTTGACATAAACTAACAAATTAATAATAATTTAGGTATGGCTGATTCAGTAACTTGATATACATTTGTGTATATCAAGGTTGAATCTTCTAAGGGAATAAAGAAAAACTTACAAGAAAAATTTGCTTTTTTACATTATAATTCTTCAGGTGATGATGATTAAAGCTTATATTTATTGAGGTATTCTATTAAATGTTTTACATGAATTAAATAATTCAGATTGAGGACTGTGATTTCATGTCCATGATAAATATTCTCCAGTTCCAGCAACTTGCCTTGTTTGAAATGATGCCTAGATTAGACCCGTCACCATGCTGATAGCTTTCCTCTAGAAACCAGATTGTCACTATACTTTTATAGTTGATGCTCCCTAGATTGAAGGTGGCACTCTGGATGTTGTCAGACTAACATAGATTGCAGTGAGATCCAATATTTACTGTGATTTGGATTTATACTTGTTTTTGCCACTTTAGACTTTGCAGACTTAAAAAAAATAATTTTAGGGGAGGGGGAGTGTGACTGGGGGAGAGGGGCAGAGGGAGAGGGAGGGAGGGAGGGAGAGAGAGAGAGGGAGAGAGAGAGAGAGAGAGAGAATATCTTAAGTAGGCTCCACACTGAGTGTGGAGCCAGATCCCATGGTCCTGAGATCATGACCTGAGCCAAAATCAAGAATTGGAGGGAGACTGAACTGTTTGAGCCAGTCAACACACCTGCAAACCCTTATTTTTTTTTAACATAAAAACATTGTTTTAATGCTTATTTATTTTTCGAGACACAGAGTATGATCAGGGAAGGAGCAGACAGTGAGGGAGACACAGAATCCAAAGCGGGTTCTAGGCTCTGAGCATGGAGCCTGATGTGGGGCCCGAACCTATGAACTTTGAGAATCATGACCTGAGCCGAAGTCAGATGCATAACCTACTGAGCCACCCAGGTGCCCCTTAACAATTTTTCTTTTTTTTGAGAGCAAGAGAGAGAGAGCACCTGATCAGGGACAGGAAAGAGAGACTCTTAGCAGGTTCCATGGCTGAGACGGGGCTTGATCTCATGACCAGGAGATCATGAGCTGAGATGAAATCAAGAGTAGGACGCTTAACCCACTCAGCCACCCAGGTGCCTCTCCTGCAAACTTTTTTATAGCCATATTTAGAAATAAGTTTGTAGTGAAGTAAGCCCATAGGAATTTTTTTTTATAAATGTTTTTTTTTCTCCAAATGAATTCTCCTCAGTTGTGACTTTGTGATGCCATTTTTTCCTTTTCTTAAAAATATACTACTAGGGCATCTGGGTGGCTCAGTTGGTTGAGCATCAGACTCTTGATTTCAGCTCAGTTCATGATCTCACAGTTTGTGAGATTGAGCTCCACGTCAGACTCTGCTGACAGCTAGGAGCCTGCTTGGGATTCTCTCTCTCTCTCTCTCTCTCTCTCGCTCTCTCTCTCTCTCTCTCTCTCTCTCTCCCCTCTCTCCCCTCTCTCCCCTCTCTCCCTCTTTCTCTCTGCCCCTCCCCCACTGGTGTTTTTTTTCCTCTCTCTCTCAAATAAAAATTAAAAAATATACTACTGATGAATGCAGAACTCCTGTGTTAGTTTGTCTTTATGATCTGACCTTGTTATTAGGTGTAGCCTAAAATTCCACCATTAAAAGTATAGGATAACAAAGACCCTAGTTGGGCTATATGGACTGGAGCAGTCCTCTCTTGGTCTCTGTTTGAAAAAGGCTCTTTGTTGTTTGAGAACAACTATCCTTAAGATATAGGAGGAGCTCCACCTTCATGTTGATATCATATTTATTCATCAGATATTTACTGAAAATAGTTTAGGTCAGACATTGAGATAGGTTCCAGCAGTTTCTACCCTCATAGAAATGACAGTCTAGACCAAGGGTTGGGAAACTTTTCCTATAAAGGGCCAGATAACAAATATTTTAGGTTTTGTGGGTCATGTGGTCTCTGTTTCAACTACCTTACTCTGCTCTTGTAGCAAGAAAGCAGCCATAGACAATAGTAAATGAATAAGCTTGTTTGTGCTCCAATGAAGTTTATTTATGGGTGCTAAAATAATAATTACTGTAATTTTCATGTCACAAACTATTCTTTTGATTTTTTCAACTGTTTAAATACATGAAAACCATTTAGAGGTCAAGGTTGTATGCAAGCAGGCAGTGGGCCAGATCTGTGTTTAAAAAAACCCTTGATGAGTAACCTGAATTTATTTACTCTTGGGCTGAACCAGCTCTGTATGGTTTTAGTCTTACAAATAGATAGTGAACTGCCTTATTGATTACTTAAATTATTCAAATTCAGTGTTTGAACATAATTAACCTCATCTAGGCATTTATTTAATAAACAACTCTCCCATCAGTTATTGGTGAATGTCATTTCTGCAAATTAAAATTATATGCCTATAATATACATATAATATGCAGTGTGCACACACATATTACTTAAAAATTTTTTTAATGTTTATTCATTATTTTTGAGAGAGAGAGAGAGTGCGTAAGCAGGGGAGGAGCAGAGAGTGGACACAGAATTTGAAGGAGGCTCCAGGCTCCAAGCTGTCTGCACAGAGCCTGATGCGGGGCTTGAACCCACGGATGGTGAGATCATGATCTGAGCCGAAGTTGGATGCTTAACCAACTGAACTACCCAGGCATCCCCACATATATTACTTTTGGGACTGCTGATTTTATGAAAATCATGAATCACTAACATTTAAAATAATACCTAGGATCTGTTGGGCGCTTACCAAAATGTCAGGCCCTTTCTTAAGCCCTTTGCTATTCATTAATCCTTCCCTAAACTCCATGAGGTTGGTATTATTCTCATTGTCTTAATTTTTTGGCTCTGAAAACCAAGTCTCAGAACAACTCGCCCAAAGTGATATAATTAATGAAAAGCAGAGTCTATATTCATTCCCAAAGAGTCAGGGCTCCTAATGCTCTCTTATGGCTTTTTGGGGACTGAAATATCTTTACTAAATTAAACTGTTTGTTTTTTTTTTAATTATTACAGTGTAAGAAAATAGAAATGGTGACTAAAATTAAAAAACTATTTTTCCTGGGCACCTGTGTGGCTCATTCAGTTAAGCGTCTGACTTCGGCTCGGGTCATGATCTCATGGTTCATGGGTTCCAGCCCTGCGTGGGGCTCTGTGCTGACAGTTGGGAGCCTGGAGCCTGCTTCGGATTCTGTGTCTTCCTCCCTCTCTGGTGTTCCCCCTCTCATGCTCTGTTTCTTTGTCTCCCAAAAATAAATGAACATTAAAAAAAAACTATTTTTCCTAAGAAGTAAGTATATAATTGAAAAAAGAAACATTTAGGAAGCAAGTATTCTAATAGTTTTCACTGATTTAATTTTACTTGCTTCTGTCTGTGAGCAAAGTTAATCAACTCAGATTCTAATCTGGGATAAACAGTGCGCTGAGATCTTCTCTTCTGAACTGAATCTTCACTGAGAATCAGGGCAATACCAGATTTACAGAGTGTTGTATCATGTCCAGCTCAAAAAACCATAGATACTTTATATTTGTGTATAGAGTTTACAAAACACCCTCCTGCATGTGACATATTATGTGGAAGCCCTCTGTAATTATATTCCCAAGGGATCTTGTTAGTATTCACAGTGGGCTGGCTATTCCACTGTAGATACAGTATTAGTCCTCCTTGCATTGTTTCTTCAGGTGGATCCATGGAAAAGTTAGATCCCAAAGTGAACACAACCTGTGAGAGATTCCTAGTAGACTACTGAAAATTTCTCCTGATTCACTTTTGGATCTGTTTTATGTTGAACTAGGAGGAAAAGCACTGTGGAATCCATTCTTGTCCTGGAAAGTCTCTAAGACAAAAAGCGAAGTAGTTATAATATATTTTATTTTCCCACTGAAGTGCTGGCCTTGGAAGGAGAGAAGTGAAAAAGAGAAGGACGAATTTTAAAAATCAAATATTCCCCTTGACCACTGACCCACTAATCTAATCTTTTTTTTTTTTAATTTTTTTAACGTTTATTCATTTTTTTGATAGAGACAGATCGTGAGTGGGGGAGGGAAAGAGAGAGAGGGAGACAGAATCTGAAGCAGGCTCCAGGCTTTGAACTGACAGCACAGAGCCCGACATGGGGCTCGAACTCACGGACTGTGAGATCATGACCTGAGCCAAAGTCAGACGCCCAACCGACTGAGCCACCCGGCGCCCCCCCCACCCCCCCCGCCACTAATCTAATCTTATGGGCAAAGACCAAGAATTCAAAAGGTACCCAAACTTGTGCCACTCTGGGGCAAGTCTCTGGCCATGACACTGTGGTCATTTGATGGTGGATTAGCAGGACTTTCAACTGGTTCATTGTACATGCAAATAACAGATGATTCAAGACAAAGAAAGATCTTTGTATGCTTTTATTTCACTGTGATAATTTCCTAATTAGGTAATGATTCTCCTTTCTCAGTGGTCTGTCTCTTTCTTTATTTTTGTTTTTGTTTTTGGTCTAGCTTATTTCTAAATGGAAAGGGTTGCCAGGTGACGGTCTTTCCAAAAACAACTTTTATTTGCTTTATATGTAATTTAAAATTAAGTCTGCTATAAATTTCTATACTTGGTCACTTTTGATTATGGAATTTCTGCCCTAAACAACACAGGATGTGGCTACTTTTTCTTTCTTGAGTCCTTATCTATCAGGGAGCTAGAGATGTTGAAAAGGAGATTGGTTGTCTTTTTATTTTGAGACCTTTTACCCTCTTTGTCCTCACCTACACCCTCCATGAGCCTGTGCCACTTTGGGGTAAGTACTTGTCCATTTGTTCATGATTCCTACAATTATGGCTTCAGGAATGAGAATGGAAGCAACTACCAACTGAGGAGGAAAAAAAAATGCGTGTATTTTGGTCTCTCAACAGCACAGTACTAATAATTTGAGTTCAGGGGTAGCTCAGGAAATTAACAATGGCAAGTAATAGAGCTTATGCTTAACCACTGTTCATTTATGTATGCTCTATGGGAAATGAGAGTAGCCAGGAATCATAGGATTGTGGCATGCTGTTTACACCTATCTAAAGGGTGCAGCTGTCACTGGCCTAGCCCAGTGCTACCATATAGAAATGTGGCCTCAGTATTGCTAGACTTCCTGATTCTAAAAGAGAAAATAGAAATCTGAGTTTTATGTTAATCCCTAATTTTATGTGTTCACTCCAAAATTTAAAAGTTACTTAATGAGCCACATCCAGGCAGGATGTGGTCCCTGGGTGCCATTTTGTCTCTCGGCGGCCAGGAGAGCCTTTAGGTTGGTGAAAAAGAAGTTACAAAAGCCCTGAGATGGGCTCCCTGGGAGCAGTGAGGTTATAACCTGCAAGACTTGGCATGGGTTTCACTATTTCCTGTCTTTTCTGTTTGCTGAGAGACTGTGTTTTAATTTTCTGCTCTTCTTAAGGAAAACCTTTTGCTATCCAGATTTCTCTCCTAGATAAAGAGGGACTGGGGATATTGAGCCCTGTTAAGGGCTCCAGGAGCTGTGTGAAACTGAACTCAGATGGGGCAAGACTAGCTACATGTTAGGGTTTGAAGCCAAGGTGTCACTTGAGAGTTGAGACTCAAAAGCATCATCTGCAGGAGGGGCAGGACATAGCAGAGAATCAGAGCTGCTGGACCCAAGGATGGAAAATGTGTAGAAGGGGTGATCAGGAAGTGCCCAGTGGGGTGGTAGGGTTGGGGGGAGCTTTGCTTAGCTGTGAGTAGGGAGGGAGCTATTAAGCCAGCCAACCTGGTCTGGACAATTGTTGGTGATTGACCCAGAGAAGTAATCGAGGCTGAATTTCCTGAAGGCCCTATATCTTTTCTCCACTTTGGTGATACCTACATGTTCTTCAAGAGCAGGAACATTATTCAGTATGCACACTTGGTGTCATTTGGCTTTAGCATTATGGCTTAGGCAAGACAGGGTCACTGCTTGCAAAATGAGGGCACAGCTTTTGGAATTCCTAGTCATTGCCACGATCATAATGCTGAACGCTCTTAGGTTGAAGGGGCTGATAATTCATACTATTGTTCTCTTTATTCTCTGAACTGATTGAGAAATAAATACAGACCTCTCGGAGTTCAGAATACCACTTTATTACTGATGGAACTGGACCATGATTGCAGCCTGTGGCCAAATGGTCTTCCTCATACCTTTTATCCCCAAATTTTAACTTCTGTCTACCTCATTCCAGGCAGACTTGCTGGACGTTTGCCCTGGGGTTGCTTACCAGATGGAGGGATGGGGGATCTTGTGTCCTGAGGACAAGCTACTGCTAAAGAGAAAAGGGGCAAGGCACATCAGGACCATGACATTGAATACTTTAAACTCATTCAGCAAAGCAGTGGGTTCCCTAAATGTGGTCCCCAGACAAGCAGCATCAGCATTGCCTCAAAACTTGTTAGAAATGCAGATCTGTGATCTCCAACCCAGATGAACTGAAGCAGAGACTCTGGGGTGTAGGGCTCAAAAGTCTGTATTTTAATAAGCCCTCCTTGTGATTATGGCGCAGTTAAAGCATGAGAATCACTACAGTAGAGAAATAAGTTTCAGTGGACCCCAGACACTTACCCTCTCACCAGTGAGCTAAGTCAGTTCCCTTTCTTCTCAGGAAAGTGAGAAAGGAGTGTGGAGAAGAAGCCAGAAGTGCTGCTTTTATAATAGGCCCTTATGGAAACAGAAG
The DNA here is from genome assembly GCF_024362965.1 of Panthera pardus. Taxonomy (NCBI): domain Eukaryota; kingdom Metazoa; phylum Chordata; class Mammalia; order Carnivora; family Felidae; genus Panthera; species Panthera pardus. The sequence goes on along the minus strand of NW_026526721.1, from coordinate 120,097,001 downwards.
ATAGGAGAATGGCCTTCCCCCCAACTGATAATCCTCTTCTCTCCAGAGGACTGTAGACTGAGAAGGACCAGCAGGTGCAAGCATGAAGACTTTCTTTAAATGCCCCTTTTCTCATCTGTTAACATTGCCTACCTTTTCTCTAAAGAATAAAGGAGAGGCAGAGGAAAGAATACAAGCAGGGAGAGGGAGAACACTAAAATATATAGGAAGAAAGTAATGGAATAGGTACTGTATTCCAACATCATTCTTTACAATTTACTCTTCATATATCTGTATTTTACTAAGTTTTTACTCTCCGATTTATTTTCCTAGTTGTGACCCCAACTACAGGCCATTTAATGATGATAGTATCATCTGTCATCAGCATGGACTCAAGAACGCTGGGCTCTTTGCTTCCAGTTTGTGTCTATTCAGTTTCATGTTACTGAATTGTGTATATTGTTCAGTGACATGATTGTGTATGTTCTTCTTATTCACCTGGATGTTGAGACTGTTTAGCTTGCTTTGTGACCTTGAACAGGTTGTTCAGAGTCTTCATATTAGAATGGAGGCCTGGTTAGCCATTAAAATACTCAGCACTGGCAAGGGCTGGTCTCAAACAATCCATGTGGTTGGGATTTTATGTTCTAAGGTGAAAAAGAGATAAATTCCCTAACTGCTTGTGCTGGGAAAAATGGTGGTTTGTGTGTGTGTGTGTGTGTGTGTGTGTGTGTGTGTGTGTGTGTGTGTGTTTTGTTTTATTTTTATTTTTGTTTTTGTTTTGCTTGAGCCAGGCTTTTTAGAGGTTTGAAATAAAATTGTGCCTCATTAGGTACATATAGCCTCAAAGAGATAGGGATATTATGGTTACTTTTACTTATTTATTCCCCCTCACCAACAATACAGCATCTTTTAAACACACTCAATTCCATGCAGTCCAGAGTGGAAGCTTATTTCCATTAAATATTTAATCTTTCCAGATACTGTTACAGGAATGAAAAATGCTAAAGAATTCAAATTACCTCTGCTGATAAATATTTTGTGCAGACTTCATCTAATAATGGAATTAATGGTGGTGTTAATAATCACAGTAACTGAATAGTTACTATGTTCCAAGAGCTGTGCTAAATTGGGGTAACAACTCTATGGGTAGGAAGGCCTTGTCATTCCCTTTATACAGATGAAGAAACTGAGGTTTAGGGACCTTAAGTGACTTGCCCAGAACACTCTGTCAGCAAGAGCAAGAGCAAAATCAAGTCTTAAGTCTGTTTGTACCAAAATTGTACATACTGTTAACTGCCTACTTGGCTAGATGGGCTCGCTCCTGGGCTAACTCCTGACAAGAATTGCACTGGGCTTCAGTCAGAATGGGAGAGATCTTAGGTGGTTGGTGAGAGAACGGTTGATGGGAATATTTCAGCAGCATTAATCATTCATTAGGGGACAAAATTTTGAAATTCTGCATTTTGATATTATTCAGACTTCTAGGTCCTACCCTAAAACTTCTGAATGATAATCTTTGGGGAGGAGACCCGGGAAACTACATTTAACATAAGCTCCACAGGCTGAGTTTGTGACTGCTGATGAGAACCATTGCACCTAATTACTGGGTGGCCTTTACTGTCGTTTGCAGTTATCCCTGGGCCCCAGTCTATTAGGGTTAAGAATAAGGCACCCTGTTCATCATTACTGGTAGAATCTTGAATCTTTTCATTTTTGTAGTGTTTTTCTTTTTAAGCTGCTAAACCAAATATTTGACTAAATTCCAATATGTGTGTATATCCTATTGAAGGGAAAACTTATTTAAGGAGAGTCTTAAAGCCAACAGTGGCCCTTCCTTATGAACATACTATTCTTTTCCCTCTGCTTCTCCTAAATGATAGCTGTTCTCTCTTGTGGGTAATCCAAGGCCAAAGTGGTAAGAACATCCTGTTCTGAATAAGACCGTGTGAGCCTGTGTTAGTGTTCTTTTGCTCCCCTAGTGAGATGCCACCAATTTAGTGACTTCTACAACACATTTGTTACCTTACAGTTCTGTAGGCCGGAAGTCATGGGTCTCCTCACCGGGCTAAAATCAAGGTGTTGGAGGTCTGTTCCTCTCTGAAGGTCTTTTCCATGGCTCATTCAGATTTTTGGCAGAATTCAGTTTCTTGAGGTGGTAGACCTGAGATCCTCATTTTTTTAATTGGATATAAACTGAAGGCCATTCCCAGCTTCTGGAGGCCACCTGTGTTCCTTGGCTCATGGCCCCTTCCATCTTCTAAGCCAGCACTAGAGAATCCAGTCTTTTTACATTTAGAATCCCACCTCCTTCTCCTCCTCCTCCCCCTCCCCTTCCTGCTCCTCCACTTCCTCCCCTTCCTCCCCCTCCCCCCACTCTTCCTCCTCCTCCTCCTCCTCCTCCTCCTCCTCCTCCTCCTCCTCCTCCTCCTTTCTTACCCTGCAGGGGAAGGTTCTCTGCTCTTAATGAATTCATGTGATTAGATTTGGTCTGTCTAAATTATCTAGGATAATTTGCCCCATCCCAAGGCCCATACCTTTAAGCACATCTGCAAAATCCCTTTTGTCATGTAAGGTAACATATTCACAGGTTCTGAGGATTAGGGCATGAGCGAATTTGAGGGGAATTATTCTGCCTGCCACTGACCAAAGCATTGTATGCCTTTGCTGACAGATAAGACAGCAGTGGTTATCACTGCCAGCAGGGTTACAGGCATTAATGTTGATGTGTCTGGGAAAATGTGATTTAACTGGCTATTTTTCTAAATTGAAATCATCTCAGGGCCAGATTCCAAAACAAGTAGTTTTGTAAAGGATATTTCAGGACTTTTGTATAGTCAAGGAGAGCTATGGTGGCACTTCTCTCTGTGTGTTACAAAGGGAAGTCATTCACATTGTGCCTGTTTCTAGGGTAATTTAGATTCAGGGGAAAATTATGATGTGAAATAGGGACACTCATTCAACCAGGATATTTGCTTTTAGTTCCTCATTGTATGCCCTATGCTGTCATACTTCCACACCTTTGTTCATGCCCTCTTAACTGCCTGGTGTGCCCTCCTGTCTTTTCTTTCCACTTATCTGTGATAATACCCGTGTATGACAGGTTTTGACACCTAGTCATTCTAGAAAACATTTTCCAAGGTGCTGACTGTATGGCATCTACTCGTTTTCCCCAGTAGATGACTTAAAGTAATAAAAAGAATCCATGTCATCTGTCATTCTTTCAAAGGGCATTTTAAATTCTCTCTCATGTCTTCTTCCATAAATCTGCACAGCATTAAAAGATGCCCTTACAACATCTTGGACGTAGTGGGTACTCTGAACTACTTATTGAATTGATTCAAAGTAGCAAACTTTAGTGACTACTTATCGATACTCCAAAATTCTGCAAGATATGTGCATTTATTATTTCATGTTGTCAACAAAAGGACGTTGCTAAAGAATGTCTAATTTCAGGAATAGAACTGGAATTGTTAGTGGTGAGGTTTCCAATTCATCTTTTATTGACTATGTTAATTTCTATTCTGTCAGATTACCCAGTGTAGTATAGTGGGGGCAGAGGGGTGGGCTTTTTGTTTTTTGTCCATTTCTGAGTCTATAACTGACAGGCAGTACACATGCAGACAACTGTACAAATCATGAGTGTATGTATAACTTGATGAGTTTTCACAAAATGATATTCCCATGAAATAAGCACCTATATCAAGGCACCGGAATTATTACCCCCATCCCCCAAACCCTCCTGCTTCCTTCCAATTATCATTAATCTCAAGAGTAACCATTATCCTGACATTTGAGAAGTTTGACAAATGAGCTATTTTTAAGATACAGGAAAAAATTCTTACATTGTGAAAACAGTTCTCCAAGTAAGAATACGTGGGTTTCTAGAGATGTAAAAAAATGTGGCTCTTGCCCTGAAGGTGCATTGTAACACAAAACAGTACATTCTTTTCTAAATGTTCTTGCTTTATCAAGTAGTTTCAGTTACATAAGCAACTTGGAGTCAGGTTATTATTTTCCAATATTTATTGATTCTGTATTTGTTCCAACAACACTTTTGCCTTGAATATTCACAAGTCGTTAAAAGCGCACCATGTTGTTGGCCCTGAGCAGTGTCTTGGCACTGTATCGCTTTCTGCGATAGTAGTTTTTATTGAGATCAAATCAGTATATTCTCTCTGGAATTTTGGCTGAGGTTCATAGTAGATACTCCAAGAAAAAACTCTTGTCAGCAAAGGTGGCGGTCACCATACTGCATGTCGTAACTGTCTCCCACAGCACCTCCCAGCAGAAGGGAAAGTGAAGTTGCTTGTAACAAAATGGATGGATAAAATATTAGAGAAGTCTAATTCCGGGTTATTCATGGCCCGTTCATTTTCTCTGTTCAGGGATGTTGAAGCATTATTTCTAAAAGTAAAACATTGGAAACCACCTTAGTTACCAACATGAATACTTAAATCATGGTACAGTCATAACATGGACTGTTAATGAAACATGAAAGGCATGTTTTCAAAAAAATGCTTAATGGTAGGGGAAAGGCCTTAGTAACGTTAAGTAAAACTATATATTGAAAGATACGAACTTTGTTAAAAGAAAAATATATTCATGCACATGTGTGTAGAAGAAAGACTAGAAATTCATAATATATTGGCCCCCTGGTTGTGTCTGAATGGTGTGCTTGAGAGCAATTTAAATTTTCTTGTTTTCCAAGTATTTTCCACTTTACAAATTACTTTTCAAAAATCAGAAAATAGCCATATAGGATCCATTTTTTTAAAAAGGCTGCATTGGGCAAGTAACTGACTTTTCCTGTGAAGTGAAGTCCTTGAGGGAAATCAGACACAGCAAATCCTTGTTTTAGTCAGGAAGTTAGCAGGATTCCACACAACAACAGCAGGGTCACAAACATCCATAGATAGTCCTCCTTAAAATAATGTAATTTTTTGATGCGAGAATCATTAGTGGTTACTTCATGCAACTTTCTGTGTAGGAATCCCTAAAGAGAACATTGTACCCCCAAAATGTACTTTGAGCCTGTGTTGGAACATGCCCAGTGAAGAGAACTTCACTGTTCCAGAGGTAGCCCAGGTTGGCTCTGGACCCACTTGGACAGCATATATTTCCTTGTATCAATGCAGAAATTTTTTGCTATTTTGGCCTAATGGTTCTAATTCGGCCATTCTGTGGCCATGTAGAGCAAGAGTAAGCCTTCTTCAATGTAAGTGCCTTTTAAATATATGTCAGTGTGTTTTTAACAATCACTGGGGTAGAATTTAGGTATAGTAGACCTCACTCATTTAGAACAGACAATTTGATATGTTTTGATAGATGTATACACTCACAAAATCATCACTGCAATCAAGGTGCAGAGCATTTTCATTACCTTCCAAAGTTTCTTCATGCCCCTTTGCAGTCTGTCCCTCCTTCCACCCCTATTCCAGGCAACCATTCATCTGATTTCTGTCTCCATAGCTTAGTTTGCATTTTCTAGAATTTGATATAAACAGGATCATACGGTAGATACTTTTTTTTTTTTTTAAACTGGCTGGTACCATACAAACCCTTAACTTTTTCTTTCACTTTGTGAAGCAGTTTTATAACAGCCATTCTTTACTTTTATGGAGGCATCATAAAATGTGTCTCACACTTCCTCCTCAGGGAATTAACCATTCAGCAAAAATGGATTATAGATTTTATAAGTGAACCTATTCTTGCCACACTTAAAAGTGGAACTGGAGTGGGGCGCCTGGGTGGCTCAGTCAGTTAAGCATCCGACTCTTGACTTTGGCTCAGGTCAAGATCTCATAGTTTATGGGTTCAAGCCCTGCCTTGGGCTCTGTGATGACAGCTTGGAGCCTGCTTGGCACTCTCTCTCTGCCACTCTCCAGCTCTCTCTCTCTTTAAATAAATAAACAAACAAACAAACAAACATTTTTTTTTAAAGTGGAACTGGACTATAACCTTTGAGGCACTTTCTAGCTTTAATGATGTATATGTCTATATAATGCTTCCAGTTAGTATTCAAAGGTAAATTTTGTACATTTCCTTGAAATGAGTTCAGTGATTATAAAAAAAATTCAGTAGGATGTAGGATTTGTTTTGTTTCTAGGTTTAATGCAATTTCCTAGTTATTTTCAGGATACTCTCCATGTATACTTCATTGCTTAATGACTTTTCACATGGTGAAAGCAAAGTTGCCATTTCAAAATTTAAAGTGGCAGATATAAGACCTCACAGGACAGTCCCATTCCATGGGAAGAAGATCTGCTTGAATGGAATCTAAAGACTAAACTGAAAATCCTGGTATATTTTAAGCCATATTCATAATCAAGCAAGTGATGATGACATCTACATTTTGCCTCTTGATTTTTTTATAGCTCCAAACCACACCCATGTTGTAAGTTGGCCTTTCTACTTGAGACGAAGTTCTTTTGAGATTAAAATCTTAGTAGTAGGCAGAATACTTCAGTTTGGCCTTGCTTATTTTCTTTGGCCAAACACTGACTTTGACAGAGGATTAATTGAAGGATAGACACATCTTACACTGAATTTTAAACCTTCTGGATTGTTTTCTTGGATCTCCAAATCTAAAGATATAAGACCAACAGAAGCAGGTATGCAAAATTTTCCTTTATGTTAATAGCAGTCATCAGGCTTCAGATTCTGAAACTGCTTTTTTAGATATATTTGTTAAATTGAGATAAATCCCTCATGTTTTGTTTCGTTTTAGTGCATTTTTACTTTGGGATGCTAGATTGCTTTGCATAATCAATGCAAATAGTAACCTTGGTGTGAGGGTCACATAATTCTTTGTTCTCTTTTAATATTTCTGTTTTGAAAACTATTTCTTCCTTAAGTAATACTTGTTAGGTAAGAAACTGCTGTTTTGGTTTATTCAGGGTTGGTTAAAATTCAGTTTGTAATTTTTTGACTTGGCTTTAATTTTTCCTTTAGAAATGTATATAAATTCTTAGGAATATGCTAACATACATTCTTTCTGTGCCCTTTAGAATGTGTATGTATAATTGCTTCAAAGCTTGAGTCAGTCTAATGAAACACCTCTTCCAATCTATGGTTTAATCATGGATAAACAAAACTTTTCTTTTTTTTAAAAGAATTCCACAGATAAGTAAAATAAATGGTAATAGAAGATGTTGCCAGTATTGGGATGTGGTGAGATAATATCTAACCATATGGAGTCTGAAAAAACTCATTGAAATAAATCCTTTACCATTATTTTCACTCTTCTACATTTTTAAGTACCAGAATGTACTTGGAGATAGTGCTCTCACTTAAAAGCTTTTTTTCCCATCACTGTTTCGTAGAATTTGGGAAGAGGCTGAAGGCTTTCAGAAAATTTCCTTATATAGTGTACAAATAAGCATTGTTGCCTTTCACTGTGAGCATTTTTAATGGTTTCTGCAAATTGGCTGGAGAACCATATATCTTTACCCTAGCAGCCTCACCTGAGCTCTTTTCTTAGTAAAACAGAAAATGAGCAGTTCCCAGCCCATGTAAAGCTGAGAAGGTCTTGAATGATGCATGTCGAGGAAACTTGGATACTGATACCGCTGGCAGTTTGCATAGCTCTTAGTGACGAAGAATTAAAGACTCTTAAGTTTTCTTAAAAGGGGCCAGCTTCTAAAAAGTTAAGTATGTTTCCTTTGTGCAGTGACTTGAGCTCTCAAACCTAAGTAGTAAGTTAAGACTTATCTGCTCAGCTTTGTGAAGGAGTCAACTACTTAAATTTATTTGTATGCATCATAGAATAGAGTTACTCTGTGGCTCTTCTTAGAGAAACAAACACATCATGACCAGTGAGTCCTAGAAAGTAAGTGCCATGGACAAATTTCACATAGTTCTTAAAAAACCTTTTCTGGCTTTCTAAGGAGCCAGAATTCCCTTTTCTGTATTATGCACAGAGTCCAACAAAGGCTGTGCCCTTGTGCCAGTCCTTTCGTAATGAACCAGCCAAATGCTCAATTGTGTTCTTGTAGAGGAGGGGGATAACATTCCTTTATGATCCTTAGTTTAGATCAGCTTACCACCCAAAGCATGATATTTGATTACCCTTATTATGTTACTTTGCATAGCTACAAATGTTACTAATGGCGTGGCCTTATCTAGCCATTAAAAAAGTCCAAGTTCATGCCAACTTACTTTCAGTGCTATAAAAGGACCTATTGCTAAAGACCCCAGGAATATGAGCCTGTGGAGAACAGAGTGGCACTTGGGGTTAGGTATGCACTGTGAGCATACATCGCGAACTCCTGAAAATAGTCCACTGAGTGCTTGGCTGCCTGTTTTTTCTAAGTAGTGATTTTAATCTCTAATCCCCATTGTGTCTAGGCCTGAACTGCTTTAAGAATTATAAAAGTTTACTGGCCTTTTCTGACTACATCCTTTATATCAGAACTCAGGTTTTAGAATTACTTCTGTTTCTTTCCTTCCAAATGTTTCTAACCCAGTTCTCAGTCTTGCAGGATAGAAGAGATGCTATCATTAACCAGAAGTAGCAAATGGTGGGAAGAATTCTCCCTTTACCTATTCCAGTTGAGGCTGGACACTGAGCTCTTTCTTCTTGGAACAGTGGTCTCCAGCCTTTTTTTCATTGTGCTACTCCCATCAGTAAAAACGTTTTATATATGCCACTTCCAAGAACATATTTGTAATAACTAATATCTCATGGTACAATATACACGTAGGGTACTATTTATTGTCAGTGACAGTGTAAAACTGTATTTTACATAGTCTTGATAATTTTGAATCATTTGTCCAACTTGTGGTCACATTTGCCTCTGTTTTATTTTCTAATGTAGCTGGTGAAGTCTCATTAAGAGTGGAGGTGTCTGCTTCTCCATTTTCTTACGCTTGTATGCTTAATATATTTTCAGTACCCAGTTTCTGTGCAGGCATCATTTAAAATTACCTGTCCATTTAGTGAAGGTAGGCTTGCTATCAGCTAAGTTATATAATTCACTAATCCACTCACCCAGACATACATAAATCTCAGGATGTCAGAAATACTGGAGATGGTTAAAGGAGCAATGGCCCACTGTCCGGCTTCTGCTCTGTGGAATATCACTCCTCTCTTGGGGTGTCTCTTGAACTATTTGTGACATGGGATCCTGTGTTGTAAGGACCAAGTTAGGCTGCTTGTGAAAGTACGTATGTTAAATATTTCTAAATCTAATTTCATCCCTAATACTTGTTTCTAATATTTCCTGCTCTCTGGTGGAGATCTTTGTTCTTGGTGTCTTTTGAGGAGCTAAGGGTGTCACCTCAGTCTTTTCATCTGTAAATTGAGGGGGTTGGACTGGATGACTTTTAAGGTTTTTTTATCTGAGATTTTTATCCCGTTTAATTTTTCATCTTTTTTTTTTCTTGTACATGCCTATTAACTCATCCTCATAAGTAAGTAACTGTCACTGCTTGGTAGTTATTTCTGTAAGGAATAATTTTCAGAAATAAAAATGACAGTATTAGGATATGCTTTTTAAGTTAAAACTTTAGACATATCTGTGACACCAAAACATAACTTTAAAAGTCTCCTTACTCTTCAAGTCCCGCTGAGTTTAAATATTATCCCCTCAGGAAAATCTTTGTCAGACCCATATTTACTTCCTCTTTTTTTCCTCCTGTATAAGTCTGTACATTTTTATCAGTAGATGTGAACTATGGTTCTACGTGTACATGTTTGCCTTTCGTGAGGCACAGTTATTTATTGCTCAGCAATATCAGCAAGCCTTGCTGAATCATTTCTTGTTTTCCACTGAAAATGTTGAAGAAAGCTGTTGAGAACATGTTCTCCAGGAAATTACTCTAAAATGTTTTCTTCCAAGGAAACTTTTTGGGTAAATGTTGGGGCTGGAGTTCTTATCTTGGAGTCTATAAACCTCTAGGAGGTCCATGAATGGGCTTCTACAGACCCCCTGAAATCATATGCAAAATTGAGATCTGTGTGCATTTTTCTGGGCACAGTGCCCATAGCTTTTTATCAATAAAGGCTAAAAATCAAAAGACATTCAAGAATCAATGTCACAGGGAAAATGTAGGCATTTCAAATATAAACTCTTCATCTAAATTTATATTTACTTCCTGACTGGATTTTCATCACTTTTGTATGTTTTCACTTCTCTACAGCGTTTTGTGGCCTTACCATGCAAATCAATATTTATAACGATACTTAACCTTGAAAATGCCACGCTGTATTTCCTACTAATTGCATACTCCTGGCATTATCTTACTTAGTAATGATAATTCTTATTGAATGTAATAAGTGAATATATTACTTCTTAAAAAAAAAGGAGAATTTGGTGTTAAATTAGAATGAAGAAAGTAAAAAGAACCACATATGGAACTGTTTTGTAAACCTCTATGCTAAGTCATCTAATTTCAATGTCTATATAAAAGAGGCTCAGATATCTTCCTTGAATATCGTGTGGAAAAATGATTCCCTGCTTTCCCTGACATACTATTTCATGTCTCCATTGCTCTTGGACATTCAAAACTCATTGTGGTTTATCCAAAGGAATATAGGATTGGGACTGAAGCACACTGTCAACAGTACCAGCTTTGACCCTGAGCAGCAGATGAGCTATGCTATGTAGGTTGACCTCTTGGAATCTGTTTCCTTATGTGTGAAATGGAAGTAAAATAATATAGGGAAACAGATAATACTATCACATATAAAATTAGTATTTTCAGTTCTGCTGACCAGATTGACGTAGGTCAAATGTGATCATGTATGTGAAAGTGCTTTATAAATTAGAAAGCACTTAAATGTGAGACTGTTTCTCTTGATAATGGCACCTGTTCCTTACAATGTCATGGTGGTCTTCCTTAGTCTTTGGTTTTAGGCCACCATAAAGAATCCATTTCAAATGTATTTTTTCTTTCACAAAGCCAGGTCATTATTATTAGCTAAGAATGAAACGTGTAGTGAGTTTGCCCTGAGACACTTATATTAAGTGAATAAACAGACTCACATGAAAACACACAAATAAAAAACATGAATGTTACTTTAAGATACTGAAATTAACTAAAGTAAGATTTTTCCAAGATTGCAAAAGCTGAGTAAGGGTCAGTCTAACTCTGTAAGCAGAATAATTAAATTACCCTGTGGGAGCTCCCGAGTGCCTTCCTGGGCCTAACCTTATATGGAGAAGTAGAAATGTGGACCTTGACACTCTTGTTTGAATTATACCACTCTAGCACTTATTAGCTGAGTGGTATTGGGTGAGTTACTTGACCTTAGTGAGCTTGAGTGTCTTTATCTGTAAAATGGATATAAACTTCTACTTCTGGAGGTTGTTTCAAGAATTAGAGATAATTTATCTAAAGTGCCTTGCACACAGTAGATTCTCTTCGTATGTTCAGTATTACTAACTTAAAAAATTATCATGTTAATTCTAGGTTTGTGTATTCCTGTGTCCAGGCTGGTCAGTTTTAGACCCCATTCATCATTTAACCTTTCATTCTGGGTGCTCTTTACTTAAGCTGAAGAGCAAAACCTGACATACTTAAGCTTTTTCCTCTGTATTCAGAAATTGAAATGTTAACTTAGGGGAGTTGCTATCTAATTTGCTTTGAAAACATATTTTCTGTTATATTTTCTTAAAACCAGATGGAGAGGATGGTTAAGTAAAAGTAAAATGTGTTATAGAAAGAAGGATCACTACATACAGTTGTAGGATATGCCCTAATGTGATATTATTCCACTTCAGTTTTCTTTCATGTTTCTAGTTATAAAATAGTGCAAAAGAATAGTGAAAATAATATAATATACATACATTTTTCTCTGCCCAGATTCAAGAATGTCAGCAATTTGCCATTTATTTAATGTATCAGCTCTTTACTTTCTGTAAGGAGTAAACCATGAGTCAACAGTAAACCAACAGTCCTGAAGTTGGCATGTTAATTATTTTTCCCACCCGTCTTTTTATATTTTTCCACTAATAATATAAAGTACCATTTTAAATGCTTTAAAATCTTTCACAAATTCTTTGCTATATACTTTTTCTCATTTATATCTCTCATGTTAAAACAAATACCTACTTCATTTTAACTGTTGTGTAGTATTTCACTAAGTGAGTATCCTATAATTATCTAGTTACGTGATGAAGGAATTCGGGTGGTTTCCTTTTTATTTTTATTTATTTTTTTTTTTGATACTGTTAACAAGGCTGTGCTTTTACTTTTATTTTGGTTTATTTATATAAGAGTTTCTCTGTGATAAATTTCTAGAAGTGGAATTGTGGGTCGTAGAATATGCTCTTCATCTCTTTCAGATCTACACCGCTTTGGAGAGCAATGTGGTGTAATGTTAGGTCATTGTTTTCATTTGCCTTTTCCATTATATGTAGTTATTAAAATAATGTTTAAAATCTGTGGCATAACCCCATTAAAAAAATCATACACGTATCTAGGTATGTTAAGTATACGTGAGTATTTGTAAATTAAAATAGTCCAGAAGGCTACCTCCCAAGTACTGCAGTTGTGTTAGATTTTTATACTGATCATGAAATACGTGAGCAAAACAGGAAAATTTGACCCATAATTATAGGGACTATCAACCAAAACTGACCTAAAATTGACATAGATGTTAGAATTATCAGATAATGACATTAAAACAATTATTACAACTGTATTCCATATGCTTAAAAGAGTTAAGTGAAGACATTGAAAATACTTTAAAAGACTTACATTGAACTTCTAGAGATGAAAACTATAAAATGTAAGATGAGCAATGCACTGGATGGTTTATGACAGATTAGACATTGTAGAAGAAAAGAACAGTGTTCTTGAAGACACAGCAGTAGAAACTATCCAAAATGAAACAGAGAAAAGAAATTACAAAAAAATTAAAAATATCCTCAGTGATCTGTGGGACTTCAAGTGACCTAATATACATGTACTTAGAGTTCCTAAGGAGGAAGAAAAACAGAAAAAATATTTGAAGAAATCATGGTAAAATTTTTTTCCAAATTTGACAAAATGTATAAACCTACAGATCCAACAAGCTCAGTTAACCAAAGCAAAAAGATACATGAAGAAAACTGTATCAAAACACATTGTAATTAAATTGCTTAAAACCAGTGCTAAGGATAAAATCTTAAAAGAAGCCAAAGGAAAAAAAAAAAGACAACTTACATAATTACATACAGAGGAAGAAAGATAATGTAAATTTCTCATTGGAAACAATGTGCATAAGATAGTGGAGGAACACTATTAAATACTGAAAGGAAAACTGTCAACTTGGAATTCTACACCCAACAAAATATCTTTCAAAACCAAAAATGAGATAAAGAGTTTTCAGACATGTAAAAAGTGGAAAAATTCAAGGGTAGACCTTCACTACAGAAAGGTCATAGGAAGACCATGAGGCAGAAAGAAAATGATACCATAAGGAAATACAGATCTATACAAAGGAATGAAGAGCACCAGAAACGGTACTGTATAGGTAAACTATAAGATTTTTTTCTTATTATTTAAATCTATTGAAAAGGTGATTATTTAAGTAAAATAGTACGGTGAAGTATGGGGTTTGTAACATATGTAAAATGCATGGCAAAAATAGCCTAAAGGATTGGTGGGGAAAAGTGAAAGTATATCATTGTAACATCCTTATACTATGTGTGGAATGGTGTAATAGCACTTGAGGATAAGCTGTGATGAGTTAAAGATGTATAGTACACACCCTAAAGCAACCATGGTAAGCCAAGAAAGGAGATAAAATGGAATTATAAATAATATTTGAGTAACCCAAAAGCAAATAGAAAAAGAGGAAGAAAGGAAACAAAGAACAGGTGGGACAAATAGCAAGATAAGAGACTTAAACCTAACCATATCAATAATCACATTATAAGGTTAATGGTCTGAACACCCCAGTTAAAAAGCAGAGATAGTTCAGATTGGGTGAAAACACAAGACCCAGCCAAATGTTGCATTGAAGCCACACCCTTTAAATATAAAAACATAGATAGGTTAAACGTAATGGGATTGGAAAAAATACACCATGATATTACAAACCAAAAGAACGCTGACCCTAGCTCTATTAACATCAAGCAAAGTATATTTCAGAGCAAAGACTATTTCTAGGGATAAAGAAGGTAATTTCGTAATGACAAAGGGGTCAATTCTAGTTATCTACTTAATAGCAGCTCTTTAAGATAAATGAAGCATAACTTGATTCAACTGCAATAAGAAATACATCCACAATTACAGTTGAAGATTTCAACTGAATAGAAGCAGTGGACAGAAACTTAGTAAGGATATAGAAGACTTAATGCTATCATCCAGCTGGACCTTTTTGGTATTTATAGAACACTCCACCCAATAGCAGCAGAATATACTTTCTTTTAAAGTACACCCAGTGTTTACCAAATTAGGTCATGTGCTAGGCCATAAAACAATCCTCAATACAAGTCAAATGAAGCATGTTCTCTCACCATAATGGAATTAAATTCAAAATCAAATTAGAGAAATACACAAGTATTTGGAAACTGAGTAACCACTTAATAGCCCAGTGATGAAAAAAGAAATTAAAAAGGGAATTAAGTATTTTGACCTGAATGAAAATGAAAACTGAAAATGCAACATACCAAAATGTGTGGTGGCACAAGGACAGACACTCAGATCAATGGAACAGAATAGAGAACCCAGAAATGGACCCACAAACCTATGGCCAACTAATCTTTGACAAAGCAGGAAAGAATATCCAATGGAATAAAGACAGTCTCTTCAGCAAGTGGTGCTGGGAAAACCGGACAGTGACATGCAGAAAAACAAACCTGGACCACTATCTTACACCATACACAAAAATAAGCTCAAAATGGATGAAAGACCTCAATGTAAGACAGGAAGCCATCAAAATCCTCGAGGAGAAAGCAGGCAAAAACCTCTTTGATCTTGGCCGCAGCAACTTCTTACTCAACACATCTCCAGAGGCAAGGGAAACAAAAGCAAACATGAACTATTGGGACCTCATCAAAATAAAAAGCTTCTGCACAGCGAAGGAAACAATCAGCAAAACCAAAAGGCAACCGACAGAATGGGAGAAGACATTTGCAAATGACATATCAGATAAAGGGTTAGTATCCAAAATCTATGAAGAACTTATCACACTCAACACCCAAAACACAAAGAATCCAGTGAAGAAATGGACAAAAGACAGGAATAGACACTTCTCCAAAGAAGACATCCAGATGGCCAACTGACACATGAAAAAATGCTCAACATCACTCATCATCAGGGAAGTACAAATCAAAACCACAATGAGATACCACCTTACACCTGTCAGAATGGCTAACATTAACAACTCAGGCAACAACAGATGTTGGCAAGGATGCAGAGAAAGAGGATCTCTTTTGCATTGCTGTTGGGAATGCAAGCTGGTACAGTCCACTCTGGAAAATAGTATGGTGGTTCCTCAAAAAATTAAAAATAGAACTACCCTATGACCCAGCAATTGCACTACTAGGCATTTATCCAAGGCATACAGGTATCCTGTGAGTTCGAGCCCTGCGTCGGGCTCTGTGCTGACAGCTCAGAGCCTGGAGCCTGCTTCGGATTCTGTGTCTCCCTCTCTCTCTGCCCCTCCCTCGCTCATGCTCTGTCTCTGTCTCTGTCTCTCTCTCTCTCTCTGTCAAAAATAAATAAACATTAAAAAACTTTTTTAAATAAATAAACTTAAAAAAAAATAGAAACTAGTAAAAGGGGAACAAAATAAATCCAAAAGTAAAGAAAATAATAATGATCAGAGCAAATGTCAACAAAATTGAAAACAAAAACAATAGAGAAAAATCAACGAAACTAAAGCCTAGTTTAAAAAAATTTTTTTAATGTTTATTTTTGAGAGAGACACAGTGTGAGTGGAGGAGGGACAGAGAGAGAGAGGGAGACACAGAATATGAAACAACCTCCAGGCTTTGAGCCATCACACAGAGCCCGACGCTGGGCTTGAACTTGTCAACCGTAAGATCATGACCTGAGCCAAAGTCGGACCCTTATCTAACTGAGCCACCAAGGTGCCCCTAAAACCTAGTTTTTGAGATGATCAATAAAACTGATAAACACCTGGCCACACTGATTTAAAAAAAATAATAAAAGGGGCGCCTGGGTGGCTCAGTCGGTTAAGCGTCCGACTTCAGCTCAGGTCACGATCTCACGGTTGTGAGTTTGAGCCCCGCGTCGGGCTCTGGGCTGATGGCTCAGAGCCTGGAGCCTGCTTCTGATTCTGTGTCTCCCTCTCTCTCTGCCCCTCCCCTGTTCATGCTCTGTCTCTCTCTGTCTCAAAAATAAATAAACGTTAAAAAAAAAATTTTTTTTTAAATAAAAAAGACAAATATCAATATAAGGAATGAGAGAAGTGACATCACTATAGACTCTACAGATATCTATATATGCTCTTTATCTATTAAAGAAATTGACTTTGTAATTAAAAACATGCTTGCAAAGAAAACTCTAGGCCTAGGTAGCTTCAAACAAACATTTAAGGAACAAATAATAACAATTCTATACAAACTTCTTCCGACTTGTAGGAGAGCATACTTCTCAATTCGTTGACGAGACCAAAACGATTCTGATCCAAAGCCAGACAAAGAAATTACCAAAAATACCCCTAAAGAATAAACATTTACTAAAGGAAAATGAAAATATATATCCATAGTCAGACTTTTATACTTATGTTCATAGCAGCTCTTATGTAGCAGTCTAAATCTATAAGCAACATGAATATCTGTGATTTGTGCATACAAAGGAATCCCACTCAGGAATATAAAGGAATAAACTGTTAAAACAGCAACATAGATAAACCTAAAAATATTTATGCTGAATAAAAGAAGTCAGAAGAAAAGAGTATGTATACATGATTCTATTTATATGAAAATCTAGAAAATGCAAACTAATCTGTAGTGCCATTAAACCCATTATTGGTTGCCTGGGAACAGGGAGAGATGGGAGTGAGGTATTACAAAGAGCGTGAGGAAACTTACAGGAGTCTTATGTTCAGTGTCTTGATTATAGTGATGGGGATAGTATATCAAAACTTCAAATCTTGTACTTTAAATATATATACTTCAGTGTTTGTTAATTATATCTCAATAAAGCTATCAAAAATAAATGTATAGTTTAGAAAAGTTGTTCATGAAAAGTTGTAAGATCATTGGGGAGGATGTGGATAGGGGTGGGGTGCCTGGATGGCTCAGTCGGTTAAGCATCTGAGTTCAGCTCAGGTCATGATCTTGCAGTTGGTGAGTTCGGGCCCCATGTTGGGCTCTTTGCTGTCAGCACAGAGCCTTTTTCAGATCTTTAAAAAAAAATTTTTTTTAATGTTTATTTTTGACAGAGAGAGACAGAGCATGAGCGGGGGAGGGGCAGAGAGAGAGACACACACACAGAATCTGAAGCAGGTTCCCGGCTCTGAGCTGTCAGCACAGAGCCTGACGCGGTGCTCGAACTCACAGACTGCAAGATCATGACCTGAGCCGAAGTCAGATGCTCGACCGACTGAGCCACCCAGGAGCCCCAAGCCTGCTTTAGATCTTAAGTCTGCTTCCCTCTTCCCCTCTTCACCTCGCTCTCTCTCTCTCTGTCTCTCAAAAAAAGTGGATAGTTTTATGCGTAAGTTATGCTCTTTTACTGGCAGAACATTTTCAAGGATCATTCATGTTGTGACATATATTGTATTGCATTCCTTCTTATTGCTGAATAATACGCCATTCTATGGATAGTATCACATTTTGTTATTTCATCGGTTGACAGGCATTTTGGTCATCTTAGCTATTATGAATGATGCTTACGAAAAGCTTATGCAGGTATAGTCCAAAAAATTAACTGTAGTTTTCAGGTATGTGTGTATTTTTAGTACACGAATTAAATATAGAAAAGAACAAAGCAGAAAGTTAAAGGTTATCCAAAAACCCCATCACTGTGCCATTACTTTTTATCATGGGTAAACATCATTCCAGATATTTCTACGTATATAAAATGTGGAGCTGTTTTAAATGCAAACTTTATCTTTCTCCATTCTTTTCCCTCTTCTTACTCCCCTGCTGTCACTCCTCCCAAAGAGGCTGGCTAGCCTCATCAGATGTGATCAGGTACAATTAGCGTACCAAGTGTGAGTATGGGAGCCAGGAGACCTCTCTCCCCCAGCCTTCCTCTCTGTTCAATCCACCTGAGACTCTGAAATTTTTACAAAGAGAATACAGCTGTTTATTCTATAAATTATAAAAGTAGTTTAAAGCATATAATCTCCTGAAAGAGGTGATAAAGTAATGCCTGGCCTTTCACATACGCTCTTCCACTTGATCCTGACAACCCTGTGAGGTGTAGGTATTATTTCCGGTATTACGAGGCAGATCCAGAGAGGTCAGGTACCCAAGAGTCTATAGGCAGTGAGAGGTAAATCCAGCCTTGATTCTTAGATTTGTCAGGTTTTATAGCTCAGTGGAAGGCAAGAAGGCACAGGATGCTGAGAAGGAAGGCTGGGCTGCTACCCTGAGTTAGGGCAGAAATGCTGGCTTGAAAGGTTGGCCTCTTCAACAATCCATGGCCCACTTAACTGGTCCGTGAGCACTTTCTTTAGAACATAGGGACAACAGTAATATTTCAGAGCTGGCAGAAACATACCTGCTTTAAAAAGACTTCTGAGGTGTGGTGTTTAGTATATGTGTTAAAATCCAGCCATAGCATCTGTGTCTTTGAGGCTCATTTTTTTTTTTTTTTTTTTTTTTTTTTAACATTTTTTATTTATTTTTTTTGGGACAGAGAGAGACAGAGCATGAACGGGGGAGGGGCAGAGAGAGAGGGAGACACAGAATCGGAAACAGGCTCCAGGCTCCAAGCCATCAGCCCAGAGCCTGACGCGGGGCTCGAACTCACGGACCGCGAGATCGTGACCTGGCTGAAGTCGGACGCTTAACCGACTGCGCCACCCAGGCGCCCCTTTTTT
This sequence comes from Panthera pardus, assembly GCF_024362965.1. Classification (NCBI taxonomy): domain Eukaryota; kingdom Metazoa; phylum Chordata; class Mammalia; order Carnivora; family Felidae; genus Panthera; species Panthera pardus. The sequence goes on along the minus strand of NW_026526721.1, from coordinate 120,078,067 downwards.
TTTTTTTTTTTTTCTTTGAGGCTCATTTTGGAATGTAATGATGTATTACCTTGTATGAGATTTTTAAAAATGTTTTATTTATTTTAATTCCAGTATCGTTAACATACAGTATTGTATTAGTGTCAGGTGTACAATATAGTGATTCAACAAGTTCATACATCACTCAGTGCTCATCACAAGTATACTCCTTAATCCCCGTCACATATTTCACTACCACCCCCACCACATCCCCTCCCTTCTGGTGACCAACAGTTTGTTTTCTATAGTTAAGAGTCTGTTTCTTAGTTTGCCCCCACCCCTCTCCCTTGTTTTGTTTCTTAAATTTCACATACGGGTGAAATCATATTATATTTGTCTTTCTCTGACTTAATTTCACGTAGCATTATAGTTTCTAGCTCCATCCATATCATTGCAAATGACAAAATGAAATTTATGGCTGAATAATATTTCTGTGTGTGTGTGTGTGTGTGTGTGTGTGTGTGTATCAATATCTTCTTTATCCATTCATCTATCAGCAGATACTTGGGCTCTTTACATAGTTTGGCTGTTGTAAATAATGCTGCAATAAATGGGGGTGCATGTATCCCTTTGATTTAGTGTTTTGTATTTTTTGGGTAAATACCCAGTGGTGCCATTACTGAATCATAGGGTAGTTCTATTTTTAACTTTTTGAGGACCTCCATACTGTTTTCCACAGTGGCTGCACCTCTATACATTCCCATTAATGGTGCACAAGGGTTCCTTTTTCTCCACATCCTCGCCAACACCTGCTTTTTCTTGTGTTTTTGATTTTAGCCATTCTGACAGGTGTGAGGTGATATTGTTTTGATTTGCATTTCCCTGGTGATGAGTGATATTGAGCATCTTTTCATGTGTCTGTTGACCATCTGGATATCTTCTTTGGAGAAATGTCTATTCATGTCTTCTGCCCATTTTTTAATTGGATTATTTGTTGTTTTGGGTGTGGACTTGTATCAGTTCTTTATATATTTTGGATACTAACCCATTATCAGATATGCCATTTGCAAATATCTTGCAACCATTCCATAGGTTGCCTTTTAGTTTTGTTTATTGTTTCTTTTGCTGTGCACAAGTTTTTTATTTTGATGTAGCCTCAATAGTTTATTTTTGCTTTTATTTCCCTTGCTTAAGGGGTACCTATTTAGAACAATGTTGCGATGGTTGATGTCCGAGAAGTTACTGCCTGTATCCTCTTGGATTTTTATGGTTTTAAGTCTCCCATTTAGGTCTTTAATCCACTGGTATAAGAAAGTGGTCCAGTTTCATTTTCTTGCATGTAACTGACCAGTTTTCCCCACAGCATTTGTTGAAAAGACTGGTTTTTTTTCCCATAGGATATTCTTTCCTGCTTTGTCAAATAGATTGGATTTTTTTAAGCCTCTGTAACAAGGATGAATTCTCAGGCCTCAAAATTTAGGTGTGTATAAAATATCTTTATTTTTGTACAACACAGTTTCTATTATCAATACCCATATAGTGGAATGCTTTTCTAGTCATACAGGGTGAAACAGTCATCTAAGGCTAAACTTGGTGGTCTTTTTCCCTGGTGGTATTTAAGTTTTCAGAAATTTCATCGTGTCATGGCATGGGTTTGAGGGTAAGGAGCTAAGTTCAGAACTGTTGTTTCTCTGACATTGGCTTCTGATGAGACTTAGGCTCCTGTATAGTCCCTGGACGTGGATGTCTCTCTTTGCTGACATCTGCTGAAATATCTGAATTACCAGTTGGTCTGTGGCCCATGTGGTGTCCCTTCATTAAGGTCCTGAATCCCTGGGGCACCTGGCTGGCTCAGTTGGTAGAGCACGTGACCTTTAATCTTGGGTTGTGTGGGTTGTGTGAGCCCCACACTGGGTATGGAGATTACTTAAAAATAAAATCTTAAAAAAAAAAATCCTGAATCCTCGTCAAATCCACCTGGCTTATTAGTGGAATGGTGGAGGGTATGGGGTAGGGGGATTGTAAAACAGTAAGTTAAGTTACTAGTGAGCAATCTCACCCCATTATATGTGAGATTGCATCTCTCCCCCCAGTTCTTGGTCCTCCCTGGAACACTCTATGAATCACTTAGGTGTATAGAAGCCTCTCTCTCATCCGTTAATTCTTAGTGTCCAGAACACACCATCTACCCTGTGACGCTTCTTATAACATCTTAAATTTAAAAAAACATAACATCTTAAAATAAGATAAAATGAGTGTAACATCATTTTAACATCTTTTGACATTTTTTCCTGAATTTTATTGCTTACACACATAATACTAACATTGCTATTTAACTTTCTATTTGTGTTTCTCACATCTTCCCCCCAACTAGTTTGTAAGTTTCTGAAATGCCTAGACCAGATATTAAATGTCTTAATGCTTTTCACAGTTCTTAGCATTGGGCTAAGAGCATAGCTGGTTCTCAGTAAATACTGACTGAATTAACAAATGGATTTAAACTTCTTGAGTACAGAGAATAAATCTATTATCTTTTTTTTTTTTTTTTAAGCAGGGTTCTCACCCAGTGCGGTGCTCAATGCAGGGCTTGAACTCATGACGCTGAGATCCAGACCTGAGCTGAGATCAAGAGTCAGATACTTAAGTGACTGAGCCATCCAGACGCCCCTTTATGTTATTCTTTCTACATGTATTTCTAGTGCCCAAGGAAGCCTAGAACAATCGTGTCTGCTACATGCAAATGACTTAAGGTATTGATTCAAATCAGCTAGGAGGGGCACCTGGCTGGCTCAGTTGGTTGAATATGCAGTTCTTGATCTTGGGGTTGTGAGTTCGAGCTCCATGATGGATGTGGAGATTACTTAAAAAAATAATAAATAAAAAATAAAGCTTAAAAAAATCAACTGGGAAAATTTTATAGAATAGAGAAGATAAAATGAGTGTAATTACATGCATGGTATGTCAGGGATAGGATATAAATACAAGGCCAGAAAAATCAAAGACCTGGCCAGTAGTATTTATGATGTGAGTTGTTCAAGAGGATGTTAGCAAACAGAGGGTCTATGACTCTAATTCACTTCTCTGAGGCAAAGGGAAAAAAAACTCTACTGAGCATATATTTGGTAGTATTTTATTGATTTTCTACACTTGCATTCAAATAAAGAATTTTTATTGAACACCATCTATGGGTAAGCAAGGTATTGGACACTCATATTCAGATATGATCAGAGGAATGCATAGTCCTTGGTAGAGGTAGGATCGACAGAAGATACAGTGTGCAAACTGGCATTCACCACACAGTGTTGAATGAGTTTCTTTGGCATTGCTAGGGGACATAGCTGCTTGGTCTGAGGGAGGTGAGGAAGACTTCACCAAGAAATGGTATTTACCTGGATCCGGAATGATTACCAGGAATCTGCAGGATGTAGAAAGGCTGACGAGAATTCTTAGAAAAGGGCATGTGCAGAGAGTCGGTATTAAGGAAGAACTAATGTGTACAGGATCTGCTGGTGTGCTCAGTATGACTGTGGCATGTAGTGTGGGCAGGGTGATATCTTGTGGTATAGGGACATTTCATTAGATACCAGCTTGGATTTATTCTAGTAGTACATCCAAGTTTATCCCCTCCAGTTTCCAAAATTATTAACTGCTATGTAGGAATGGTTAAATGTGAATCTCTACTTTTTTCCTTCCTTCACTTCTGAATCTATTATAAAAGTAATATATGATCATTGTCGAAAATAGGTAACTATATAGAAATAAATCACTCAGTCTCACCACCCTCTCCTCCCAGATAGCTCCTGTTACCAGTTTTATGTTCAAAAATACTTTCTTTCTTTTAAAAAATTATGGGCACCTGGTGGTTCAGTCCATTAAGCATCCGACTTCAGCTCAGGTCATGATCTCACAATTTATGGGTTTGAGCCCCATGTCAGGCTCTGTGCTGGAGCCTGCTTCGGATTCTGTGTCTCCCTCTCTCTCTGCCTCTCTCCTGCTCATGCTCCTTCCCTCTCTCTCTTAAAAATTAAAAAAAAAATTATGCCCTGTTTTTTTTTGTTTTTGTTTTTGTTTTGCTTATAAATGAATTCTTTCTTTTATCTCTGAATATTTCAGCCACACTTAAAGTCTCTTTCATGATTTCCAGTTTGAAAGTCTTTTACTGTCTGCTGTGATGATGGGTTCTTACCTGATTTACAACTGTGAGCTCATCTTCAGAGCATTTTCTTTTCTTTAGTGGAGTTCGGTGTATGCTGTAGGCAGTTCAGGTGTTCCTATGGGGCAGTGTTCCTTCTGCTTGCCAGATCCACGTGGTTTCATTGGTTTCTTAGGACCTGCTCTTGCTTGATTTCCCACTTCATTTCTGGTACCAGGAGATTTCTTTTGCTTGCTCAGGCTTACATACATATTGAAAAAATGCAAAGATTTATATTTTATCCAACATTTCTATGTGTTTGAAGCAGCAGGAGGAACTTAACCTATTGCCTCTGTCATTTTAGCTGTCCACTCTTTTTCTTTGTGCAGATATAGACTTTAAACAAAGTTGGGAATATATTACACATATTGATATCTCCTTTGTTTTTAACCTGATAATATATTGTGAGTTTTTTCTCATATTCTTTGAGGACATTACTTTAATTTTTATTTAAACAATTTTTTTTAATGCTTATTTATTTTGAGAGAGAGAGAGAGGAGTGCAAGCTGGGGAGAGAAGGAGACACAGAATCCAACGCAGGCTCCAGGCTCCAAGATGTCAGCACAGAACCCGATGTGGGGCTTGAACTCACGAACGGTGAGATCGTGACCTGAGCAGAAGTCCTACGTGCAACCGATTGAGCCATCCAGGCACCCCTAGTGGCTGTTTTATTTTTTATTATTTAGTTACTATTTTTTTAAATTTATTTTTTTAATTTACCTCCAAGTCCGTTAGCATAAAGTACAACAATGATTTCAGGAGTAGATTCCTTTTATTTTTTTAATTAAAAAAAATTTTTTTTTAAATTTACAAGCAAATTAGTCAGCATATAGTGCCACAATGATTTCAGGAGTAGATTCCTTAGTGCCCCTTACCCATTTAGCCCATCCCCCCTCCCACAACCCCTCCAGTAGCCCTCAGTTTGTTCTCCATATTTATGAGTCTCTTCTGTTTTGCCCCCTCCCTGTTTTTATATTATTTTTGTTTCCCTTCCCTTATGTTCATCTGTTTTGTCTCTTAAACTCCTCATATGAGTGAAGTCATATGGTTTTTGTCTTTCTCTGACTGACTAATTTCACTTAGCATAATAACCTCCAGTTCCATCCACATAGTTGCAAATGGCAAGATTTCATTCTTTTTGATTGCTGAGTAATACTCCATGGTATATATATACTACATCTTCTTTATCCATTCATCCATCGATGGACATTTGGGCTCTTTCCATACTTTGGCTATTGTTGATAGTGCTGCTATAAACATGGGGGTGCATGTGTCCCTTCAAAACAGCACACCTGTACAGGAGTAGATTCCTTAATGCCCCTTACCCATTTAGCCCATCCCCCCTCCTACAACCCCTCCCAGTAACCTTCTGTTTGTTCTCCATACTTAAGAGTCTCTTATGTTTTGTACCCCTCCCTGTTTTTATATTATTTTTGCTTTCCTTCCCTTATATTCATCTGTTGTATATCTTAAAGTCCTCATGTGAAAGAAGTCAAATGCTATTTGTCTTTCTCTGACTGATTAATTTCGCTTAGCATAATACTCTCTAGTTCCATCCACGTAGTTGCAAATGGCAAGATTTCATTCTTTTTGATTGCTGAGTAATACTCTATTGAGTGTGTGTGTGTGTGTGTGTATACATACACACACACATATATATGTGTATATATATATATATATATACATATATATATATATACACACACACACACACATATATATATATATATACCACATCTTTATCCATTCATCCATCAGTGGACATTTGGGCTCTTTCCATACTTTGGCTATTGTTGATAGTGCTGCTATAAACATTGGTGTTCATGTGTCCCTTGGAAACAGGATACCTGTATACCTTGGATAAATGCCTAGTAGTGCAATTGCTGGGTCATAGGGTAGTTCTATTTTTAATTTTTTGAGGAACCACCATACTGTTTTCCAGAGTGGACTGTACCAGCTTGCATTCCCACCAGCAATGCAAAAGAGATCCTCTTTCTCCGCATCCTTGCCAACATCTGTTGTTGCCTGAGTTGTTAATGTTAGCCATTCTGACAGGTGTAAGGTGGTATCTCATTGTGGTTTTGATTTTACTTCCCTGATGATGAGTGATGTTGAGCATTTTTGCATGTGTCAGTTGGCCATCTGGATGTCTTCTTTGGAGAAGTGTCTATTCCTGTCTTTTGTCCATTTCTTCACTGGATTCTTTGTGTTTTGGGTGTTGAATGTGATAAGTTCTTTATAGATTTTGGATACTAACCCTTTATCTGATATGTCATTTGCAAATGTCTTCTCCCATTCTGTCGGTTGCCTTTTGGTTTTGCTGATTGTTTCCTTCGCTGTGCAGAAGCTTTTTATTTTGATGAGGTCCCAATAGTTCATGTTTGCTTTTGTTTCCCTTGCCTCTGGAGATGTGTTGAGTAAGAAGTTGCTGCGGCCAAGATCAAAGAGGTTTTTGCCTGCTTTCTCCTCGAGGATTTTGATGGCTTCCTGTCTTACATTGAGGTCTTTCATCCATTTTGAGTTTATTTTTGTGTCTGGTGTAAGAAAGTGGTCCAGTTTCATTCTTCTGCATGTCACTGTCCGGTTTTCCCAGCACCACTTGCTGAAGAGACTGTCTTTATTCCATTGGATATTCTTTCCTGCTTTGTCAAAGATTAGTTGGCCATAGGTTTGTGGGTCCATTTCTGGGTTCTCTATTTTGTTCCATTGATCGGAGTGTCTGTTTTTGTGCCAGTGCCATGCTGTCTTGATGATTACAGCTGTGTAATACAGCTTGAAGTCTGCCTAGTGGCTCTTTTAAAAGGGTATTTTGAGTAGGTCAGTGATTTTTCGGTTTAGAAGTTTTTTTCTCAGTCTTCAGGAGCTAGAGTGGCTGCTAACTTGCCCTTCTTTGTTATTTGCTTTTCCCATTCTGTCTTCTAAGAAAATCAGATCCTTAGGTGGAAGGTGTGTTTGGTGACAGGATGATGGGTGAAAGAGTGCAAATTGCAGAAGGTGAGCAAAGAGTTGAATTGCTCAATATAAGAAAAGTTGTTGGAATGGAGGTTAAGGAAAGAAATACCTTGTAGGAAGGGAGGCTGAGACCTAAAGAGGGTGGTCCAGGATTTGTAGCACAGAAGGAGGTGCTATCCCAGAGAGGAGTTTTGGGGAAAGATGTGGTAATGAAAGAAAAATGTGCCGAGTTTTGTCCAATGGTATGCATTGTCAATTTTCTTCTCCACCTCTCCACAAAATCTTAAGTAAAAAGTTTCTCATTAAATGCTTGTTAGGCTGGGTCTATTGGAGAATACGTTGAAGCTGATGGGCATAGTGTAAGAGCCAAGTACTGGATGGGGAGAGTCAGGGAGAGCTGGACCTCCTGAAGTAGCCCTGACAAGACACCAGGGTGCTGGACTAAGGCAGTGACAAGTGACGGTGGAGAGGAGGGGGTATTCCAGAATTTGGAGGTAGGATTTGGTGGTAAGTTACAGGTTTTTGCAGGGAGAAGGTAGTGGCGTCAAGATGACCTTGAGTCTTACAGTGTGAGAGACTGCATACATAGGAGATGTCTCAGATGAGTGGGACTGACCTGGGGAAGAAAAGTCACTGTTTCCAGGCTTGTAATTGGGGGTGTGAATGCTAGTGATTTTGAATGGATGACGTGAGCCCAGAAGGGTATGTATCTGTCTTGCTCACTGGACAGAAGAGTCTTCCCCATTGTTCCTCTTCTCTTATAAGGTCTGGGGTTCTGGTTTGGCCCAGAGAATGAGAGGGATTTCTATAACAACTAGCATTTGTCTTCTCAAATAATCGTATTGAGTAGGCCTTAGAGCTAACTTTGATTGAATTCAAGAAAATAAGGATTATAATGTGAGAGTTGTAAAAAAAAAAAATTATACCTTTACAACTTATTATTCAAATTTTCTTTATCCTTATTTACTTTTGACTCATTAAACTATCAGAAGTTAACATTTCCTATAGTAGTTGTGCTCTTGTTAATTTCTTCCTTTATTTCTAAAGTTATACAACCCATGGCATATAAACATTGATGTCAGTGTGTCTTAATTTTGACTGCATTTGTGGTTAGTGGTTTTTGCTTCAGGTCCTCTTTGGTTGTAAATACTTTCAACCAGCATTGCCAAAGACATGTTCTTGAGTTCTGAGCATAGCATTTACTCCTCAGTGTAGATGCCCGTTCTGTCATCTTTGGAGGAGTGTGGACCAGATTTTATAAATTTTATAAGTCATTAAAATTCACTGTGTCTCAGTTTCTCTGTTGGGAGACCTATGTCTAATAATGAGTTAAAGAGGTAAAATGGATGCTTGGAAAGTATAAAATACTCAATAAATATAAAGTACTGTTTAATTTGACTAATGCCAAGATTCTGGTGTGAGAAAATTTCCAGAGCTGGTAGTGGGCACTGCTTCCTTCCATTCTCCAAAGCAAAGGGTACAGATACCTCATAGTTCTTGGGCAGGTATCTAATTGCATTGTGGAAGCATCCATCTCTTATGAGTAACAAAGGCCCTAACCTGTTATGGTCAGCTAGTAGAATCCTTCTGTGGTAGCATGTAGACTATTAGAAGAATGAGAAAACCATAGACGTGTTAACTGTTGTACTCTTAAAAAAAACCGTGATGATAGTTTTAATTCTTCGTGATATGGCATCCTTTGCATTTGTTGGAAAATATTTTCTGGCACTAATGCTTTTTAGCCATAATTTATAGAAATTTGGGATTTTAGGAAAGATTTCTATGGGTGCTTGAAAACACACATATATGATAATTCCTTCCTTTGTCAGTTAATAAAGAGGGCAGAGTTAGTTTCTGCAAGTTGTGAAGTGCCTCCAGGTTTCAGCTCCTGACAACACTGTTTTAATTTATTGGTATAAAAAGTGAAACACTTCACGTTTAAACTGATGTGTGTTTTGGAGGCTAAAGCTCAAACCCTGACATGGAAACACCCTGGATAGGACTCCTCTGTTCACTTGGGCACAAGTTGGACAAGAATGTCTGTTGCTGTGAATCATTTACTTGGAAATTCTTGGGTGGAAATGTGGGAAAGGATTATAAACTAGGAAGTAATGCCTGGATTATTCTAGAGCCCTCGAAAGTGACTCACAGCTTCCTTTTCTCTGACAGCTCCCTGGTGTTTGTATTGAGGCATTTATTCTGAATGAAATATTTGGCATCATAGGCGGTTACAGTCTGGGTAATTACCTCCCTAATATATAATTTCCAGTGAATAAATAATACATGGAAAATAGGAACAAGGTACTTTTGTACAGACAGAAAAAAATGTAATGTAAAAGAATTCATACAGTTCTCACAAAACTCATTTAAATCCTTCCATACATTCTCTAACGTTTTAGCAAGACGGATCACACTGTCCACACTTCGCCCTAATGCTACCATGCTGGAAAGACAGGTTGTAGGGCAGCTTCTAATAGAGAACAATCACAGGGTGTATAACTTGAGATATAGGGGCAGAAAGAGATGTATGGAGACCACCACTATGAAACGTAATTAAGGGCCTGGACTTGGAAAACTCCCTAGGCGTGGATCCCAGCTCTGCCACTTACTGGGAAGTTTTGGGTCTCAATTTCTCTAACTGTAAAATGGGAATTATAAAATTACCAACCTCAGGGAATTGCTGTGTGGATTGAGACAATATATGTACTACTTAGAACAGTGTTTGGTGTATGATGAGCACCTATGAATGTTTATTACTATCAAAGGGGTAGGGGAAGTCTCCCTTGCCTTTTTTGGACTGCTGTTGTGTATGAGTGCTGTGTTTTGTGGGGTTTTCTTGGATGGAGAGTTTGGGGGAGATTTTATGAGTCTTGTTCATTTGACCTTCAGATGTTCTTAACTGGGTGGGATGAGTTCAGGTCAGGAGAAGACTGTTAGAATGGCATGCTTGCATTTGCTTGGGAGTCAGAATTAAACCTTGCTTTTTTGCATCATGCAAACACAGAGCTTGTGCAGAAGGCAAATGAACCTAGGACAAAGAGATTCTCTACAGCTGTAGGTCTTCTTGATACCCCCTGAACAAAGGGTTGGGCATGTGGCCTGAGCCCTGCCAAACAGACTAACATCCTGGGGATTAGACTGTCATTCACAGCTGGTGATGGTTGAAGCATCTGGAGACAGAGCTCTAAAGTGGCACATTGTAGTTTCCACTGCAGAGCTCCTTAAAACTGCCTGGCACCTGTCCTTCCAGAGGCTTCTTGTTCAGCCCTCCCTTCCTCTTTGAGCCAGAGTGTTCCAGTGTGTTCCTTTTTGGGCAAATTTTGCCAGTCTTTGTTGCTTACAATGAAAATACCTTAGCTGGCACAAATACCAGGTAGGAAGATTAAATGTTTCCATCGTCAATAGGTAAGGGGATACAGGTGAAGCCAAAAGTCTTGGAAATCATAGAAAATTCCTTTTTAGAGAGTATGGCTTACAGTGAGACAGTAAGTTGTTTTCTGAGGTGCATAAGGAGTGAATTGTTGACCTATTTGAATGGAAAAAGAAAGAATCTTTGGGCTGGCCAGCATTGGCCTGCTCCGATTAGAAGATGTAGCATGCAGGCATCTTTGGAGATCGCAGGGGTTATTTTTCATGTCAGAAGTAGCTATTACCAATAGGCAAAAAGACAAGCTTGCTTTATTTAAATAAGATGATCTTCATTGTGCTTCATGGTATAGTGCCAGGAACTAAAAATTTGTATTATAACTTCAACATTAGGACTGACTTAAAAAAAAAAAATATATATATGCAATAAACTGAAGAACTGTAACACCCTTTTGTGGAAGGATTTAGAAATAATAGAATTAGTAAAGATATTAAGTGGATTTCTTTTTTAAGAAAAAGGCTTTCAGAGGAGTGACATCTTTTGAATAAGATCACTCACCATCACTGTCACCAAGAGGTTAAAAGTAGAGTTTTTAAGTATTTATATTGTATTGTATCATTTTACCACCTTGAAATTTTTAATTAGAGAAGAAATAGAAGATACACCATTGCTCTCAAAAAATTAAAAATTGCCAGGTGATAAGGTGCTGTAATACAATATAGATACTAAGTCTGAGAAATTGGAGTTATCTGAGTACTCTGTGGGGAGACCACTAAGAATTTTCTTCCTTAGCTGCAATTTTCATCTTTCTTTGCCTTTTCCTGTTTCAAGGTTCAGCTCAGATGGCACCTGCTCTGTAAAGTCTTCTTTGAAGACTAGAAGCCGTCAGAAGATTCTTCCTTTCCTACTTATTTCATTCTGGCTTGCATTGTGGTTCTGGAGGTGGCATCCTAGCTCATTTTGAGGGCTGACTCTTTGGTAGGGGCTCTGTCAGGGGCCATGTTGAAAAGGGGACCCTGAGGCAACTCAAGGCCTTGTGGGAAAGAGCTGTGATTGGTGAATGACGTCTGCAGTGGGTGAAGGAGTATCATGTGCTTGCCATTGCTGTCATCTGGGGTTTATTGGCTCCCTTACTAGATTGTAAATTCTTTGAGAGCCAGTTCCATATGTGAGTCACCAGTAGATTACCTCCAACATTTGGAACAACACCTAGCACCTTAGATGTTTCCAGCAAGTGTGCTGAGACGCAATGAGGCCAATGGAGAAATTTATGGTGGAATTTGAGCTCTGCTTGGAGGGCACATGAAGAATTGAATGTGAAAGAGTAGAGTTTCTCGGGACAGGAAAAGACATGAAGGGAAGTTATGGGACAACCAGGAAGAGGCCTTGGGAGAAAGAGGTCTTTCTCAGGGTAGCTTGGGAAAGAAGAATTGTTAACAGGGAGGGATTGGAGTCTGGAGGCATAGTTTTACAGCCAAAAATTATTGAGGCTATATTCTGAAGAAGGAAATGGTAGTATTAAGGAACAACAACCAAAAAGAGAGAGAGAGAGAGAGAGAGAGAGAGAGAATTATGGAAGACATCAGCTTTTGGAATGGTTTCTTCTAGAATTTAAAAATAGAGAATAATTAGGCAGCTTGTATAATTTCGAATAGTGATATAGTGACATCTCATGGAATGATTGTAAACTGGAATCCAAAACAACAATAAAAGCAGCAAATAGATTTGATTTAAAAACCTGTTGTTTCTAATGTTCCTACTTAAAGTTTATTTCAGGCCACTTTCTTTCAGCATCTGTAACTACATTAGACCACTAATCATGTAAAAAAAAAAAAATGCCATTACAAGGCAAGATGGAGGGATGCCTCACTGGCTCAGTCGGAAGAGCATGCAACTCTTGATCTCAGGGTCATGAGTTCGAGCCCCACACTTGGTGTAGAGATTACTTAAAAATAAATAAATAAACTTAAAAAAAAAAAGACTAGATGGAGAGTTTTGGTTTTTTCATCTTCATTCATTCCTGAATTCCTGTCTGCCATATATCTTCCTTGTTCCCTTTGTACTTTGGAAGCACATTACTGTGCCATGCAGCAAATTATAATGTGGGTCCCACTGAGGTTTAGATGAAGTACCCCTTTGGAAATTGAACTAACTTACAGGGTCTTGATACTTGGGGGTACCTGCTTTCAGTGAGCTGTTGGATAAACCTGCAAACATCTTAGATGTCTGTTTTTTTACTGTCAGGTGTTTGGTAAGTTGCTCTCCCCACCACCCCGCACCCGCCCCGTTACCTGCACTGCATTAGTAATTTCCTGACTTTAATGATTTCTTGACTGAATGTTTTTTTACTGTAGCTGGATTGCCCTGCCCTGCCTCACAACAAAAAGGCCTGCCATTCCGCATAATATATTACTACTGAGTTTGTCATCTTTTTAAAAAAAATTTTTTTAATGTTTATTCATTTTTTGAGAGAGAGAGAGAGAGAGAGAGAGAGAGAGATGGGGGAGCAAATGGGGGAGCAGCAGAGAGAGAGGGAGATGCAGAATCCAAAGCAGGCTCCAGGCTCTGAGCTGTCAGCACAGAACCCGATGGGGGGCTCAAACCCACGAACTGAGAGATCATGACCTGAGCCGAAGTCAGCAGCTTAACCAACTAAGCCACCCAGGCTCCCCTGAGTTTTTCATCTTTACCTAGAAACGAATTAACAGAAATGGGAAGGAGAATCTTTCTGGATAAAGGGAAGGGAAAAAAGGTACAGAGAAGCCATAAGCCTGGGGCCTTTAGGCTATGAATGTAATCTTCAGTGCTGCTGATTGCTGTGGGAGGAACCATAATCTAACTTTTTTGTACTTCACTAGTGCACTGAGCTTTCTGAGATCAGGTGTGGTGGTGGTGATAAAATACAAATTATGACAAATACCAATGATACTGTGATAGTGTTGAGTGGTGACAGATGGCAGCTACAGTTGTGGTGAGCACAGCACAACATATAGAGATGCTGAATCACTATGCTGTGCACCTGACACTAATGTAACATTGTGTGTCAACCAAACAACAACAACAACAACAACAAAAACCTTAAAACTATTATGCTTCTTATCTACATGTAAACTTAGAAAATATAATTATGATTAATTTTCTTTCCCAGTTCGGAATGTTTAAATATTTTCTATTGTTTGAGGAATTGACGCCCCCCCCCCCTTACATTTTCTTTTCGTAAACTATGTCTGTTATTACTCCTCATATATCAGTTTGGACTCTTGGTTGCAAGCAATAGAAACTTAGTTTAACTGGCTTTAAAGAAAAATTGTTTCAAGTAACTAAAGACATAAAGGCTTTAGCCCAGTGGGATTTAGCACTTAACTCTGCCCAGACAGGTTTTCTCTTCACCCACTGGCTCTGCTCTCTGCTATGTTGGTTTTGGCTTAATGCTCTGCTTCAGGTCTTCCCCTTCTGGAGGCAATATTGATGTGGCTGTTCTGGCCTGTACTTCTTCATGAAAACTGATCCAGGGGAGTTTGTGGGACTCTTATTACAGAAAGTTCCACAAAAGCTTTCTTAATGTCTCATTGGCTCCAACTGTGTTGCATGCCTATCCCTAAACCAAATCCCTACAGCAGAGAATATGATGTATTGATTGGCTTGGACCTGGAACTTCACTCAACTGTTATATGTGGATTATATGGAATGAGCGGAACCCCAAAACTAAAATTGGTGCTGTTACCAGGAGAAGGGAAATGGTTACTGGAGAAGAAAACAAAACAAAACATTGGGAAATGATATTCGAAGTATTGATGGTATTGTAACATTATATGATAGCAGTTTGGGGAACATTACTATGGTGAATTTTCTCAGAAAGAGAAGTTCTAAAGTGGAGGTGGGAGTGGGGGAGAGTAGGTGGGATATAAATAATAAACGAGAAGGAAAAGATCCTGGGATGATGGGCAGGTCCAGTTACCTGAGCTGGGAATCTGTGATTAGTGGGCTCCTGACCTGCTGGCTCCTCTTCTTTCAGAGAAGCTGACACTTAGAAATATCCCTTACTGGGAGCAGGGATGTGGTGAGTGGTGCATAGCAGAGGTTGGGTTTTGACACATTAAGGGACAAAATGTGTTCTTCGGGCTTTTAGACTGAGCTAATGTTATGCGAGTGTTTCTAGAGAAACATAGTTCTACCAGGTTCCCTTGGGAGACCAAGTGAGGTCACATGGAATTAGGGAGGTGTAGAAGCGAAATTAATAGACCAGAGTTTTAATCTGACACACATGGTGTTTTATAAAAGGATTCACATCGTTTGCAAAAACTGAAAATAAAATTTCACATAAAAATATGGATTTCTGGCTTTTCTTTAAAAGTCAGAAGATGTGGTGACCTTGGGCCTGATTCCTGTTGGCAGCAGTCCACTGTGGCTCAGCAGCAGCTTCCCCTTTCAGAGCCCTGGCTGGCATCATGTACACATCAGGAAAAGGCTAAAGTCTAGGGAGTCAGATATAAGGGCCTCCGTCCTCCTCCAGGACTTCAGGAACCAGGAAGGCTTTTCATGGGCTGCTGGGCAGAAGTGTTGCTGAGCTTGGGGCCATGGGACAACATTGATCAGCTGGTCCCAAGAACTGATTCCCACTTGATAGACTGTAATTTCCTCAGCTTACAAGTTAGCTGCATTCACTTAATGTTGAACTTAGAGCTTGAGACTTCAGGAAGGTACTGGGGCCTGTCTTCCCCTTTCTTTCACATCCCCAAATGGTTCCAATCAGTCTTCTATGGATAGTCTTGACCTAAACTTTGACCAGTAAACTCTACTTTAGACCTTTTGTGTATACGTTTAATGCAATTTCCTATTTCTCAACTGAAAAATTACTAAGCATGGTTTGCACGTGCACAAGCATGCACAACCCCCTTCTAGCCTTCCTTCTCATATTGCTGCTCTATATACTGCTATTGCCTTGGCTGCAATTAGTCCAGAAACTTCCAACCTAGAATCACATAGTTTCAATGAGCTTGACAGTAAATAATATATAGTATTCAAAGAGGTCCCTTTAAATTAGATTTAAACAACAAACAAATTAGGGGACAATTCTAATTTGTTTATGAAAAGAGAAATAATCATAATATTCCTTTATATCATTTACCAAAAAATCAGTTTTAATTAAACTTAGGCATTTATAGTTGACCCCAATCAGCATTATATTAAGTATAGTTCTAGGGGCGCCTGGGTGGCTCAGTCGGTTAGGCAGCCGACTTCGGCTCAGGTCATGATCTTGCGGTCCATGAGTTCTAGCCCCGCGTCGGGCTCTGAGCTGACAGCTCAGAGCCTGGAGCCTGCTTCATATTCTGTGTCTCCCTCTCTCTGACCCTCCCCTGTTCATGCTCTGTCTCTCCCTGTCTCAAAAATAAATAAACGTTAAAAAAAAATTTAAAAAAAAAAGTATAGTTCTAGAAGAAATTAATTCTTATTAATCTTTAAACCTTCATGCTTAGTTCAAATTGTATTTGCTGAATACTTGACTAAATGATTTTAAACTCTCTTACTATGGGCTACATATTGAGGCTTTTAAGTGAATGGGTACAGAAAGGTCTTGGTGGCAACTTTAGCAGCCGATGAATGCTCAGGTCAGCACCAAACTCAGTGCCCAAATGTACAAATGCGCAGTAGTATTATCACTATAATTGTGGCTGGTCATGGAGATGACCATGGCAGTGGCTCATGCAGTAAGGCAGTGAGTGGGGAGAAGATGTAGGCAAGTCCTCTCTGTTTTCTGCTTTGCTCAGCAGATTTCCTTATTTAGACATCTGGTGTTTGCACAAGAGCATTGGCACTTAAAAGATTCATCCAGGGAAGAATTGAGGGTATTTACATACATACATATATATATATATTTTCACACACACACATATATATATATATATATATATATTTTTTTTTTTTTTTTTTTTTTTACTCCTTTGTAAAGGAATTTGGGGGAAATGGACAAAAATTATTTTTGAAAGATTTAGAAAAAACACCTGCTATATATAGCCAAGTGGGCTCAAAATTTTGAATACCATCTTTGTGCCCCTAATACTAGGTAGGGTGAACAGGTGCTCCGTAAGTTGTGAATAAATAATGAGTAAGTGGGTGAGTGAATGAAGAGAACCGGTGATTGAGGTATGGAGATTCTTTCAGTCTCTTCACTCACCTGTTGGTGACACATTTTGCACAGACAACTGTTCTGTTTGGCACCTTTTTACCTAGTACTCTCCCTGCTCTATGAAGAGAAGTATTACCATTAGTGAATTTTAGTAAATTTTCCCCACATGTGTAACACATTAAGGCTATTGAAAACATAAAAATCAGAAAACTGCATCTTTTACCTGTATAGAGCAAGAAGTGAGTTTAGGAAGGTGAATGAGATTAACAAAATGTGACTATCACAAGGCAGTACATGATCAAGAATAAGTTAATGCATGTGAGCTGAATAACATATAAGAGCCAAGGTGAAAACAGGCTATGATGCTAATGCAGGTGGGAAGGAGGTAAGGACATGAGTGTGGCGGGCAGACCATGGAATGGAGAGTAGGGGGCAGAAGGCACATGAATTAGGTGGTGTGGGGACTGATGAAATGGTTAATCCTTGGAACTGAAGCAGAAAAAATCCCCAACATTAAGATATCTGTATATTATTATTTTTTGTCATGTTTGTTTTTGTAGATTGCTAGGCCGCCCTTTAAAAAGAAGTCACAAATGAGTTAGTTTGGAACTAAGTGTCACTGCCTCACAGATGTGTTATACCTGGCTTAACTCTTCATATTGGTGCTGATTATGGTCTCTACGATTGTGCAGGCACTTAGGCAATTGGTTTTGCTTATCTGAGAATAAAGTTACATTTTTATAACAGTTACCCTTTTAAGACAGTTTGGGATTTTGCCAGTTTAGGCTTGTTGGCCATCCAGTTGATGACTTATCAGGAAAGTTCGCCAGCATAGCTGCCCCTTGTAAAATGAATTAAAAAAAATGGAGCTCAGTTCTTTCAGTGCAGAAGGATGCTCAGGAGAAATGTGAATTATGTCATACCCATTTAATAGCTTTCTCTGTCCAAAGAGGGGTCAGGCTGGTGTGTAATATTTAATAAAGTCAGTGGTCTCCCAGTTCATATTTATATTAGAAAGTCAGTAGACATTCCAGTTAACTAGAGAAAATCTGATGAAGTAACAGTTTGGTAGGGAAAGGAGAAAGGTTTCAGAATCTTCTTGGTCTCAAGGGCTGTTCTTAATGCCTTTTCGCTGAAACTGTTCTGGATCCTGGGGTTTTAGATCCTATAAATTATAAATGGCTGCTTAGACTAATTTGGTAAAGTTTTTAAAAAATTTTTGTAATTTTTTTTTTTTTTTAATTTTTGAGGGTGGGGAGGGGCAGAGAGAGGGAGAGAAGGAGACACAGAATCGGAAGCAGGCTCCAGGCTCTGAGCTGTCAGCACAGAGCTAGCTGCGGGACTTGAACCCAACAAACCGTGAGATCATGACCTGAGCCAAAGTCAGACACTCAACTGACTGAGCCACCCGGGTGCCCCAATTTTGGTAAAGCTTTTAGAGGTTCATGGAAGTTAGAAATTTGAGGGAGGATAAAAGATCAGATCCCATTTCATCTAATTGGGAAGTTCATTTTTAGAATATACTTCCTTAACTTTCTAAATATATACTTTGTTATGTCAGGATACCCTTGAGGATTAGGAGCGGGGGAGAAAGACTTTAATTGGTGAAAGAAAGTTTTTTAAATTATATGGGCTAAAAAAACAAAGCGGAGAAGGAAAGCAGTTTTGGAATTACTGAAGAAATATATGGCACATAACAAAATCTATGGGAAGATACATCTGTCTATAGAATTCAACATAACCTGCCCTGTTGGTGAGTCTCTGGTCAGTGATCCTGGCTGCCTTTGGGCTGCATCTTTCAAGATGACTCTGAAATACTGTGCTCTTCTGAGCTGTCTCAGGCATCCAGGTAGGACTCCTTCCATGCCAGGTGTTTGGAAACTGGTTAAATGCTGTGTTCCTCATTTCTAAAATTGCAAAGTGAATTCTAGTAACTGCCTTCTGGAGGGTTTCAGGACTGACAAATGATGTGCCTGATAAATATGAGTCGATCTAGCAAGAATTCTTCCTCCGAAACTTTACTAAGAATTTTACAAAGGCAGCTTTCTTTTAAAATGCAAATTTTTATTTCACAAGTATATAATATATACTTTATATATTATTACATAAGTAATGTGTATTATTATTCAAATACATATTTATGTGTTTATATGGCTTGTGACCACATTATATTTGGGAGACTGCAGAGTACCCGGACCTAGAGACAAGAATGAAACACAGTTTGGTTCGATGACAGCTTAGTGATGAAGCAATGAGTTACTCACTTTCACACCTTGAAAAAGTTACTCATGACTATTTAATTTATTTAAAAATTAAATAGGGGCACCTGGGTGGCTCAGTAGGTTAAACGTCAGACTTCAGCTTAGGTCATGATCTCACGGTGTATGGGTTCGAGCCCTGTGTCGGGCTCTGTGCTCACAGCTCAGAGCCTGGACCCTGCTTTGGATTCTGTGTCTCCCTCTCACTCTGCTCCTACCCCACTCATGCTGTGTCTCTCTTTCTCAAAAATAAATAAACATTCAAAAAAATTAAAAATTAAATAGTGGGCAATGGTATATTTTTTAAAACCCAAAGATTTAATTATACTTTAATTAGAACCAGGCCCCAGAATAACTGTAAGGTACAGAAATTTGGGGAAGAACCCCCCCAAATTCCCAAGCAAGTATGTATACAAGTGACAAATGAGCCGTAACACTCTTCAAGGACTTCACACAATTTAAAATGATTTTTAACTGATCAGTGCAAAATGTTAATGAATAAATTATTTGAAAAATTATGTGCTTACTTTATTCTTTTTGTGGACATTATTCATGTCTTAACATTTTACTTCCTGACCACGTCCTTTACATTTATAAATGCTACCCTTCTCTCAAACTTGAAATGTTTATTTTACTGAAGGAGTGGGGTAAAATGTAAATGAAAATTGTACAGGCTACCGGGAGACATGTATGCCCTGTGTAAGGACAAGGCGTAAAAGACAGGCATTCCTTCCATTCCTTCCCTCTGCGGACTCTCTTATTGTCTGGCCCACCTATGCTGGGAAATAGTATTATGGGGTATCTGTTCCTATTTGTTCCTTGTCAGGCAGACTTCTCAGGTGATTTCTTCTAGAGATTTTACTGCCTGTGTATTCTGTATTGCTTAGATAAATGTTTTCAAAAGGCTAATGTTCTTTTTATGACATTGTTTTTTCTAGCTATAAAGACCTGAAGGTAGTCTTTTCTTCGAAGATGGAAAACAGTACCACTACCATTTCTCGGGAAGAGCTGGAAGAGCTACAGGAAGCATTTAATAAAATAGGTATGCTTGAGAAAAACTAAATACGACATTGCTATTCTGCTTGATGTCAGACTTCCAGGAATGGAATACCCTCTATTGGTTTTACTACCACCCATTTACCCCTAGCTTTATCCTGTTTCTCCCCCCCACCCCCATCTAGGTTTCACTGGATTCTTTCTTTCTGAAAGATAAATTAAGACTGGCTTGAATTTCTAAGAGAATTGGACTTTGAATTCTTTGATAATTTCTTTGCTGAGAGTAATCCAGGTTAATGAATGACAGTGTAACTGAATACGTTTAACATGATATCCTCATTACAGAAAGAAAATATAGAAACACTTCCTTGTTTATAAACTGAACTCTGGCCTTCACGTTTGTTGCTAACAGTAACACTTTCTGACTTCGCGCAGAACATTTTAAAATCTGAATATTGTTTTTAAGGGCTGTGTGTCTTATTTTTCTTCTTTCACTTTTTAAAGCCATTCATTGTTTTGTCTTTATAACATTATCATTTGATGGCTTTGTATTTTTCTTCCAAAAAAAATTCCCTCATACTCTTTTGGATCACAATTCTTCTGCGCTTTGCTCCTAGGAAACCTGTGGCAAACAAGAAGATAAATATCTTTTGCTCTAGTCTGCAAACGCATGCAAGTGAAAGGCGAGCCCAGTGAAAGGATCTTGGAATGGTGACACTACCAATCCTGCTCATCCCATAGTAGGCTCCTTCTCTGGTACAGAGGAGCAGTCTGTGGGGCGCCTGGGTAGCTCAGTTGGTTAAGCATCTGACTTCAGCTCAGGTCATGATCTCTCCGTCCGTGAGTTTGAGCCCCGTGCCAGGCTCTGTGCTGACAGCTCACATTCAGATTCTGTGTCTCTCCCTCTTTCTCTCTACCCCTCTCCCACTTGCACTCTTTCTCACTCTCAAAAATAAATAAACGTTAAAAAAAAAAAAAAAGACAGTCTGTGAGAAACGGTCAGATAATAGACTGGGGTGGACATATGATCACAGTTGATCTTGTGCCTAGATTTCTCACAAACCTAGTGAATCATGACTAAAATTCATGTAAATGAGATGTGGTACAGAATTTTAGAGACCAATATAAAGAGAAAAGAAAGATTGAAGTTTGAAAAAGAAAGCCTCTCCAGAAAGAAAAAGTAAAGCTGTCAGGAAGCTCACAACTTACACATTATTGCTATGAAGTGAAGTGAGTTGTACAAATCTCTGGACCCTTCCACTTCTCCCTGCACAGCCATCCCCAGAGTAACTCAAACCTTCCGAATACAGTCTGCGTGGTGGCTGAATTAGGCTCATAGTGAATGCCTTAATCTCGTTTTTTTTTTTTGTTTGTTTTTGTTTTTTGTTTTTTTGAGGACAATATATTTGTCATTAGAGCATTGCATGAATATGGTATGGCCTCTAAAAGATTATTTTTAATAATAAATTTTATAGAGTATTATATGCAGTGCCCAGAGTCTTTTCAAGACAAAAATTAGGCAATTATTAGGACATTCTGCTCATTTTGAGTGTTGAAACAGAGGAAATAATAAAAATGTATCCCTAGTCTGCTATTGGTGTTATTTTATAGGTGCAGTTTGGTAGCTTGAATAAAAGTGCTGCCTAGGTCTTGGTAGAAATGAATGAATTAGTAATCTCTTCTTTGTTTAGTACATGAACTTTACTCTTTATGACTCATGGACATATAATCCTGCAATATTTATTTAATGATATTTTGAATAAATAATTCACTGATGGAACAAATCTGACAGCCAGATAATTTACTCTGTATGAAGGCAGTGCTAACACTAGCATAATATGTACTAGCTTTATTGACCAGATAAATTGTTCCTTAAGAACCTACTATTCCCTCTGATAATTTGTACGAAACAACCTTTCCCAGAGGCAGAGGGACATGCCCATCCAACCTTACTAGATGGGATATTTTGGGGTCTCTAGGGAGAGATGAGAGGTGAAAATATTTGTCTTTTTTTCTTTTTTTTTCCTTTGTAAGTTATGGTAAAATAGACATAAAATTTACTATTTTAAGAATTTGTAAGTGTCCAGTTCAGTGGCATTAAGTACATTCATGTTGTATGCAACCATACCACTATCTCTGTCTTTAGAACTCTTTCATTTCCCTAAACTGAAACTCTCTACCCAATAAATACCAACCCCCATCATGAATAACATTCTATTTTATGTCTGTACCACATTTTGTTTATCCATTCATCTGTTGAAGGACATCTTGAGTTGTTTCTACTTTTTTGCTACTGTAAATAACGTTGCTATGAACAACATTTGTCTATCTCAAAATATAGGAAACAATTCTGAACTTGTACTAAATAATGATATTTTGCTCTAAGTTCGAAGAAAGTGATATTTTTATTGCAATGTCCAGTAGTTTAGCTTATTAGCTGACTTTTGAGATTATAGCAGTATTTTGGTTATTGGTAGATTCTATTTTAGAAACTTTCCACTTGTTCTGCACACTATTAAGTCTAAAAGTTTTTGTCTTTATAATTAATTGAGTATAGTGAGGACAGCTCTTTTACTGAAAGGAAAAAGTAAAATACAGGAAACATAGCAACTGTTACCAGATGAACAAATAAAGCCTATATAACAAGGTGGATCCAGGCAACTAATCAGACAGTCCAAAGCCATGTTGCCAACTCTGGGCAGAAGTGTTTTGTGTTGCCTTTGTTCTGTGTCAAGAAGTGTTATCTAGTCTCTAGGGAAAACCCAGGGAAGGGAATCTCAGCGATAACGTGAAAACACCTGGAAACCCTTCCAAGAGTCCAAATATAGGTGTGAAATTATTTCTTGAACACTTGATGGAAAAACGCCATCAAACATGATTCGGCCTACATAATGGTATCATAAATACATAATGAAGAAGCAATGAATTATTAACAAATGAAACAGAAGTGCCACCAAGTGAAATGTAGAACAGAGATACCTTATGTGTATTTAATATGATGCACATATTTTATAGAGAATGTGGGGCCTGCAGATCCATTTTGTAAATTCTGTGAGGTTAAAGTCCGAATGGGTGTTCTGCTAAACCTGAGTTTTTCATCTGTCAGAGCATTGTTCAAACTGTGCACTTAAAATACACATGGTAGTCCTAAACCTATGGGGGTAAAGTCCATTTACTACGAATATTTTGATAAAGTGTATAGACTCCCTTGTACAGTTCAGGTGCAGGAGAAAAGGTTACTGCCACTTGTGAGACAAACCTGAAAGGTTCTACCTGCCTGTGAATCTCCCATGAGGCCTTCAGGGTGCACACCTTGAATAAAGAGTGCAAATGAGATTTGACAATTTGTAATTTGTCTTTACAGATATTGACAACAGTGGGTATGTTAGTGACTATGAACTACAGGACCTGTTTAAGGAAGCAAGCCTTCCTCTGCCTGGCTACAAGGTGCGCGAGATTGTGGAGAAAATTCTATCAGTGGCTGACAACAACAAAGATGGCAAAATCAGTTTTGAAGAGTTTGTGTCAGTAAGTAATTCAGTTTTCTGGTTACTGATCTTTTTGCTTTGAGAAGAGTTTTAGTAATGTCATTGCTCTCTGGTCAAATCTGGCTTCGAGACCAGAAAAAAACACTGCTTTAAAATGACGAGTAGGATGACAACAACAATAGTGTCCACAAATAATTCATAAAACAGAGGGAAAAAAAATTCTCAAGTTGTTGGAAGTCAGATTTAAATAGCAAGAGCTCATGTGCTAGTAAGACTACAGTTGAGTTCAGTGCTTATTGACTATCTGTGTGTATGCAATGTTTTAATGTCTCAGTACTTGGTCTTGAGAAATGGAATATTTTTATGTGTGACTGAAATAGCTAAGGTATGGAAGCTATACCTCCTGGAAACTGGTTATTTCCTCATGCTAAGTGATATCTTTAGTTTCAGCAAATACCGCCAGGTAAATCCCAATGCTGGCTATGATAACATGGTGTCATTATTAAAAAGTACCTCAAGGCTCAGGGAACCGAACAAGATGAAAAATAATACATGACTCAACTGACAAAAGAAAAGTAGATTGTAGCACTGAATATAGAATATGTTGTGTTTCAAAAGTTCAGGCCAAGAGAGATGGCCACACTGCCATTGCCAGCCAGCAGTTGAGTGAGCTGCCACACCCTTCCACCACCACCACCGCCATGACTGTATTTTTCATATGAAAATATAACCATTAATGTAATTGATTAAATATTTGTGAAATGTGAACTGTCTGGTTTTGCATCCTTTGTTCACTAAGCAAAGATTTGAGCTCCTTTCTTGCTAGGTTCTGCTAGGCACTGTGTGTGAATAATGCAATGAACAAAAAGAGAGATGATCCCTGCCTTCAGGGGCTTTACATGTGGGGAAGCAGGGTCACACAAATGGCTAAAAGAGATCTATGATAATTGCTATGGTAGAGCAGTATGGGTCCCTTGAGAGTTCACAGTAGAAGGAGCTGAACTTGCTGGTGAGGCTAGAGATCCCAGGGATGCAGAGAACGTGTCGGAAACTATGAAGACCGAGCTGAGATCTGAAGTAAGATGTTAAACAGGTAAAAGGGGGGCGCCTGGGTGGCGCAGTCGGTTAAGCGTCCGACTTCAGCCAGGTCACGATCTCGCGGTCTGTGAGTTCGAGCCCCGCGTCAGGCTCTGGGCTGATGGCTCAGAGCCTGGAGCCTGTTTCCGATTCTGTGTCTCCCTCTCTCTCTGCCCCTCCCCCGTTCATGCTCTGTCTCTCTCTGTCCCAAAAATAAATAAAAAACGTTGAAAAAAAATTAAAAAAAAAAAAAAAAAAAAACAGGTAAAAGGGGTTGAGTGGGAGAAATGAATGATGTGCGAGACAGGCTGGCTTCAGGGTTGGTGGATACTCTCAAGCACTTGGAAACAAGTTGAGCGTGGATGGGGGGAGATGGTGAAGGTAAGGAATGCAGCTAGAGAAATAAGTTGGGGTCAGGTCATGCAGGATCTTGTAGGATTTTCATTTTTATCGTAAGTACAATAGGAAGCCAGTGATGTAGGAGGAAGAGAGTGTGAGGTGACATGATCAGATGCGAAATTTTAAAAACTCACTCTGGAGTCACCTGCATGGCCCAGTTAGTTAAGCACCCGACTCTTGATCTCTGCTCAGGTCATAATTTCACAGTTCATGAGATGGAGCCCTGCGTCGGGCTCCACACTGTTGGCACAGAGCCTGCTTGGGATTCTCTCTCTCTCCTTCTCTCCACCCTTCCCCCCACGCATGTCCTCCCCCACCCCAAATGAATAAACTTTAAAAAAATTTTTAAAATTAAAAAACAAAAAACCCAAAAATACTTCACTCCGGCTGCTGCTTAGAGTACTGATTAAATTCAGTCTGGCCAGTCACAAGAGTGATTGGGAGAGGGTGTTTGTCCAAGCTACGTTATTTCCTATGACATCTGACTTATTTATTTTAACATGTATGCATTTGCAATGTTCAGACAAGCAAATATCTTCACTAAAGCATTTAAAAATCTTCATCATGTAGTTAGTTATTCTTTAGTTTTCAATACAAAAGATCATGGCAAGTGTAGGAGAATAATTTCAATGCATTCAATTTAAGCTTAATAATAACAAACTTTCTTTTAGTCCTTGCAGTGCAAACGTTTGTACATTTTGTGTTATGGGTAAAATGACATGAGTGCTGTCTATGCACACAAGCAATAAGGGTGAGAATCCCAGATGAGGATTTATTTTGATGTCATTCCAAATAAATAAAGAAGTCTAAATAACTTGTAATTCTTCATGTTGAAAGGTTTTTTATGATGATTTGACCAAGGTTCAATTTTACTTATATTCCATTCCAGCTGATGCAAGAGTTAAAAAGCAAAGACATCAGTAAGACGTTCCGCAAAATAATTAACAAGAGGGAAGGGATTACTGCTATTGGAGGAACATCATCCATTTCCAGTGAGGGCACACAGCATTCTTATTCAGGTAACTTCCAACTCTAAGTTTGATCTTTCATTCATTGACTCATTCACTGAGTCTCGTATTTCATCAAATCTAAGATGCCATTCATTGTAATTCACACCATTGTTTTATGTACCATTGAAAGAAAATCAGACTATAATGTGCCATCAAATTTGACATGCCTCTCAGTTTCAGAGCTGTCAGGATGAAAAATTGTAGAATCACTGAAACCAGTGGGTCCCTACTGTGTCAGGCACAGCACACAGCACACAGCAAAGAGATTAGAAAGAACAAAATAAAAATTGTTTACATTTCGGCATTGACTGTGTTCAGTCATGACCTCTGAATGGATTTTTCATCTTGACTGGTGAACTGAGTTTGCTTTTAGGCCTGATCTGAGAATTTATGGAGAGGTTTATTGCAAGGACGTTTTCCTTCCATTTTCCAGGACCTGAGATTCCTGATTATCAAGCAACTGGGTGACTAGAGAGCACAGTACCTGATTTGCTGAATCTGATAGAATCACTGGATTGTTGCCCGGTGGGAAATCCAGAGTCACATTAACTCTTAAGATGATATGTCTTACCCCATGTTAAGCTTACTTCTCGTGGGCGAGATGTCTGAGAACCTTTGGCCCAGTTCCTTTTGTCCATAGGAGTATAATTCGAACTGTGCTTTTTAAATTATTAACAAAAACTCATTGTAACTTTTCCCTCTTTTCCTTTGAGATCTGAATCTGTTAATTGTCCTCTTGATTGGTTTCCTTTCTAACTGGATTTTTCTATAGCAATATACTCACACTTTTCCCACGCATTGTAATTTTTTTCTATCCTTTTCCCACTAGAGAAGTGTGGTTAAAGTCAGTGGCCTGTAAATGCTACGTCTATTTTTTGATAGGGATTCAGTCCTTAATTCCATTTCTACCTATGCATTCTAATGAAAATGTTGTCAAATTTTAAAAGATTTTAAAAGATCTTTTTATTGAGATATAATATGCATGTAGCAAAGTGCTATAATCTTACCGGTACAGCTCAGTGAATATTTGCATGTGTAAACATCCATGTAACTGCCACCAGATCAAGAGAACACATTTCATCACTTTCACTGGTTCCTTCATGCCTCGAACAGGAACTGTTTCTCCCCAGAGGAAACCACCTTTCTGATGTCTGTCACCATATATATTTTTTTCTCATTTATTGTGGTATAAGAGGCACATAGTAAGAGCATACAGTGTACTATTTTTAAGTATATGGCTTGATGGTTGATGATTTTTTTTTTTTACATAGGAATATGTACATGTGTAAACGATTACCCATGTAAATATTACCTAGAACTAGGTGTGGAGTATTTAGTAGCTTTTAAAAAAGAGCAGCTTTATTGAGATATAATTGAGATGCTATGAAATTCACCCTTTAAAAGTGTATAGTTCAGGGGCGCCTGGGTGGCTCAGTCGATTGAATGTCTGTGCAGGCAGTGCAGAGCCTGCGTGGGATTCTCCTCGCTCCCTGCCCCTCCCCCACCCACTCTCTCTCTCCCTCTCCAAATAAATAAATAGACATTTAAAAAAGAAAGTGTACAGTTCATTAGTTCTTAGCACACTCACAGAGTTGTACAGTCATCACCACTGTCTAATTTGAGAACACTTTCATTACCCCAAGGAGAAACCCTATGCTCATTAGCAGTCCCTCCCAATTCCTCCTTCCCCTAGCCTCTGGCAGCCATTACTCTAGTTTCTATTTCTGTAGATTTGCCTATTGTGGAAATTTCATGTAAATGAAATCATACAGCAGTGGCCTTTCACTTGAGAGTTGACAGGCTCCTTCACTGGCATAATATTTTCAAGGATCACCCATGTTGTGACATATATTATATGGCATTTTTTTATTGCTGTACAATATTTTGTTTTTTGGATGATATCACAGTTTGTTCTTTTGTCTATTGATAGACGTTCAGGTTGTCTCGGCTATTATGAATAATGCTGTATGAACATTTGTATACACATTTTTGTGTGGACATATGCTTTAATTTATCTTAATACCTAGGAGTGGAATTGCTAGGTCTTTTGGTAACTCTGTGTTTAACATTTTTAAAAGCTACCAAACTGTTTTACAAAGTGCCGCATCATTTTGCATTCCCACTAGCAATGTATGAAAAGTTCCAATTCTTCACATTCTCACCAACACTTGTGATCGTCCATTTTGCTTATTATAGCCATCCTAGTAGTTGTGAAACAGTTTCTCAATCCCAGTTCCTATACCTGGAACATCTTTCCTTTCCCTGTCCATCTTAAAAATCCATCTTTAAAATCCATCTTTCAAATCGTACCTTCTCCATAAAGCCTTTTCTTGACCACCCCAACTGGAAGTGATTCTTTCTTTCTTTAAATTCTCTAAAACATTGCTTATATCTCTCTTGTGGTGTATTTATATCCCTTATGTTGTATTTCTTTGTATATCTTTATCATAAAGATACAAAGTTACCACAACTGGAACTAAAATGGAAGGTACCATATCCCATTGATGTTTAAATCCCTATATTCTCGGGCGCCTGGGTGGCTCAGTCAGTTAAGCGTCCAACTTCAGCTCAGGTCACGATCTCACGGTCTGTGGGTTCGAGCCCCGCGTCGGGCTCTGGACTGATGGCTCAGAGCCTGGAGCCTGCTTCCGATTCTGTGTCTCCCTCTCTCTCTGCCCCTCCCCCGTTCATGCTCTGTCTCTCTCTGTCTCAAAAATAAACGTTAAAAAAAAAAAATTAAAAAAAAATCCCTATATTCTAAGTCTCTGAGGAGGTATGTATGGTGAAGCAAGAAGATAATCTTAAAAGGCAGATTATGATATGTACAAAAGAGAAATATTAGTAACTGCGTCTGTGTGTGTGTGTGTGTGTGTGTGTGTGTGTGAGTGATAGATAACATTTTGGGAGTGCCTGCCAAATATGCCCTTAGGAAAATTACCTAATTCTAGGAATTGGGGAAGGTCAAGTCACCATATGCTACTCTGTGATAGAAATGGGAATTATGGGGCACCTGGGTGGCTCAGTCGGTTAAGCAGCTGACTCTTGATTTCAGCTTGGGTCATGATCATGGTTTGTGGGATTGAGTCCCACCTTGGGCTCTGCACTGACAGCACGGAGCCTGCTTGGGATTCTCTCTCTCCCTCTCTCTCTCCCTCTCTACTCTTGTTCTCTGTCTCAAAATAAACAAACCTTAAAAAAAGGGAACTATTTTCTTTGAAGATTTATGTTGTTAAATGATTTTTATATTTACAGAGTAATAATAAAGCAGTAGAACATTTTTCTTTTAAGTTTTCTTCCTATTCTTCCCACTGCTTAGCTCAACGATATTTTCTGTCTAAAGATCAGTGTACCCACAGAAGAAATGATATGTTGAGAAGTTGAGGATGCAGATGACTGAGAATCCTCATATCTAGACTTGCATCAGCTTTCTTATAGTAGGAATTCCACAGAAATGGAGCTGTTTTATTCATTCAAATAACTCTTGATTGAAATTAATATTTATGTCATAAGCCCCAGATCACAACTCTGTAAATTTTGGTGGGGGTTGTGGAGTTTATTGTTGTGGAAATTTGTTTCTTGTATTTTTAACCCTGGTGTGTGTGTGTGTGTGTGTGTGTGTGTGTGTGTGTGTGTAATCTGAACTCTGAGAGTCAGCTTCTGATTCATTAGCTTTCAGGAACAATATGTATTAGTAAAGATTTTAGAATCAAATAGAATATTTATTGTGCTCATTTAAGCTATACATCTTCCTGTCCCCTAATATATCAGATGAAAAAGTGGAATGAATTCCCCTTTCTCTTTAAGCCCTTATGCCCTCTTAAACCCTTTAGTATTTTAGTAGAGTTTTAATAATAAGCATTTATTATCTCTGAACATAAGTTAAAAAGTGTGTTTTTGTAGTATGGTTAATTTTGTGCAATGAGGTTTGATAACTAAGATTTTCTGTTTCCAGAGGAAGAAAAAGTGGCTTTTGTTAACTGGATAAACAAAGCTCTGGAGGATGACCCTGACTGTAAACATCTCCTACCCATGAATCCTCATGATGGCAGTCTTTTCAAATCACTTGCGGATGGCATCCTTCTTTGGTGAGTCAAACTTTAGGTTCAGGGAGATATGTTCTTTCTGTCTCCATTGATGAGCATTCCATGAAAACTACAGTTCTGCGAACAAGTGTGTAGGTATTAAAGAATTCATATTACACAGAAAATTAAGTACCAAAGTGTCCCCACATTTTTCTTCAAAAGCAATGTCTTCTTTTTCTGGTGACTTTTCCATCTATTTCCTTAATGATCCCAGGAAAACTTTGAGTTATTCCTCCGATGTATTTAAAAACATTCACAGGGGGCACCTGGGTGGCTCAGTTGGTTAAGCATCCAGCCTTGGCTCAGGTCATGATCTTGTGGTTCACGGGTTCTGCCCCATATGGGGCTCCGTGCTGACAGCTCAGAGCCCGGAGCCTGCTTTGGATTCTCTGTCTCCCTCTCTCTCTGCCCCTCCCCCATTCATACTCTGTCTCTTTCTCTCTCAAAACTAAACATTAAAAAAATAAATAAATAAAAACGTTCAAAGGGTTTTTTTTTCACTTTCAATAAGGGAGTATTGACTGGGACAGGGACATGAGGACATGTCAAAGAAAGATCTCATTTGTGCTTAAATGAAATTAATGTTTTAAATCAATCTTGTCATATCCTTGGCTCCTTGCAGTATGTTTCTGCTCACTAGGCTGTAAACTCAGAGCATTTCTTTGTCTCTGTTGTGTGTACTGTAACTATAGTTCCAGCATACTTCTTTGTACAAAGCAGGTGTCTTTTTTTTTTTAAGTTTATAAAAATAGAGAAAACTTACAAAGAAGAGAATAAGTATCACAGATATTCTTATTACCCATAATTATCTATCATTAATATTCTGGCATATTTCTTTCAGTCTTTTTTCTGTGTTTTTACTTAAAAAGAAAAAAAAACCCAACCTACCCTCAAGTACAAGGTACTAGTTTTTAGAATATAATATGTAAAATAGACCTTGACCTCCACCTGTAATGCTGATATCTTCCTCTGACCTTCAGAGGAGATTCTTATTATGAGCTGAATGGATATTTTCCTGTCTTTATTTTTTGTTTATTTTTATTTTTTATTTTTAAGAGAAAAAGAGGGCACAAGTGAGCAAGGGGCAGAGAGAGAGACAGAATCCTGAAGGGCAGAGAGAGAGAGAGGGAAGTGGGGCTCACCCAAAGCGGGGCTCGAGCCCACCCGATGCAGGGCTCGAAATCATGAACTGTGAGATCATGACCTGAGCTGAAGTTGGATGCTTAACCAACTGAGCCACCCCAGCGCCCCATCCTATCTTTATTTTAAAATGTAAAATAGATTCTAGGGGCGCCTGGGTGGCTCAGTCGGTTGAGCGTCCGACTTCAGCTCAGGTCACGATCTCACGGTTCGTGAGTTTGAGCCCCGCGTCAGGCTCTGGGCTGATGGCTCAGAGCCTGGAGCCTGCTTCCGATTCTGTGTCTCCCTCTCTCTCTGCCCCTCCCCCATTCATGCTCTGTCTCTCTCTGTCTCAAAAATAAATAAAAAAAAACATAAAAAAAAAAAAATAAAATAAAATGTAAAATAGATTCTAAAATCTAGAGATAAATTTTATATTAATTTCTTTTAAATGTTTGAATTATTGAAGTTTTAGAAAAACCATGTCTCTGGCTCTTTCTGCAACAGTAATTTTGACACTGTTGATACCACTTTATGAAACTTGGCTTTTTGAGGATTTCTTTGTTTTACATTTCAGATTGCTGAATGTTGATGGTCATTAAATGACATAAAGACAGGACTCACATAAAGAAAATGCAAGTTTTAAAAACTTAGGAGGAAATGCTAAGATTACTATTGTAGTGGGTGATGGATTTTTTTTAGGTTAGGGAATATTTCTTAAGTTTTAAAAAGTAAGTCCCTGATGTGAATCACAGTATAATATTTAAAGAAATGGATTGTTATTACTTTTCAAAATTTAACTGTTTTGTCTACTTGCAAAAACAAACTAAAAAGTCTTAAATTATTTAACTTAAGTTATTTATCTTAAATAAACTGGGAGTCTTAAACTAAATTATTGTCATTTTCTCTTTAGCAAGATGATCAACTTATCTGAACCAGATACAATTGATGAAAGAGCCATTAATAAGAAAAAACTCACCCATTTCACTATTTCTGTAAGTATTTGTCCTTTGCTAGTAATCATGTTACTGTGCTGTAAAATGTAAGGCCTTTATTAATGGGTGGTTAGGCCCAGGTGAAACCTTTTTTTACTCCAGTTTTATTGAGAAATAATTGACATACATTACTGCGATGGCTTGACTTACATATATTGTGAAACGATTACCACAATAAGTTCAGCTAATATCCATCTTTTCATAGAGATACAATAAAAAGAAACAAGGACAAAAATTTTCTCCTTGCAATGAGAACTCAGAGGATCTACTCTCTTAAAAACTTTCCTGGATATCATACAGCAGTGTTAGCTATAGTCATCATGTTGTACATTACATCCCTAGTGCTTAATTATCTTATAACTGGAAGTTTGTACCTTTTGACCACCTTTCTCCAATTTTTCCTCCCCTCACACTTTACCTCTGATAACTGCAAGTCTGATCTCTTTCTCTATGAATTTGGTATTTTTTGTTTTGTTTTGTTTTAAATTCCACATATAAGTGAGGTCATATAGTATTTGTCTTTCTCTGACTTATTTCACCTAACATAATGGGTTCAAGGTCCATTCATGTAAAATGTTTGATTTAACGTAATTTCAGTTTCCATAAAAACTAGGTTTTTATTAAATAAAATTCAGCTGCATTTTGTACTGCATGAAATTAAGATTCAAAGTGCTTTGAATGAACTTAAGGTAGTAGTATTCAAGTTATATAATTGTAATCATTCAGTTGTTTTTATTTATTTTTATTTTTTTAAGTTTATTTTTGAAAGAGAGAGTGCATGCACATGCATGTGAGCAGGGGAAGGGCAGAGAGACAGGGAGAGAGAGAATCCCAAGCAGGCTCTGTGCTGTCTGCACTATGGGCTCTACCCCACAAACCCATGGATCCAAAATCAAGAGTTTGACACTTAATTGCCTGAGCCACCCAGATGCCCCGAGTTGCTTTTCTAATACAATTTTTTCTTTTTTCTTTTTAATGTTTGTTTACTTATTTTTGAGAGAGAGAAAGCACACACAAGCAGGGGAGGGGCAGAGAGAGACAGGGAAAGAGAGAAACCCAAGCAGCCTCCGTGCTGTCAGCGCAGAGCCTGACATGGGGCTGGAATTCATGACCTGTGAGATCATGACCTGCGCCAAAGTTGGACGCTTAACCGACTGAGCCACCCAAGTGCCCCCAAGTTGCTTTTATTAACAAATATTTGCTTGATACTGTTGTTCTTGGTTGAAATAAGAGTACTGTATAGTTTTACCACCTGTTTTACTATTTCACAGAATTTGGGTTATTCTTTTTTACTATATTGTTCTGTAGTCAGCTTCTCCATTCAAGTCTTATTGAACTCAGGAATTTATAGTCACCACACTTTTCCCCTCAAAATCTCTAGAGCAGTGGTAGATATTAGTATTTACTAAGTACTATTTACCAGTCACTGTTCTAAACAAACTGATGAATTACCTCTTTGACTCTTCCCAGCACTCTTAAAATAAGATACCTACGTTTTTACGGATGAGAAAATTGAGGTACTGAGAAATTACCCAGGATATGATCCCAGTGGTCTAGATCTAGAGCCCATCCTTATAATCACTATGGTATACTGCCACTCTTGTATCATGGTAGCAATAGCAACTAGTTAATACACTAGCCACAGCTGCAGCTATTAAAAATGAGCTACTGCTAAGCTCTATCCTTCATTTCTATTGGCAAATACAATCCTTGATTCTGCTGAAGTTGTTTAGTCTCTTTTATGAGGAAGCTACAACCTTGGGGCAGTTGGTACATTGCCCCAGTTGGATTATTAAGGGGTACTCCCATTTCCTGTTATCCTTGAGAAGTATTGAATTGACTGTTGACTAACATGGCTTTCTTGTCTCCCACTTTCCAATAAGCCAATAATATTGCATAATCCTGGCAGGAATTCTTGAAGAAGCCATTTCCGATTACAGTTCCGAGAAGTTTATTTTCTTTCACATCTTGTGTCAGGATGCTTTGTTTAGTATCTAATGATTGCTGAAAATATTCATATATATCATAGAATACATGTGTCACATAATTTTTTATGGCACTGACCCTGAAATGCAGCGTTTCTCACTATTGTATAAATTTATTGTTTGGTTTTACTTTTAACGTTTGTATGCTGTGTGTTAAAGAAAATAAAAAATATTATCTAGCTATTTTGCAATAACTACAGGATGGGCCTGAGGCCTAAATCTTTTACAGTTTTATTTTTAGAGATAACATTCTTCCAATATGAGTAGGGGATAATAGTCTAGATCTTTAGGAGGCTTGAAAGAGTATTCCAAAATAGAATGGGAAAAGACAGATCTCTGAAAAGGAGCAAAGTGTTAATTTGGATATTAAATCTGTCATATTGAATCAGTAATTTTAGAGCTCTGGGAATAGATCTGCTGGGATACTACCAGTTTCCCATGAAACTTTATCCCAAAGAAGCCTCATTCAATTTGTAAAGGACTGAAAAGTTGCGATAATCTAGTTTTTTACCTCATGATGATGGGTTTATGTAGTATCGTGATGTATGAAAGAAGAGAAATATGATAGGATGAAATTGACATATAATATCTATGAGTGCAAGGGAGAGAGATTGAGTAGTAAAGAGACAGTTAAAACCATAGGTTTTTTTTTTCTTGACTAGGGTATTTTGCTTTTGTAAATACTACGTATATTTTAAAATCTGAATTTTCACAATCTATTGTTTCTAATTTACTTTCAAAACTAGTTGATAAGACTTGAAAAGTACTTTCTCACATGTATTTTTCCTTGTGGCAATTCAGGAAAATTTAAACCTGGCCTTGAATTCTGCCTCAGCCATTGGTTGCACAGTGGTCAACATTGGTGCACAGGATCTCAAAGAAGGAAAACCTCACCTGGTCTTGGGACTTCTCTGGCAGATCATCAAAGTTGGTCTTTTTGCTGATATTGAGATTTCCAGGAATGAAGGTAGAACCATAAAAAATATTTACTTTTCATTGACATCTACTTACTATGGGAAGAATTTATATTTCATTGTTTTCCTCTCAGCTCTAATTGCATTACTAAATGAGGGTGAGGATCTAGAAGAGCTGATGAAGCTTTCTCCAGAGGAATTATTGCTGCGATGGGTGAACTACCATCTGACCAATGCAGGATGGCGTACCATCAACAACTTCAGCAGCGACATTAAGGTTTATATTTTAATGCTCAACGTTGTGACATAAATAAGGACATAGAATGTAAAAACGCAAAAGGTGTTCAGACGTAAACTTGAGGTGTAATTCATAACGACACAGTGTAGAAAATGAAACTTTGTGTTTTTCTGTCTGAAGTGGAGCTCCCAATTATAATTGCAAAATCTTTTCTTTAAAAAAAAATGAGTTTCAACTGATGGTTACCAGAAAGAAAGAGGATGGGGGAATGGGTGATGAGCACCAGGTGTTGTATGGAGGTTTAGGGTTGTTGTGTTGTTGTATACCTGAAAGTAGTATTAACTGTATGTTAACTAACTAGAATTTCAGTAAAGGCTTAAAAAATAAAAAGGACAGAATACTCTTTTTGCAATAAAAAAAATTGGTTTATTGATATTTAAGAAGAAATACAACTAGCTGTGAGAAGGCACTGTGCTAGCAGATAAAGTACTTTCCCATTTCATATGCCACAGAAAGACTAAATTATAATGAAGATGTCAGTCTGTTAATTTGAACTAAAAATTCATCTGTTCACTGGACAAGAGGCCCTCGTGGACCTCTCCAGTCCAACACTCTTACTCCCACTTTGCCAATAACCAGCTAACAGAAGACCAAATATCTGAGGGCACAGGGAATCGGTAGACAAAAGGAATTCTTTAGGTATGTTTCTCAACCAAAGTAGCCTGCAATGCTTCCCTCCCTACTGGGAGAGCTTGTTGAGGAAACTGTAACATTCAGTATGCCTAACAGCTCTCCCATGGTCACTTCCCTGGCATGCATTGCCAAACTCGGTCCCTGTGACTCCTTCTTCTCTATGTTTCCCACCCTCCAACCCCAGACTAATCAGCATTAGCATTTATTTGTATTTTCTGTAGATATATTAACACCTTCAATCAGATTATGTTTTTGTCATAATGGGCTTAGATGACAGTCTCTTTCTTTGAAATGACATTATATTTCTCTTTCATCTATCACATGCTTATTTAAAATTTAATCACTTGATGATTATAAAAGAGCTGATATTCTGTGAAAAAAAAATAAAATTTTATTTTGGGGTGCTCTCTTATTTTAAAATTGATTTCATCAGATATTTATTAAACCCCTCCCGTGGGGTATTCTGCCAGGCACAGGGGATGCTTGAGAAGCTTACCAGTTACACAGGCAGGTACACACTAGTAGATGGATGTTTCAGTTATCTATTACTATATAATAAGCCACTCAAAATGTAATAGCTTAATTTTTATATTTATCGGTATACCCAGAAAACTTATTTTGGGATTTTGTTTTTACCTATAGGGAGTTTTTTCCCCTGTTTCTCTTCAATGCCTTAATTAATAAATGAGTATGTCAACACTGTTAAGAAGCATTATTTGGAAATAGGGAATCTAGAAATAAACCCCAATGATGTCTAATATGATGCTCATAAAATTATATTATGTACTGTGTATCTTCCTTTCAAAAGGTTAGGATGATACAGAAGCCCAAAGGTCTACTGCAGAAATAAATGAATTCACTTTACCCTTAAAAAAGAAAACTTAACAGCTTAAAATAATATTGTTTCTCATGATTCTGCGGGTTCATGCAGCTTGGTTGAGTGGTTCTACTTCAGATGGTTTTGGTTGGGATCACTAACTCATTGCCATTCAGCTGTCAGTTGGACTGATCTGGAGGGTGCACGAGGCCACCACTCACATGTGTAGTGCTTCACTGTGTCTCCATGAGGCCTTTCCACATGGCTAGACCGGGCTTCCTCACAGTCTGATAGTCTCAGATGGTTGGGACTTCCTACATGGAGGCTAACTTCAAGAGGGAGGAAGCAGAAGCTATTAAGGCTTGAGCTTGGAAACCCCAGAATATCACTTTCACTGCATTCTGTTGTTCAGAACAAGTTACAAGGCAGTTCTGAGTTTAATGGCTTGGAGGGTTAATGGCTGGAGGGTTCCAGAAGATAATGCTTGACCCTAATCTTAACCAATGCTGATGCTTCAGAGTGTAAACAAATGAAAAAGTGAGGAAGGATATTCCAAGTATAGGGAACAGTGTTGCTAGAAGCTTTGAGGTGCAAAACAGCATAGTGTATTCAGGAGCCTATATAAGTTTATAAGTAAAGTTACAAAGTTATTCCATTCTTCAAGATGAAGACAGTTTCTTCAGTTTGAGTACTGTTTTCCTAAATCAAATGATGCTTTTATTCATTTTAAAAGTTCTATTTCATTTCTTCCCTTGAAGGATTCAAGAGCCTATTTTCATCTGCTTAATCAGATTGCACCTAAAGGTGACCGGGATGATGGACCTGCCATTACCATTGATCTTTCAGGATTTAATGTAAGTACAGTTTTTGATTAAAATTTTTATTTCGATAAAATATACATAACAACATTTACCATTTTTTTTTCTTTTTTTTCAACGTTTTTTTTTTTTTTTTTTTTTTTTTTTGGGACAGAGAGAGACAGAGCATGAACGGGGGAGGGTGAGAGAGAGGTAGACACAGAATCGGAAACAGGCTCCAGGCTCCGAGCCATCAGCCCAGAGCCTGACGCGGGGCTCGAACTCACGGACTGCGAGATCGTGACCTGGCTGAAGTCGGACGCTTAACCGACTGCGCCACCCAGGCGCCCCCAACATTTAACCATTTTAAGTGTACATTTCATTGGCATTAAGTACATTTGCATTGTGTACAGCCATCACCACTGTCCATCTCTGAAACTTTGATCATTCAATAGTGAAATCTGTACGCATTACACAATAACTATTCCCTTCTCCCCCAAGTCCCTGGTAACCACTGTTCTACTTTCTATCTCTATGAATTTGACTAGTGAGTCCAGTCAAATTTAGAGTGTAATTTTCTATAGGCAGCATTCCCTGGTGGAGCCCTTAGCTCTTCATTAAACCTTGGCCCTTTGCTCTTCTCAAGTTTTTTCATGCCTTAGGCTTCACATCTCCATGCTAAGCCATCTGGCGGTCATAACTGAAGAAAAAGAATTGCAGGATTCTAATCTTGAGTATGTGTGGAATCAACCCTACATCCACATTTTCCTGGTGCAACATAACCGGAACTCACCAGGGTGCTTTTGTGGCTATCACCGTGTCCTAGGAAAGGGAGCAACAAGCCATTATTAGATTGCTAAGCAACTGATTATCAGTTCTTTCAACTTCTGTTCAGAAATCTACAAAATAAAAGATGGCTGTTCTTAGTGTTTACAGTGTAGGGAGGACTGATGCAGATCCTGACTCATCTAACACATTTCCCAGGAATCCCATTTTTTAGCATAAGTTGTAAATACTGGGGATGGTTCTATCTAAATAATAAAATCGATAAGACTATAGTTTGTATGATAATCTATTAAGTACTTTAAGTGCAACATCCATAATCATTTTAAAGGCAAATTGAGCCATTACAAGTTAATCATACTTTACATTATTACAATAAAACATTTGAGAAAGTATTGCAAAACTGCAAAATTTACAAATTAGTTTGAGTAAAAAATTAGGAAATTAAAAAACCTATGGAAAATTACAAACATAATAAAAAATGAATAAACCCAATATAATGTGCTCATGCCCCAGGTTCAACAAGTATCATCAACTCATGGTCAATCTTCTTTTGTCTATCACCTATCCTTCCTCTCCCATGTTTTTTTGAATCAAATCCTGGACATCATATCATTTCATTGATAAGTATTTCAATATGTATTTCTAAAAGATAAAAAAAAAAACCTTTAAAGATATAACCATAATACCTTATCATACCTAAAACATTAACAATAATCTGTAATATTATCAAAATATTTAGTCAACACTGACATTTCCAATTGCCTCATAAATGTCAGATTTTCTTTTCATAGTTTATTTGAATCAAGATCTAAATAAGATCCACATATTATAATTTGTTCATGTCTACATTAGGAACTTTTTATTGTTGTTTAATAGCATTGAATCTATCACTTTCTCTGATTTTGTTTACATTTTTACTTTTTTGTAACTGATGCATAGAATGAGGTAAAATTCTTGGTCATAATATACGCTCATCATGGACCCATTCATGTCCCTTTTTTTATTTATTTGTAGTTGTTTGTTTTAAAATTATAACAAGTCCGTCCGTATGAACCCTCAATCCAAGAAAGCTAAGACCTTGATATTAACTTACATTTAGCTCTATACTTCCCTATTCCATCTTTCTGCCTCACCTTAATATGATAATCACCACCTTGAATCTTATGTTCATTGTTCTTTTGCTTTTTTTTATATAGTTTTCTTTCAAACAAATATATTCCTTAAAAAATTACCTTTTTCATTTTACTTTTTAACTTCACATGAAATTTATTATCTTGTATTTAAATTACTAATACTTATTTTGAACATATTATATTGCTAAGAGTCACTCATATTGTTGTATATCACTGTGTACATATAACACAGTTTATTCATCTGCTTTCCTGTTGACAAGTATTTGGTTTGTTTCCAGGATTTTGCACTTGTGAAAAGTGCTGTCCTTCTGATTTTAATATGATTTTATTTGTATCCCAGCTTGGTTTTCATTGAGAAAAGAATTTATTGAAAATATTATTCAGGGTAGAATGGGTGAGACAACTAAGCCTCTTAGCCAAAAGGCACTCCAGTATATGGCCTTGACCAAATTATCAATAATTTGACCAGTAGGAGCTGTTTGATATGATATTTGAGAGTTTTGTTGAGTATTGCAGCAATGAGGGAGAAGTATTCCTCTGATCCCAGCAAGAAAACTCAAGAGAAATTGATTTAGAATTTCTGCACATTCTGACCTTATTTTCACCTATCATTTAATATATTTCCAGAAACGTGATTGCTTATAAATATGTATATCAGTAAACAATTATGCCAATCAAAAGTTTGACCATTTTTGTCTTATTTTGTTATTTAGGAGAAAAATGACCTGAAGCGTGCTGGATTCATGCTTCAAGAAGCAGATAAACTGGGCTGCAGA
Source organism: Panthera pardus (assembly GCF_024362965.1). Taxonomy (NCBI): domain Eukaryota; kingdom Metazoa; phylum Chordata; class Mammalia; order Carnivora; family Felidae; genus Panthera; species Panthera pardus. The sequence continues at coordinate 120,037,908 of NW_026526721.1, read as the reverse complement.
CAGTTTGTTACTCCTGCAGATGTGGTTTCAGGCAATCCTAAACTTAATTTAGCTTTTGTAGCTAATCTGTTTAACACATACCCATGCCTCCATAAGCCTGATAATAATGACATCGATATGAATTTATTGGAAGGTATGTTCTTTTTGCCTTAAATTGCTTCACTGTATGTATCTTCTTGTAGTGTTGACCTGCTTCAGTGTCAGAGGTAGGGAATGATGGTGGGAGATGAAGTTTACTGTGTGTAGGCATGTGCATCCATTAAAACGTTCAAATAGGGAAAGTGGTTATTGGTTTTGGTTCAGAGAGAATGCTGGGGTAAATCTTACTTGTCTGTCATTTCTGCATAAGAGTTTAGTGAAAACTATCATACGTTTAAAATAGTCTCTTAAATGACCACATAACTCCACCACCAATATGGACAATGAATTATCTATTGGAAAAAATAATCATTTTGTAGCTTTTTTTCTCCTTTGAAAGCTACAGTTTGACTCCAGTATTGTTCTCTTTTTAATGTTTTTAATGTACATGAAAAAATTTTAAATATTCATTACTTGTCATGTGTGGGCTACTGTTATCTGTCTCATAATTTATAATACTTTCCTATTTTGCTTCATGAAATGCAGATTTGACCCCTCCTAATGTAGGTACTGTATTTAGTACTTTTCTATACTCTAAATATATTCATTCTGAAATTCTTTTTATTAGTACTATTTATTCTTTCTATCTGAGTTGATATTTGTTTTTTGCATTGTTCATGCTGTGTTTTTTCTCTCTTAATATGCCTAAAGAATGATGACAAGGAAGAAACACAAATGAAACTTACTTAGAATATCAGAGCAAGGTTTGATTATGTAAACTCTCCACCGAATTTGCCTTCTATAATGCTGGGATATTATAGTTGTAAATACATTTAAAATCAGTTTTGACAATTGGATTTCATGATGTAAAGCCTTTTTCCCTCTCCCGTGAATAAACAAACTTACCTTTCAACACAAGTAATCTTTGAAAGGATCTATTTAGGTTCTATAACATTTTTTTTTGGTATTATTTAGCTATGGTACATTTCTTGAATGTCATTGAAGCTTATAGTATATGAATCATAACAACAAAAACATTCTCACCATCTAGTTCTTTGTCCCTATCTTTGTTTCCTAGCCTCTCTTCTCTTCTTCTCTCATTCTCACACTCTCACAGATACACCCAAACCCACAGTAGTATCAGAACTAAAGGTAAAAACAATGGCAACATTCAGAGCTAGGGACTGATCCTAAAATATTCTCACTAGTTGCCCTGGTTTGGAGAAGGCAGTCTTCAAGTAGGGATTCTTGGTGGGGAGAATTCGATGTTGCAGTGCTCATTCTCTCACGTTGCCCACCGTACTCCCTTCCCTCCCTGGGGAGATAGACTGAGAAATCAGTTTCATGTTCTTCTCTGACTGCTGCAACCAGAGGTCCAATTTCCTTGATGCTTTATAATTACATGTTTTTGATTAATGAAAAAAGTTTCAGATTTAATAAATATATTCTTTGAGGAATATGATTAATTCAGTTCACTCTTCCTGAGGTCCGTAAAATAAAGACTATATTCTTTACATAGATTTGTACTTGAGAGGGAGCATAGATAAAAGTGTATATCTTTCAGCAGAGACATTTAGGGTGAGGGATTAGAACTTTAAAAAAATTAAATAAAAAAGGAAGACTGCTAAGTTTTTATAAGTCTGGAAAATTTCAAAATCCCTCTGTATCTTACAATAGAAGGCATTGTTTAGAGTGGCATATTAAATATGATCTGCTTTTTATAGTCACTGAATTCTTGCTAGATATCTTTTCCAACTTGCTCGCTCTCCTATTTGTCATGTTTGAATTCTTTTGCTAGTGTTCAGCATGCTTTTGGAATTTTTCAGTGTGAATAGGATTGCTAAATATTTCCATTAGTATTTACTCTATTTATATAAGAAGATACTATGGGAAATATTTATCAATCATCTTTATTTATAACATATGTATATCCTGATACATTTGCCAAAAATGTATGTGACTTCGACTGTCATTGGAATTTTTCCTCTATAAATTTGTTTTTATAGATCCTTATGAAATTTGAAGCTTGACCTTATCACATCCCATATTCATATATTAGTATGTCCTCATTGGCAAAGAACTTGGTATGGAATTGAGAAAATTAAAAGCCCAACTAAATATAAAAACTTCACATTAAATTGAGCCAAATTCTGAATCTCAGAATCCATTGGTGGTGATAGAAAATATATAGGCCATTGAATTACACTTTGTTCAAACTATGGGTCCACCATTTAGTATCCGAGTGACTTCTGTCAGCCTTGGTTTTTTCATCTGTAAAAACAGATTAATAATACTAATTTTGAAGAATTACAGAGCAGGTTAAAATGACCTTTCATGAATGAAAGGATTGAGCATACAGTATGTGCTCAGTAATAGTCAGGTTGGGAAGAGGAAAACACTTAACATATCACTTAGCACATTTAGTGAGTGTTAAATATATGTTAGTTCCTTTTCTTTCCTCTTAGTCTGCTTGTAATATATTATGTTTTTCTGAAACTTTTTCAATTGCAGATAAGTTTGACCCTGAAAATGAAATGTCTTATAGTTCTTTCTATCTTTTATATCAGCAATTAAGATTTTACTTCTAAGATTGCTTTAGTTGTCTGCAATACAGACAACCCTTACAATCTGGAATACATATGTTTTTGTAATGCTTTACCATGGCTCTTGCACAAATGCATAGTGCTTCTGGCTTTGAGCATTTATTTACCAAGACAACTGGAAATGGTATTAGATAAATAAATGCTCACATATATAATCTATTTTACTTTCCAGGCATAAGAAATTAAAATAATAACTATAATTAGTAGAGAACAGTGGGAAGAAATACAAACCCCTGAAGCTTATAACAGTTTCAGAACTCAGTCAAAATATGAGTGTCTTTTTAATATTATTTGCTGTATTATCAGGTTCAGCAGAGTTTGCATATTGTTTCAATTGAAAATTAGACTGTTGTTACACTATCAATGTTTGTAATTTTAAAACAGAACTTGGATTTTCCTAGAAGGAAATAATGCAAAAATCCTCTAATTACTAGAAAGAAATCTATTATAGATTGTAATAAAGAAAGGTAAACTAAAAGGTAAATCCAAGTCACATGTATCAAACTGTTGATGATGGTATGTTTATATTTATGTCGCTTTAGGGAAAGTCAGATACTTAATTTGCAGTTGTTTAATAACTCCTATAAGCAGGCAAGCATGGTGTCTGGGAATATTTAGTTTAACTTGGTTAACTTTTTAAAAAAAATTTCACATAGGTTATTTATCATAAAGTGATAGTGGCAGATACAACAGACTGGCCAGTTACCTTTTATGCAGGCCAGAGAAAACAAAATTTAAGAAATTATATGGCTATATCATTTAAGAGGGCAAGAATTAAAGTAGATTCTGGGAAAGCTGTTAGGTATTAACGTAGAAAATCAAATAAAAATACAGTGGACAGATTATTTCCTGAACAGCTGTCACAAAACAACAACAACAACAACAACAACAACAACAACAACAACAACAAAACAACCCAGAATCTTTTAGAATTTACAAGGTTTGGTTGCTCTTCTGGGTATGCAGGTTTATACTGTCTGTGGCACTTAGTCTGAAGATGACTGCAGGGATGGCTTTACTGGAATGGGCCCTGAAGCTGAGACAGTTATAGATGTAGAGTGCCAAATCATCCTGGGAATCCCACATGAGTCAAAGTCTGGAGAGTGACCTGAACTTGCCTATGGTTTAGAGGTGATGAGAGGTGTAAATGTTCTAGCTTTTCAGGAGTGATGAGATGCAGGTTAGACCATTGCATTGTCCCCTACCTTCGCTGAAAACAAATAATATTGCAGACAGTCACTTAGGACTGTTTGTAATCTAGGGGATGACTAGCGTGTAGACATGGCAGGGAGAGTCCATCTTGCTGTCTGCCCGCTTTGTGGTACACTATAGCTCATGTTTTCCTTATAGATGGTATGAGCACTGCTATGAAGGGGATGATCAGGGAGGTTAGGTAATCACAGGTTAAATAACAGTGCCTGCTGGAGTTTCTTACTGAGGTGATCTTTGAGACCTAGGGACTTAACTATGATGTCTTTCTCTTAGCACCCTGTGTGTGGGGCTGTGCCCCTCATGTAATTTCAGTAGTGACAATCTAAAATAACTCAGTAAGCCTGTAAAATAGTTATATCCCTACATTGCTTATTTTTTTAATTTAATTTTTTATTTGAGAGAGAGCGAGCGAGCATGTGCCAGTGGGGGAGAGGGGCAGAGAGAGAGAGAGAGAGAGAGAGAGAGAGAGAGAGAGAGAATCTAAGCAGGCTCCACGCTCAGCACAGGGTGTGATCCCATGACCTGAGCCGAAATCAAGTGTTGGATGCTCAACTGACTGAGCCACCCAGGATCCCACTTCACTGCTTATTTTTATATTATCTGTAATTGCCTCTCCCCTTTATTGCTGTTTGTTGTGATGAAAATGTAGGTTTGTGTGTCCAGAAACTTCTCTGTGTAAAACCAAAACCTATATAAATTTGGAAACACTGCATTGGGAAAGGCATAGCTTTTGTTGCCTTGACTGCTATGTTGCCTTGACTGCTAAAAGATTTTGTTTCATTAATTTTTAGCCAATTCTTTTTGCATATAATAACTACAGATATGACCATGTAAGTTTCTCTGTTACTTTCTGGACAGAGAAACCCATAACTCAGTAGTTCACAGACATCAAGTTAGGACTCTAGATAGAGAAATTTAGAGCAAATGGAATTCTAGACAGAGGGCAAAAAGGGACTTTGGCAATAAGAGGTTCCCCCTCCCCTAACTCCCAAGAAATTGTACTATCACAGAAACCACAGCAAAATATGTATTGCTAGTTTGAACCTGCTGGGATGGTTTAAAACATATTCTTTGATGCCTTTTGTCCTGAATCATCAGTATGAAATTGTGTCTACTCTAGGAGAGAGCAAGGAAGAGAGGACGTTTCGGAACTGGATGAATTCCCTGGGGGTCAACCCATATATTAATCATTTGTACAGGTAAATATTTTATTGTGTTTAGCTTAATGGCCAGAGTCCAACTTTTCTAGTTTCAAACCACAGGTATGTTTACATTAGAACATTTTCTAAAGATCACGAGAATTTTAACCAACATTTAGAAATTCAGAATGCTAGGGATTGGCAATACGATGGATATTTGAAGAAAGTATTATTTTAAAAAGACCAGAATATGACAATATTGGTTATAATTTTTGATGACATAAGCAACCAACTTTACCTTTGGTAAAGATAATCCATCTTACTCTTTCATAATTATTGATGAGAAAAATAATAAATTGTTTCAGGGATGCCCATGTGTCTCAGTCGGTTAAGCATCCCACTCTTGATTTTAGCTCAGGTCATGATCTCACGGTTTGTGAGTTCCAGCCCCATATCGGGCTCCATGCTGACAGTGTGGGGTCTGTCTGGGATTCCCTCTCTCCCTCTCTCTTCTCTTGGCTTGTACTCTCTCTGTCTCAAAATAAATAAATAAACTTTAAAAGGAGAAAAATAATAAATTATTTCAACTGTAACAGAATAGTGATGTTTTACAAATTGTTCTTATCATTATATCAGTATTTTTAACTATAATTCACTTTCTATTTTTGCCAAAATCTACCTCAATTATTCTGTAATTTGTTGTGTATATTTTTATTTAATTTATAGAAATAACTTTTTATGAGTAATTGTAATTTATCTTGTCTTTTCTTCTTCAAAAGTGACAACACATTATCAACATTGGTAGGACTAAGAAAATATTTTACTGAATCATTTCCCACACTCTCTGGTAGTGCTAACAATGTGTCTTTCTAGGTTTGGATAAGAGGAAACTTTCTTCTTTCTTTATTATAGGATCTACCAGCCTGCCTTTAAAAATGCAAAAGAGGGTTGCCTGGGTGGCTCAGTTGGTTGAGCATCTGACTCTTGATTTTGGTTCAGGTCATGTGATCTCACAGTTTGTAGGATCGAGCCCCACATTGGGCTCCCTGCTGACAGCACAGAACCTGCTTGGGATTCTCTCTCCCATTCTCTCTGCTGCTCCCCTACTTGTTCTCTCTCTCTCTCTCTCAATAAATAAATAAACTTTAAAAAGTTGGTTCAGGAAAGCATCTTGAATTCTCTGGAAATCATTTCAAACTGTCTGGGCTTCAGTTTCCCTATTTGCAAAATATGAATAATGATACCATACTAAATAGAAATATGAATTCATTTAAAGTAAAAAAGAAAAATTCATGAAATAGAGGAGAGTCCAGAACCAATGCAAATACTTTAGTAATTTATTTATTTTTAAAAAGCTTTTTTTTTTTAAATGTTTGTTTATTTTGAGAGAGAGTGTGAGCAGGGGAGGGGCAGAGAGAGAGGGAGAGAGAGAATCCCAAGCAGACTGTGCATTGTCAGTGTAGAGACCAATGTGAGGCTCAAACTCATGAACTGTGAGATCATGACCTGAGCCAAAATCAAGAGTTGGTGCTTAACTGGCTGAGCCAACCAGGTGCCCCTTTAGAAATTTTTTTAATACAAAATTTTCCGTGCGCTTTTATAAATATCCCAGTCAGCTCTTAATTACCTTCATAATAGACTTTATTCTTCCATCATTCAGCACAGAGCCCAGTCCCCTTCATTGCCATAGGTGTGTGCTCAGAGTTGCAAAGTAAACTGTCATATGAATCTTAGCAAAACAACTCCACGAACAAGCTGTTGAGGGAGAAAAGCCATGCAATACATCATAGAGCTAGCAATTCAAAAAAATCAATTGCTGTTTCTTTACATCCTTAGCATACAGAATTGAAAACAGACTCAACGGATATACTTTGAGCACTTCAGAAGAATGTGTTTTTCTGAATCCAAAATACTACTATTCTTACTTTAAGAACGCCTACTTGCTCATAAATTCTTTCCTCTTAACCTTCATTATTTAACGTGAACAGCTGCCTACTTTGTAGCTATTGCGATTTTTATGAATTTTTAAAAAGTTTTGAAAATCATATGTAAGTAATACATGCACTTATTCTCACTGTACAAGTTTCAGGAAGTATGTATGTAGAATAAAATAAAACATGCTGATACTTTCTTTATATCTCCTCTATTCCTTTTTTCCTGCCCAGAGGTAATTGCTATTAACAGTCCATAGCACATATAGATACTTAAATACTCTCGATTTTGAAAATAAATTTTATACATAGTAAACTGCATGTAGTGTTCTGCCACTTGCTTTTTTGAGTATAATATGTCTTGTAAAACTTTTCATGTCCATACATAGAGATATACCTTATTTTTCATGGTGGTCCAGGAGTCAATAGTATGGATAGTTTATTCAACAGCCCGCTATTGCCAGGCATTTAAGTTGCTTCCAAATGTATGAATACTGTCGCAATGAATGTCTTTGTACATGTATCTTTGTAAACATTTAGAAAAAATTTTGGACAGATTCCTAGATTAGAAGTTCTGGGTTATATGATACACCCTGTCATTTTTTTTAAGCATTAAATGACCCTGTTGTATTTTTGAAGACCTAAGCCTATCTCCATTGTGCTTAATAAAATTCCTCCTCCTTTGTCATCTTTTCCTCTTGTTTTAGTGACCTTGCAGATGCTTTAGTGATCTTTCAGCTCTATGAAATGATCCGTGTGCCAGTCGACTGGAGCCATGTCAACAAACCTCCTTATCCTGCTCTTGGAGGGAACATGAAGAAGGTGAATGAGATAATCACCAAATATGTGTTATTATTGTTCTAATATAAACCAGAGGATTTGGAGTTTCATAAAGCTTGGTAATTTGTGGTCTGTCTCCATGACTCTGATTCAACCCAAAATGTGTTAAGCTTACTAGGCCTTTTATAAGTGTGCTTTAATAAATGTGTGGAAAGATGAAGACAATTCTCTCAGCCAGACACTTTTACTGTTTTTATCTTTAACAGGTTATAGTACGTAATGTTCTTTGAGGTACATCATAAGTGCATTCCTGTTTTATAAACATCAGAACTTGCTAAATCTTTACTGGTTATTTTGTTAATATCTTTCAACAGATATTTATTGATTACCTACTACCTGTACAGTGCAGTGTAGGGTACAAAATAATACAAGGCATGGTCCTCAAGAAGCCTAAAAAATTAGATATGTGTGTAAACAACTACAATATAGTGCAGAATACATAGAAGTAAATATGAGTTCTAAAAAGGCCACAGGCCACGCTTATTATGAGAAGCTTCATGCAGGAGGTGTAATCTGAGATACGAGTTTGAGAAATGGATAGAATTTTGTGAGAAGGGAACTGGAGAGGGGCTGAGGATGAGGAAAAGGAATAGTGATGGGAAAATATAAAATGCGTTTCTGGGAATTGGGGAGAATAGGTTGGCTATAACAGAGGATTCCGATAGGTAAGAAGTATGAACACTAAAAATTTTGATTGGAGCCAGATGTTGAGAACCTTGAGCTTGTGCTTTACACTAGAAACAATAGGAAGCGATTAAACATTTTTGGGCAGGACAGTGACTTGATTACAGTCGGTGGGAGACTATCAGTGGCAGATGAATGATAAAGAGAAGTGGTTGTCTTCCAGTATTCTTCCTCAAATAGGGGATATGTGGTGTCCTTCATGTTCATGTCTGTCCTCTTGAATTGCTGCTTTAATATTCAACTTTAGTTTTGTTTTTGCTTTTCCTTTTTAACATCTGTATCAGGATTATTTGCTTTCTAAAGTAAAATTATGTAGGACTTTAAAATTTTTGTATTTTAACTTTATCTTTTAAAGTATGAATAATTTGAATACATAAACAAATTATGAACTCACATTGCTATAATTTATCAGTATGGCTATTTTGAAACTGATCTGCATCCTCATGATTTAAAAACTATCTCTAGTTGAATAAATGGAAACATAACCATACTCCTGTATAGAAACATTAAATCTTATGAAGATATTACATTTTTGCAAATTAATTTATAGGTGGAAAATAATTCCAGTTAGAATTCCATTAAGTCTCCTTTTGTGTATATATGGGGATATATACGTGTGTTGCAGGTTGGGATTGATAAAGTTATTCTAAAATTCCGATGCAAGAAGAAACAGGCCCAAAACATCAAGAACATTTTCTGAGAATATTGAGGCAGGAGGTGTTAGAAAAAATATATAATTTTATTATAAAGCTAAAATAATTGAAATAGTTTAATACATATATAAGAATGAAACGGAATAGAGTAGTCTAGAAACCTAAAATATAAGAACTTAATATATGACAAGATTCTTGCTAAATTTGATAATAGGGAAAGGAAAGATCACCCAAAAAATGATGCCAGAACAACTAGTTAACTACTTTGTTAGGGGAAAAAGTGGTCTTCACCATTAACCAAACAGAATGAATTCCAAATGGATTAAGGTAAACAATTAAAGGATTAAATGTAATAAAAAAATGATTACTCTTGGAATGATTTAAAAAACTACAAAAAATTGATATAATAGATTACATATAAATTTAAAACATCTGTGCAAAAATAAACATCATAATTAAAAACAATAAACTTGGTAAATTATTTGCAACAACTATGGTAAGTAGTTAATATTCTTAACATGTAAGTAGTCCATACAAATTAATTACTGAAACTCAATTGCTATTACTAAAATTGTAATAGCAAAATGTGAACTTGAACAATGTGAATGAACAGTTCACAGAAAAAGAATGATGGATAATACACTTATGAAAACTTTGTACCTGCAATAAAGAAATGCAATTTCATGGGCACCTGGGTAGCTCAGTCTAAACATCCGATTTCAGCTCAGGTCATGGTCCTGTAGGTTCGTGGGTTTGAGCCTAGAGTTGGGCTCTGTGCTGACAGCTTAGAGCCTGGAGCCTGCTTCAGATTCTGTGTCTCCTTCTCTCTCTGCCCCTCCCCCGCTCATGTTCTGTCTCTCTCAAAAATAAACATTTTTTTAAAAATGCAATTCAAATAAACAATTGGATTACATTGCATCCAATATTAGAGAAAGTATTACATTTATATAACTTTTCTAGAATCAGTTTGGTAATACTGATCGCTATCTCCAAAAAAGTCCTTTGACTTAATGGTTTCACTTCTTATTATCTTTTCTAATGAAATAATCAGTCAGACCAGAAGTTGTATACCAAATTGATTATCTTAGCAATGTTTATGGAGAAAAAAAAAAACTAGAAAACCCACATGATGAAGTAAAATATACCATTAAAAAGTAGTAGTATTTTTAGTGTTTTAATAATAGTGACATGGAAATGAACAGGATACAAAATTGCATATATACATAGGAATCAAATTTGTTTAAAATACACACACACATTCAAAAAGGACTTCTATTCTTCAAATCTCTAGAATGACTATGTATGTATAGACTTTATAATTAAATTATTTGTTAAAGGGACTATATCATAATAGTGAAGTAAATGGGTAGTGTAATTATAAGAGATTTATATTTATATTTTTCAGTATTTCTAGGGATTGGACCACCTACAGTTAACATGTTATTTGATTTGCCTGTAATTCTTTTGTGAGTAGAATTCAGAAAATTTTGTTAACTAATTTTATGTAATGTTTCAAAATCAAAATGTCAGGTGCAATTTTTTTTTTTAAATTGAAGTATAGTTGACACACAATGTTACAGTAGTTTTAGGTGTACAACATAATGATTGGACAACTATACTATGCTCACCACAAGTATAATTGCCATCTATCACCATACAATGCTATTACAGACCCATTAATTATATTCCCTATACTGTATCTTTCATCCCGGTGACCAGTTCATTCCATAACAGGAAGCCTGTATTACCTACTCTCTTTAACCCTTTTTATCCATCCCCCTCCTCCCCTGTACAACCACCAGTTCTCTGTATTTATTTTGTTTTTGCATTTATTTTGTTTGTTTTTGCTCACTTGTTTTTTAGAGTCTAAATATATGTGAGATCATATTTGTCTTCTCTGGCTGACTTATTTCATTTAGCATAATACCCTCTAGGTCTGTCCATATTGTCGCAGAAGGCAAGATCTCATTCTTTTTTATGGCTAATATCCCATTGTATATAGGTACCACATCTTCTTTGTACCATCTACTGATGGGCACTTCCATATCTTGGCTTTTGTAAATAATAACTGTAATAAACATAAGAGTGCATAGATCTTTTTGAATTGGTGTTTTCATTGTCTTTGTGTAAATACCAGTAATGGAATTATTGGATTGTATGGTGTTTATATTTTTAATATTTTGAAGACCCTCCATACTTATTTTCCACAGTGGCCGCACCAATTTACATTCCCACCGACTGTGTACAAACATTGCTATTTTTCCACATCCTAACCAACACTTGTTATTTCCTGTATTTTTCTATTTTTTTTTTTTTTTTGGAATAGTTTGGGAAAAATAGGTATTACTCTTCTTTAAATGTTTGGTAGAATTCACCTGTGAATCCATCTGGTCCTGGACTTTTGTTTGTTGGGGGATTTTTGATTACTGATTTAATTTTATTACTACTAACTGATTTGTTCAGAATTCTTCCTGATTCAGTTTATATAAGATTGTATATTTCTAGGAATTTATCCATTTTTTCTAGGTTGTTCAATTTTTTGGCATATGATTTATGTAGTTGTCTCTTACAATCCTTTGTGTTTCTGTGGTGTCAGTTATTATTTCTCTTTGATTTCTGGCTTTATTTATTTGGTTCCTCTCTCTTTTGAAGAGTCTGGATTAAGGTTTATCAATTGTGTTTACCTTTTCAAAGACCAACTCTTGGTTTCTTTGATCTTTTCTATTTTTGTTTTTATTCTCTTATTTATTTCTGTTCTGATATTTATTATTTTCATTCTTTTTTTTTAATATATGAAATTTATTGTCAAATTGGTTATTTTCATTCTTTCTATTAACTATGATGTTTGTTCTTTTTCTAGTTTCTTTAGGAGTAAGCAGATGCAAAATATAACAGGAAAACAAACTACTCATTTTATCTGGAATTTTAAATATGCGACGTCACAAGTGATTATGTAAAATTCTTCCTTTCACCATATACTAGCTACTTATAGAATGAAACATAACACCTGTAATAAATTTAAAATGTTTAAAAAATGAAGGAGTACCTACCCAACAAAGTATCACAGAGTCTAATTTTTTTTTTACTTTTATTTTTTTATTTTATTATTATTTTTTTAATATATGAAATTTATTGTCAAATTGGTTTCCATACAACACCCAGTGCTCATCCCAAAAGGTGCCCTCCTCAATACCCATCACCCACCCTCCCCTCCCTCCCACCCCCCATCAACCCTCAGTTTGTTCTCAGTTTTTAACAGTCTCACAGAGTCTAATTTTATAGACTTTGGGCATTCATCAGCAGACATCACTTTACTTCATTTGTAAAGTTCATAAAGTTGTGCCACTTAAATAGTCTTTTTTCATTATTTCTTCAGTATTTCTTTTCACTTGGAACCCTGTATCCTATTGTGTAATTTTTCTCATTTTCCCAATGATCTAAGATTCATGTTTCTAAAGCATTTGAAGTGCTTGGTAATCATTTCTCCCCTTAACTCCATGAAACTGCACTCTCCAATTTTTTCTTGCTTTCTTTGTGTTTATTCTTACCTCTCACAGGTTCTTCATGTGTTAGCCTGACACCTCTGGAATTTCCAAGGCTCAGTTCTTGGCCCAGTGCTCTTAACTTTCTATATTTACATCCTCAGAGAGCAGATCCATTTTAAGAGTCTTTAGTAGTACCATAAACATAGGAAAGCTGCATTTCTTACTCTTTCTCTAGTTGGTACCTCTCCAGATCTTAGAGGTTTTGCCAATTTGGAATCAACTGTTGCCAGAAAATAGAACACATCTTTTCCCTAATGGTAACATCCATTTCCAGGTACCCTTTTATTGTGGTCGAATCAACATGTTAGGCCTCTAGTAACCCTGAGCACCCTTCTCCCCATCATTTCCCTTAAGAATTTTGGTCAAACTAACTATAAAACAGACGGCCCTTCATTGAAACACATTTTACACCTAAGTGATTATTATTATAATTTGCTAGAAAATTCTCCCGATGAAACAGGTATCAGTGGCAAATATGTTGGTTTTTCTCCCTCCTGTTCACACTGTTACATAATCAGGACTTTGATGCTATTTTCTACAAATTAGGAATCTATCCAATTTCTTTTTAATTCTGTGCATTTCTATAGCATACATTTCTTATTACGTAGACTAAATCTATAGTATGATTACTAGGAAAAAGAAAGAATTGAAAATTATTGTCTCCTTGTATTTTAAAAAAATGCATACTCCTCAGAGCTCTGATATCTTCAGCTATAAAATGGGAATAGTTATAAAATGGGAATAATAATTATTTCCTTAATTTCAGTGTTATTATGAAATGATATTCTGTCATATAAACTAAAGATATCTTCATAATTATTTTTCAGATAACTGAACAAGGCTAGCATATTCAAGAGATATAGTTTTAAAACCCGTTTTTATACTAAAACTTTTACTTATTATTTGTAGATCGAAAACTGTAACTATGCAGTGGAGCTTGGGAAGAATAAGGCTAAATTCTCCTTGGTTGGCATTGCTGGGCAGGACCTAAATGAAGGGAATGCAACACTTACTCTGGCATTGGTATGGCAGCTGATGAGAAGGTAAAAGCTGATATGTTTATAGCAACACTTTTTCCTTCAACAAGTCATATGAACTAGTATTTTATCTATTTTTGAAGAATAAAAAACAGGGGGGCCTGGGTGGTTCAGTCAATTAAGTGGGTGGCTCAGGCGGTTAAGCAGCTGACTCTTGATTTCGGCTCAGGTCATGATGTCCTGGTTCATGAGATCCAGCCCTGCACTGGGCTCCGTACTAACAGCCTGGAGCCCACTTGGGATTCTCTCTCTACCTCTCCTTCTACCCCTCTCCCCCTCTGCATGTTTGCATGCTCTCTTTCTCTCAAAAATAAATAAACATTTTAAAAAAGAGTAACAAACAAGAAATATACAATGCAAAATATATTTTTAAATGACTTACTGTTGATAATATATTTTGTTTAAAAGTGGTTCAGTCTAGGAGCGCCTGTATGGTTCCACCTGTTAAATGTGCAACTGTGGCTCAGGTCATGATTTCACGGTTTGTGGGCTCGAGCCCCACCTCGGGCTCTGTGCTGACAGCTCAGAGCCTCAAGCCTGCTTCCGTTTTTGTGTCTCCCTCTCTCTCTGCCCCTCCCCCCATCATGTTCTGTCTCTTTCTCTCTCTCTCAAAAATAAACATTAAAAAGGTTTTTTTAAATAAATAAAATGAAATAAAAGTGGGTCAATCTAGGGGTGCCTGGGTGGCTCAGTCGGTTAAGTGTGTGACTTCGTCTCAGTTCATGATTTTGCAGTCTGTGGGTTCGAGTCCCACGTTGGGCTCTGTGCTGACAGCTCAGAGTTTGGAGCCTGCTTTGGTTTCTGTGTCTCCCTCTCCTCATGCCCCTGCCCCACTTAAGCTCTGTTTCTCTCTCTCTCTCAAAAATAAATAAATTAAAAAAAAATTTTTTTTAAGTGGGTCAGTCTCTAAAACTAATCACTTTTATTAATTCCTCTTAAAAACTGCTTTGTTAGGGGTTGTTTTTTTAAAAATACCATATGGTAGTTTTTGTTTCTGATTACTGAGCTTTGTAACTTTAGAATGTGACTAAGTGCAAATAGCAGAGTAAAATTAGAAATATTTATTAGAACCAAAATGTTTCTTAAATATTTAAATGTTGATATAAATGATGTGAGAGCAAATTTCACCTCTTTTCTCTCCCCTTTCCCTGTCAAATGTACATCTTTTCTGTTATAGGTACACATTGAATGTGTTGTCAGATCTTGGAGAAGGTGAAAAAGTAAATGATGAAATTATTATTAAATGGGTCAATCAGACTCTTAAAAGTGCAAAAAAACATACTTCTATTTCCAGCTTCAAGGTAATCAAAAGCTATTTAAAATTTTGTTTTTGTAAGAAAGTAAGTGTAGGAAGGAATTTTTATTAGAAATTACATAGGTTTAGATTCAGAATTACATTAACATTATATCTCAGAAACACAATTTATGAACTTAGGCCTGCTGGTTATTTGGCATGTGTAAAGCAAAAGTATAGTTTGAACTCTTATATTTTCGACTGGTTGTCCTATTGAGTATAAATGCAGATTAATATTATCAACTCTGGTCATCTAATCTTAAAAAAATAGAATAGAGCCAAAAAACCCAATTGTCAAATGAAAAAGAAAGATAAAAAAACCATTGTTTATATAGGACCTATAATGTTTTGTGCTCCCTAGCAGCAGTCTCAGAATTGTATTGACATCATTTCCAAGGCATAACAGAGCCAGCCAAACCGATTCAAGTGGGAATTGAGAAAACTGGTAGGAAAAAAAATATCTTGTCATCTGGCTTCATAATGGCACTTAACACTCACTTTTGAGCATTTGTGGATGATTCATAAAGCACTTAAAACGTAATCTGTACATATATACCCACTAATTTTCATGCATTTCCATTGTGTTTCGCTTTTGCATGCAAGGTGATGTTAGCTACAACTAAGCATGTCTGCTTGTATACATTCATTCAGTGAGCCTTGTGTTTGTGCTTTTATTATGTGAAAAATATGTGAAAAATCAGCAAATTTTTTTTTAGTGATTAAGAGTGCAAACAGATGAAACCCTAAGCTCTCCTAAGAGTTATCTATCCATCTTTAATTTTTTCTTTGGCTTTGTTCTATATGCTTAACAACATTTTAGAGCAGAAAAAATTTCAGAAATTGATAAATTCAATCTTTACTAAATAGTGAGCCCCAAAGGGATTTTAACATGACAACTAGAATAAGTCAGAGATGTTACCTGAGTCCTAATTCAAGTGTGTTTCTCTTTTTGCCATCTTGGAAGGAACTAATGACTTTGAGTTTTTGTTGTTGCTTGTTAAAAAAAAAAAACACAAGAATTTTCAGTCCATGATATGTTTTTATATATTTTAGGCATAAATTACAACTTAAAAATGTAAAACAGGAAAGGGGACGTATAAAATTCTCTAATTGATAGTTATCAAAGTTGTTGTAATGAAATTTTACACATTGTACATTAGTTGATGAAAAATAAGCATGTATATAATTAAACCAAATACAATAATAAAATATTTAGAAACAAATACTTATTAAGCTTTTACTATTAAGTAACATTTATAGGTAAAGAAAAAGATACAGAATATAACAAATTAATTTGTCCCTCATAGTGTTCACCATTTATTTGAAGAACAAAATTTTCATAATTGGCATTTTCATAACAAGCTAGAAGAAGGTCCATCTTGAACAAAGGCAACTCAAAGGTTAGGAGAAATAGTTTGGCTGGAGAGGATGGTTCCTAAGGGAGTAGTGCTGGATATAGTCTGAGTCAAGATTGTGGGGGAGTCTGGCCTTAATAAAAGTGTACTGGTATAAGGACTAATGTAAGAAAAGTGACTGTTTTTAGAAATACTCTTCTGAATGTGGTGGGCAGGATGGATTAGACTAAGAAAGGTGTAAATGCTAGGACAATGCCTAAGAAGCTGAAGCAGGTGTGAAATGATAAAAATCTGATTGGAGTTGAGGGTGGGCACTGGGAATGTTAAGAATAGATAGTTATTTGCTATTTGTTATCTATTGCAAAAGAACAGGTAGGATTTGGCTTCTTGATTTAAGGAAGCACAGGAGAGAGAGGAGTTAAAACTTGATGTTTTAGGCCTGGGTAATTGAGAAACAGATAACACTAACAAATGGGAATGTCAGGAGGTACAGTTGCTTTCTGGAAAAGGTGATGAGTTCAATTTTAAGCTTGTTGAATTTGAAGTAATGTTCAGGAAATAAGCTGGATGAAAGGAAATATTAAAACTGGGAATACAGACTTGGTGATCAGTTGAATAGAAGAGATAGTTGAAAAATGTGAGTACACAGATCCTTTAAGGGAGAGAACTCACAGAGAAAGGCAAACTTGAGAGTTGTACTTAGATCCGAGGTAACAGAAACATAATGCAAATGTGCTTGGCATTTATTTAGTAGATGCTCAATAATAAAACCTTTAAAGAGACTGTAGTTAAGAAATGTGGCAGCAAATGCTAAAAAATAGTTGGGGTGGGGAGGCTTTTTTTTTTTTTTCCAACTGTAGAAGACATTATATTTGAAGGCTACCATAAATGGTACTCATAAGAATCTATTAATTATAATCAAGGCAGCGCTATACTGAGAAATTTTAGAAAAGACAAATTTACCCTTTTCAGTTGCAAAGTAATTTTCCCTCAGCAGGAAGATAAGGAAGTGTACGAACACTGAGTAATATGTGGAATTATTGAATCACTATATTGCACACCTGAAACTAATATAACACTGTGTCAAACTACACTGGAATTAAAATAAAATACAAATAAAAGAAGATAAGTAAGTGGAATATCAGCCATAACAATAATCATAATTACCATTGAGTGCTCTATGTCACCATGCTAAGCACTTTACACAGTTTCTTTTAATTCTCTCAATAATTCTATAAGCAAAAAGGAGAACTTTAGAAAAGTTAAACAACTTGCCCACGGTCATACAACTATTGAGCAGAAAAGCTGGATTTCATTTCCAGATCTAACTGCAGGTTGAAAGCCAGGCTTTAGAGTTGTATGACCCTGGATTTGACTTCAGCTCAGATACTTATTAGTTGTGTGACACACTGCTCATTCATCTCATAAATATTCAAAGCTTACCCTGTAGTAGGTGCTTTGCTAGTCACTGTGACTACATAATGCCCTCAAAGAGCTCACTGTTCAGTAAAGAAAGCAAATAAGAAAACAGGAATCACTGTGTGGGGTGTCAGCAATACTATAAAAACCAGGGGAGTAAGGAGAACATGAGAGGGCATGTGTTTCGTAAAAACCTTAGTAGTTTATACTAACAGCTGGACTACACCTCTTGATGAATAAAATTGAATTTACTTCTGGCTCACCATTCAGTGTCCTTGTGACTGTGGGCAGGTTATTAATTTCTCTATTCCTCAGTTTCCCCATATTTAAAATGGAGATATTAATAATACCTATCTTCTGAGTTTGTGTCAGACTAAATAAGTTAACGAATATAAAGAGCTCAACAATACCTGGTACATATTAAGGGCTCAGTAAAAGGGTTTACTACACTACTGGTATGGCAATATATAAAGGGCATCATATGTGGAGAGTTTCCTGTTGAGCTATTTCGAGAACTCTGGCTGCCACATCACTGTGTTTGCACTTCTATTTTCAATAATGACAGAAAGAACAATGACATGCAGTGTTCTAATAGTAATGTGTATCACATTAAGATACAATTCATTATCTTGAAAATCAAGCCAAACTCTAGGCTGTCTTTGAGAGTCTAGACATTTTTGCTTATGTAATTTATTTATAATAACTTAAGGAAAGATGATGAAAATGTATATGCTAAACTGAGGATTTTACTATAGGTCCTGTCCCCTTTGCAAAAGTAAAATGTCTTTTACTGATAATACACAGATCAGAAGAGTTGAAAGATAGGCCTGTTTTCTTGGAAATAGGAAGATAAGGGATCCAATATAACCCTTGAAACTTAAATCTTTCATTCAATTCAATAAAGTTTTTCCCATAAGGAAATAGATGAAAACATTGTTTCCTTATATCTAAGTGAAGAAATGTTTAAAATACCACAAAATAAAATAAAAAATAAAATAAAATAAAATACCACAAAATATTATATACTTTCAGCTATGAGTAAAGTCTGAGGATCTTATGTATTACATGGTGACTATAGTTAACACTATATAGTATAATTGAAATTTGCTAGAATAGAAATTAAATGTTTTTACAAAAAAAAAAATACACACACACACACATATATGTAGGTGATTGATGTGTTAATTAACTAATGGGAGTAATCCTTTCACAACATATAGGTATATCAAATATTCAGGATGTACACTTTAAATGTCTTACAATTTTATTTGGTAATTATACTTCAATGAAGCTGAAAAAACAAAAGAACAAAATAATTTTCCCCAATCTTACAAAAAACCTCACACATATGTAAATAACTAATCAAAATACAGCACAGTTAAACCAATTGTCTGTTTTTGAATCATCATAGAAATATTATATGAAAAGGAAGTACACAGAAAATTAAAATTTATTATAGAATGACATGTTAAGTTTAATTTTAGGAAGAATAATGGTGTACATTAGAGTCATCTAGAAATCGTATTAAAAATGTAGATTCCTAACCCCATCCACAGATACCCTGACTCATTAATTTGAG
The DNA here is from genome assembly GCF_024362965.1 of Panthera pardus. Classification (NCBI taxonomy): domain Eukaryota; kingdom Metazoa; phylum Chordata; class Mammalia; order Carnivora; family Felidae; genus Panthera; species Panthera pardus. The sequence goes on along the minus strand of NW_026526721.1, from coordinate 120,018,539 downwards.
TATAGGAATAAATTTGTGCTTTTAACAGCGTGTCAGGTGGTTTTCATGTAGGTGGCCTGCAGACCACACATTGAGGCAAAAATAGGAAAAATTTTCAGAAATAAGGAAGATGCCAAAAAAACCAGATCCAGATTACCAGCATCAAATAGATTTAAGGACCCTAATTATTTTTACCCCTCTACTTCTATTCCCCCCCAAAAAAAAATCTGTTTCACAAAACAGAACATTCCTGAAAGTAAACAATATAAATTTTTCTAAAATTAATAAATGTAGTGGCTCATAGATCAGGGCCCAAAAAAGTAGCCTTCTTCACATGGCTTCAAATTGTTTTTTTTCAAAAAATTTATTAATTTGTCTAGGAACTATAGTAGATGATTTCACTTATATTAATAGTCCCAAGAATCCTGTGACAGTCTCTTGGCGGCGATTAGGATGCTGCCTAGCAAACACCTAGCAAGCAACGGTGCTTGCTTTTGACTTCAGGTAACAGAAACCCAATTTAAAGTGGTTTAAACCAAAAGGAAAGGTACAGAGTAGCAGAAATCCAGAGGTATCGTAGATTTCAGGGTTGGTTGAGCCAGTATTTGAAGAATTTCATGTAGGACTGAGGTTTTTGTCCATCTCTGCTTTGCCATTTACAGTGCCAATTTCACCCAAAGCTGGTTTTCCACTTGGTTATAGGATAACTGCTGGTTGTGACAAAGGTTTCATCCTCTCATTCACATCCAAGAGGAAGGTTTCTGGTTTTCCATAGCTCTTCCAGAAAATAGCAAGGGCCTCACATTAAATTAAATTAGGCCCAAATTAAATCACTGTGCTAATAAGATGAGATTACTCTATTTGGTTCAGACTAGTGTTTTTGTTAATCTAAGGAGTCTTTTTAGACGTTTTCTCCCTAAATACTCCTCCCCATGAAATTTTAATGCCATAGATATTACTGTATGTTTATACACTTTATGCTTTATACATAAAAAAGAGTAAGTTTATTACCCTACCCCCAGAATGCATGGCCTAGACTAATTCAGGATCACCCTTGGAGCTGTGGATTGGGTCAGCTTTCCTTGAAGCACATGTCCATGTGAGGGAGGTATGGATGTGGGTTCTGTTAGGATGGAGAAAGTAGTAAGGAATGAGTAAATTCTGGGTAAGCAAGCAACAGTGGCCACTATTCAAGCTGAGACACAGAACAAGTAATTTTTTTTTCAAGTACTGGTAAGTGGTAAAATCAATTGACCAGGATTTCTGATTTGAACTGCAGTAATCTATCCACTAGAATTCAGTTGTTCATTTTTAGTTCACCTTGGAGGTAACTTCAAAAATGGAGAGAATCTTGGGCATTAGAGTCAGACAGTCATGGGTTCGGTTATTGGTTTTGTACTTACTGGTTGTGTAAACAAGTCACTTGAGCTCTGTGAACTACATTTAATTCCTCTCTAAGAGAGATTATAATTTCTTTATTATCAGGCTGTTAAGAGAATTAAACAAGCTGAACATGTAAAGCAACAAGAATAATGCCTTTGTAAATGTTAGTTCCTTTCCACGACTATTTTCAGTTTTGTTTCTGAATTTTAAGTGAAGACTTAGGAATTCATGGTCTAAGACATATATATTACTAGAACTTGCAAAACTATTAATTTAAAATTCATCTCCTATTCCCTTTCAAAAGTTGTTTATTTTTTGCAGAATGGATACTGTAGTTAGCATACTTTAGGAACTGTCACATCTGCAAGCCTTATTTGGATATGGTGACAACTCTACATGTAAGCTCTGTAAAGACCGAAGGAAAAGCATATTTTAAATGGTTTATGATGTGTGCTGTTTGCAGAAAAGCCGAACGTTCAGTATCAAGAAAATTTATGTTGCTCTCAGTTACATGGTTATGACCTGGTCTGCCATTTATGAAAATTAAAAGTAAGATGTTTATGAATGTTCATCAATTCTTTATTTTCTAGGACAAATCTATCAGCACAAGCTTACCTGTCCTAGACTTAATAGATGCCATCGCACCAAATGCAGTTCGTCAAGAAATGATCAAGAGAGAAGACTTATCTGAAGAGGACAAGCTAAACAATGCTAAGTAAGCCTTTTATGGTTGGTTGGTTGGCTTGTGTGTTTGTTTATTTAGTTAGTTATTAGTTTGAGAGAGGGGGGCGGGTAGAGGGACAGGGGCCAAGGGAGAGAGAGAATCCCAAGCAGGCTTTGCGCTCATCATGGACCCTAATGTTGGGGCTCAATCCCATGATCCTGGGATTGTGACCTGAGTCGAAATCAAGATTTGGGCACTGATCCAACTGATCCACCCAGGCGCCCTGCCTTTTATGGTTTAACACAGTGGCTCTTTAATTTCTTAAATCCTTACACATAAGGTTACTATGTCTTTATAACATTTTTAAGTACAACTTAAATGGGGAATATGATTAAAGACTTTCAAACTTAACATTCTTGTAAAGTTAATCTTATCAAAATATTTCATTCTTTTATTAACATATATTAAGTGAGAACATAGTAGATAACAAATACTAAGATATTTTTCTTGTCGTTTGAAGATACGCCATTTCAGTTGCTCGAAAGATTGGTGCCCGGATATATGCCTTACCTGATGACCTCGTAGAAGTGAAACCAAAGATGGTTATGACCGTGTTTGCATGCTTAATGGGAAAAGGACTGAATAGAATAAAATAATGAGAAACATTTAATATGACTTTCTGCCACATTAAACACATTGAATGCCTCACAGTTTACAGATTGCTGAAATGTAGTGGGTATAAAACCAGAGATTATTTGTATGCTTAAAATAGTTGTATAATTCATTAATGAATTAAATATCTTGTTTCTACTGGTTAGAATCTGTCAACCTTTTTGGATAACACAGTTAATTTACCAGTAGATACTGATATGTTCATTATCAAGTCGATATTTCATAATTAAATTATTTTCATTTCCTGAAAGTCTTATTAAAAGCAAGACTAATTCATTGTTTCTCATGGTTCAAAAAGATCAATACAAAAATTTTTTGCAGGTCCTGCTGTGTTTTGATTTGTGTGTGGGTGCGTGTGTGTGTGTGTTAATTTTGATCATAAATGTATTCAAAGTCATAATCCAGTTTATTTTATTTTTTCCTCCAACTATATGAACCTTAACTTTTCTGTAAATTTCTATATGGTCTCAAATTTTTAAGTGACAAGTATTGTTCATTAACATTAAACTTTTTTATATATGAGAACTAACTCTTGAAGAAACCCCAAAGTACATTCTCTTGTAGAAGTAGCAGGAGCTTTTTACTTAAAACTTAATTTTAATTGTAGATACTACATATGCTAGTTTGGTAATAGAACTTTAACTATGACATGCAGCATATATGTTGGTAGATTGTTATTACAGAAAGTTCTGTGTACATATGTATTTTTTGCATCTGAATTACCCAGGTTTTCTTAAATGGTATATAAAACTAGTCAGTCAGCCAACCATTAAGTGTTTATTGTAGTCCCACGATGTGTGTAACACTTGTCATTATGTAGATATCTGGTACATGAAGATTTCTTTTAGAAATATTCATTTTGGATGTGCATACAGTTATTTTCCAACTGACTTCTTCCACGTATTTATAGCAAAAAATTGGCTAGAACATCTCAAGACATGTTGACACTATACTGTTAGCTTCATATTACACATGTTAATTTTGATCTATAGGAAGCCCTAATTTAGAATATGCCCACTGAATATCTTTAGTAGAAAGTAACACAAAGCTAATATTGAACATAGAGTATTTTCAAATGTTTTTTCCACAGCCTCCTACAAATTGGCAGTGTTTGGTTACTGCTTGTGTTACTTGGGAACAACTAACCTTCAGACCTATTTTTGTGTGAATTTTTATCAGTAGACAGATTCTGCTGCTAAAAATTGAATTCAGAAATCTATTTTCTCCATCTTCCACTGTTAGTGTAAGTGAGCAATACTGCTTTGCAACAGAAATGCTGTCACTTTGTCTCAGTGTGAATGAGTAGTCTAAATCCCTCTTCTACCATTGAAAACCATACATGTTGGTAAGAGTGAGACTACTCATGTGTTTAGAATAGAATTTTTTAAATGAAATCAACAAGTGGAACTTTGAAATATATTCTTCTACAAAAGAGATTTCCTTTCCTTTTATATTTTAGTGATTGTTTTCTTACATGAAGATTAAGATATGTTCTTGCTCTAAGAAATTAATTAATGTTTTCCCTTTTGATTTTTTTCACCATTATATTTACTAAGTTATCCGATTTACATGAGATTTGGCACTTTAGAGTGTTCTTTTTCTCCTAAAATAATAAAAATTCTGTGTATGTACAAATGTGTCAGTGTTTATTTCATTTAAAGAATATACAATCTTGAAAATTAATCTATCATAAGTTTATTTTCAAGAAAAGAAAATAACTTTTTTTAATTAGTAAAATAAAATTTGTATTAGATTTTTTTGGGGGAATGAAGGTGGTTCTCTGTTTTGTTTTTGTTTTTGTTTTTTTTTACCAAATCATACTGCCTTCTGGTTCTTTAATATGAAGTTTTTTAGTAAAGAAAACTGCATTATTACTACAATTGAGTTTGTACTGAAATAATTTGAGGTAACCAGTTCATTAATATACATTTGTTATGAATCAGGTAAAATGCTAGAAATATGGGGATTCAGCTGAGAAAAATATAGACAGTTTCCTGACTTCATAAATCTTGCATCCGAGTGGAGAGAGATAATAAATAGGAATTTTAGGTAGTGATAAAATGCAGTAGGGTAAATAAAATAGTAATGTGATAGAGACTGACTTGGGAATGGGGGTGAAGACTTTAGTTTGGATGCTCAGGAATGGTCTCTGTGAGGATGTGATATTGACTGAAATAGGAATGAGGAGGAGACAGGTGATACATGTTCAGCAGAGGGAACAAAATACAAAGGCTCTGAGCCAGGAAAAGTCGTAGGCATTTAAGGAAAAGAAATAGGTAAATATGGCCTAAGAAGAGTGAGGGAGAGGCACAGAGTTTGGAGACGTAGATAGGATCTGTCCTACTTTTTTATTTTTTTTTAATTTTTTTTAATGTTTATTCTTGAGACAGAGAGAGACAGAGCATGAATGGGGGAGGGTCAGAGAGAGAGGGAGACACAGAATCTAAAGCAGGCTCCAGGCTCTGAGCTGTCAGCACAGAGCCCAACTCGGGGCTCGAACTCACAGACCATGAGATCATGACCTGAGCCGAAGTCGGACGCTTAACCGGCTGAGCCACCCAGGCGCCCCTGGTCTGTCCTACTTTTAAGACCAGCTCTGAATCTGGATTTTTCTCTTCTCCAACTGAAGTTGTTGGCTCTTCTTTTGTACCTGCAGGTTGGTGAATTGCTTTAAGTAATGTGTTGCTTCTGAATCTTACATGCCATTGTTCCCCATAACTCTGTTATTGATCTTACTATCACCAATGCACAATAAACTCATCATATAGGGGATGTTAAAATACTCCAATTTATGCTGCATAAAATATGTACCAGTGAGGCAAGAGAGAAAAATATGCTGCATCTGAGATGATTCAAAAAGTTTTCTAAGGAACAGAATGCATTTGCAATACTGGCTTACTTTGAAAAAGGAAAAATCCTCGAATACTTTGCCTCCTAGGATTATCTATGAACATAGGGTGGAATTCCTCTGAATCTAAGAAACTAATCCAGCTGCTGTGAGAGTTCTTATGGATGAGAAATCACAAACCCAGAGGCTTGAAAAGACCAGATTAAAATGTTTTTTATACTTTTGAACCATCTGAATTTTTACCCTCCAACACTGGAACTTTTGGATGGATCAGGGTTAGAGTTGTTCTGCTACTGAGTAAAAATTTTACTAGACTATGAAGACTGTAACGACATATACAAACAAAATGTGTAAGTAAGCACATATATATAAACCCACATATGTATTTCTGTGTTCAGTGGCCACAAATTAACACTGAAAAATTTTGGTATTCCACCAAATATACAAACTTGGAAACGGTATAGAATGGGGGAGATTTGTGATAGAGATAAGCTAAAATGATTCAATAGGTAATTGGCCATTTTGGAGTAAACACATGACAATGTTTGGAAAGGTGGCCAATCTTGTCATCTACCTAGGGCCTCTTAGGGAAGATCTAAATAAGACTTTGAATGGTAAGAAAGATTTATATTTAGAAAATTTGGTAGTGTTGACAAGAACAGATATAGAGCAAATCAACCTGAATAGAATAGGAAGTACTTCCCTCAAATATAAGATATTCTGAAGTAAATTTATGTATTGGCTTTAAAAACCTAAAGCACCAAGGGCACATTTTTGATTTTTGTATAGTTGTTGTGAGAAGCAATAAGAATTATTCGAGAGATATAATTTGTAGTTTTACCCCCTAGTTTTAAAGGTGAAAAAATCTACTTTTTCAAAGCAGTTTAAGAAGAATTTTTAATGTTTATCTTTGAGAGACAGAGAGAGAGAGAGAGAGAGAGAGATGGGGGGCGGGGAGTAGAACGAGTGGGGGAGGGACAGAGAGAGAGAGAGACAGGGAGACACAGAATCCGAAGCAGGCTGGGCGCTGTCACCCCAAAGCCAGACTTGGGGCTCAAACCCACCAACAGTGAGATCATGATCTCATGACCTAAGCGGAAGTCAGACGCTCAACGATTAACAGACAGCTACCCAGGCCAGCCCCCCACCCCCAGCCTCGCATCTGCTTTAAATAACTTTGCTTTAAAGATAATTATTCAGGTACGTAGTATTTCAGTTAGCGCTTCAGTCAGCTTTTGCTCAACACACATTTATAAAATCAAATTTATAAATGTGAAGACAAACCTCTGGAAGGACTGTAATTAGAGGAGATCCTAAAAATATGCTTATCCAATGGTTACGTGTTGGTACACTTGAATTACATGTGAATAAAGGTATACCATCAGGAATGTTATGCCAATTTTATATCACAGGCAAGTTGTTAAAAAATAGTCTAGAAATGAGTATAGCTAGCCCAAACACACAGACAAGGTCAAGTCTGGTGGCGTGGCCAGGCAGAGGACCCAAACACGAAATATTCAGACAATTCCATAGGCGGGGTCGACTAAACGTTAAGTCGTCAGAGGCTCAATTAACCATACCCATGCGTATTTATGTGCAGCAGGAGACGGTAAATTACCTCAAATCAGAAACCCAGGTGTGGGGAGGACGCACTGGGGGCTTCGCCTTTTCCTTAGCAATTAGAAGCCTTCAGAGGCCGCAGCTGGCAGACGAGGAACGGGGGGCGGGACGCAATAGACCCCGCCCCCACAACAGGCCCCGCCTACCATCGAAACGGCCCCGTTGTCGTCGCTATAGCGGAGCGGAAGATGACGTGAGGAGAGTCGCGAACATCTCCAGGCGCAGCTGGGCTGGCGGTTCCCACATCCCGGGAGCCCGACGTGCGCAGAATCGCTCTAGGAGCTCCTTTCCCACAGATCTCTCATCCTCCTCCCGGGCCGGGCCGCCCCCAGCGCGGCCCCTGCGGCTCCTGGCACGGCCCCGCGCTCGGCTGCCGCCCTGGCGCGCGCCACTCTGTCGTCCCCGGAGGGGCGCGGACCGGCTCGGCCCGGGCGCCGGAGGCTGGGGAGGGGGCGCTGGCCCCGGGGCCGCGCATGCGCCGCCACCAATCTGGGGCTGTCGGTGGAGGGCGAGTGCTGGTTTCGAGGGGAGGCGACGCCCTTTGGGGCCAACGGGCCGCGCGCTGAGGCGGCTGTGGGAACGACTCATCCCTTTTCCAGCCCTGGGGCGGGGCTGGGGTCGGGGTCGGGGCTGGTGGGGGCCCCGCCTCCGTCTCCTGGCCTGCCCCCTTCATGGGCCGCGATGATGGCGGCCCTCTACCCGAGCACGGACCTCTCGGGCGCTTCCTCCTCCTCCCTACCTTCCTCCCCATCCTCCTCTTCGTCGCCGAACGAAGTGATGGCGCTGAAGGATGTGCGGGAGGTGAAGGAGGAGAACACCCTGAATGAGAAGCTTTTCTTGCTGGCGTGCGACAAGGGTGAGAGCTAGGCCCCTTTCTCCACTTCAGGGCGCCCCTGCCCTGCACACCCTTCGCCCTCTCCCCAGCCTCACTTTGGGGCACTCTTTCCTCACGCGCCGAGCGTCTGTACCCGCCGCGTCCGTTGTCTCGCCCGGGCCGCCGGGCGCCGCCTCTGAGAGTGGAGCTGGCGGGCGGGAGCAGCCGGCGAGCAGCCCTCCGAGCGCCGCACCTGGGGCGGCTGTTCTGGCCGTGGCCTCCCTTTGTGGGGTTCCGTATTTAGGTAGCGATGTGGGAACCCAGACCCTAGGGTTTTAGCCCCCGCCTCTGCTACTAACCCCCTGAATGACTTGGTCTCCCTCTCGGGGCTTCTGTTCTTTCTCTCTGGAAGCCCAGAGGGTTTGTCTAGTTTTGGATCTTCTAGTCCGAAAATTCCATGACCTTGTTTAAGGTTCCTCGTGTTTATGGGCTCTCAGCCATACTTGTATTAATTAGCTTCAGCCACCCAGTGCCTTGGTGTTCATGGACTGTTGAATGGCATTCGGTATGTCAATATCCTAGGGGGAGATAAACGCAGGCGTGGAGAAATTATGCGTTAGTGCCAAACTTTTTTTTTAATTTACGGAACTTTGTTCGTGCTTTTCATTGGAGAAGAAAGTTTATTGCTCCTGAGTCGTCTTCGGGGGAAAAATGGTAGTGCAAAACAGTTACAGGGCAAAAATGTGAAATATATTTAATGAGTTTTCTTTAAAAAGAAAATAAAAACCTAGAAATCAATTGTTTTTATGGCCATAATAAAATCTCTTCATTTAAGCATGCTTTCTGTTGGTACGTATAATAATAGGAATGGGAAATTGCCCTAAGACAGCTTTTATTTCCTACATGTAAGAAAGAGCTGTGATTTTTCTCTTTCTAAATTTATTAAGTTGCCTTACAATGGCCATGCTCACTTAGGCACACTGTTTAGGATCATGCAAACTTCCAAAACAAACCCAAAGAGCAGCTTACACTGTGAAAGGATTAACTACAGAGGATTTTTTTTTGTCTGTATGTATGAGCGTGTTTTTAATAAATCACAGCCTCTCTAACTTCTTACCACTTTTGAAATAGGATTTTATTTACACAACTTTTTGAAAACACATTCACATGTAAACAAAGTCTACCTATGTGTGTTGTCAGACACTTTTACGTTCTTATGTAATAGTATTAAATTAGGAAAGCCTTTGTTAAAGTCCACCATGGACACAGCTTTGAATAGTCTTGGAAATGTAAAGAAACATAGGATATATGTTTATAACCTCACAAAAGTCATTGTCGATTGTGTAAAGTTACTTAGTATTACTGAAGTGGGTTATCTGAGTTCTCTTCCCTCAAGGATTCTCCGAGAGGGGAAGGGACAAGATTGTGTTACACTAGAATGAGTAAGTGGCTGCTGCATGTACCCCAGCTTACTGAGCTGTGGTTATTTTAAAGCAAGCAAAGTATGTCAAGAAAGGGCATTTAATGTTGCTGTCAAATTGAGGACAGAGGAATGCCATATGTGGTTGGAGTAGGTACTTATATGTATATTTAGAATTATTGCATGGTATACCTCAAATTAAAGTTTTAATATATAATAGTTTTGAAGCCTATCTAGTAGTGTCAGTTGAAATAGCTTCCAATTCTTTGTCAGTTTCCCATTTTGTAAAATCATTAAGATTCTTGGAGAGGTTTGGATTTTTGGGGCTGGGGTGAAAAGTAAATAAGCATGCTTTTTTTCCCCCCTCTATAGTAGAGACAAAAAAATTTTTTTTTTGCTTATCCCAAGCAGGCTCCATGCTGTCAGCACAGAGCCCGATGCCAGGCTTGATCCCAGGAACTGTGAGATCATGACCTGAGCTAAAATCAAGAGTCTGCTGCTTAACCAACTGAGCCACCCAGGCACTCCTAGAATTTTTTTAAATGAGTGCAATTAAATAGGTATTTTCTGTTTCAGGTGTGTTAAATTCTTGGCTTAGATTTGGAAAAAATGGCTTAAATTACATATATTTATGGTATGTTTACATTGGAAAAATAAATTGGAGTTATAGCAGTACTTTTTTGTTTACATGTTTGTATTCACTAATAGTGTTAAACTTTTTTTAGTGTACCTGAACCAAATCTAAAAGTGAGAAGTTTGCTGAAGTAGCTATAGCTTCCACTGTTGGAGCTTTCACCAAATCAAATGGCAAACATTTACTAAAACAGCCATTAGGGTAGATTGCATATACTTTCAAAGATGATTTCATTTCATCCTGACAACCCCATTAGCCAAATCTGTTACACCTATTTTACAAATGAGGAAAATGAGGCTTAGCAATATTTTAAAATCACTTTGCCCAAGGTTACATTAGCTAGGAAATGGTAGAATTGAGATCTATATTGAGCCTCCGCTCTTAGCCACTGTGTTACATTAATCTAGTTGTAGCTGAATGAATGAAAATAATTCGTATTAGAGAAGACATCTAAATTTGGACTTGTTAGTTAATGATTAAACTTGCTCTCCTACGAATGTTTTATAAACCTTGTTTCTGTGGATTCTATTTATCCAATAAAAGTAAAAAGCTTTAATAGCACTAGAACAGATCCATTCTAGAATACCTATATTTATCTTCCTTTTCATTTAGCAATCCTACTCTACATGTACAAAATGATTATAATATATTCCACTTAGGGAGAATTCCTAAAAGATAAAGTGGTCATTGTGTACGTTAGTGGGTGGGTGGCTTTTTGAAAGGTCTGTACAGATTGAAGAGCAAAGAAAAAACGTAGGAAAGAAAAAGATTTTATGTTTGATTTTATGGTTTGTATAGCTGGCTTTTATGTAAATGAGCTCAATAGATACAGGCAAGTGCTGATCAGGTAGTGGCTACTTAATAGTGGCTGTTATTTATCTTGAAAGTAGGTCAGAAGCATGTATCATTGGTTCTTAGTGTAAAATTTAGAAGAAAAAGTCAAAGTTCCTGTACCAGTGACATCAAATTAAGTCTGTTCTCACCCTCCCCTCCCCCCCACCCCGTCCCTAGTAAAATTCTCAGCAAGCACACTCATATTCTTTATAGACAGAATGCTGCAACTCAGGTGAAAGTTAATTGAAACAAGGGCTGGCTATTTTATGAAATATTAAGCAAGATTCTTATCACCTGCCCCTTTCCTCTCTCTTTGAGAGTTAATGTGATAATGAGCCACTTTTATTTGTGGAGCCTGTGGTTTACTCAGGCCTGCTGGCTGGAGAAAGGGTTAATTTGTTTAGGCTCTTTTAACGCAACTGGAGAGGATGGTAGCTTTTAGTATGCATTCATGAGCTAAGCATGTATTAACCCTTTAATTTGCTGACGATCAGTTCTTGTGCAGAAAAATGGAGTGATGAAAAGACCTTAGTCTGGATTCATTCCCTGTCAACTTCCCATGAAGGGCATTTTCAGGAAATTCTATGTGCAATTAATGAGTCAGGATGCCCTTGAAATTTCAGTATGGGGGCACAGGAGGGATGGAGAGAGCTGCCCTTGGGCTCAATCTAAAGTCTTGGGTCACCTTTGTGGTAGGATTTTGCTGCATTGTGTGGGAGGGCGCCTTGATGACTGAATGCTTACATGAACTTTGCATACGTTTGGGCTAAGCATGCTTTTAAGATGGGTGACATTTTTGGGAGAAGTAATACCAAGCTGCCGTATTAATAACACCTTAATATATTTAATGGGGCTTTTTTTTTTTTTTAGCTATTTGATGTAAAATAAATTTTATATAAACTCATAAAGGATATAAACTAAAGTTTTATTCAACTTGCAGCATCACTGTGAATTGGGTCTCAAGTCATGTACCAGACTCTCATTACAAAGTAAACATTGCCTCTAATTGTTTTTCTAATAGATTCAAGAATATACTGTTAATAATTCTTAATTTATCAACTCACTATAAAAAAATGTATCACCTTCTATGCTGTGTAATTTTTTCCTATAGCAGATGGAATCTTTTTTGCCAGATGATTTTCATTATAATTAATAGTCTTCATTAACAGTCATAAATGGCTAAGAAATTATAGTAATTGCTTTTTTAAAAATATTCAAACATACCATATTTATGAGTATCTTTAATTTTGAAGGTTTCACTTATAACAACATGATTACAACACATGGGGGGCATCTATGATAAATAGTGGGGTTTGCACATTTGGGTAAAACTACATTTTTTTAATAAGTTTATTTTTAGAGAGAAAGAGAAAGAGAGTGCATGTGCACGTGCCTGAGCGGTAGAGGGGCAGAGAGAGGGAGAGAGAATCCCAAGCAGGCTCTTCACTGTCAGCATAGAGCCCGACTTGTGGCTCGAGCCCACGAACCATGACCATGAGATCATGACCTGAGCAGAAGTTGGATGCTTAACTGAATGAGCCACCCAGGTGCTTCTGGGGAAAACTACATTTTTAAGTCATCTCCACTGTAAAAGTCTTGTGGGTATTTTATTTTATTTTTTTAAGATCTGGTTCAAGCTAATTTGAAGTTTGCTATAGAGTTAACATTTTAATCGGTGTTGTCACTATTTGTATTTATAGATCCAGTAACTGAATTTGATCATGTCTTTGTATTTTTTTACTTCGTCATTTTTTTCCTTTTAATAAAATCTTTTAAGTGTCTTCAGTTAATAGTTCAATTTGAATGCTGCTGTTGAGGGATGCCTGGATGACTCAGTCGGTTGAGTGTCCAACTTCGGCTCAGGTCATGATCTCACACTTCTTGAATTCGAGCCCCACATCAGGCTCTGTGCTGACAGCTCAGAGCCTGGAGCCTGCTTCAGATTCTGTGTCTCCCTCTCTCTCTGCTTCTCCCCTGCTTACACGGTGTCTCACTCTCTCAAAAATAAATAAAGATTAAAAAAAATTTTTAAAGAATGCTGTGGTTGACACACTCAAAAAGTTTGTTACAGAAACTTGGTTTCAATAGCTTTACAATTTTTTTTTGACTGATAAATTCTCCCATACTTCACAACTAACTGAAAATTTGGATACTATAAAATTAAACTAAACTGAGCAACATTAATGCTCCCATTTTAGTGATACTGAAATTTACTGTCATATGCCTGAAAATAAAATGAGGTGCTAATGAAGAAAAAAATGGAATCACCTATTCTTAATTAATATTGTAATTTTTCTCCACTGTCTTAAGAGTTTAAGTTGGCCAAGGTGAATTTGTTGCTAAGGATTCATGAATTACTCTGGTATTTATATACTATTTCATTTTTATTTATTTATTTATATTTATTTTTTTAATATAATTTATTGTCACATTGGTTTCCATACAACATCCAGTGCTTATCCCAACAAGTGCTCTCCTCAATGCTGATCACCCACTTTCCCCTCTCCCCCACCTCACCATCAACCCTCAGATTGTTCTCATTCCTTAAGAGTCTCTTAGGGTTTGCTTCCCTCCCTCTGGGTACCTTTTTTTTCCCCTCCCTCTCCCCCATGGTCTTCTGTTAAGTTTCTCAAGATCCACATATGAGTGAAAGCATACGATATCTGTCTTTGTATGACTGACTTATTTCACTTAGCATAATACCTTCCAGTTCCATCCACATTCCTGCAAATGGCCAGATTTCATTCTTTCTCATTGCCAAATAGCATTCCATTGTATATATAAACCACATCTTCTTTATCCATTCATCAGTTGATGGACATTTAGGCTCTTACCATAATTTGGCTATTGTTAAAAGTGCTGCTATAAACATTGGGGTATGTGCGCCCCTGTGCATCAGCACTCCTGTATCCCTTGGGTAAATTCCCAGCAGTACTATTGCTGGGTCATGAGGTAGTTCTGTTTTTAATTTTTGAGGAACCTCTGTACTGTTTTCCAGAGTGGCTGCACCAGCTTGCATTCCCACCAGCAATGCAAAAGAGATCCTCTTTCTCCTTATCTTCGCCAACATCTCTTGTTGCCTGAGTTGTTAATCTTAGCCATTCTGACAGGTGTAAGGTGATATCTCAGTGTGGTTTTGATTTTTATTTCCCTGGTGAGTGACGTTGAGCATCTTTTCATGTGTCTGTTTGGCCATCTGGATGTCTTCTTTGGAAAAGTGTCTGTTCATGTCTTCTGCCCATTTCTTTACTGGGTTATTTGTTTTTTGGGTGTGGAGTTTGGTGAGTTCTTTATATATTTTGGATACTAACCCTTTATCCGATATGTCATTTGCAAATATCTTTTCCCATTCCTTGGGTTGCCTTTTAGTTTTGTTGACTGTTTCCTTTGCAGTGCAGAAGCTTTTTATCTTGATGAGGTCCCAACAGTTCATTTTTGCTTTTAATTTCCTTGACTTGAAGATGTGTCAAGTAAGAAATTGCTGTGGCTGAGGTCAAAGAGGTTTTTTTCCTGCTTTCTCCTCTAGGGTTTTGATGGTTTCCTGTCTCACATTCAGGTCCTTCCTCCATTTTGAGTTTATTTTTGTGTATAGTGTAAGAAAGTGGTCTAATTTCATTCTTCTGCATGTGGCTCTCTAGTTCTCCCAGTACCATTTGTTAAAGAGACTGTCTTCTTTCCATTGGATACTGTTTACTGCTTTATCAAAGATTAGTTGGCAATGCATTTGTGGGTCCAATTCTGGTTCTCTATTCTATTGCATTGGTCTGTGTGTCTGTTTTTGTGCCAATACTATACTGTCTTGATGATTACAGCTTCGTAGTAGAGGCTAAAGTCTGGGATTGTGATGCCTCCCATTTTGGTTTTCTTCTTCAATATTATTACTTTGGCTATTTGGGGTCTTTGTGGTTCCATACAAATTTTAGGATTGCTTGCTTTAGCTTTGAGAAGAATGCTGGTGCGATTTTGATTGGGATTGCATTGAATGTGTAGATTGCTTTGGGTAGTATTGACATTTTGGCAATATTTGTTGTTCCAATCCATGAGCATGGAATGTTCTTCCATTTCTTTGTGTCTTCTTCAATTTTCTTCATAAGCTTTCTATAGTTTTCAGCATACAGATCTTTTACATCTTTGGTTAGGTTTATTCCTTGCTATTTTATGGTTCTTGGTGCAGTTGTGAATGGGATCAGTTTCTTTATTTCTCTTTCTGTTGCTTCGTTATTGGTGCATAAAAATGCAACCAATTTCTGTACGTTGATTTTGTACCCTGCAACTTTGCTGAATTCATGTATCAATTCTAGCAGACTTTTGGTGGAGTCTATCGGGTTTTCCATGTAGAGTACCATGTTGTTTGCAAAAAGTGAAAGTTTGGCTTCATCTTTGCCAATTTTGATGCCTTTTATTTCATTTTGTTTTCCGATTGCTGATGCTAGGACTTCCAACACTATGTTAAACAACAGTGGTGAGAGTGGACATCCCTGTCGTGTTCCTGATCTCAGGGGGAAAGGTTCTCAGTTTTTCCCCATTGAGGATGATATTAGCTGTGGGCTTTTCATAAATGGCTTTTATGATGTTTAAGTATTCCTTCTATCGCCACTTTCTTGAGGGTTTTTATTAAGAAAGGATGCTGTATTTTGTCAAATGCTTTTTCTGCATCTATTGACAGGATCTCCTAGTTCTTTTCCTTTAATAATGTGATGTATCACGTTGATTGATTTGCGAATAGTGAACCAGCCCTGCAGCCCAGGAATGAATCCCACTTGATCATAGTGAATAATTCTTTTTATATGCTGTTGAATTCGATTTGCTAGTATCTTATTGAGAATTTTTGCATCCATGTTCATCAGGGATATTGGCCTGTGCTTCTCTCTTTATGCTGGATCTCTGGTTTGGGAATCAAAGTAATGCTGGCTTCATAGAATGAGTCTGGAAGTTTTCCTTCCATTTTTATTTTTTGGAACAGCTTGAGAGGGATAGGTACTACCTCTGCTTTAAATGTCTGGTAGAATTCCCCAGGGAAGCCATCTGGTCCAGGACTCTTATTTGTTGGGAGATTTTTGATAACTTACTGAATTTCTTCACTAGTTATGGGTCCGTTCAAATTTTCTGTTTCTTCCTGTTTGAGTTTTGGTAGCGTGTGGGTCTTTAGGAATTTGTCCATTTCTTCCAGGTTGTCCAGTTTGTTGGCATATAAGTTTTCATAGTATTCCCTGATAATTGCTTGTATTTCTGAGGGATTGGTTGTAATAAATCCATTTTCATTCATGATTTTATCTATTTGGGTCCTCTCTTTTCTTTTGGAGAAGCCTGGCTAGAGGTTTATCAATTTTGTTTATCTTTTCAAAAAGCCAACTCTTGGTTTCATTGATCTGTTCTACTGGGTTTTTTGGACTCTGTGTTGTTTATTTCTGCTCTGATCTTTATTCTTTCTCTTCTGCTGGGTTTGGAGTGCCTTTGCTGTTCTGCTTCTAGTTCCTTTAGGTGTGCTGTTAGATTTTGTATTTGGGATTTTTCTTGTTTCTTGAGATAGGCCTGGATTGCAATGTATTTTCCTCTCAGGACTGCCTTCGCTGCATCCCAAAGTGTTTAGATTGTTGTATTTTCATTTTCATTTGTTTCCATATATTTTTAAATTTCTTCTCTAATTGCCTGGTTGATCCATTCATTCTTTAGCAGGATGTTCTTTAACCTCCATGCTTTTGGAGGTGTTTCAGACTTTTTCCTGTAGTTGATTTAAGTTTCATAGCATTGTGGCCTGAAAGTGTGCATGGTATGATCTCAATTCTTTTATATTTATTGAGGGCTGTTTTGTGACCCAGTATGTGATCTATCTTGGAGAATGTTCCATGTGCACTCGAAAAGAAAGTATATTCTGCTGCTTTGGTTGTTGCTAAGGATCCATGAGTTACCTTGGTATTTTATATACTATTTAATTTAATTTATTTATTTTGTTTATTTATTTTTAAAGATTTTATTTTTATTCTCTACACCCAATGTGGGGCTTGAACTCACAACTCCAAGATCAAGAGTCAAATGCTCCACCAACTGAACTAGCTAGGTGCCCCCAATACTATTTCATTTTTTTAAATGTTTATTTTTTAGAGAGAGAGCGAGTATGTGTGCATGTGCAGGCAAGCAGGGGAGGGGCAGGGAGAGAGGGAGACAGAGGATCTGAAGCAGGCTCCATGCTGATAGTGGAGAGCCCAATGTGGGGCTCAAGCTGGCGAATTGGGAGATAGTGACCTGAGCCAAAGTTGGATGCTTAACCGACTGGGACACCCAGGCACCCTAATAGTATTTAATTTTTTTAAATTGCTATTTAGGACTCACTACATTGTTTTTATGACTGCTGGTGGGGTTGCAGCCTGCATTTTGGAAAACATTAGTCTAGAAAGATCATACTGAGTAAACAGGAGAGTTGCATAAGGTTAATGGAGAATGGTTGTGAAGCTCAGGTCCCATAGGGATTAATAAGCCACAATAAAGATTTTGGCACTTATTTTAGGTGTGATGGAAAATTATAACAATCCTCAAGATTTTTTTAAAAATATTTATTTATTTATTTATTTATTTATTTATTTATTTATTTATTTTTGAGAGAGACAGCATGTGAATAGGGGAGGAGCAGAGAGAGAGGGAGACACAGAACCTGAAGCAGGCTCCAAGCTGTCAACGCAGAGCCCGATGGGGGGCTCGAACTCACGAACTGTGAGATCATGACCTGAGCTGAAGTCAGACACTCAGCTAACTGAGCCACCCAGGCGCCCCTAAAAATTTTTAATGTTTTATTTATTTTTGACAGAGAGACAGAGCATGAGTGGGGGAAAGGCAGAGAGAGAGGGAGACACAGAATCTGAAGCAGGCTCCAGGCTCTGAGCTGTCAGCACAGAGCCCAACGCGGGGCTTGTGCTCACAGACCGCGAGATCATGACCTGAGCCTAAGTCGGAAGCTCAACGGACTGAGCCACCCAGGTGCCCCAATCCTCAAGATTTTTGATTTGAATGATAGGAATTTTAAAAAGATCAACTCTGGCTGCTGGGTGGACAGTGGATTAAAGGAGTGGGGCTAGAACAAGGTGGACAAAATGGCCCACAGGCCAAATCCTCACCACCTGTTTTTCTGAGGCCTGCAAGCTAAGAATAGTTTTCACACTTTGCATTTCAAGTTATTGGGAATGAATCAAAAGAAGAATAATATTTTATAATATGAAAATTATATAAAATTTGAACTTAAGTGTTCACAAATAAAGTTTTGTTGGAACACATTGGAGTTCACCTGTGTACCTATAGTTTGTAATCACTTTTCTGCAGTAAGGCAGACTTGGGTATTTGCCCATAAAGCCTAAAATATTTACTCTGTGGCCCTCTATGGAAAAAGTATGTTGACCCTTGTATTAGAAGTGTAAGCAGCTATTATCAATAAAGAATCTATTGCAGAGTTCAGGAAAGAGATGATAGTGGTTTGGACTAGGGTAGCAGTATACATGAATACAAGGGGATGAGTATGGGAACTATTTTGGAGAGGGGGCTAAGAAGGCTTGCTGTTGAATTGGCATATGGGTGGAATTGATTGAAAAGTTATTTTTCCTTTACTGAAAAAGGAACCATCTAGCCAAAAAGTAAACAGATTATGTTGCATTTTCTTCTATATATTATATTTTAAAAGATAAAAGATGCATGTAATTATTAAAAGCAACTTTAATATAAAGTGAAATTTATATATTTGTCTGACATAAAAAGGCATTTAAATTGTAATCCTTGCTCTATAACTAGCTTCTTCCTATATATTTTAAATTTACTAATCTCTTTTCTACATATACGCTCATCCTAAATTTTAGGATTGTTCTGGGTTTAACAGTATAGCACATTGTTTTAAATGGCTTGCAAAGGTAAACTTAGGTGGAATACTTAGAAACCTAAACTATAGTTTCCTATAGGTTCTGTGACTATAGTATGTAATATTTCATTTGCATATGTGTGTCAGCTATCTCAAGGTGGTACTTTTTATTATCTTTAGGGATGAAATTTACTGATTTGGTTTTGATTTTTAAGTTTCCTTTTTCTTGTATAGCCCCCTGAGTATAATGGAAATAGTCTTTGAAACCTTAAAGCTAGAGTATCTGACATTTGCAATAAATTACTCTTTAAACAGCAATCTAAAGTTTTAAAACGTAGCAGTTGTTTCTGTCCATTTGCTGTACCTACAGTTTATAAAATTTTGTAAGAATTGTATTTATACAATTCTTTATACTTTTCTGGCTCTATCAAAAGGCTGACTAGATAATCCGAAAACCCTCTTGCTTCAAATCACCTAGGAATGCTAGCTAAAATACAACAAACAACCATTTAAATGAAGAGTTGAGCTTTCAGGAAATTAAGGGAAACACTCAGGATCCAAAAGTGAGAAAAAGACTGAAAAACAGAGGAGTGTCCTTAAAACCCTATACCTGTAGCAAAGCTGTAGATGAAGAAAAGAATCCATCCACCAGCACTGGGAGACTACAGAGAAGCTTGTAAGTAAGAATCTGCAGATATAGTCCTGTCTCTTGTTGGCTTGGAGTTTAATATTACCTATTTGGTCCATGAAAACCTAAACTGAGAAATAAATAATGAAAAGGATTGATAGGGGAGCAAAACCTCTGAGTTATGTGGAAGAAGCAAACTTAAAACATCCTTGATGTGACAAGCTTTCAAACTAGGTTGCCAGGATTCCCACAGTTAAGCTGCATAAAGATGAGTTTGCAATGCTCAATTTAAAAATTCAGGAGACAGTCACCCATTATTGATAATCACTAGGCACAACAAATAGGATTAAATCCTTAAGACCTGATAAGTATCATATAAAAACCATAAAATAAGTATGTTTAAAATGACTAAAATCTTAAGGAAATGAAAACATAAGGAAGTAAAACAAAAGATTTGGAAAGTAATCCAGTAAAACTTAGAGAAAAAAAAAGTCATTAAAAAAATAAATGGGTTAAAGTGATTGAATAAGGAATAAGTGAGATTTGGACACAGTATCAAGAATGCAAGAGAGAGAGCAAGAAAGAGGAAAAATAAGAAATGTTTAGAGACACAAATTGGAATGAGATGATCCAACATAATGTGTGTGTGTGTGTGTGTGTGTGTGTGTGTGTGTGTGTGTGTGTTTTATGTTTATTTGAGAGAGAGAGAGAAAGCACGCACATGATGGGGGGAGGGTCACAGAGAGGGAGACCAAGGATCCGAAGCAGTCTCTGCATTGTCCCATGAACCATGAGATCATGACCTGAGCCGAAGTTGACGCTTAACCAACTGAGCCACCCAGATGCCCCTCCAAAATAATGCTTAATGGAAGTTCCAATAGAAAACAGAGTAATATGGAGACAAAGTAATATTTGAAGAGATAATGGCTGAAAATATTGCAGAATTAATGAAGGGCAGAAGTCCTTAGATTCAGCAAGCCTAATGAGTCCCTAACAGGATAAATAAAAAATTAATCCTCCCCTAGACACCTCATGAAACTAAAAAAAATAGAGTTTTTATGGGTAGCATTTTCCTACCACTAAGATATTGAAATAAATTCACCTTAAATAAGGTTTAAGAGGGGCGCCTGGGTGGCTCAGTCGGTTAAGCACTGACTTCGGCTCAGGTCATGATCTTGCGGTCCGTGAGTTCGAGCCCCACGTCGGGCTCTGTGCTGACAGCTCAGAGCCTGGAGCCTGTTTCAGATTCTGTGTCTCCCTCTCTCTGACCCTCCCCCGTTCATGCTCTGTCTCTCTGTCTCAAAAATAAATAAACGTTAAAAAAAAAAAAAAAAAATTTAAAATAAGGTTTAAGATGTTACTTTCCAGTAACAATCTGAAATTTTCACTGGTCTATCTGTATATTCACTATTCATCTTGTGACTAAGAGCTTCACTTTGTGAAGTTTTTTTATAAGTTTTTGCCATGGAACATTAGTATCTAAATATTAGTTAGCAGTGCTATGAGGAAAATATTTCTTTTTGCGACTAGTTTTCTTATTGAGGAATCTAATGAAATATGCCATCAAATAACTACCATTCAACTTCTTCCAAAATGTGTGGGAACTTTAAAGTCATTGACTAAAAATAGTAGCAAATCTTTGAAAAGTTTTAACAAAAATCTGTTACTTTTCCTTCTTGTCCACTCATTTAGTTCACTTTTAGGATTTTTTCTTTCTGTATCATGAAATTACTCATTTCTTTTTCCTTGTGGTTTCCATTCTGATTGTTCTTTTCCTGTTTATTTTTCGTACACTTTTGAGGAACAACTATATTTGCAAGTCACTTAAAATAGTTTATTCCTCCTATGTTTCAGAAGTTAAACAAAACCCACCTTGCTTTATTTAATTAGCCCTTCTTTTTTTATTTATTCCACCTTATTATTATATTACTGCACTAGCTAGTCAACAGATAAATATAATGGGCCCTCGGTGAAAATGATTACCTCCATAAATAATCTCATTTACCCTGTTGGGTCAACTGTTTTGATGTGGGCTGGAGTTAGGAGGAAGGTAATCTGCATGCTCCCAACACATCAAACTTCACTTTGAAATATTCTGACTTCAGCCCTTACCAGCATTAATTATTTATTAATTTATGAAGTGAACATTCCCTGGTCATGTAAGCAGATGATGAGGTGAGTGTGTGTACAGTGTGTGTGTGTGTGTGGAGAGTGGGGAGAAGAGGATAGGAATCTCTGGCATCCTTTCCTCTTAGTATGCATACCTACTAGCATGTATACATTCACACTGCTTTTCCAAACTAGGTTTTCCCCTGTAAAACCACTTCTTAATATTCTATGCTTGTTGTTAGATCTTATTTTTAACCATTGTTATGTGCTAGTAAATGTGTATATGAGATGTAAAACTAAATCCGTTAAGCTTCTTTTATTTTTCTAGCTTCCAGTCTGTACTTTTGGACATTCTGTATTATTTAAATATCTTCTAAAAGTTTCTTTCCTTACTTATAGTCAGTCAATTATGAATTTTAAACTTAACTTTTATTTCAAACTGCACACTTAAAATTTTACTCCTTATGTTTGCAGTTGGTGTGCATACTATTTTATCAGGATATAAGTTTTTCAGCAAGGAAATGTTCCCATTTTCTTTGCACATTTCCATATGCAAAATGAGTTTAGATTTTTAAATTTTCTTTGAAATCACCAGGCTAAGTTTTTACAGTCATTCTTATCTAATATGTCTTGGATATTAAATTATGTTTGTATATTGTTATTTAGGTGACTATTATATGGTTAAAAAGATTTTGGAGGAAAACAGTTCAGGTGACTTGAACATAAATTGCGTAGATGTGCTTGGGAGAAATGCTGTTACCATAACTATTGAAAACGAAAACTTGGATATACTACAGCTTCTTTTGGACTACGGTTGTCAGGTACAAGGCTAGATAATTCTATCCAGTAGCTTCTAAGTACTGTTAGATATGCCATATTTTCTTCTTTCTTTCTAGTTTTCTTCCACTCCCCCCTCCCTTTCTTCCTTCTTTTTTTTTCTTTCTTTCTTTCACCCTTTATTTGGTCTTGAGCCACTAAAAGTTTTAAAAACAAACCATGAAAAAGCCTTTTTATAAAAAGTGTATTTTGACTTGATTTATCTTTTTCCTCCAAATTTTGACTTTTTCCTTCCTTATAAATGTTTTATAACATCTGACAGGTAAATTATCATGACTTATTAAAGATGGCTTTGTTTTTATTACTTATGTTATTACTATTTATATTATATGTCTAAAAATAGTACAAATGTTCTGGAAGTGTCAGGGAAACAGATTTTTCTGTGGCCCGTTTAATTTACAAACAAAAGAACAAAATGCTCCTGACTCACAATGCAATTTTTAACTTGACTTTTATTTTGTCCTTTTAAATTTTATTAATTTTTCCTTTTTGTCTGAAGTTTAGTGTTTGCTTATAACTAAAAGTGAAAAAAAAATTTTAACTGGAAAATATAGACCTTTCTGTTTGTCTTCATATCAATTCAGGTAGAAAAGCAGGCATGCATATAAGTCTTGAAAGAATTCAGCCAAGAGATTGTGAAGGAAATTTAATAATATTATTTTCCTTTTCTTTTGGGTTTGCTTATGATGGGAGCACATGAATTCTTGCACTTCTTTTTTTCTTTCAAATAGTATGATTGTTTGCTCTGTTGGAGCTTCAAATTAATGAGGCTTTTTATTTTAGTGGCATCAGGAAGCACTCACAGAAAATTTAAAAAATATAAGTAAGTTTTATGTGTATTTTTACTGTGTGTATATATACATATGCATTACAATATATGACACTTCCAGTGTACATGCATATTTGGAGTAGAAAAAGAAATTGCCTTCCCGGCAATTCCAGTTATCTAGAACACCCCTGAGAACCAGAAAGTAACAAAAAAACATCTCTGAGCAGTAGGTGCCGTGAATTTTTCCATTTATGAACTTTAGTCAATAGAGTACTGGAGCTCTCCTTCAACTTTAACAAACTTATAATACTTACTCTTCTAATCCATAGAGAATTAGAGGGGCAACAGAAGGGACATGAGGGCTGCAGAAAAACAAAATGGGGCACAGTACCTCTGACTCTCTTTAATAAAGAGGTCAAAAGCATTACATATCTGATAATCTCTGAAGAAGTTGCATGTTGGGGTGGTAATCAATGTTTATAACAATGGCCCAGAATAAGTGAGGAAAAGTTAAATTATATTCAGTACCTATTGTTTTGGAAGAAGGAAGAATATGTATAGTACTTCTGAAAGCAGAAAGCTTCCATCAAAATAGTTTAAATTTCAAAGCGAAACGCTTAAAGGCATAAGCTTCAGTGACCTAGAAAATAGTTATAAAGAAGGACCCTGATGATTCTGGATAAAAGAAATATTATAGTATGATAATCATTTTTATCTTTTTACATACATGATCCTGTGTATATAATAATTCTGCAGTATACATGGTTCCTGATCACATTTGAACATCATAGCCAGCCTATATAGCTGTTATGTTTTATAGACTGGAAAACTGAGGCTCATAGACTTTAATGAATTGCCCAAAGTTCTAAAGTGAGTGAGAGGAAAGCCAAGATTTGAACCTGATCTTCTGACTGCAAATCCCATGCTCTTTCCAGTTCACTGTGTTCTGTCTCAGGTTATCTCCGTCTTACCTATCAATCAACAGATGTCCAAAGCCTTTGGTTGGGTGTGATTGTGGAAATGAATAAGTAAAACATGAGGTCTGTACTAAAGGATATTAAAACTAATTGGACAATGAAAGTATAGTTGACCCTTGAACAATACAAATTTGAACTGCATGGGTCCATTTATATGTGGATTTTTTACAGTGTAGTACTGTAAATGTATTTTCTCTACCTTATGATTTTTGTAATAACGTTCTTTTTTCTAGCTTACTTTATTGTTAGAATACAGTATATAGTACACATAACATGCAAAATATATGTTAATTGACTGTTATTGGTGAGGCTTTGGTCAACATGTTATTAGTAATTGAATTTTGGGGGTGTCAAAAGTTATATGCAGATTTTTGAGTATGTGGGGGGTGGACACCCCTACCTAACCCCTGTATTTTTCAACTGTACATATGAATTTCTAATCAGTTAAATAATGCAGAAGTGTATTTGATAAGTACTGAGTGTATTGTAATACTTGACCCTTGTGTATTACTTTGAGGTTAAAAAGTGCTGTTATGTATTTTATCTTGCGTTATGCTAGTGGCTCTCAGCTGGACAATTTTGCTCTCCAGGGGACATTTGATAATATCTGGAGACATTTTTGGTTTCTCAACTGTTGGATGGACCACCACTGGCATGTGGTAGGTGGAGGGTAGGGATACTGCTAAACATCCTGCAGTGCACAAGACAGCCCCACAACAAAGAATTATCGGGCCCCAAATGTCAATAACGTCACTATTGAAAAACCATGTTTTATGGTTAAACTTTTGTGCTTTACAACAGATGTTTTGGAAACATAGAAAAGAGAAAGTCACTGTGTATCTGCTATCAAGGTTTCATGGAAGAGTGTCACTTGAGCTCAGCTTTCAAACATTAATAATTATCAATATTTATGTAGTGCTATTGTATGCTAGGAATCTTAAATATATTCACTTCCTTAGTCCTCACCACAGCCCTATGAGATAGGTACTATTATTATTTCCATATTATAGTGGAGAGAACCAGTATACAAAAAGGTTAAGTAACATGCCCAAAGGTACAACACAAATGGCAGACTTGGAATTTGAACCCAGGTTCTGGCTCCAGGGTCCATGCTTTTACCTACTACTGAAACTACTCTCAAAAATGTACAGATAGCTCTGGAATAGGAGATGTGGAAAAGGATGTAAACAAAAACACATGCAATGTATATTTTTGAGACAATGGATAATTTAGCCTTCTGAGGAAATTATTTGGGCTAGATGGTAGTGGGAAATATCTGGAAAAATAACTAAAACAAAACTAATAAAAAGGGCCTGAATGCCAGGCTAAGGAATTTGGGTGTATAGATAGTGGGGTCATTAAATGATTTTTGAGGAAGAATGTGATGTGTCCAGTAATATTTTAGGAAAACCATTGTAGTGGCTGTGTTCAGTATAGATTAAAAAATGGAAAGTGGGGAAGGCCATAGCTTGGGTGAACAGTTTTTACAGTAATCCAGATATGAAGAGGTTAAAGCCTGAACTAGAATAGTAGCTACAAGAATAGGAGGAAAAATGGCAGATGTGAAAGATGTTATGAAGGAAGAGTTGATAGAACTTAGTATTTAAATTTGGAGGGGAGAATTTGAAAAGTCTAGGATGATTTGGAAATGTTAAACATAGGTGGCTGGGAGAAGGATGAAAGAAGTTAAGTCAAGCGTGGGGCAGAGAAATGTGAATTCTGGTTTTAGTCCTATTTATTTAGGGGGTATCAGGCAGTCTCCAATACACAGTTACACATGAAGATTAAATCTCTAGGGAGAGGTCAGACTGGAGAGATAGAGCAGTCATGGACGTGGGATGATCACCTGCATCATGAAAGTGGATGAAATTACCGAGGAGAGCAAAGGGCTCGTGCTGATTCTCAGGGAACATCTATGCTAATAAAGGCAATAGAAGGAAAGGGTTCCATTAAAGGAGTTTGGGATAGTGCAGCATTGTGAACACCAAAGAAAGAGTTTTAATGTGTTGCTTAGAAATCAAAGAAAATGAAGGAGTAGAAAAGGCACTGGATTTTGAAACTGGCATCAGTAGAGTTAGAGAACATGATATGCATGGGTTTGAGAAATTTGACAAAGTGAGAGAAAGAAAACTTGAGTGGTGAAAAGAAAGACAGGATCAAGTCAGCTTAGCAAAGAGTGAGGAAGTATTTCATGTTTTGGGAGATGGGAGCTAGGACTGTTTTTTCTATAAATGAAGGACCAAGTTCCTATAGAAGACAGAAAAACATTAAGTAGAATACCAAGGTGGAAAACAGCTTTGGAAAGAAAATAAGAAGCTTCTTACTTTGAGCTTAGGGGAAAGAGTATGGGAATTGTTGAAAAGACATTCTGAGATGGGAAGGAATATAGCAAGCATCCTCGTTAATACATAATAAGTATACATATTGAATACATTGGTATAAGGGAGGGATGGTCAAATATTTGTGAGAAATTGGGAAGCAAAACTAATGACCTTTTGTCCTAACAATATTTTAAAAATTATTTGAAACTTTTTCATTCAGAACTTCCTTTATCAAATAAATATGATTTGTGCAGAATAAGTTAATCGTAACTCCTTATTTACATGATTTTTTTTACACAAATAGTTTTTATTCCTGAAGCTTATCCTTTTAAGCATTGAAAGATTTAACATGAATCTTTCTTTATTCTTCACAAAATAGTGTATCTGAATATAATTTAACTTTACCATCATAAGTGGGAATCATTGAGAATATATTTGTTTTATTTTGCTTTATATAATCTGAAAATATTAACATGTTTGTCCTTACATTATATGGCTTCAGACTGCTCTGTTTGATAGCGATTTTGCTATATTCATATTTTATCTTTTCATTGGTCAGCTTTTAGCAATTTTTTCACTTCTTTCTATTTCGTTAGTTTTAACCTAGCTGTTTCCTTATTCAGTAAAGACTTGGAGAATACTTGGGAAAGCCAGTTTTCCTTCATTTATAGACAACTCTTAAGTCAGTATGATTGAGGCAATTCCTCCTGGGAAATAATGCCCATGAAGTTAGTTTGTGACAGCTCAATATAGTTATTTTGGAAATTTGCAGTTGGATCCATGGCTATGTTTCAGATAGTTGGAGTTGACTGGTACTTTGACTTGAAGAGCAGTGCCATTACTATAATTAGCTTTATAGGTTAAAATTAATCATAAGTGAAATGTTTAGTAGTAATGAATACATAATTCTTTTTGTTTGCTTCACCTGACCAAGTATGGTAAAAACTGAAGAGAAATGTTTGCAAAGTAGAAGAAGAATGATGCTAAATTCAAAGAATAGGCTACAGCCCAGTGAACCCTAAAAGTTTTAAGGGATAAAATAATTACATTTCTCATTAGAGTGGGGGGTTTTTCCTGTGGCAATATATAGGCAGTTCCTAATGATTGAATGTGGCCCCCAATTCTTTCTTTGGTGTGCTTAGTCCTATTTTTAGATATCCAAATAAAGTCTTCCATTTTTAGTCCTATTTTTGACATCTAGAGAAAGTGAATGGAAGTTTTATTCTTTTCAGCTACAAAGAATACTAAAGATCTGATAGAGTTTCATTTTCAAAAGAGAGAGGATGTTGATATAGATGGTTGTCAAAGACTATGACAGTTTTTCAAGTGTACAAATTGAAAATAATCGAGTCATTTTTTAAGATTAAAACATTATTTATCCCCATGTTTCCCTTCTCTCTTTATAGCTTTCTTTAAGAAAACAAAACAAAACAAAACAAAACAAAAAGAAACACAGAAACCTGATGTCACAGTTGCCAAGTATAATAATAGGACTGTAGACTTTGTTGCAGTGTTGGAAAGTCCCTATTCTCAGCTTCTGTTTACTTATTCTTCCAGTCAAAGTTGGAGTTTCAAAATGAACTATAGTTTGGGATTTTTAAAACTATAAAGTCACTTCTCCATCTTGTCTCTAAGGACATTGGTGGCCTAGTTTTTTGTGGCTTTTACTTGATAAGATTGCTAATATCAATGTCAAATTTGTACCATTTCAGTCAGCCATGTATGTTTTAAAGTTGAGAACAGAGGGCTCCCCTTATCCTCATGGTTGCATTGATGGTAATTTTTATTAGACTGAACATACCCTGTACCAGTAGTAATAGTCCTTGGCAATTTCTTTAATACATCTG
Organism: Panthera pardus; assembly: GCF_024362965.1. Classification (NCBI taxonomy): domain Eukaryota; kingdom Metazoa; phylum Chordata; class Mammalia; order Carnivora; family Felidae; genus Panthera; species Panthera pardus. Next base: position 119,990,346 of record NW_026526721.1, on the reverse strand, counting down.
GAATGTTAAGATTCTTTTGGTTCAAAGTTCAAAAGTAAAGATCTTGAAAAAAATTTGCAACTTTAAATATGGCATGGATCCATTAATAAACCCTTCTCTTCAAGCATTTATTATTTCACCAGTTTATGCAATGAAACCAGGACAGAAATTTGTGTGTGTTGTGGTACACAAAAGTACTGCTAAGGCCAGCAAATGTACTATTTATTTGGATAGTCTAAATTTTTAAATATTTAATATTACTGTATATAATACAGTTTAAATTTAAAGAGTTTTATTTAGGAATTAGTAAAAATAAATAGTTTACCTTTTTATCCTCCATTTTCATTTTTAACCTTTTTTTTTTTTTTGAAGTCCGCAGATGCACTTTTGGTGGCAATCGACTCTGAAGTAGTGGGAGCTGTTGATATACTACTTAATCATCGACCAAAACGATCATCAAGACCAACTATAGTAGTTAGTACTCTTAACTATTTATTAATTTGGATTTTTAAACCAAAATAGATCTGCCCCATTGCCATTTTTTTTCTTCCCCCAAATTTATTTTGTTCTAAAGAAATAGTTTTTTCTACTGTAAGGTAGTGCCTTAAAGTAAGTAGACACTTTGAAGAATAATTAATATTGCTTTCAGGAAACCTTTTTAAAGTTAGTGATATTTCCATAACTTTGTCAGTGTGGATCAGTATTTTTAGTTTTGAACATTCTATAGATTAAGTTGAAAATTCAGGTTAGTTTCCAAATGGATTTACAAATTAAATATATACAGTGAAACCATAAAACTGGAAGAAAATGTAGGTGAATATTTAAGTGATTAGGAGTGGAAAGACTTTGTAAACTTAAAAGCAAAGGACAAAAATCATAAAAAGCAATGGCACAACCATTGGCTGTATAGAAGTTAGATCTCTGAAATTCAGACACTGAAAAAATTTAGAAGGCAGATGGATAATTGGAAAATATATTTCCTATATATCACAAATTAATCTTAATAATTGACAAATTGATGAAAAATATCAAGATGAGAAAAGGACATGAAAAACATCTCAGAAAAAGATTAAAAGTTACTACTAATAAAACATGAAATACTAATTTTTGCTTGTCAAATTAGCAAACATTTTTAAAAATAATGATCATTGATGGCAAGGGAGTAGTACAGTCTCACACACAATTGGGAGGGAGGGTATTTTGGGAAGCAATTTGGCAGAATGTGTCATAAACAAGAAAGATGCTCATATTTTTTAGTGCTTCCTTCTCTAGAAGCTGGTCAGAAATGTGGACAAAAATGTTAATTGTGATCTTATTTGTAGCAATGAAAAAACCATATGACACAATTTAAACACCCCCAAATAAAAGATGGGAAATAGTAATAATTATATATATATTAAAATGGTATTTTTCAAAGAATATATACAAACCTGAACAAATATTACATAAGTCAAAAAATGAGAATAGTAAACTGGACATACAATATATAGTCCAAAGTTAAAAACATGCACAGACAAGGAACTATGAAATGTAGCAAAATGTTACCTCACAGCAATCATCTCATTGCTAAATTAAGGGTATTTTTTGTGTTACTCCTTTTTTCTTTATTGCTTTTGTAATTAGGAAGATAGCCACTAATCAAATTCTACTTTAAAAATGATATATTTGTTATATATCAAAATTTAACAATTACAACCTTCATTATTGGTGAGGAGGTAGTAAGACAAGCAGTTTAAATAATTGCTGGTTGTGTAAACTGGCTATACTCAGAAAAATATTGTTTTACAAAAGAATTATAACTTGGTTACAGATTATCTGCCATTATCTGAGAACAATGAGAAACTCTGCTAAATTGCATACTTTATCACATATTAACTGAAATATTTTACTTTCATTTAGATATTACAAAGTTTGTGTAAGCATGACTTTCTCCAGAGGAGTGTACCAACTAGTTTAAGTTGTGGCAAGAGACCAACAGGAGCAGAGAAAAAAAGGCCAAGAATACAGCCCCTGTCCAAAGGATCAGAAATATCTAGACTCCTATTCAATTTTCTGTCACCTGTCTTGCAGTCATGATTATATTTTGGTATACTTATTCCACTTTCTAGCCTTTTAACCCCTTTACTTTTTTGGCAGGGAGTAGGGGTGTAACCTGCCAGGGTACTGGAGCAGCTGACTGGCATTCTTTTATCACCATTACCACTGTCAGTCGAATCTTGAGTTGTACTCAGTGAAAAACACTTTGTACTTCATCTGTAACCAAAAGGCTTATCCAGCCTTTGCTTGAGTACTTCCAGTGAGGGCAGGATCACATTTTAACAGCCCTAATACTTTTTGACAGGCAATGTCAAATATTTTTATACACTTTTTTTTTTTATCATTTCAGTGAATTCATTCTGTATTCTTGGCTTATCAAAATTGTCTATTGATAAATTTTGACTTTCTAATACAGGTGGGGTGTTTTTTTTTGGTAGTATGTAGATTATATAATGAGCAATTAAATTATGAATTTTAATCTTCTAATGTTTTTCATGTTAAGTATGTTTTATAGGAAAACTGAGGACATTTTTCTTTTAAGAGAATAAATATAATTTTCTTCTCTATAACCAGTAATAAGGAGAGAAAGGGCTAAATTTTTAGACTTCTTTCTTATTTTTAAATAAATTCATTAATTTAAAGTCCCCAATAAATAAATGGGAAGTACATAAAGAAACTATTCATAAAAGAAGAGGAAAACAGCTTAAGTATGTCAAAAAATAGTAAAATTTAACTAGTAAATTAATATTTCATGGTAGGTTTTTTTTGTGTGTTATAAATTGGGAATGACCGTGCCTAGTGCTGCCTAGCTAAAGTGTGAAATGGGTACATTCCTATATTATTGGCAGTGTAAAATATGAAAAGAATTTTGGTAATATATATCAAAAGCTTCAAAACTGTTCATGGCCTTTAGACCTATTATTCGACTTCAGGGGTTCTGTGGTTAATGAGTTTATCCTAAATTTCAAAAAAGCTGTATTCATAAAGATGTTTGTGGTAGGTTGTTTAAATAAAGAAAATAAAATATCTTGAGCATAGATATATGAATTTTCTTAAATTGCATACTAAATTCTAAATACATGAATTTTATTTCCCAGAAATTCTGGGCTGTAGCTTTTTTTTGCCCCCCCCCCCCACCTTTTTTTTTAACAGAGGGTGAGAGAGAAAGAGAGAGAGAGTTCAAATGGGGGAGGGACAGAGAGAAAGGGAGAGAGAGAATCCCAAGCAGGGTCCATGCTGTCAGCATGGAGCCTGATGCGGGTCTTAACCCCATGAACCGTGAGATTATGACCTGAGTGGAAACCAATAGTCAGACAACTGGCTGAATCATCATGGAGCCCCTGGGCTGTAGCTTTATGAGATTATTAAAAGGGTCCTTGGACTTCAAAATATTAAGGACCATTGTTTTGTTTTGTTTTGTTTTGTTTAATGTTTTATTTTTTATTTTTGAGAGAGAGAGAGAGACAGTGAACAGGGGAGGGGCAGAGAGAGGGAGACACAGAATGCAAAAACATGGTCCAGGCTCCAAGCTGTCAGCACAGAGCCCAATGCAGGGCTCAAATTCACCAACTGAACTGTGAGATCATGACCTGAGCCGAAGTCAGATGGTCAACAGACTGAGCACTCCAGGTGCCCCAAGGACCATTGTTTTTAATCATTGATGCCAAATCACTTATATCAAAGATGTCCCTAAAAGGAGGTGTAATAGAGGTCTAGAAGGAGATACTATAAAATGTTTGTTGCTTTGGAGGAATATGGGAATTTTTATTCTTTCTGCTTTTCTATATTGTTCGGATATTTTATAATGTGTATGTATTACTTTTATGATATTAATAAAAATTACCAAAAAAATTCTGTGAACTTGATAAGCTTATGCAATGGAATCAAACAGCTCTCCCGGAAATGTGTGTGAAAAAGTGAGAAGTATTGGGAAGAGTATGCAATAGTCATAAAATAATCAACCATTTTATTTAACCCTGATTCTTTATTTACATAGTTTCTTTTTTCATGTCATGCCATCACCAGGCCCATGAGCCCATGTAGTGAAAGCAGAAAGAAACTATTCATAAAAGAAGGCTCCAGTGTAATACAGACCTGAGTTCTGATCTGCATTTTGCCACTCTGTTGCATAGCTTGGGCACATTAACTTCTCTGAGCCTCAGTTTCTTCATGGGGATTATAATGCTCAATTTTGCGGGCTAATATGGGGATGAAATGAGGTGATAAATGTAAAGTGCCTAACAGTTTCAGGAGTGACTCATTAATAGTAGTTATGATTGTTAGTGTTTTCGTGCCTTTGTAACAGGAAGTAGTATAGGTATTGATTGGGAATATGTAGAGAATTCTACAAAATGAAGAGTGCTTCCTATTTACTTATCCCTTTCAGGCAGCTTCACTGCTATCAATGTGGCAAGATTTGCCATAGAGGTGGAATTTTTAAAATTTTTCTCATGCATTTATACTCTGCCTATTTTTAACATTTCTGTTTTTCCTTTATATTCTTTTTCTAAGATTCTTGTTATCATTGTCATGCATGTTTCCATAATCTTGTGACAATTAAACACTTTTTTCTAAAGTATTTCTCTAGGTATCTTCACTTCTTTGTTACAAAAATAGAACTCCAGATGTATGAATGTATCCTATTGAAGATTTTTGACTGTCATGATTTATTGTATTTATTAATTAAAATTGAGTTTTCAGGTTTCAAAAAAAATTTAGTCCTGGTAAAGTGTTATCATATTTCTTAATATAATTCTTAAGTTCTTTGTGCATTCTGATTTTTTCATTTCATTTTCAGATAAATGTGTTGTTTTGCAGTCATAAATAATAATTTTGGACATTTATATAAATATTTTTCAGAAACTAATGGAGCGAATTCAGAATCCTGAGTATTCAACAACTATGGATGTTGCACCTGTCATTTTAGCTGCTCATCGTAACAACTATGAAATTCTTACAATGCTGTTAAAACAGGATGTATCTCTACCCAAGCCCCATGCAGTTGGCTGTGAATGCACATTGTGCTCTGCAAAAAACAAAAAGGACAGCCTCCGACATTCCAGGTTAGAAAGTTAAGGTTTTGATGAATAGGTGTGTGATACAGTAAGGTATGTCAGTGAAATTTTTGTTGTTTATCTTTCTATGCAGCTTTTAAGAAATATGGTACTGGGATGCCTTATGAAAGCTAAACTTCTAGTTCTTTTGCTTAGTATGAGTTTTACATTTTTAAAAAATGTTCACTAAATGATGAATAATTAGCAAAATCCTTCAAATTATGAAAGGTTAACCTCATACTTCTACTGGTGGGGCTTGAAGACACTATTTGCTTTTTGAAAGCAGAGTTTATTAATCTAAGAGAATTTTCAAATAATGGAAGGGGTGGAGATACCCCTTCTTATTTATAAGGAAATAAATATTTTCTGTCTGACTAAATATTTAACTTATTATGCCTCTTACTTCCCCTTTCACACAGTATGCAAGTTTTTTTCTCTTCCCATTATCCCCAGTCAAAATGTTAAGAACAACTGAGGAGAAAATGAACAAGAGAGTATCCCATTTTGGACAGGTTGAGCAAGATCACATACATGGGCATGTTGTATAAGGTTCTGGGCTAGACTTGAGATCTAATTTTCAGCATAAGCCTATATATAAATCATCTATGTAGTAATCAAATATAGTTGAAATTGTATCACATATAATATTTACTGTGGAAATGTGGTCTCGAAGTCCTAAGAAGCCTGTTGACAAACTGTTCTTACAGTATATGAAATTAGCTTTAAAGCTGCAAAGTATTCACCCTTACTTCTTCCTTACCTTAAGAACAGATCTTTGGTAGATTGACAGATAGTGACAATCCATAAATTGAGAAAGTCTCCTGGGAATCAATTTAATGTTTATTTGCAGAGGTTGAGCTGAAAAATTTTTTATTTTCAAGTTGATTTACAGTGAGATCTGTGTTTCTTTTTGATAAGATCAGGTTGATAGCTATGGCTTTATCATTTACTTTTTAGTTTTAAAATGACTAGTCTATAAGATGACCAACAGAAATGATCTTTAAGGCCTCTTCTAGTTTTGAAATCCTTTATTAATATTAAATATAAATATTTCCAGATTGTATGCTTGTTAGATAGGTGTGTAGTTGAAGCAGCTGAGGGTAGAGGAGTTGGAGCTGGAGAGAACACTCAGCCTGGCTTCGTTTGAGGCGGGGAAGATGCTTTGTTCTGAAATATTTTAGAGAAAGAAAAGAGAAAGGAAACCATAAAACAGACTCTTAACTATAGAGAACATACTGAGGGTTGCCAGAGAGGAGGTTGGCGGGGGGATGGGTTAAATGGGAGATGGGTGTTAAGGAGGACACTTGTAATGAGCGCTGGGTGTTTATTATATGTAAGTGATGAATCACTAACTTCTACTCCTGAAACTAATATTACACTATATGTTAACTAACTGGAATTTAAATTAAAACTTGAAACAAAACAAAATAAAGTAAGATGAAATAAAATCAGGTAATGTCTTTCATCTTTTATGTTTTTTTTAATATTTTTGGTTATACTGTGCCCTTTGCATTTGTAGATAAAGCTTAGAATGAATTATCATTTTTTATAAAAATACTTGCTTGAATTTTTTTTTTTTTTTAAGTAGGCTCCACACCCAACGTGGGGCTCAAACTCACAACTCTGAGATTAAAAGTCATGTGCTCTACTGACTAAGCCAGCCAGGCACCCCAAATTTTTAAGAGAAGTTGCATTAAACCAATTTGGAGAGAATTGGCATGTTAATAATATTAAATCATTCAAACTGTGAACATGGTATATCTCTCCATTTTATTAGATCTTCCTAATTACTCAGCAGTGTTTTCTAGTCTTCATTGTATAGGTCTTATACTTCTTGTTTACAATTCATTCCTAAGTATTTTATCTGTTTTGATAATACTGCACATGAGTTGCTTTCTTACTTTCATTTGCAGATGGTTCATTGCTAGTATATAGAAATAAAACAGATTTTTTGTATACAGGTTTTGTATCTTGTAATCTCACTAAACTCACTTATTAGTTCTAATAGGGTGTTTTGTTTGTTTGCTTGCTTGCTTTTTAGATTCCCAAGGATTTTTTACATATAAGATTATATCATCTGTAAATAGAGATAGTTTTACTTCTTTTCCAGTCTTTGGGCCTTCATTTTTCTTGCTTTATTACACTTACATTTTCTTGCTTTATTATCCAGGGTGATGTTGAATGTAAGTAAGACTGAATATCCTTGCCTTTTCTGGACTTTCTATTTGGGAAAGAATTCAGTCTTTTAACATTAAGTATGATGTTAGCTATAAGTTTTTCATTGATTTCCTTTATAAGAATAAGTAAATTCCTTTATATTTCTAGTTTTTGAGGGTTGTTTTTTTTTTAAATCAAGAATTGATTTGGGATTTTTGCGAAATGCTTTTTTGCATCTATTAAGTTGCTCATATGGTATTTGTTCTTTATTCTATTTATATGATGTATTATATTAATTTATGTTCAGATGTCAAACTAACCTTGCATTCCTGGCATAAACTCCACTTGGTTGTGTTATATAATACATCTTAGGGGTTACTGAATTCATTGTGCTAGTATGTTAAGTATTTTTGTGTGCATGTTCATGAGGGATAGTGTTCTATAACATCTTTTTCCTATGTCTTGTCTTGCTTTGACATCAGGAGAACACTGGTCTCATAAAATAAGTTTTGAAATATTTCCACCTCCTCTATTTTCTGACACAGTATTGTTTAGGACAGACACTATTTGTTCCTTCCTTACATGTTTGATAGAATTCATCAGTGAAGCCATTTGGATCTAGATTCCTTCTTGGCAGGATGGCTTTTAATTTCTAAGTCAATTTTCTTAATATAGGGTTCTTTGGATTTTCTGCTTATTCTTGAACCTGTTTGATAATTTGTGATGGACTAGGAATTTTTCCATTCCATCTATGTTGTCTAATTTGGCATAAAGTTGCTCATATTCCTTTAATATTTTTCCTTTCTGTAGGATCTCTTTTTATTTTCTTATTTGTGTTTTCTCTTTTTTTATTGGTCATTATAGCCCAGAAATTGCCCAGCTACAGTCTTCAGGTCAAATCCAGCCCACCAACAGTTTTTATAAATAAAGTTTTATTGAGATATAGCCAACCATTCGTTAATTTATTGTCTGTTGCTGCTATCACTATATAACAGTAGAGTATTTCTCAAAGCCTAAAATGGTTATTATCAAGCCATTTACAGAATGAGTTTGCTGATTCCTAATCTACCTAAAGGCTTGTCAGTTTTATTGATCTCTTCCAAGAAACATTAATTTCATTCTTCTCTGCTGTTTTTCTTTTTTATTGCTTCTGCTTGGATTTTTATTATCTCTTTCTATTTATTTTGGGTTTGATTTGCTCTTCTTTTTCTAGCTTCTTAAGTTAGAATTTAGCTTATTGATTTTAGATTTTCTTTATTTTTAATGTAAGTATGTTCAAGATATTTTCTAATTATTTTGTGATTTCTTTGATTATTAATATTATTATTATTATACTTCATTTTTAAGAGAAGTTTTAGGTTTAACAAAACTGAGCAGAAAGTACAGAGTTCCTACATACTACCAAATTCACTCCCTCCCCAGTTTCTTGAAGATCAGCATTCCTCACTTGTGTGATATCTTTGATTCAATAGATGAACAAACATTGACCCATAATTATCACCCAGATAATTAGGGTTCACTCTTGGTGTTGTACATTCCAAAGGTTTTGACAAATGTATAAGGACATGTAGCCACCATTCATAGTTTCATAGAAAATAGTTTTACTACCCTAAAAATCCCCTACATTACACCTATTTGTCCCTGCCTCACCTCAAACCCCTGGCAACCACTGATTTTTTTTTTTTTTTTTTTATTGTCTCAATGGTTTTAACTTTTCTGTAATGTCATATAATTGGAGTCATATATAGTATGTAGCCTTTTCACATTGGATTCTTTCACTTAGTCATACACGTAAGTTTCCCTCACATGTTTTCATGGCTTGACAGTGCATATCTTTTTAATATTGAACAATATTTTATTGTATGAATTTTCTACAGTTTATCCATTCACCTACTGAAAGACATCTTAATTGCTTCCAAATTTTGGCAGTTATGAATAAAGCTGTTAGAAACATTCATGTACAGGTTTTTGTGTGGACATAAGTTTTCAATTCATTAGATAAATACCAAGAAGTGTGATTGCTGGATCATATGGTAAGAATATGTTTACTTTTACAAGAAACTATCTTCCAAAGTACCCACACCATTCAGCATTCCTACCAACAAAGAATGAGAGTTGATGTTGCTCCACATCCTTACCAGCATTTGATATTGTTAGGGTTTGGATTTTAGCCTTTCTAATTGGTATGTAATGGTACTCATTGTTGCTTTAATTGCAGTTCCCTAGTGACATACGATGTTGTACATCTCTTTATATACTTATTTGCCATCTGTATATCTACTTTTGTGAGATGTCTGTTCAGATCTGTTGCTTATTTTTTTATTTATCTTTTAATGTTTTTAATGTTTATTTATTTTTAAGAGAGAGAGATTGAGAGGCAGAGCATGAATGGGGGAGGGGCAGAGAGAGAGGGAGACACAGAATCTGAAGCAGGCTCCAGGCTCCGAGCTGTCAGCACAGAGCCCAACGTGGGGCTCAAACCCACAAACCATGGGATCACCACCTGAGCCAAAGTCAGATGCTTAACCGACTGAGCCACCCAGGCACCCTTGTTGCTTATTTTTTAATTGTGTTGTTTGTTTTCTTATTATTGAGTTTTAAGTGTTCTTTGTATACTTTATATACAGAGTCCATTATCAGATATATTTTTTGCAAATATTTCAGCCTGTGCCTTGTCTTTTCATTCTCTTCATTCATGGTCTATTTATTTGTTTATTTATCTATCTTATTTATTTAAATGTTTATTTATTTATCTTGAGAGAGAAAGAGAGCTAGCACATGCAAGCGGGGAAGGGGCAGAGAAAGAAGGAGAGAGAGACTCCCAAGCAGGCTTCTTTCTGTCAGTGCAGAGCCCCACGTGGGGCTTGATCTCAGGAACCCATGAGATTATGACCTGAGCCAAAACCAAGAGTAGGACAGTTAATCAACTGAGCCACCCAGGTGCCCCCTGGGTTATTTTAAAGTGTGTTGTTGTACTTGAACATATTTGGGGATTTCCCAGATTTCCTTCTACTGGTGACTTCTAATTTAATTTCTAATGTAATTAATTGATTGGAGAATATACTGTATTTAAAAAAACATTTTTTTAATGTTTATTTTTGAGAGACAGAGACAGAGCATGAGTGGGGGAGGGGCAGAGAGAAAGAGAGAGACACAGAATCTGAAGTATGCTCCAGGCTCTGAGCTCTGAGCACAGAGCCTGACATGGGGCTCGAACTCACGAACTGCGAGATCATGACCTGAGCTGAAGTCGGACGCTTAACCTACTGAGCCACCCAGGTGCCCCTACTGTAATTTGTAAATAACTTTATTGAAGTATAATTCATATATAATAAAATTCACCCTTCTGTAATATGCACAGAGTTGGACATTGACCATCATTATCTAATTCCAGAGCATCTTATCACTTCAAGAAGAAACACCATGCTCATTAGCAGTTACTCTCCCAGCCCCTGGAACCACTAAATTTACTTTCTGTTCTTGTGGGTTTGCCTATTCTGTATATTTCATATAAGTGAGATCTTTCAAGCTGACCATCTTATTGGTCATTTGCTTATCTTCTTTGGAGATGTCTGTTTAAATCCTTTTCCCAGTTTTTAATTGGTTATCTGCCTTTTTATGGCTGAATTGTAAGAGTTCTTTATATATTTTGGATACAAGTCCCTCATCAGATACATGATTTGTAAATCTTTTTTCAGATCCTGTCAGTTATATTTTTACTTTTTGGCTGGTGTACTTTGAAGCATGGAAGTCTTATATTTTGGTGGAGTCCAGTTGATCTCAATTTTGAAATTATAGCTAAGATACCATTGCTTAATTTGGAGAATGCACTTTTTATGATTTTGTTCTTTTTTTTTTAAACGTATTAAGACTAGTCCTATGGCCTACTTTGTAGTCTAACATAGAGAATATTCTATGTACTTTTGAAATAATGCATATTTGGCTGTTTTGGGGTAAACATTCAATAAATATCAGTTTGAACATATATTCTTTCATAGCATTTGAGTCTTCCTTATCCCTACTGGTTTTCTATCCATTTATTCTATCAGTTTCTGGGAGAGGAATATTAAATCTCAGAATGTATCAGAATATATAATTTATCCTTGTCAGGTGCAGTGTTCTGTAGATGTCTAGTTGGTTAATGGTCTTGTTTAATTTTTCTCTTTCCTTTTTCTTTATATCTTTTGTCTGGTTGTTCTATCCGTTTTTGAAAGTGGGGTATTAAAGTTTCTAATTGTTATTGTTCAGTGTCTATTTCGTTTCTGTTCATTTTTTCTTCATAATTTTAGTACTTAGTGTTATAAATATGTTTATAAATGTTGTATCTTCTTGAAAAGGTTCACCTTTTATCATTATAAAATGTCCGTCTTATCACTAGTAACAGTTTTTTTTGTTTTAAACTTTGATGTTAATATGGCTACTCTAGCTTTCCTGTGGTTGCTGTTTGCATGATATATCTTTTTCCAGACTTTTACTTTCAATCTATTTGTATCTTTGAATCTTAAGACAACATATAGTTAGATTATGCTTTTTTTTAAAATCTAGTCTGACAACTTCTACTTTTGATTCGATTGTTTAAACCATACACATTTAATGTTATTAACATAGTTGTATTCACATATGTCATTTTTCTTTTTGCTTTCTGTATGTGTCCTTTTTTGTTTTCTATGTGTCTTATATCTTTCTTGTTCCTTTATTCCTTCATTAGTGCTTCCTTTTACATTGAGTGTATATTTTATTTATTTATTTTAAAGTTTTGTTTTTGTTTTTTTTTAATTTTTATTTATTTTTGGGAGAGAGGGAGAAAGAGCACAAGCAGGGGAGGGGCTGAGAGAGACAGAGACACAGAATAGGAAGCCAGCTCCAGGCTCTGAGCTATCTGCATAGAGCCTGATGTGGGGCTCGAACTCACAAATCATGAGATCATGACTTGAGCCAAAGTCAGACACTTAACCGACTGAGTCACCCAGGTGCCCCTACTTATTTATTTTAGAGTGAGAAAGAGAATGGAAGAGGGGCAGAGAGAGAGAGAGGGAGAGAGGATATCCCAAGTAGGCTCTGTGCTGTCAGCACTCAGCCCAGCATGGGGCTTGATCTCATGCACCATGAGATCATGACCTGAGCCGAAATCAAGAGTCGGGTGCTAAGTTGACTGAGCCATGAGGCACCATGAGTGTATATTTTGTAATGTAGCATTTTAATATTATTAATGAATTATTTATTATATGTTTTCAGGTTTTTTTTTTTTATTGGTTGCCCCAGAGCTTATCATATGCATCTTATCAGAATCAGCTTCAGATTTATACTAGCTTAATTCTAATATATGGAATGCTATATATGTGTGTGTGTGTATATATATATATATATATATATATATATAGTCTCTTTTCTATCCCTTTAATTGTATTATTGTTATACATATTTCATCTATTAATGTTATAAACCCAGCAGTGTATTGTTATTATTTTACTGTCATCATTTCCTTAGTCTATTATAGCTGTAGTCCTGATCACTTATTTTGCGCTGCTGTTGGTGAATACATTACACATGTATTACATTTCTCTGTGTTATCATAGGCCAAACAGTACATTATTATTTTATATAATTGCTTTTTAAAATCAGTTAACAGAGAAAAATCTGTATTTATAGTGTCTTTTATAATTATATAATTTTGCTGGTGCTCTTTGTTCATGTGGACTTGTATTACCCATCTGGGATCACTTGCTTTTAAGAGCTTTCTTTAGTATTTCTTCTAAGGCAGGTCTGCTAGGAACATATTTAATCAGTTTTTGTTTTTCAGTTAAAGTTCTTATTTTGCTTTTACTTTTAAAGAATAATTTGGGTGGTTATAGTATTTTTGGTAGTTTTTTCTTTGAGTGTTTTGAATGTTGAATGCTCCCTCTATTGTTTCTACTGAGAAGTCTGCTGTTAGCCTTATTGGGGTTCCCTTGTAAATGCCTCATCATTTTCCTCTTGTTGTTTTCATATTTTTCTCCTTGCCTTTGACTTTCAGCATATTTATCATGATATTTCTGTTTGAGTCTCTTTGTATACATCCTTCTCAGAATTTGTTGAGTTTCTTAGACATGCAAGTTGTTGTTTTTCAGTACTTGGTAAATTTTGGTAAGTTGTTAGCCATTATTTTTTCAAAACTTTTTTTCTTCTTTTTCTTGTGTCCTGGTGTACCCATTATGAGTATGTTGTTGTACTTAAAAGTATTACATATCTCTGTGAATTTCTGTTCATTTTTCTTCATTCTTTTTTTTTCCTCTTTGTTCCTTGGCTTGCGTAATCTCTATTGATATATCTTCAAGTTTTGTAGTTCTTTCTGTTACGTCCTGCATTATTTTGCTTAGGGCTGTCATAATAAGATACCACACTGGATGACTTAACAGAAATTTATTGTCTTACAGTTCTGTAGCCTATGAATCCAAAGTCAAGGTATTGGTATGATTCATTTATTCTGAGGACTCTGAAGGAGGGATCTGTTCCAGGCCTCTGTTACTGGCTTGTAGATGGCCACCTTCATGTTCAGAGAGTATTCTCCCTGCATGTGTACCTGTCTCCACACTACCCTCCACGTTGTTATAAAAACACTAATTATATTGGATTTAGGCCCACCTTAATGTCTCATTGTTACTTGATTACCTTTGTAAAGACCCTGTCTACAAATAAGGTCACATTTTGAGATACTGGTGGATAGACTTCAACATATGAATTCTAGGGGTACACATCTCAACCTATTGCAAGCTCCTTTAATGAATTGAAAATGCAGTTATTGTACATTTCAATTCCATAATTTCCATTTTGTTCTTTTTCATAATTTCTATCTATTTATTGATATTCTCTGTTTGATGCAACATTGTCATCATGCCCTCTTTTACTTCTTTAATCATACTTCCTTTAGTTTTGGAATATATTTATAATGGCCACTTTGTAATCTTTTTCTGTTAAATATGACTTCTGGTTGCTCTCAAAGGCAGTTTCCATTACCTGGGGTTTTTTTTTTTTTCTTCTTGGGTATGAGACATGTTTTCTTATTTCTTTTCATGTCTCTTAATTTTTTACTGGAAACTAGACATTTTAGATAATATATTATAGCAACTCTGTGTGCCAGTCCCCTCCATTTTCAGGGGCCTATTGCTGTTATTTGTTTGTTTATTTTATTTTATTTTTTTTAGCAACTGTCTGGATTATTTTAGTGAAATCTATTTTCCCCCTTAGTTGCTGTTTGGTGAGGGACAGCTTGACTTTTTCTTGCACATCTAGTATTTCTTTGTTTGAAATCTGGACAGTCTAGTATATATTATAGCAAGTCTCAATACTCTTTTACTTTTCTAAGGTTTTTTAAAAATTATTTTTCTGGTCTGCTGAATCTTGTCTCCCTGTGAGGTACAATCATTGATCTCTGTGCTTAGCTTATTTTTTTTTCTTATTTTTATTTTTTAGCTTTGATCCTTTTTTTTTCATATTTATTTTTTGGGAGAGCACAAGTGAGGGAGGGGCAGAGAGAGGGGGACAGAGGATGTGAAGCAGGCTGTATGCTGACAGGCTGACAGCAGTGAGCCCAATGTGAGGCTCAAACTCACGAACCAAGAGATCATGTCAGATGCTCAACTGACTGAACCACCCAGGTGCCCCTTAGCTTTGATTCTTAAGGGTCATTTTAGGGTCTCTGTCGGTGAGCCACTAATTTGGTAGAAGTTATGTTAATACACTTTGGGCCTATAAGAGTTCTGCTGTCTCCTGATGAATCTGTGGGTTAGTCAAAGTTGCAGCCATTTCTCAATAGTTCTTGTCTTTTCTTTTTACCAAACTGTCTGATGTTCTCCACATATGCCTAATACGTTAGTCTGCCAGAGATCTCTGGAGACCTTGTATGAATTATTTTATGGCTTTTTTCACTTCCAAGATCTCGCTGTTAAATTTCTAGTTTGTCTACTGTTTGTTTCTACTCAGACTCCAAGCTTGGTCTTATAAAACTGCAGGTTTTCCTTGTTCATCTCCTCCAAGTCCAACCCTTTCAGCCATCAGAACTGTAGGTTTTTGCCTCCAGTCGAATTGATTTTCCCCTTTAAGCACAAAAGTACAGGTTTACCAGTCTCAGGCTGGAAAACTGCAGTTCTCCTTGACAGAACTGGGGGGGGCAGAGGTGATGGAGGTAGCCTCAGGCAAGAAGACCACAGATTCGAACCATTCTTACCTGAAGCTCTAGCAGTTTTTCGGTAATTGATTCTCAGTAGATAATTTCCACTGCCCTGAAAAGGTTGATTTTTTTAAAAATACAGTTAACTCTTGAGCACTGTGGGAGGTAGGGGCACCAACCCCCTGTGCAGCAAAAAAATCCATGTATAACTTTTGACTTCGCAGAAGCTTAACTACTAATTAGTCTACTGTTGACTGGAAGCCTTACTGATAGCACAGTCAGTCAACACATATCTTGTATGTTATATGTATTATGTACTATATTCTTATAATAAAGTAAGCTAGAGAAAAAAAAATGTTAAGAAAATCATAAAGAAGACAAAATACATTGATAGTACTGTACTGTATCAAAAAAACCCACAGAGGTGCCTGGGTGGCTTAGTCGGTTTAGCGTCTGACTCTTGGTTTCAGCTCAGGTCATGATCTCGTGGTTTTGTGGGTTTGAGCCCTTCATTGGGCTCTGTGCTGGCAGTGTGGAGTCCTCTTGAGATTCTCTGTCTCCCTCTCACTCTACCCCTCCCCTACTTGCTTTGTCTCTCTCAAAAACTTAAAAAAATTTTTTTTTAAATCCCACGTAAAAGTGAATCCATAGAGGTCAAACCCATGTTGTTCAAGGGACAACTGTAATTGTATCCATTTGTATACATATTTTTTGTGTGTAGTGGAATCATTGACCTCTTCACACCACCATTACTTTGATAGTATTTTGAATACCATATTGATAGATTTTATAAAATGAGTCAGCCCCGTTACTTGTCAGATTCCATCTAAGTACTTTCTATACAACAGTACTTGATTATTACTCTAACACAATTGGTTGCCACCATTACTAGTTGTCACTCTTGCTGTGCATTTTGTCATTAATCCTTAATATATTTTGAGACATGATAATGTTGGTTAATACAGAAGTCATTTTTTTAGACATAATCTGATAAAATTAATATAGAAATATTGATAGAAACAGAACAGTTGCTTAGTTATACAAATTTTTCTCAAGTTTTTGGACAGTTTTGTTGTCGGCAAATATCTCTTTAGAAATCCTTAAGACAGCTATACTTGTTTTATTGAATAGCTAACTTATAATTGGATTTCACAAATACTGTTTTCTTAAAAATGCATTATACAAAATTTACTTTTATATCTTAAGACCTGAAACCTATACGGTAAATAAGGAATATTTCAATAAGTTTGTTTAAATAAAAATTTATGGGCACCTCAGTGGCTCAGTCGGTTTAGCATCATATCCTCTGTCCCCATCTCTCTCTGCCCCTCTCCTGTGCATGCAATATTTCTCTCTCTCAAAAATAAATAAACATTTAAAAAAATTTAAATTCCCACATAGGAAAGTTCAATTGCAAACAAAGGAAAAAGACAAACAAGAAACTGGGAAAAAGTATTTAGAACACTTTGACTAGACAGAGGGCTAATTTCTTTGATATGTAGATCTTACAAATTGATTAAAAAAAGCAATTATCAGAAAAATAGGCTAATGAAAATGAACAGGCAGTTTACAGAAGAAGTATAATGGATAGTGAACATACAAGGATGCTTAAGCTTATAAAGAAATTCAGAATAAAACAACTCTAGAATTCCAGTTTTTATCTGTGAGAGTGGCAAAATATTGATGATGATGTAGGGAGAAATGAGCTCTCCTTATTGTTAGTGCTTTGGAAACATGTTAGAATTTAAAATACACATGCCATTTTATCCAGCAATTCTAGTATGCAAAAGATATGTGAACTAAAGAATATTCATTGCTGCATTATTTATAGAAGTAAACAATTAGAAGCAACTGAAATTTCCATTAATGGAGATCTGATGAGCTGCCATCAAATGGAAAACCATCCAGTTTTAGAAAAAAATGACATGACTCTATATGTAGTGACATAGAGTTGTTCCTTTATATAGTATGTCTGATTATGTTTGTGTGTGAATTGAAAATATCAGGAAGGATATTGACAATTCTCCATAATGTGACCATCTTTGAAGAGTAGAGTGGTGGAAGGAGAATTAGGGACCATCATGTTTCTGAACTGCTTGCTGTTTTTAATAACAAACATGTATTAATTATGTTTAAAAGAAAATACACATTATATAATATCTACCAAATTGAGAAATTAAGAATTATATGCTTACAAATTAAAGATATATAGCAAAAATTTTCTGCTTTGCTTCCTATTTATGTATTAAACATGAAACCTAATTAGTTAACAGAAGGTAAAGGGACATGCTTTTCTGTTAGAGAATGTGCATAAATGAATGATTTCGTTCTTTTTTTTTTTTTTTTAAAGGAGAGAGAGAGCACTAGTGGGGGAGGGACAGAGAGAGAGAGAGAGAGAGAGAGGGAGAGAGAGAGAGAGGGAGAGAGAGAGGGAGGGAGGGAGGGAGAGAGGGAGAGAACCTTAAGCAGGTTCCACATCCACCACTGTGAAATCATGCCCTGAGCTGAAATCAAGAGTCGGACACTTAACCAACTGAGCCACGCAGACACCCCAATGATTTCATTCTTAAGATTCAAAATATCTTTAAAAAAATAACCTGGTTGAATAAGTCATATGTTACATATATCTAGCATATGAAAGCAGTCTCATCACTGAGGAAAGAAAAATTTAATAATCATTCACATCATATTCAAAATGTATTAGTTATTAGCATATTTCATTTAAAATAATATTGGGTTCAGGAATAGAAATTTTTTAATTAAATTGGATTGTAGAATACAAAGACTTATTTTTTTTAAGTCTTCTTATGCAGGTTATCCTGTAATAAGTATATTATAGTTGTTTTCTTTTAATTTTACAGTACTTTAAATTTATGAAAATCATAGGTTAAAAATACTAATTATATGTGTATAATACATTTATTTTACATTACGGAATCAAATTTTATCACAGGTTTCGTCTTGATATATATCGCTGTTTGGCCAGTCCAGCTCTAATAATGTTAACAGAGGAGGATCCAATTCTGAGAGCATTTGAACTTAGTGCTGATTTAAAAGAATTAAGCCTTGTGGAGGTGGAATTCAGGTGGGAATGAATGGAAATTGTAAATTACATCTTTTTTTTTCAGAATCTCTTCAGCCTGAGTTTTTTTCATAGACCAAATTAATGTTTATTTTTATTTACTTCTGATCCAAGGGAACCAGACCTTGCTGCCACCTATTTGGGATTTACCTTCAGATTCAATGGAATAGACCTTGGTATTACTTAGGTCACTCCTTCCCCACCTGCCCTTTGCCATTCTTGCACCATCCTTAAGCTCCCCACCCCCCACCTTTATTTAATGTTGCCAAAGGCATTCTAGGACAGTGTAAAGAATAGTGGAAGTGATAGCCTTAAGCAAGAGCAAATTTATTTATAACTCCTCTGTGTTCTACCTCCCCTCATTCCCAGATTCTGTAATCATACCTGGAGCCTGATCCTTCATCACTTTCAGAAGCATATAGAATGCTTTCTGTGTTTCAGGGCCATTCCACACACACAGACATAGTCCCTTTTCACCGTTTGGTGCGATTTTCTATTAGGAGACACATAACATGCAGACATTAAAATAATACTGGTTAAGAGGGACGAATGCCACTCTGAGTTTTCTTCTGAAACAAAGAGTTAAATGTAATTTTGGCACTTTGTATACTCAAAGAATCATTGTTACAGTTTCTCTCAGATAGTTAAATCGGAGGTACAGAAAAAGGCTTTGGAAAAACCAGCCTATTAAACTACTGATTTAAATATTAAAAAAAAAATAGTCCTTAGAAAACTACATTTTGTAGACTTGAGGAAAAGCTTTGAGACTTCCCCTTGTGTTAAAGTATCCCTGGTGCTCTCCAAAGAAGGAGGAATTGATCAACATTTCTTGCCAGTTCCTGCTGTAAGGTTTCTGGGGGGCAGGCTATGCCTATCCCTCCCTTTCCTTTTAAGTGTAGCTGCTGTGGGAGCCCCATGTCTTGCATTATACTCCTCTAGTGACTTGACAAGATTGGAAAAATTCAAACTTTTATTTACTGGAAGGGCAATAAGAAGCTTGCAGTTGTCTTATGCCTTAATAGCAGTTAAGTCCTTGACTAAGAAGCAGTGTGTTCTTGATAGCTCTGCGTTCTAGAAACTTTTTAAATATACCTGTTCATAAGTGTTCAGGTTTGGAACTAGTATATTTCAATTTGGATAAATTAAAATTTATTTAAACCTGTTATTACATAAAGTATATATTTTGATGAACACATGATTAAAATGTAACTTGTTGGTACTTTTAACTTTATTAGCACATGAAGCTGTTAGTAAATTATTCCTTTTAAATATGAAGGACTTCCTGTTATAGTCTTATAATTGGAGTTCTGAGTTACCATGTAAAATAGAATTTATTCAACTCCTTCCAAAAAGGATTTAAAGCAATTGCCAAGATTATACTGTAATCATAGGATAACAAAGTTAGGTTTTGAAGTGATCATAGAAGTGATCATTTACTTGTTTTACTTGTTCCTGGTTTTTATAGACAGGAAAAGTGATCTATATAAGTTAGATATCTTACTGATAACAGCATCTAATTAGGAACAGAGTTGTAACTAGAACATAGGACTCTTGGCTTCTTGTTTACTGTATTTCCAGCTAAACTATACAGCCATTTACTAGTTTTCTAGTAATTTGTTCAAGATTAAGCAAATTAGATTAATACAATGTATTAGTTTTACCTCTGAATTTAGTGGTCTGTCACTGTTTACCTAAAGATGGGACCTCTGTGTAACAACATACACTTTTGATGAATATTCCTATCTGTAATGAGATTCCTAGACTAAGAAGCAGTAATATTTCATTTGTTTAAGAAATCCAATTAGTATTCTTATGTAGTTTTGGTTATATAGTAAATGCAAAGAGTGGATGAGAAAAATGTTAGCCTCTGAGGAAATTTTTTAATTCTTTGAGTTATGATTTTCTGTAAGCTGGTCATAGAAAATCCTATTGTATACAATCCTATTGTAATCATTGGGAAATTTTTCTATTTTCCCTTCTCCCATTAAGGAAAAAAAACTGAATAAAAAATTATTTTCTGAAATCTGACCCTAATTGATTCATATATATTTCTAACTTTATTTTCAAGTTATTACACTAAGACGTAAGTTTAACGAACCTGATGTTTTTAAAGAGGATTATCTGCTAAAACTTAATTTCTCACAAATTGGTTGATTTAGGCCTGCCTTTAACCAGCAGTTAAATCCTAAATTTCAAGAAACAGTGATTCTGAAAGAAAATTCTTTAGTAGGAGTATTTCAATGTCTTTTCTTCCCAACTTGAATTTTGTTCAAGTGAACACTTTAAAAGTGAATCAGAATACTATTTTAATATCAGAAGTAGCATAGAACATGTTATAGACTATTATTGAAAGCACCTCTGGTTGAGTTACATAGTAATATTTATTGATAGCCTTATTATTATCTATTGTTTAGATAAGTAATGTAAAAGGAAGTTTTATACCAAACTTACAGAGAAGGAGAGCAAATGAGTTAAGTGAAGAACTGGTTGACAACTATAATCCGAACTTCTAAGAATATCAGTATATGTAAGGAAATACTGTGCTCATCTAAAATTATCAGTGTGAGCACAGGCAGTATAATTGTGTTACAGTTTTCCCCAAAGCTTTGGAGAATTTATGCACCAGTAGATTCTTCTGACCATCAGCACAAAATGACTTCAGATTTTGTATGACCCTATTAGAATTAAAATGTTACCAAGTAAATAATTTTCTATTGAAAACAGCTTAGAGACTAGAAGTGACATTTCTAATAATAGACTGTTGCATCTTGCAGGAATGATTATGAGGAATTAGCCCGGCAATGTAAAATGTTTGCTAAAGATTTGCTTGCACAAGCCCGGAATTCACGAGAATTGGAAGTTATCCTAAACCATACATCTAGTGATGAACCTCTTGACAAACGGGGATTACTAGAAGAAAGAATGAATTTAAGTCGTCTAAAACTTGCTATCAAATATAACCAAAAGGAGGTATGAGGTTTTCTGTGATATGCATAAATTATTTCCTCCACAGTAGTGGAGTGACTCAGAGCAATTACTTAAGAATTAATTAAGGTTATGACTTACAGTAATAATGCCTTACTGTTTAAAAATAAAGTATCAGATATCATATTTTCTGGTTCTTATTTGTTAATTCATTGAAACCCAAAGGTGGAGAGGCACATGATATGATAACTAAATTGAATCTGGCTCTACTGGCATCATCCCTTCCTATTAAGGGAAATACCTATTTCTAATCCACACACACACATGATTCAGGAACTTGACGAAGGAAGGTATGCATTTTAAATTTTATTTTTTGAGACAATTTACTAACAATGAGTGTTTATTTGTAGATAATGATATCCAATTAATAGTATGAGGTATTGGTAAATGGTGGTTTTAAGATATTTCTTCTAAGACTCATTTTTATTTTTATTTTTATTTATTTATTTATTCATTTTTTTAATATATGAAATTTATTGTCAAATTGGTTTCCATACAACACCCAGTGCTCATCCCAAAAGATGCCCTCTTCAATACTCATCACCCACCCTCCCCTCCCTCCCACCTCCCATCAGCCCTCAGTTTGTTCTCAGTTTTTAAGAGTCCCTTATGCTTTGGCTCTCTCCCACTCTAACCTCTCTCTTTTTTTTTTTTTTTCCTTCCCCTCCCC
Source organism: Panthera pardus (assembly GCF_024362965.1). Taxonomy (NCBI): domain Eukaryota; kingdom Metazoa; phylum Chordata; class Mammalia; order Carnivora; family Felidae; genus Panthera; species Panthera pardus. Next base: position 119,968,237 of record NW_026526721.1, on the reverse strand, counting down.
CATGGGTTCCTGTTAAGTTTCTCAGGATCCACATAAGAGTGAAAACATATGGTATCTGTCTTTCTCTGTATGGCTTATTTCACTTAGCATAACACTCTCCAGTTCCGTCCACGTTGCTACAAAGAGCCATATTTCATTCTTTCTCATTGCCACATAGTACTCCATTGTGTATATAAACCACAATTTCTTTATCCATTCATCAGTTGATGGACATTTAGGCTCTTTCCATCATTTGGCTATTGTTAAGAGTGCTGCTATAAACATTGGGGTACAAGTGCCCCTATGCATCAGTACTCCTGTATCCCTTGGGTAAATTCCTAACATAAGACTCATTATTTCATACTCTTTTGTAATAATTTCATAATCATTTTATTATGCTCTTGGATTGTTTGGGCCAGGAATTAGGAAAGGGCACAGCAAGGATGGATAATTTGTCCTTGCTTCTCTATGTTTAGGGTCTCAGCTGGTGATAGCTCAGATGATTGGGGGCTACAATCATCTGGAGTCTTCGTCACTCAAATATCTGGTGCCTGAGCAGCAGCTGAGGACTGAGACAGGGAACTCATGAGGGGCTGGGTGCTCAGGTGGGTGGATCCATAGAGGGTGGGCCACCTGAGCACTTACTACTGGAATCATGGAGGGGCATAGCCATGATGGTGAGTTGACTATGAGGAGATGGTCTGAGAAGCCTCTGAGGGCTGCCCAGAGTGCCTGCATGTAGCCTAGGCTTCCTCACAGCATGGTAGCTTCAGGACACTTTATATGGCTGTTAATGGCTCCGAGAGCAAATGTTCATCAAACAAGGTGGAAGCTCAATGGCCTTTTGAAACCTACCCTCAGAAGTCACATAGCATCACATCTTCCAGCTGATTAAAGCAATCAAACCTTGTTGAATTGAAGGATAGGAAACACTGATAATCCACCTCTTGATGAGAGGAGTAGCAAAAAATTTGTTTCAATGTTTTAAAACCACCACAAACTTAAAACATTTCCAGTTGAAATTTTGTTCTTCCAATTACATATTTAACATTACTCTTAATTAAATCGTCATTATAGAGAGGGATGACAAGGACAGCAATCAGTTCTGAGATTGCTTTGATATTTGGGGGAAGGGGAAACCACTAAGTTTGGGATGCTACTAAACTGGATAGTTTGTGAGAGGAAAAGCTATTTCTCTCCCTAGTATTTCATCTTAGAGACAAATTAAGATTCCCTAAGAGCACTGCAATCTGTGCAGAAGAATGGAGAATGAAATAAGACTTCAATGCCAAAACAAGTATAGTATATTAGGAAATTTATTTTTTTTTAAGATTTTTAAAAATGTTTATTTATTGTTGAGAGAGGGGTGGGGAGGGGCAGAGAGAGAGGGAGACATAGAATCCGAAGCAGGCTTCGGGCTCTGAGCTGTCAGCACAGATGCGGGGCTCAAACTCATGAACAGTGAGATCATGACCTGAGTCAAAGTCAGACACTTAACCGACTGAGCCACCAAGGCGCCCCCAGGGTAAATCATTTTAAAACAGAAGATTGACCTGTTAGTATTTAGATATCTGAATGACATTATGATCTCTTGTGCTTTGGTAATTTCAAACCTGATCACATTATTATGTCCAGAGTTCAGAACCCTGGTGTTGTCCTGCACAGCATGCACATTATATTGAGAAAATACTGCTTCTGAAATTTGTAAACTCAGAAGCCTTTGTAAACTTTGGTAAATTTATTTCTGTACTTAAACTAGAATTTCCCTCTTATTTGGCAATATTTTTCCTTTTTTTTCCTTACATAGAATTCAGTCTTAAGCAGAGTTAAGAGTATAATACATTTTAAGAAGTTTTCAATGTTTTCATGAAGAGTAAATATGTCTCATGTTTAGACTTTGATTGCTATCTTCGTATCTTGGTTTCTTATAATTGAAATCCTATTAGTTCTTTGAGATCAGTTTTTTTCTTTGGATTGTGCTTGTTAACTTTGAAATTTCACAAACATTATGAGACTGTCTATAAATTAAAATTTGCAAAATGGCTAAGTAGGCTAGTAATAATCATTAAGTAATGACTAAGTGATAATATAATTAATACTTATATGCTGCATGCTATGAATCAGGCATTATTATTCTAAGAGCTTTACTTTTAATCCTTGCTAATAAGTTTATGAGCAGAGACTATTATCACCATTTAATAGGTGGGAAATTTGAGGCTTAAAGAGGTTTAGAGACTTGGGACGCCTGGGTGGCTCAGTCGGTTAAGCATCTGACTTTGGCTCAGATCATGATCTCACAGTCTGTGAGTTTAAGCCCCTTGTCGAGCTCTGTGCTGACAGCTCAGAGCCTGGAGCCTGCTTCAGATTCTGTGTCTCCACTCTCTCTCTGCCCCTTCCCTGCTCATGCTCTATCTCTCTCTCTCTCTCAAAAATAAATAAACATTAAAAAAAAAAAAAAAAAGAGGTTTAAAGACTTGCTACATGGGGCGCCTGGGTAGCTCGGTCGGTTAAGCGTCTGACTTCGGCTCAGGTCATGATCTCGCGGTCTGGGAGTTCGAGCCCCACGTCGGGCTCTGTGCTGACTGCTCAGAGCCTGGAGCCTGTTTCAGATTCTGTATCTCCCTCTCTCTCTGCCCCTCCCCTGTTCATGCTCTGTCTCTATCTCAAAAATAAATAAATGTTAAAAAAAAATTTTTTTTTTTTTAATAAAAAAAAAAATAAAGACTTGCTACAGATCAATTATTAAATGGCAGAGCCTGGATTTGAATCCAGGTAATCTGGCTCCAGAGTCTGTGCTCTCAATCTCTACATTCTTTTATTACATGTAAGAAAAACAAAAAACAAAAATTATGTGGATTATATAGAATTGATTTTAAACTATTATTAAAACTTTGAATGTCAAATAATGGTATTATCAGATTGTATTTAGAGGTTTTCTTTTTTCTTTTTTCTTTTTTTGTATGTGTGTGTGTCATTTTCAGTTTGTCTCCCAGTCTAACTGCCAGCAGTTCCTGAACACTGTTTGGTTTGGACAGATGTCAGGCTACCGACGTAAGCCCACCTGTAAGAAGATAATGACTGTTTTGACAGTTGGTATCTTTTGGCCAGTTTTGTCACTTTGTTATTTGATAGCTCCCAAATCTCAGTTTGGCAGAATCATTCACACTCCTTTTATGAAATTTATTATTCATGGAGCATCGTATTTCACATTCCTGCTGTTACTAAACCTATATTCTCTTGTCTACAATGAGGATAAGAAAAACACAATGGGGCCAGCCCTTGAAAGAATAGACTATCTTCTTATACTGTGGATTATTGGTAAGTGTCAAGTTTGTCCAAAAAGTTCTGCTTTTATTTAACCATTTAATTCTCCTTTGCTTGGTGGCGTTATAAACATCTGTGTTCGGTTTATAATTTTACACTGTTTATACAGCAAGAATTCGAAAACTTTCATGATCATGGAAGACTTATCTAACACTATTCTAATGATATATGATCCTGAACTTATTTATTATTACTTAATTACATGGAAGTTAAAAATTCTTTATTTTCAGTCTCTAAAATTGTTCATGATCATTAAAAAAGAAAAATTTTGCTGATGAATGCTTTTTTTGGTATAAGGGTATGAATCTTAGGTATTTTGAAATGTGATACATATTATACTTGGTTGCATTTTAAGAGTTAACTATTTTGTTTTATTGTATCATTAGTTTTCCTTTTAAGAACCCATGAACTTATGAGGTTACATTTTTATCTGTTATAGAAACATTATTTAAATTTAACTTTAAAGGTTTCCCTGGTGACTCACTCTATATAAATCAGTTCTTTGTAATGATAGCCAGATCTCTTTAGAAATGACAGAGTTTTTAATATAAGATACTTTTATTTTCTGAAAGTTATTTTTGTAAGTATTATGCTGTATGATACAAATTTGAAATGACCTGTAGTTTTTATAATTCTTGCCCTTTTCTGTGGGGAATGGAGGAGAGTTGAGGTATAATCACATCGTCTATTTATGGTCTTTTTTTTTTTTTTTAATCTTTATTTATTTTTGAGAGAGAGGGAGAGACAGAGTATGAATGGGGGGAGGAACAGAGAGAGAGAGGAAGACAAAGATTCCGAAGTAGGCTCCAGGCTCTGAGCTGTCAGCACAGAGCCCTACACGGGGCTCAAACTAACAAACCCACAAGTTCATGACCTGAGCTGGAGTCAGACGCTTAACCAACTGAGCCCCTATTTATGGTCTTTTAATGACGTCTTTATTTCCCTCTGGATCTTCAGCCTTGTTTTTAAACTCAGCATTTCTCACCCGTCTTTTCACTATTTGCTATAGAGTAAAAGGATGTTAAAATTTAGTCTTCTATGGTATAAAGCATTGGTTGATCAGTATGTTCTTTATTGATTTAATAAATAAGTTGAGAAAAATTAAAGTATCATTTTAACTTTTAGTTCTCCTTCAGCTATAAAATTAATCTGCATGTTTTGGAACTTTAATTTTTTTTGGAAGTTAGTTAATTTCAAGTAACTTGATTTCAGTCAGAACTTTTACTTTTAGTGGTGTTCAATCCATTATGCATTAATGTTTAAAATTAGGTAGATAAAGTAAAAATAATACACATCTTGGATATGTTAAAACATTCAGTTGGTGATGCAGAGCAGTCAAGAACATTGTTGAGTTTTGAAGAGGGGTTTAGAGATATTATTTATTATATAAATACAGGTCAAATTTAGAGGTATAAATTTGAAAGTCTGCCCACAGATAGTATTTAAAGCCATCAGGCTAGACTGGATAAAGTCACTGTAGGAGTGAGCATAATAGAGAAAAGAGTCAGGAACTAAGCTATTGTGGTGTGTTTGTGTGTGTGTGTTTCCTTATTTTTCTTATGCTTGTCTCACGAGCATCATTTATTAAAATCTCTGGGAAAGATATTGTCATATAAAACTTAAGGTTTTTTTCTTTCAAATTTTGAGAACTTTTCACTAAAAAGTTCTTATTTTTTCTTCCGGATGAGACTATAGTTTGATGTAAGTTGCTGTTTATTTAATATTTTGACTTTTAATTATTTTTTAGTTTATTATTGAATTAAGAACATTATCTGATTTTTTTTCTTCCTTTTTTTAGGGATGATTTGGTCAGACATTAAAAGACTCTGGTATGAAGGGTTGGAAGACTTTTTAGAAGAATCCCGTAATCAACTCAGTTTTGTCATGAATTCACTTTATTTGGCAACTTTTGCCCTCAAAGTGGTTGCTCACAACAAGGTGACTATTAGCTATGTTAATTGGAGACATAAATGAAGTTTGTGTAGGAAACGTAGCTATATAACTCAAAGTTAACGTTGGCCCAAATCTGTACCTGATGTGTTTTCATTTTAATTTCACTATCCCAGTGTAAGGGAATAGTGTGTGTTGTTTCCTCCCTTCCAGTAGTTTAAAGGATGTTAATAACTTTTAAATGTTGGTTACCTATTATATGCCAGGCTCCATGGTTGCTACTTGCTATACTTTATCTCATTTTATCCTCACAGGGACTCTATGAGACAGATGTCCTTATCCCCATTTTGCAAGTAAGGAAAAGGAAGCTCAGAGATATTAAGTAACTTATCCAAGACCACACAGTAAGAAACCAAGACTGGATTTAAATCCAGGTCTGTCTAGGCATTTTCTTTCTACCAAATGCCAATTCCTTATATCTGAGTTAGGTTCATTTACCTCATTAACGTGTATCTACTTAAAGTGAGAACACAAAGATACTTAAATTGATTAGTGTTAGTCCTCTTTATACCTGCCAGAAAAAAGTTTTATCTTTAAGAATTCATTATAGTGTTGTACACATTCCAAATCATGATTATTAAAGAGTGATGTAAATGTGATTATTTTTTGATGCCTCTTTTTAAATTCAGAATTTGACAAAAATTTAGTTTTGTATGCATCTTATAATTTTACCAAGATGTAAGCTACTTCGAGCCCAGAAAAGATAATAGATTTTAATTATCTTTGTTTAAGCCCTAAGTTTAGAATTCTTCTAGGGTGTCACAGTCAAGGAACTAAGAGATAATAATATTTTCTTGTTTTTGAACTAATTTATGGACTATAGAAAAAGAACACTGATTCACTTACACATCATTTTACTTTGTTAAAAGAAAACTGCATACTTTTAAATGATCAGTAGTATGGAACATGTTTGTTACGTATTTTCAATGACCAGATTTGTGAAATTACTAAGAAAATTAAAAAATGATCATACATAGATAAATGGCTCAATAAAGAGGTTGAGGGTCATTGGTGTCTTTGATCTCTTTAGTTCTAGAAGTGGAGTGCTCATATAACTTTTTATCCAAACCAGGACACTTTGAGAGTATAAGGGGGCATTAATGATTATGCCAGGAAAACTGGTATATAATTTGGGACTATTCCAGACAATTGGAACATGTGGTCGCTCTATGTCTGGGTATAATAATGCACTCTCTCTCCCTTGGTATTTGGAAGAGAGAAGAACTTCTAGGGTTCATACTAGAAACCTGAGTTAAAGGGCTAATTTAAGGGTTAATTTAATATGATAGTTAATTAACTGAGAGCAAACATACTTAAATTTTACTTAATGCTTAAAGTTTGTGTTGTAAAATTTAAGGAAAACCAGTAAACATTTCATTCATAAAAAGTTTAATAACATTTTTAAAAAAAATGTTTAATTTTTTAAAACCCAAGAATTTCTGAGAAAACCTTTTATTATATAGAGTGATATTGCCTCATGTATGTAGAGATCTTTTATTTACTTAAAACAATGCTATTTGTATTAAAAGAAGAGAACCTCATAAAACATAAAAGGAGATCTCCTAAAATAGACATAAATAGTTTTCTTTCAATAGTCAGAATACTGGTTTTTATTTTCCTAAGTTGAGAGAGCTATCTATCTTTGCCTTTTGTTCCTAACTTTAGTTTCATGATTTTGCTGATCGGAAGGACTGGGATGCATTCCATCCTACTCTGGTGGCAGAAGGGCTTTTTGCATTTGCAAATGTTCTAAGTTATCTTCGTCTCTTTTTTATGTATACAACAAGCTCCATATTGGGTCCATTACAGGTAAATAATTAATATTTCTTAAAGAATATTTGTTAGATGTCATTATTACTATATTTTTCTATTGATCCACTAGAACATTGTTCTCTCATGATGTTAAAGTTAAACTTTGCTTTTGAAAATAATTAACAATTGAGAGGACACTGCATGTTCACCTACTTCGCTTTTGACTGAATGATAATCCTATGCTTTCAGATATTCAGACTTTATTAAGCTGTGGCCCATTGTCCCTCTCCCCTCAGTTCATAGACATAGATGTGTTTAAAACGTAGTTATACTTAAGACAGTAGAGGAGGGGCGCCTGGGTGGCGCAGTCGGTTAAGCGTCCGACTTCAGCCAGGTCACGATCTCGCGGTCCCAGGTCACGATCTCGCGGTCCGTGAGTTCGAGCCCCGCATCAGGCTCTGGGCTGATGGCTCGGAGCCTGGAGCCTGTTTCCGATTCTGTGTCTCCCTCTCTCTCTGCCCCTCCCCCGTTCATGCTCTGTCTCTCTCTGTCCCAAAAATAAATAAAAAACGTTGAAAAAAAAAATTAAAAAAAAAAAAAAAAAAAAGACAGTAGAGGAACATGAAAATCTTGTGTTTTGACAAAATGAATCTCACATTTAAAGTTTTAAATAGTATATATGAGGGAGGTGTTGTGCACAAAGAATTCATACTTAATGATGATTTTGAAAATATGTAAGCTATATTTCTAAAATACTCTTTCACTTTGTTTAATAAATATTAAATGTAATAAGTTGGAAAATGACATTTTTAGGCTAACAAATTTCATAGAGTTCATGTAGTCCAGCTTTATGCCTTAAACTACTTTATAGCTCAAGAAATTGAGCTTTTGAGATGGTGATTTGTTCAGAGTAGAATGGTTATTATGCATGAGGGTCCAGGACTAAATGCTAAGTCCCTTTACATTAAAGAAAGGACTCATAATTGTTTGAATTTACCACAGATTGTAATAGTGATTGTTTTTAGAGAAAGGGGATCAACTCTGGTAGGTGAGTAGCTCTACATATATTGTGAGTTATGAGTCTGAGAATCTGAGCAATATTCAATTTTTCTTGATGAGTCGAAATTTGTTAGGAATGTAGATTTTAAAAACATTTTTAAAGGAGATATTTTTAAAGAAAAGGCATAATTATGTTCTCCAAATAGAGATATGAAAATAAAATATGTAGGAAAAACTTGGTTTGATTTGGCTTGTGCTATCATCGTGCAACAGTATTTCCTGGAGTGTGAGTTCCTTAACCAAGTCCTGATTAATTCACAGTGCACATTATCACATTAAAGCTTGTGAGAAAGAGATAAAGAAACTTGTTTAACCTTGTTCAAACTGTCATGACATAAACTCATTTAATGTGATACTCATTTTTCATTAGATATGTTCAGGTCTCTGTTTTTCTCCAAAAAATAGTATGTGAAACACTGATTTAGACTGTTATTTTGATTTAATTTTGCCACTAATATCTTCTATGACTGTTTTAGTCAATAGTCAACAGTATTTTTACATGTGTGTTGTTTTGTTGTTTTTTTATTTTTTTCTTAGCTAAAAGGTGATGATATCACTAAGTTTCTTTCTTTTTTTATAGGTATCACCAAGTTTCTGTATTTTTTTAAATATATTTCTACAAAGAGTTAAAAAGGAAAAAGTATGCTATTGTTTCTTAATGAATTATCTATTTTTCTTAGAACTATTGAGTCAGGTCTTCTGACTTAATCTCTTCCCCAAAGAACTATATAGATGTGTATACAAATACTGAATAAGTAGGTTTTTGTCATTTCAGCTGTTGTGTTTTTCTTCTCCAGCAGGACAATTTAGATTGTCGCAATGGCCGTAGAACTGACAGATGATTTAGGTGAAGCCAACAAATATTTATTGTGTTCTCTTTTTTAAAAAGGTCTGCTGGTTACTCATAATATATGCTTAAACATTAGGATTTAGTTAAGCAAATGATTTTTTAACATTATCTTTATTGGGGCACCTGGTGGCTCAGTCAGTTAAACATCTGACTCTTGATTGCAGCTCAGGTCATGATCTGAAGGCTTGTGAGATCAAGCCCCACCTCGGGCTCTGCACTGACAGCATGGAGCCTGCTTGGGATTCATTCTCTCTCTCTCTCTCTCTCTCTCTCTCTCTCTCTCTCTCCGCCCCCCTCCCACCTCCTTCCCCCCTCTCGCTCCCTCTCCATCTCTGTCCCCCTCCCCTGCTCATTCCCTCTCTCTCTCAAAAGAAAGAAAGAAAGATTCAAAAAATAAATAGAATAAATAATCTTTAGCAAGATATGCTTTGCATACAGTAAAATAAACCCATCTTAAATATATAGTTTGATGAGTTTTTCAAAAGTATAAATTTGTTTAATCACTACCATAATCAAGTTAGCATGTGCATCACCCCAAAAAGTTTCTTGACACCTTTTTGCATTTAAAACTCCCCTTACCCTCACCCCAGACCACTGTTGTCTGGTATAGGCTAGTCTCAGAACTGAAGGATTTGGAAATACAAATAGAATTAGTTAGTATTGCAAAGCAAATCTTCCCAGACAGAAGGTTGTCTGCAATTTTTACAGTGTTACTGTTTCTCATGGTTGCAAGCTCCCTGTTCCAAGTCATTATATCAAGTCTGTATCCTACAGAGAGAAGGGGAAAGACAGAGGGCAAAAGCCAGAAAATATGGGCCAACTGTCTTTCTCTTGTTATCAAGAGAGCAATCATTTTTCCTGGAGCCCTACCACATATTTCCACTTATAACTCATTGGCCAGAATTTGGTCATATGGTCATTTGTCGCTACAAGGAAGTCTGAGGAGATGAGTACTTTCAATTGCCCCCCAAAAAATCAAGGTCTGGTTAGTCAGGAAGAGAGCAAAGAATAGATATTGAATAGGAATCTATAGATTCATATTTTCAGGCTTTTACTTAAAGATGTTTTCAAATAAAGACATTTGTGTTACAGTGTAGTCTTACTAACATGACAGATTTGTATTGCATAGTTCTTCCAAAATATTCTAGAAAAAGTTCTTGTAGAAAATTTAGAATACATTTTTCTTCCATTTTGTTCATCATAAGTAAGGAACTCAATTGAAAGGGAGTAATCCAGTTATGAATGTAAACCTAGAAGTAAAATGCAAAAAAATATTGACAATAAGTTAATTACTTTAGCAAAAGAGCAACTTTATTCCTTTATATATATAACCTGTTATGTCAGATAATGTTTTTATGTGATTACTGTGATTATCTGCATTAACATATTTTCCTTCCAAATATTTGCAGAAGTTGACAGACTTTTATTTTAACTGGTTATATAACCTGTGGTAGGGGTACAGATTACTCCCTTGGTTAGAGTGACCATATTTTATCATCCAAATGGAGACACTTTGGGGAATGAAAGGAATGTTATTTATTACTAACTTGGGAAAACAAGTGGAAACTGGGACTGTCCTAGGCAAATCAAGGTCACAGGAATATCATATAGTGGAATATATAAAATGGTTCTATATTCAGCAGTGGTTGAATCCTCTATTTTAGTACTTGACATTTTTATGATTATGCTCATTAAATTTGTAACTTATGTCGTAGGTAGACTCTGGAAGGTGGCTTTCTACATCTGGCCCTACTTACTTTGTAGCCATCTGTCGCTAAACTCATCTCTGTCCCTTACTGAAGCACTTCTCCATCTGGGCCAAGACCAGTCAGTAATCTCACACATGTCCCATGCTATCCCAATTCCATGACATTGTTTATGTTATTACCCTGTTTAGAATGTCCCACCCACTCCTCTACTTGTCAAAATTTTATTTGTTCATTCAGTAAACAGTTTTTGAGTGCCTGGTAAGTACTAGACACTGAAAATACTAAAATGAGTAAGCTCTGGGGCACCTAGCTGGCTCAGTCAGAAGACCATGCAACTCTTTGATCTTGGGATCATGGATTCAGTGTTGGGTATAGAGATTACTTTAAGTAAGTAAGTAAATAAATCTGAAAAAAAAATTAATATGCTCCAATATCTCCTTAAAGAACTCAAGTACACTGAGGGTGACAAGCAAGCATGACATTTACAGTGGTAATTGCTGTCATAGGCACAGCTCATAGAAAGGGCACTCACTTCAGTTTAAGGCACTTACCAGGAGAGATGACACTGGAATTAAGCCTTGAAAGATGAGTAGAATGGAGGCGGGTTAGGCATTCCAGGGAGAGGGAACATATGCCAGTGTTAGAGCTCCTGCCTCTGGAAAATCCATTCCTATGCTCTTGCTCCCCTGCTAATGAATAACTCCATCCAGTGAACTTGGTACTTTGAACCTCCAATGAGCACTTCCTAAAGCTTGTCTTAATTGTAAGACAATTAAAATTTAGCTTGTCTTAAATTATAGACGGTGTTGTCTCTACTAAATTAAAAATTCCTTGAGGATAGGGACTGTATCTTTATTTTTTCATCTGCACTTTACTTACTGCCTTGCCATAGTAGTCACTTACTGTTTGATAAATTAAATGGTCTTGGGTAAAGACAAGTGCTGATTGGTGTGTGAGAAGAATAAAGCTGTTGGGCTATATCTACTACCTGTTACTGGAGCTGCTTATTCAAAACAATAACAACCACCACATTTGTTTAACATTTCATGTGGGCCAGGCACTGTGCTAAGTGTTTTCGCTTTATTTCATCCTCATCACAACCCTTGTTATTTTTATTTCCATTTTACAAATGGGGGATCTAAGGCTTAGAGAGGTTAAGTAGTTCACAGAACTAGAAAGAAGTAGTCAAGAGCTGAACCTGAGTCTGTCTGAATCCACAGACCAACCTGCTCTTCAAAGTTAGTTCTTCTGCTTTTATAAAAGAAGGATGCTAGCTAATATGCTTCAGCAAATGTAAGAGTCATGATTGGACATAAATCAGTAATGTTACACATTTTAACAAAAAAAGACGTAAAGATAGAATCTAAAAATAAATTGGTAATTATAATAATAACTGTTAACATATGGGCCCTTACCATGGATACTATTCTAAGATCTTTATTTACATTTATTACCTCATTTAATACTCACAGTTGTTCTAAGAGTCAGACTCTTTTATTTCCATTTTACAGAGGAAGAAACTGAGGCATAGAGATATTAAGTAACTTGCACAAGGTCACACAGCTGGTAAGTAGCCAAACTGGGATTCTAACCCAGTGGTTTGGCTCCAGAGCTAAAGATCTTCACCAGTCTGCTAACTTGCCTCTCTGTTTTCATTGCTACAGAGTAATATGATTCCCTCGTTAACTTTTATTGTACAATACTTCTTTGGGCAGGCTTTAATAATTTACAGATCTTAAAAATTCTTCCTGATTTATCCACATGTTTCAAATGAATTAAGCACTTGTAGTTGTGTCATTAGACAGAAAGAACAAGACAGAACCAACCAACTGGGTTCAAATTTTGCTCTGTAACTTACTGTTACTGTTACTCATCTCTGTGAGTCTCAGGTTCTGTGTCATTGTTGTGAGGATTAAATGGGTCAGTATATATAAGATGCATCTCGTAGCAGGTTTCCTGACACATGATGAACTTTACATAAATCATTAGAGCCATTTCTTCATTTCCTTTATAGTTAGTGGAGTTAACTGTCGCAAATCTGAAAAATAATACAAAGAAACTTGGAAAATAAGTGTAGCATCTGACAAACGCATACTTTATTCATAGTGAATCATTTGGCTTTACTGGATAATTAATAGATTTAATTTAGTGTTCTGTATCACATAAATGGCATATTGTTGTCATTTGCAGTGAGTAAAGGGTGATTTCATTTCAAAGTGCCTTGCATTTTAGGGTATACTGGGGATGGACATTTTTCTTTGGAAGCATAAATGTTACACTTAGAGGGAAACTTAGAGGTCATTAGTCTAGGAGTTCCCAGGTTGGTGAGGCTCAGAATCACTAGGGTTGCACATAAAATCTGTATATCTAAGTCCTGCCCTCAGAGATGCTGATTAAATAGATTGGCATAAAATCTGGCCAAGTTTTAATAGCATGTAGATGAGTGAGTTTGATGTAGCATATGACCATCCCTTTTATAGGTCAGGAAACTATGGCCCAGCTCACACAATGTTAGAAAAAAAGACTTGGTGTAAAATGTTAATAGTTACATCTTTTTTGGATATTTATTCATGTATTAATTCAATAAGCTCATTACATGAGAATGAAATCCTTAATTGCACACAGCCCCCAATTTTTTAAATATAATTTATTGTCAAATTGGCTTACATACAACACCTAGTGCTCATCCCAACGAGTGCCTTCATCAATGCCCATCACCCACTTCCCCTTTCCCCCACCCTCCCATCAACCCTCAGTTTGTTCTCTGTATTTAAGAGTCTCTTATGGTTTGCCTCCCTCCCTCCCTATTTGTAACTATTTCCCCCCCTTTCCTTCCCCCATGGTTTTCTGTTAAGTTGCTCAAGATCCACATCTGAGTGAAAACATATGATAACCTGTCTTTCTCTGACTGACTTATTTCACTTAGCATAATACCCTCCAGTTTCATCCATGTTGCTGCAAATGGCATGATTTCATTCTTTCTCATTGCCAGGTAGTATTCCATTGTATATATAAACCACATCTTCTTTTTCCATTTGTCAGTTGATAGACATTTAGGCTCTTTCCATAATTTGGCTATTGTTGAAAGCACTGCTGTAAACTTTGGGGTACATGTGCCCCTATGAATCAGCACTCCTGTATCCCTTGGATAAATTCCTAGTAGTGCAATTGCTGGATCTTAGGGTAGTTCTGTTTTTAATTTTTTGAGGAACGTCCGCACTGTTTTCCAGAGTGGCACAGCCCCAAATTTTTAATGGGAGAGCTAAGATAAAAATCACAAAGTGATGTTTCAGAAAAGCTCTTGCAAGGAGTTAGAAGCAAGAATTGAATTCTACCTCTGCCATCTATTCTGTTACCCTGAGCAAGTCACAATCTCTTTGAGCTTCAGTTTGTCACTTGGAAAAAGAGAGATAATACTAGCCTTTCTGATCCTACAGGATAAGTAAAAATACATGATACCTCTTGGAAAATGGTAGAGAGTTATAAGGCATATAAAAAGTAGCTATGTGTTCAACATTTTAACTAATATGCTGGGCTTTGAAGCTTATTGATATGGTGCTGCTCTTACAGCCTGCTAGAAGAGACAAACGTAAATATTGGTATAAAGTGAAAAATATGATTTTAGAGATTATGGACAAAGTACTTTGGAGCATAACTGAGGGGGTGCTTGGAGAGAATCTGGACAGCTTCTTAGAAAAGGTGACATTTGATCTGGGCCTTGAAGGGATAAAAAGCTTTCCTGGCAAAGAACAAAGTTACATGTACAGAAACATGGAGTCATAAAAGCATGGCGTGCTTAGAGAAGACAGGATGTCTTTCGTATTTGGACAGTGGGTGGCAGTTGGGAAGATGAGGCTGAAAAAAATAGACTGGGCTGGACTCTGAAGGCCTCTGTGCCAGGAATTTGAATATTATCATACATGCAAAGGAGGTTTTGAGTATGAATGGCTTGATCAGATAGAATTTTTAGACAGGTAATTATGGTTTTTTCTGGAGGAAGATTTGGAAGGAGAATGACTAGAAGTTGTCATTATTATTGCTTCATTTTTTCAGCAAGTTTTATAATTTAACACATGATATGAACCCTAACGATACCAGCCTTCACCCTATCAGATATTTGGCATGTTTTTGCTGTTCTACACAGTGCTCCGTATGTAGGGTCTTTGCCTCTTTTAAATTATCTCCTAAGGATAAATCTCCAGTAGGGGCGCCTGAGTGGCTCAGTGGATTAAGTGTCTGACTTCAGCTCAGGTCATGATCTCACGTTTGTGGGTTTGAGCCCCACGTCAGTCTCTGAGCCCTGTACCGGGCTCTGTGCTGACAGCTCAGAGCCTAGATCCTATTTCGGATTCTGTGTTTCCCTCTCTCTCTGCCCTTCCCCCACTCCCGCTCTGTCTCCGTCTCTCTCTCTCTCTCTCTCTCTCTCTCTCTCTCTCTCTCTCTCTCAAAAATAAACATTAAAAATGATTTCTTTCCAAGGTACTTCGGTATAAAGCTATCATTGATTAAGAAGGAAATGTATTTCTTCTCTTTCTCACACATGTAAAACTTGCTGAGTTTAAAAGCTCCCTATTTCTTCTCTCAAAATTTTGCAGTGGGAAGTGAGGAAAGCACAAGACTTCAAAAGGTACTACATGGCCTAGTCAAATGTGCAAGCCATGCATATTGGACCTCTTCACTGTTGCAGAGTCCAGTTTACCAGGCTGTGGTGTGCCTAAAAAATTTTAGCACCCCTCTTTTACTTAATTGGCTGGCTCACTTTAGTGGGTTAGAGAGGTTTGGCCACTTGCTCAATGTCATTACCATTTTGTATCAGTGGTAAGTGGCATATTTTATTTTGGTAGGTTTGAGGCAGTTAGACATTTTATTTGAAGCTGGATTTAATTAACTGTGTAAAATTGATCTGGTAAGTTTTGAGGAAGGGTTATTTTTAAACCCTATTTTTTGTATCTTATAAGTATAAATGCAAAAAAAAAAAAAAAGAAAGAAAGAAATGCATACAGTAAAGAAAATTCAAAGGAAGAAAGTCTGCCTTCCAACCCCAAGTCCTACCTTCCATATTTAAGCACTATTAAACAGTCTCTTGTGTAAACTTCCAGAAATGTACTGTGCGTATTAAATCCTATCTATACGAAATATATATCTGATTTATACTTTAAAGAAATAGAAATGGGATCTGTTATAATACTGTTCTATACCCAGCTTTTTTGACTTAATATTTTATAGACATTTTTCTACACCAGCACATATAGATGTACTTCATTCTTTTTAACAACATTTAAGATGTTCTAATTTTTTTGTGACCTCTAACAGTGCTGCAGTGAAAATCCATGTATGTACGTGCATTTTGCATATTTCCTATCTATTGGCTAAATGCCAAGGGATAGAATTGTTGGGTCAAAAGGATAATGTCAAATTATTCTCCAAATTTGTATGCTAATTTAAATACCAAGAATTTATGAAAAGTACCTATCACCCAGATTTTGAAAGAGTATTGGAGGACAATGAAATTAGGCTTGAATAAAGCTCCCAGACATACTACATGTGACTGCATTACAAAAGATACCCATGTTAATTAGACCTATTCATTTGGTTTGCACACATATTTTCTTATAATTGACCTAAAATGAAAGAAAATTGACCACCTTGGCAAAAAAAGATTAGGGCAGTCCTAGAGGAGGAAATGCTATCTTTGGAGAATTGGTTTAGAATTTGTCACAAAAAGCAAATTAAATACTTTGTCATATGATTTTATAGTTGTAAACTTTAAGAAGCCATAAAAAATATAAGCGTTTATTTCCCTTTAGGCTTGAGCAAGGAATTTTCCTTCTATGCCTTGCAAATTAGGCCTTTTCTTAAATCTCCATGTCTCAGCCTCTTACTTCTTCCCAGCAGTGTCCTCTGCAGACCTGGTCCAGATTCAAGAAATGTGCCATCCAACATGCAAAGTGCTGGCATGATTAGGATGGCTTTTTTTTTTTTTTAATCTTTATTTTTGAGAGAGAGAGAGAGAGAGACAGTGTGAGCAGGCGAGGGGCAGAGAAAGAGGGAGACACAGAATCTGAAGCAGGCTCCAGGTTCTGAGCTGTCAGCACAGAGCCGGACATGGGGTTAGAACCCATGAATTGCGAGATCATGACCTGAGCTGAAGTCAGATGCTTAACCAACTGAACCACCCAGACAACCTTTTTTTTTTTTTTAATTTTTTTTTTTTTAACGTTTATTTATTTTTGAGATAGAGAGAGAGACAGAGCAGGAACGGGGGAGGAGCAGAGAGAGAGGGAGACAACAGAATCGGAAGCAGGCTCCAGGCTCTGAGCCATCAGCCCAGAGCCCGACGTGGGGCTCGAACTCACGGACTGCGAGATCGCGAGATCGTGACCTGAGATGAAGTCGGACGCTCAACGGACTGAGCCACCCAGGCGCCCCTATTCCTTGCAAATTAGGCCTTTTCTTAAATCTCCGTGTCTCAGCCTCTTACTTCTTCCCAGCAGTGTCCTCTGCAGACCTGGTCCAGATTCAAGAAATGTGCCATCCAACACTCAAAGTGCTGGCATGATTAGGATGGCTTTTTTTTTTTTTAATGTTTATTTATTTTTGAGAGAGAGAGAGAGAGAGAGACAGTGTGAGCAGGCGAGGGGCAGAGGGAGAGGGAGACACAGAATCTGAAGCAGGCTCCAGGTTCTGAGCTGTCAGCACAGAGCCGGACATGGGGCTAGAACCCATGAATTGCGAGATCATGACCTGAGCTGAAGTCAGATGCTTAACCAACTGAACCACCCAGGCAGCCTTTTTTTTTTTTCTTTTTTTTTAAAGTAGGCTTCACACCTAGTACAAAGCCCAGCGTGGGCTTGAACTCACACCCCTGACAACAAGACCTGAGCTGAGATCAAGAGTTGGTAGCTTAACCAACTGAGCCACACAGGTGCCCCTAGAATGGCTTTTTGTTTGTCAGTGAGACTTTTGATGTTTTAAAAGTATGGAACTGTCTTAACCAGATGGAATAAAAGGAATCATATGTTTGTTTTACTTTTATTGCCTGGTCATTTAATACTTAATATTTTGTTTTCCTGATAATTTTAATGAACACCTATATAATATATTCCACAGATTTCAATGGGACAGATGTTACAAGATTTTGGAAAATTTCTTGGGATGTTCCTTCTTGTTTTGTTTTCTTTCACAATTGGACTGACACAACTGTATGATAAAGGCTATACCCCAAAAGAACAGAAGGACTGTGTGGGCATCTTCTGTGAACAGCAAAGTAATGATACCTTCCATTCGTGAGTGTCTTTTTAAATTTTTAGTAAATATATTTCTCTCTATTGTATTACACATGAATTAGTACCTATAGAAATAGAACTTCAAATTTTCTTTAAGACATTCCTTTTTAATAAATACTTAGTTTTTCATTAATCATGTTGTAGTTTTCTTTACACAAATAGAATCTTAAGCAATTAACAGGCCCACGATATTACATTGTTTCCCCTGCTGCTTGTCTTAACAGAGGAGTTCTTGGCATTTTGTACACTGTTAGGATTTGGGGCAGGACAGTTTTCTGTCAGTCCTGCGTATTGAAAGATGTCTCTGCTCTTCACATATTTTTTTAATAAAATTTTTTTTAACATTTATTTATTTTTGAGAGACAGAGCATGAGCAGGGGAGGGGCAAAGAGTGAGGGAAACACAGCATCTGCAGCAGGCTCCAGGCTCTGAGCTGTCAGCACAGAGCCCAACTCAGGGCTCGAAATCCCGAATTGTGAGATCATGACCTGAACCGAAGTTGGATGCTTAACCGACTGAGCCACCCAGGCACCCCATACTTTTCACATATTAAATGTCAGCAACTGTCCATTATTGTTACAGGTAAAACCATCTCTCATATTTTCAACACTTCAGTAGGAGGTCAATAGAATTGAGAATCATTAGAGCTTCATAAACAATTTTTTTCTCTAATTTACTGTATCCTAAGAACTTAAACAACCAGTTGTGAGGCAGACAAAATACCTCCCCTCATTTTTAAGTAACATAATGGAGAAGGGGTGTGGAATTAGGTATTTGTTGTGTTTGTTATGTACCAACTATTCTTTAGATACTTGGATGTCATCTTATTTAAGATTAAATGAATAATAAGTATTTATTTAACACCTTCTATATAACAGACACTGTTCAAAGTACTGAGTGAATGAAGTACCAGTGAGCAAAACTGCCTCATAGAGTTTATATTACAGTGAGGTGATATAGTCAATAAAAAGAGAAATAAAATATATATTACACAATAAAAAGGACCAAAGAGACAAAGCTTGGCCAGGCTTCTCCCTATGTGTTAGAGGTTGCAATTTTAAATAGACTAGGGAAGGCCTCGCAAGAGATGACATTCAGGTAAAGATACTAAGTTGATGAAGGATCAAGCCATGAAGAAGATAGTTGGAGGAAGAGCATTCACCGATCCAAGAAATGGCAAAGGCAAATGCCCTGGGATGGGAGTGTGGCTGGCTGTTCAAGGAAAAACCAGGAGGCCAGTGTGGATAGAATGTAGTGAATGAGGGCAAGTTGTAAGAGATGGGGTCCAAAAGGTAATGAGGATCATGTAGAATGTTGTTGATCTGTGATCTTTGTAAGGACTTTGGGCTATTGAGATTGAGAGCCATTTGAAGTTTTTAAGCAGAGGAGTGGCAACATCTAATTAGGCACAAACAGGATCTTAGAGGCTGCTTTGTTGATAATAGAAAAGCAGTAGGAGGTTAAACAAAATAATTTATCCTTTTAAGTGTATTTCTTTGTTTAAGACATATGTAAACTGTTGGGTTCAATCTCATTCATTTTAAAATGTATTCTTGGATTATCAATGTTTTACTTATGGAATGTTAATATGAATGAGTTCTTCATTTTTGCTAATTAAGTGCTTTAATTTTCTTTTAAACAGAAATGTAATTGTCTTTACAGGTTCATTGGCACTTGCTTTGCTTTGTTCTGGTATATTTTCTCCTTAGCACATGTGGCAATCTTTGTCACAAGATTTAGTTATGGAGAAGAATTGCAGTCCTTTGTTGGAGCTGTTATTGTTGGGACATACAATGTCGTGGTTGTGATCGTGCTTACCAAGCTGCTGGTGGCAATGCTTCATAAAAGCTTTCAGTTGATAGCAGTAAGTATTCATTCTTGTAAAAACTTTATATTCTTTCAGATCATACCAAATGTATGTAGTAGATAAGGCAGCCAAAGATTATAAGAAATAAGAATTAGTATTATTTTAAAATTAAATACAGATTAAAAAAAACTTTTTAACGTTTTTATTTATTTTTGAGAGAGAGAGAGAGAGAGTGCACAAGTGAGGGAAGGTTAGAGAGAGAGGGAGACACAGAATCTGAAGCAGGCTCTAAGCTCTGAGCTGTCAGCACAGAGCCTGACACATGGCTCGAACTCCTGAATCGCGAGATCATGACCTGAGCTGAAGTTGGATGCTTAACCAACTGAGCCACTCAGGCGCCCCTAAATATAGATTTTTTAAATGTAAGTAATGTATATTAACTACAACTCTTGAACCAAATTTTTACCTACAAGCCGTGTAAACATTTGGACATCAAACATTTGGACCATGTAAAATGATATCCCCCCCCCCCCCATCTCTCTCTCCTTTGCCCTTCCCTACCCCGTGTGTGGTGTGTGTGTGTGTGTGTGTGTTCACATTCTGTGTTGCTTTTTCATTTGGCTCTTACAGAATCATGAAGACAAGGAATGGAAGTTTGCTCGAGCAAAGTTGTGGCTTAGCTACTTTGATGACAAATGTACGTTACCCCCACCTTTCAATATCATTCCTTCACCAAAGACTATTTGCTATATGATTAGTAGCCTCAGTAAGTGGATTTGCTCTCATACATCAAAAGGCAAGGTTAAACGGCAAAACAGTTTAAAGGTAAGATATTAAAATTGCAACTTGGAAATTTTAACAATTCCTAATCACTGATGTTTCCTAGAGTGTAAATATGCAGGCTCCTTAAGGCCTGGGACTGTCTGATTTTTTTTTTACTCATATATCCCTAATGCATGGCATAGTATCTAACATAAAGTAAGGATTCAATATGTGAGAGAGAGAGCTATGATTTTTTTTTTTTTTTGATGAAATCTTGTCTCAAGTTTTAAAACATGGGAAATATTTAGAATGCCAACTCTGTCAGCATAGATAAAGATTGACTACTGGAGCCATCTCATTTTTCTAGTTTTTCTTGAAAGTTATTCATTACATGAATAATTCAGTTCATGTTGCTATAAACCAGAGGTTGGCAAACTTTTCTTTAAAGGGCCTATTAGTAAATATTTTGGACTTAGCAGACTGAGACAAAATCAAAAATACTTTATGACTATAATAAGTAATATAACAAGAAAGAACACAAATTTCCACAAAATTTTTATTGGTGAAATTTAAAATGTAACCTTAATTGAGTAATAATTTAATAATTTTTTGTAATACAGATCTAATGAAAAGAATGGAATTCCATTTTGGGGGGGAATAACATTTTGTTTAATTGGGTCTCAATATCAGTATTCCCTATCATCAAATTAATTATAAATATTCATCTGTAAAAAACCACTCTTTGCTCACAGGCCATTAAAAAATAGGAAACAGGACGTACTTGTCCTGTGGGTTGTAGTTTGCTAATCCTTCCTATAAATTGAGGATTCCTAAGAATATTTTTAAATCCAGAGAAGCATATAGGTGAATGAATAAAACAAATAGGCAGGCTGTATCTGTTTTAAACAAGTGATGAATATTATTTTGTAACACATAGTCCCAAAAATATAGCCCAATAAAACATGTGTTTGTATCTGTGAAAAATCTTAAAAATTCACCTCATTTAAATATTGTTTATAAAATTGTATCATATAATTGTTTGTTTTGAAGGAATGGAGAAATTTGAAACAAAAGAGAGATGAAAACTACCAAAAAGTGATGTGCTGCCTAGTGCATCGTTACTTGACATCCATGAGACAGAAGATGCAAAGTACAGATCAGGCAACCGTGGAAAATCTAAATGAACTACGCCAAGATCTTTCAAAATTCCGAAATGAAATAAGGGATTTACTTGGCTTTCGGACTTCTAAATATGCTATGTTTTACCCAAGAAATTAACCATTTTCTAAACCATGTAGAGAATAATTTTCAGTAATAAATCTGAAAGATTGGATTTGCATAATTTGCAATTAAATCAGTTAGATATATATTGAGTTAAAATGAAGAATTATGTAAAAGCCATTCTTTAAAATATTTATAGCATAAATATATTATGTAAAATATGTATATAGGATTAGTTTTTTAAAACCCTCTATTAGTAGCTTTTTTGCAGGTGCAAAACAGATTAAGTAGATAGATTTTGTTGGCATGCTGCTTGGTTTTCTTACTTGAACAGTGCTTTAAATTTTTTTCTTTTTATGTTTAAGAAGGGCAGTTATAATTGTGCACATTGCCAGAAGGTTTTGTAAAGTGAAGATCAGCAAATGTGGGCTGGTCTCCATCCATAGGATACACTTGAAATATAGTTAAGTCATGGTTTTTAAAATCTCTGTTTTAGGAGTTCACATTAGTTCAGTATTTATTGTTTAGGAGTATAGTTTAATCTAAAATAATAGTCTATTTTTTTTTTATTTTGTTATAATCTTAAGTAACAAAGAAAAACCTCTAATGGATATTTGAATCTGTTTATGTCTCTATAAATTTTAAGTCACTTCACAGTTTTTGTTATTGTAATGTATTTACTTTTACATGGTTGTATTCACTTTATATTTTTTGGTTTTTTTCACTTAATAATATTTTATATATACATTTCCATGTATTGGTATAGTCTGTATATTTAAATTTTTATGGAATTATATAGTTTTTGAAAGATATAGTCAGTAGACTTTTCATTTTATAGAAATAGAGTATTTGAATATGTTTATAGGTTTGCACAGGTATTTCACTAAGGTTAGGCATTTGGTGGCTTTTAATTTTTCTTTATCATAATAGTGCTACAGTCTTTTTCATTTTTCAGTTTGGAGTGACTGTTCATAGTTATAAAGCTAACCCAAAATAAGGATTTAGAAGATACTTTATCATATGTGGTCACAGCGTGTTTTGTTTTTGTAAATTGGAAGACCCTTTAATGCGAGGATTTATTTATATTTGGACTAAGGTTCTTGAACTAATCTCCCAAAGTATTTTCCACAGAATTTAACATAGCTTCTATAAAAGTGACTTCTTGCTTATTTGTGGATCACTCTTACTGCTTAAGATAAAAAGCCTTGATTTTTTTAAATTGGAGAATAAGATATGTAGTAAAAATTTTTTTCCTGCGTTCATGTGAGGGATGTAGTTAAAAAAGTTTCACAGGCTATTGCTTGTATTTTCTTGCAGCATTTCCAGTTAAGAGGTTATTAGGTATATAATTATCTTCTTAACTGAATTTCAGATGGTGTTAAGGCCACAGGGTGCAGGTAACCCTAGGTCTGTAAGCCCCACTGGTCCGGGGGGTCATTGTCTAAATATATTAGTATTATGCTTCATCTTGCTTTTTACTTTTTATTTTTTAATTTCCACGTTGTAAGTGTTCCCTCTTTGGGGCAAATTCTTATAAAAATGTTTATTGTAAAGTTATATATTTTGTCTACAATGGGATTATGCACTTCCCAGTTGGGATTTTACATCAGGATTTTTAGTCATTCTAAAAAATACCTAATTATTAAATCAAAATATTTATAGAGTGCCTACTGTATGCATGAATTACTTATAAGGTATATTTTGGATGACAGCATATTGTAAGAAAAAAGGTAAATAAAACTTGACATTAGATTATAAGTTGGTGGGATCTGTTTATTGTATTATCATATACTTTTATACTTTTGTGTTGAAATATAATTCACATAGCATAAAATTCACTCTTTGAAAGTGTACAATTCAGTGTATTTTTTTTTTTTTAAATCATGGTTAGAAAGATCTAAAATGTAAAACATCAACATCAGACCCCTCTGTGCCCCTTTCCACCTCCAGTGGCAAACATATTGAACTCTTTTAGCTATTTCTTGTATTTATAAATACCATGTTTTGAAATAATATGTTCACACAAAGACCTGTGTCTGTGAACATTTATAGCAACTTTATTCATGATCCTAAACTAGATCGCTGAAAACAGCCAAATGTCCATCAGCTGGTGAATGGATAAACAAGGTGTACATCCGTATGGTAGGTATTTATTTACTCGGTAATACAAAAGAATTGTATCAGAGTTCAGTCAGAGAAGCAGAACTACTAGGATATTTGCAGGCATACATGTATACATGTTTGTATAGTGAGTTGTTTACAGGGATTTGCTGTTACACGTTGGAGTTGGTTAAACAGTCTCTGTGAGTCTATTGTTTGCATCTAATACTAGAGTTAAAATTCACATGGTAGGCAGTTGACACTGAGACCTGTGTCACTTCTTACTGTCTCCAACTTTGACGATGTGTGTATCCTGTGTGAAAAGTTGCCTTTTGCCAGGTTGCTAAACACACACCTGGCCCAGGAGTCCAAGAAGCTGAAGGAGGATCCAAGGAAAGGTAAAACAATGTAGGTCAGACTGTTGTCCCACCCCAAAAGTTGAGCCAGCAGGTAAGTTACCCCATGTTCAAGCTACAAAAGTGCCTGCATAAGAAATGAGATCACTGCTGCTTCACTTCTGCCCTTCAAATTTCACTTTAAAATGTGTCTTGTGGGGCACCTGGATGACTCAGTTGGTTAAGCCTCTGACTCTTGATTTTTGCTCAGGTCATTATTTCACAGTTTGTGAAATTGAGCCCTGTGTTGGGCTCTGTGCTGATAGCACAGAGCCTGCTTGGAATTCATTCTCTCTCTCTCTCTCTCTCTCTCTCTCTCTCTCTCTCTCTCCCCTCTCCCTCTCTCCACCCCCCTTCTCTCTACCGCCCCCCCTCCCCCCCTCCAATAAACTTAAAACAAAAACAAACAGTGTGCCTTGTGGTTTACCCTAAGGATATGTAAGAAAGAAAATTCTGGGAAACAAATTAGCCTAGCCAAGTTAATACAGGGACAAACTACCGATCTATGCAATAACATATGTCTTTTTTTTTTTTTAATGGTTGCTTATTTTTGAGAAAGAGACACACACAGAGTGTGAGTGGGGGAGGAGCAGAGAGAGAGGGAGACACAGAATCCAAAGCAGGCTCCAGGCTCTGAGCTGTTAGCACAGAGCCTGACATGGGGCTCAAACTCAAGAACTGAGATCATGGCCTGAGCCAAAGTCAGGCGCTTAACCAACAAAGCCACCCAAGCCCCCCCATAGATGAGTCTTAGAAGTATTATGCTAAGTGATGAAAAGGCTACATACAGTATGATTCCATTTACATGACATTCTAGAAAAAAAAAGCTATGGAAACCCAAATCAGACCATTGGTTATTAAGATCTAGTGGGAGAAGACTGATTGCATAATCAAATGGTACATTCAAAAAGGGTGAATTTTAATGAATACAAATTATGCTTCATTAACCTGAAAAAAATACATAAGCCTAAACTTACTAAAACAAAAAAATAACAGTAGACCTAAATCATTATTAGTCCAAAGAAAACAGTGCTTATGCAAGTTAGTAGCCCATCATTAACACAACACAGTGGGGTGAAATATAGTAATAAATGCCAAGGTAAATTAT
This sequence comes from Panthera pardus, assembly GCF_024362965.1. Lineage (NCBI taxonomy): Eukaryota > Metazoa > Chordata > Mammalia > Carnivora > Felidae > Panthera > Panthera pardus. The sequence goes on along the minus strand of NW_026526721.1, from coordinate 119,942,935 downwards.
TTTGTACTATTTTTTCAAAATAATTTTGGCTATTCTAGCTTTCTTCCTCTGTCGTAAATTTTGGAATTGGTCTATCAAGTTCTACCAAAAAAAGGGGGTTTTTATTAGAATTGCATTAACCTTGAAATTTTTGTTTTCCTCAGAAAATACATTTATAAAATCCAAATAGGCTGAGATTATAGGTCATGAGGAGTAAACCAATTGGGCCTAATTATTCAGAATTACATTAAGAAAATATTAATGGTGGGGCGCCTGACTGGCTCAGTTAGTGAAGGGTCCGACTCTTGATTTTGGCTCAGGTCATGATCTCATGACTCATGAGATCAAGCCCCGCATCGGGCTCTTTGCTGATAGCAGGGAACCTGCTTGTGATTCTCTCTCTCCCTCTATCTCTGTGCCTCCCCTGATCATGCACACACATACTCTTTCTCAAAATAAACAAAAAAACTTACAGCCACATAAATGACAGGTAAGCTCCATTTTCTTCATGCTGCATTCTAGGGTGTATCTGTCTGTCTCTTCATTAGAAAAGATATTTAATCCATCCTTCAATTTTAGGCAAATTATTCTTGTTGAAAGATATTAAAATTATCAAGTGCTATGTGAAAAGAATTTTAAGGAGCTGACTCAGTAGCTCATCCAGAAATTTAATTTTGTGAGGTTGTTTTAATATTCTAAATTTTAAATATTTTAAACTCATCCCCTCCCCTTAATATTTCAGTGGAAATAGCAAAGAGTCACTGTATTTTCTATAATGGTCATTTTAATACAGAGGATTTCCTTTTTCTAAGTTATAAAACTAGACAGAAGCAGCTCTCGTATTCTCTATATCCTCAGCTTAAGTACTTTGTTGATGGTGAATGGCACAAATTTGTTGAATGAAAATTTAGCTTGATCTGCTTGTGTAATATCCTAGACACTTACCTAACAGTTGTGTGTTCTAGAACTTATTTCAGCAAATTGGGTTGGAAGAAGACTTAGATCACCTACTTCAATCTTCTCATTTTATAGGTGAGAAAATCGCTATTTTAAGTAATTTGTCTAAGACTGATTCATGACTGACCTGAGATCCTGAGCTCAATTTATTGTTTGTGTAAGATATATCCCAAAGCTTTACTTTTTTGATTTATTTCTCATTGTAAGTTCATCTTGGTCACAGAGTGGAATTTAAGATGTCTTAAAAGGCCTTGCTTTTCTAAATGAATAGTTTATTAAAGACTTAATTTATGACCAAGGACAGAAACAGACCAATGAGATGAGGAAGAATTAGGAGGGAAAAGAAGGACTGTGAGGTAATAAGCATATATAGAAAATCAGGAGTCAGTCCACCCAAAACATAAACCAAGGCATGGAGGGACCAAGGGTTTAGAATGGAGAAACTGAATGATTTTATTTCTGTGCAATTTTATACCCTGATCAATTTGGTTATTCAAGGATCTAGAAACAATTTAAAATCTGTAAGGGATCTCAGGATCCAATTCAACTTTTTCATTTTACAGATAAGGAAACAGAAAGTTCTCCCACTGATACACTGTGAAGGAGAATACAAGTCTTTGTCTGCCTTGTCCAGGAAGCTCTTAACTGCATTATGTCACTGTTAATATTAATTTCTTATAAATTGATCAGCTTTATGAAATCTTTAAGTTTGTAAATGTTCTTAATATATTTCTGTTCTCAAAAACTTCATCTCACTGTTTAAATGTAACCTAATCTTGGGGCACCTGGGTGGCTCAGTCAATTAAACATCTGACTTTGGCTTAGGTCATAATCTTGTGGTTCATGGGTTCAAGTCCCACGTCGGGCTCTGTGCTGACAGTTGGCAGCTCAGAGCCTGGAGCCTGCTTCAGATTCTGTGTCTCCCTCTCTGTGCCCGCACTTGCATTCTGTCTTTCAAAAATAAATAAGCATTAATTTTTTTTTAATGTAACCTAATCTTAGTATCAGAATATCCCTCAAGCAAAATATAACATTTCAAAATTATAATCAAATTTTAGCCTTTTTAAACCTAATTGTTGGCTTTGTTTTTTAGAGGAAGAAATAAATTACAAAAACAAAGAAGTCCAGTTTTTAAATTTTTTTAAATTGAAGAACAGTTGACTCACAATGTTACATTAGTTTTCTGGTGTACAATAGAGTGATTCAACAAGTTTATACATTATGCTATGCTCACCACAAGTGTGGTTACCATCTATCCCCATACAACACTGTTACAGTACCATTGATTATATTCCCTATGCTGTACCTTTCATCCCCATGACTTAAACGTTAGAACATTAAATAACAACTTTAAAATTCTTCAGAACAAATCTCTATGTATGTCCCAGAGCTACTCTGTCTGAATATCCAATTCTATACATCCATGCACGCTCTCACACTTGTACATCCTATGTTAAAAAGAGGCTGTTTGTGTATGAATAATGACCCTCACATATTTAATTCAAGATGCTTAATTATAAAAGATTTTTAAAAATTCAATGTTTTGTCTTTGGGTTAGGGGTTATGTACACATCTAAGGAACAGACTTGTGAAACTATCAATTCTAATCACCCGCAGGGTTTTGGGGGTTTTCTATTTGAATTATATTTGCATTATAAAAGTCTTACTTCTTCCTGTCCAATATCATTTATTTCTTTTTCTTTCCTAACTACATTGGCTAGGCTCACCAGTAGAAATGTTGACTTCAGGCATTTTTGTCTTATCACTGATATTAAAATGCTTTCAATATGTCACCATTTGCTGGAGGTTTTCTCATCAGCATAAGGAAGCTCTTCTGTTTTTAGTTTCCTCAATGTTTATTTTGTCTTGAATAAATATTGAATTATATCAAATGCTTTTCTGCGTTAAGTCAAATGATTTTTCTCCTTTAATATATTGCAAGTAAGTCTAAGAAACCTTCCCTCCCCGTTAAGAGTTGACCTGTGTTTGGGGTGCCTGGGCGGCTCAGTCGGTTAAGCGGTGGCTCAGGTCATGATCTCACAGTTGGTGAGTTCAAACCCCGCATCAGGCTCTGTGCTGACAGCTCAGAGCCTGGAGTCTGCTTCGGATTCTGTGTCTCCTCTCTCTGCCCCTCTCCCCCTCTCACTCTGTCTGTCTCTCTCTCAAAAGTAAATAAACATTAGAAAAAAAAAAAAAAAAAGAATTGACCTGTGTTTAACTCCAGCTTAATTTACCTAGTAATCTGATATTACAGCATGTCAACTATGTTGCTAGACAAATTTATGTGTGGTATAAATGAACCCTGGTTGGTAAATTGCATTGGATTATGAGGAACTATAATTGAACTATAAATACCTGATAGGGGACCTGCAGCTTTAGGTCTTCCTGAGCATGTAACTCTTACAAGGAGGCATGTCCTCTGAGGTGTCTGGAAGCTATGCCTATGGAGTTCATACAAGAGATACTGGTTTCTGAGGAGATATGAGCTTTAAGTTGGAGTGTCTGCACCCGCCTTACGTGAGTCAAGTCTCCTGGCATCTGAGACATTATCTAGGAAGGCCAAAGAAAAGAGCTCGTGTGAACTGGTTGTGTGAACTGCTGCCAGAATGCTGCACAGGCTCCTAAAGTAGAAAGTCTGACCCTGTCCTGTTAAGCTCTGATCCTTGTGCTATAGCTTTTTGGGGATCCTGACAGTGAGAAAGGCCTGTGGTTCTCTTAGGAGTCTGCATGTTTAGTTGCACCTAAATCTCTCTAGTTGGCATAGCAGATCTATTAGTGCAGTGAAGTGTGAACATTGATTCCCTAATGGTAAATCGAGCACGTGTTTCTGGGGATAAACCCAACTTGACTGTGTTCTGTTTTGTTTGTTGGATTTTGTCTGATAATTATTTTCTTTTTGCACCTATGTTCGTAAGTAAAATCAGACTGGATCCTATGTTTGCTCAAGTTTTGGTATTAAGATTATACCAATTTCATAAAAAGAATCGCTATCTGTGACTTCTTTATTTATATTCTGGAATAGTATATGTGAGATTGGCAGTATTTGTCCCTTGGATGTTTGGTATACTTTCTAAGTAAAACTATCTGGACCCAGGGTTTTATTTGAATAAAGAGTTATAGTTACTATTTGGATTTCTTTAATGGTTCTAGGACAATTTTGGCATTCTGTTTCTACTTGAGTGAGTTAAGTAACCTCCCCCCTTTAGAAGTTTGTCCACTTCATCTAAGTTTTCAAATATATTTACATGAAGTGGTTCATAAGACCCTTTTGTTACCTTTTAAGATTCTATAACATCAGCAGAACTTTTTATTCCTAAATTGTTTTCTTGTTCTTTTTACTTCTTTTCTTGCTTAATCTTGTAAGAATTTTGTCAATTACTAGTCATTTTGGAGAATCCATTTTTGGCTGTTAATTTTATGTATTTATGATTACCGTTTTACTCAATTTCTGTTCTTCCTTCTACCTTTTAAAAGTTTAGTCTGTTCTTGTTTTACTAACGTCCTAACGTGTGTCATTCACAAATTATTTTTCACCCTTTTATAATGTAAACATTTAATTTTATAAATTTTAAAGTGTTACTTGAAGTGTATTTTGAAGTGTTCCTCTACACATTTTTAAATTTAATGTTTCTAGGGACACCCAGGTGGCTCCGTGGGTTGAGCGTCAACTTTGGCTCAAGTCATGATCTTGTGGTTTGTGGGTTCAAGCCCCAAGTCGGGCTCAGCACAGAAGCCTGTTTCAGATCCTCTGTCCCTTTCTCTCTGCCCCTTCCTCACTTGCGCTATCTCTCTCAAAAATAAACATTTTAAAAATAATTTAGTATTTCTACTATTGTTCAGTTTTTAATACTTAATACTTTCCATTATAATTTCCTTTTTATTATAAGTTATTTAAAAGCACATTTCTCAATTTCCAATATCAGGTTTTTTTTCTTGTTTTCCTATTGTTTACTTTTGTTATTAATTTCTAACTATTCATTATTTTTGGAGAAGGATGTCCAAATGATACTTATGCTTTGAAATTTGTTGAGATTTGTTATTTTTTTTAGTGTTTATTTTTGAAAGAAAAACAGGGCGTGAGTGCGGGGAGGGGTGGAGAGAAAGGAAGACACAGAATCCGAAACAGGCTCCAGGCTCTTGACTGAACCACCCAGGCACCCCAGTACATTTGTTTCTGTCATCACATTTTGTGATATTTTCCCTGATTTCATTTTAATGTCTTGCCTTCTTTTCTCTGCTAGTTTAAAAATTTCAAACTATGTAGTCTCTTATAGTTGCCATAGATATATTTTTTTAATATTTAAAATATTTAATATTAACAGAGCATGACCAGGGGAGGGCAGAGAGAGAGGGAGGCACAGAATCTGAATCAGGCTCCAGGCTCTGAGCTGTCAGCACAGAGCCCAACGTGGGGCTGGAACTCAGGTACCTCGAGATCATGACCTGAGCGGAAGTCGGATGCTTAACTGCCACCCAGGCGCCCCTCCCTAGATGTTTTAATATAAAGGCTTAAGTTCTCAAAGTTCTAAAAGTAGTATTTTTATCCTTCTCTCTCTCAATATAAGGGCCTTAGAATACTTAGGGCAAGCTCCCTCACTGCCACACACTTCTTTAAATGTTTGTTTTCTACTTGAAGATTTTTTTTGCAAATTTGTTTGCACGTATATAAATATGTCCATGAATTCAAGCAATAGGAGTTTCTGGCAATATTACTTAATTTGCATTAGAACTAATCTGAGCCTGGCTGGCTCAGTCATTTAAGTGTCTGATTCTTGATTTCAGCTCAGGTCATGATCTCAGTTTGTGAGATTGAGCCCCTAGTTGGTCTCCTCACTGATAGCACGGAGCCTGCTTGGGATTCTCTGTCTCCCTGTCTCTCTGCCTCTCTCTCTGCCTCTCTCTTTCTCTCTCTTCTGAGCACTCTCTCTCTCTCTCTCTCTCAAAAGAAATAAATATTACAAAAAAAAAAAAATTACTGGGGTGCCTGGGTGGCTCAGTTGGTTAAGTCTCCAACTCTTGGTTTCAGCTCAAGTCATGATCTTGCAGCTTTGTGAGTTCGAGCCCTGTACTGACAGTGCAGAGCCTGCTTGGGATTCTCTTTCCCCTTCTTTCTGCCCCTCCCCCCACTCTGCTGTCTGTCTCTCTCAAAAATAAATAAACTTTAAAAAAAGCACTAATCTGTAGCTGTTCTATTATAAGGCTTTTCTTTAAAGAAGAGTTCTATTATTAGTTTATTTCATTTCAGCAGTCTGGAAGGTATAATGGGAGCCCAGTAGCACTTTCCTACAGAAAGAAAAAAAGAAGATAAATGTCTTCAACTAAGGTTAACCTTTGAGTAAGGTAAGTAATGTAACAGAATTTAAGATTTGGGAACTTTGCAAGATTCATATATTTTTGTTATAGGAATTGAATTGAATTCAAAGGATGAAAATTAAGCTAGCAAGACCCCCTGAAACACAGCAGAGGATCTGGAAATGTTTTATGATGTATTAGTATGATCACCAATTTGTTCATCATGTGTATTTGATTCCCCAAGTACAATTAGCTAAAAACAAAAACAAAATACAGTCAATTATACTTTAAAAAGAAATAAAATTTTAAAAAGAAAGAACCCCTAAGAAAGAAATAATTCCTAGAAGTCATCTAGTCTAACTCCTTCAACTCATAACTGAAGAAACTCCACTTTAGTCAAAATAAGTGATTTATTGAAGAAAGAAATTAAGAAATGGTTTTTGGACCAAAAAGAGCATTGCCACTATTCAGCTTATCTGTTTTGAATAATTTAATTAGAAGACAAACCAGTGCCATACATTATTAACCACTATTTCCCTAAACAGTTGAAAGTCTTGTTTCAGAGATGTCAATGATTTAAATAGTTCAGATTACTTTTCCCAGTTTTTACCTCACTGTGACTCAAGCACCCACTTGGAAACCAATGAAAGTCTTCCTAAAGGTTAACGCAAGTGGCTGATAGCTGCACACATGTTGCCTGTTGCCTATAATGCACCAATTAGAAGAGATGAAGGAGAAAAAAGACTAAAATCTTTTTTTTTTAAAGTAATCTCTACACTCAATGTGGGGCTCAAGCTCATATCCCTGAAATCAAGAGTGGCATGTTCTAGTGACTGAGCCAACCAGGTGCCTCAAAATACTAAAATCTTTAGTAATCACTTTCACGTCTCATAACATGCATTCTTGAAAGGAAGTCACTTGCCTTGAGAAGGTTAGAGTCAATTAGACTTCTATAGTTACATCCTGGCTGGGCATAGCCGTGAAGTCCTGATGATTGTGAGGGCCTTTCTAAAAGATGGCACTGGCCAGTGAAGTTAACCAATGACTCCTGTAGTTCATCCACTTTCTCAGCTGGTGAGTTCTCTGGTACTGATGGGCAGCCCAGTGGGAGAGGTTAAGGAATGATTCCTGATCCCACAAGCAGCCCACATTCACTGCTTGCTTATGCTTGCCCAGCTACCAAAACAGAGGGATTCTTCCTTTTGAAATTCTTTTTTTTTTTTTTTTTGCCTTTTGAATGTCTGGTCACCTGTAGGGTTGGGAATTATTGTTTTTACCCAAAAGAATATTTTCCTTATTTCTAAAACTTTGGTTGTACCATGAGAGACCTTGTGATCCAAGTCTTGGTTCATCCCTGATGTTCGTTCTACCTTCTTCAGACAGCGATGGTTTGTCCCCTCTTTCGCAGCTCCTGGCCAGCAACCTCCTAAGGGTTGGTTGGCAGAGCTGTTGCAGATACAGCTGCATTTCAAACATCTGGGTGCAAACGAGGGGAGTCCTTTCAAGGCTCTTTCACTACTGAAGGAAAACAGATTTTTTTAAAAGCAATAGCAGAAAGCATCCGAGTTGATATACCCTGATCCAGTTGCCTGGGGATGAACAGGACAGGAGCACCGGGCTCACTTCTAATTTCAAGTCCTATCAAACGACCAAAGACTAGGAAACCAAAGACCAAATGCTGCAAAGTCAGAATAAGAGGGTGTTCCTCTGGGGTAGAGAGGGCCTCTTCTAGAGCAGTGAGGGCACTGGGTTGGAGTCAGGACTCCTAAGCTTGGTTGCCAGCTCTTTCTCTTGGAAGATGTGTGCTCTAGACAAGTCACCAAATATACCTGAGCTTCAATTTTCTGTTACAAAATGAAGGAGTTGCACTGGATTCCTGAGGGACACCATTCTAACACTGTCTGGTTCTACAGAGAATTATAGTCCACTTACATTATCCATCTTGTCCCTGAAGTTCTTAGAATGCTCTTTCAGCAAAGTGTGAATTGATACCAAACTGATTATGTAAAAAGCAAGGAATATTCTATAAAAACAACTTTAATGGCTGTGATAGAATCATTTAAAATATTTTATTAAGCATTGATTTAAAAAATGCAAGAGAAGAATATAACACCTCAGAGCAAATGCTTGAAGGTAAAACAAATATCACTATAAATATTGCACTTATAAAATCTCTTTTTTACATCTTCACACAACTCATTTCTAAAATATCCTTTTACAGAGATGTATAAATAAACTGCTTCCAAACTGTCAACGCTCAATACATTCAGTTTCCTATCACCGTGCTAAGTCTGCAGGTTTTCAATCGTGTATCTGCTCCTCTCTGTGCAGGCAAAGAACTTCCATCTGTGATATCGGAGGTCTCAGACCTACATCATGTGAAGAATAAATCTTTCTGAATGCTCAATGTTTAATATAAGATTTTTGTTCTACTGAGAAAAATACAGATCTTTCAAAGGCAATGACAGAATGCAGCTTAAACTGACACAGTTCACTGTTAACATTGCTTATTTTTCAAGGCATCCAGGAGCTTCTGATTCTTGGTCTTGAACATCATGATAAAGCTGTTTGGCATGATTTTGCCTCGCCCATCTTCACCCACTTGGCCCATAATAATGTAGTTTAGACCTAAAAAAAAAAAAAATATGTATATATATATATATATATATATATATATATATATATATATATAATTTTTTTCTCTATGTGTACCGTTTCGATACAATTTAGACTATAACTTACATCTAGATAAAATGATCTGCAAATGGTATAATTAATTATACATTTGTTCTATCTAGGATAAAATCAGGTATAAGCCTCTCAGAAAAAAAAATCTAAACTCCAGTAAGGAACGTGTTCCAGCTCTGCCAACACTAGAAAGATGGAAGGGAATGATGAGGCCCAGCCATGTCCTGCTCTGCAGGGCTGTGGGTCTGAGGTATTTACTGAATATGCGCTGTGTTCATGTGAAAGGCTGTCCTTCCTCAAGGGGCCTCGGTGCTCCCTGACATGCCATCCTCAGATGGCCTGTCATTATCCCATAAAGACTCTAGATTTCCCAAGCATTTGGCAACTAATGATCCACGGTCTTATGTTCCTGTTGTCGACTTGAGCTTTTTTCAATATCTCAAGTATTTGTACTATGTAAGTTTCCTGAAGGCATAGTTGCATCATATATTTCTTTGCATTCTTATAGTTCCTTACAACAAATAGGTACTAAGAAGTACTTCTATCCGTTATACGGTTTTTTGTATTACAGTGTATCTGGCTAAGTTAGGTCTAGACTGGGCCCTAAGCTGAGGTATGTTGGATTCAACTCTGAAGATTTATACTGCCTGAGAAAAAATGTCATAAAGGCAGAGTGTATTACCGCCTCCTTTATTCTCCCTCTTCGCCTGTATGTCTTAAGAGAAATACGTGTGTCCTTTTTCTCTTGCATAATCTTCCTTTGTGGGCTAACATTGTCCTCATAGTGGTCTTGAGCCTGTGAAGGCTTGGAGGGCTGGGCAGGTGGATGCCACCTCAAGGCCAGACTGTTAGCATCATTATGAGACCTTACGGTAAGTGTCTACATGTACATTATCTGATGTTCCTGCAGTTCTGGGAAGAAGTGTTAATCTTTTACAGAGCCTTTGCGATTCCCTCTGAAGGATCCATGTGAAGCCGTGAGCCTCCAGACTTTTCTGAACAACCTGAATTGTTAAAGTGGATATTCTCTCTTCATTTCTATTGTGTGTGTGTATGGGGGGGAAGGGATTGGTTTGGTTTAGTTGTGGGGGAGGTTTGTAACAAGATTGAGGAAACACATCAGCTAAGATTGGAGACAGAAATCTTGGTATACCACACAGTGGATACCAGACATGATTACCATTCCAAAGAGAGAGATCTATCTATATGTGCTGTTTATGGAAAGGTGTCTATAGATCATGAGGTGGGGGGGGGGGGGGAGTGGTAGTCGAACAGGTATAGCATGACTTCATTTGTCTAAGTGTGTACTTGCATGCTTTCTGTAGACAGAAACTTTCTAGAGGGAACTTTTCATGGTACCTCTGGGAAAAGGGAAAGGGCTTCACTTTTTATTTTATATCCTTCTCTATTTACCTAAACTTTAAAAAAAAAACATAGAACATTCATTACTTTTATAAGTTAAAGAACTCGTTAAAAAAAAATCATTTGCTCCTTGCCTCTGGCTCTGGACTTTTTCCATTAAAAAAAATTTTTTTTAATGTTTATTTATTTTGAGAGAGAGAGAGAGAGAGAGAGAGAGACTGAGCATGAGCGGGGAGGGGCAGAGGGAGACACAGAATCTTAAGCAGTCTCCAGGCTCTGAGCTGTCAGCCCAGAGCCCGATGCAGGACATGAGCCAAAGTCAGATGCTCAACCAACTGAGCCACCCAGGCGCCCCGGACTTTTTTCATTTTTTAACTTTCCTTTTTCCATAATTTCCCTTAAACTCATTTCCATGTGTGGATTTAATGAACCTATATCTGCAAATGATTCCCAAATCTTTAATTCTAGCCCATATATACCTCTCTCTTCTGAACTTCAGCTCTGAATTTCTTGTTCCTTGATGGATATTTTCCTCTAAACATAGTATTAGCACCTTAAGTGCAATAATTGAAAATCTCTTTCCCCTGAACCGCTCCTTCTGTGTCTGTTCCCTATTGATCCAACCTCAAATGCTTCTTGGACTCATTCATCATTTCCACTATCTCATCTTCTGTCACATGTTACAAGAACTGGGCTTAGAGCCCAATTCTGCCGGACTCCTAAGGCCTTCCTTCTACACCAGAAGTGGACAACACATTAGCCTTGATTTTACTTCCCCAGTCATGGCAGGGGAAGATCCACGACTTGCTCAGACTCTCTCTCGTTTCCTTCTCTGTCCCTGAGCTTCCCTAAAGAAAGACTAATGTTTTCCTCCTTACCTCTTCTGAGGAGAGGGCACTGCTTGCAGACCACGATGACCTTGGCACTCATGTTCTTGCCAGCCTGCTGAATTGCCAGATTTCCCTCTTTATAGATGTTGATGATCGAGACTGTGGCATGCAAACTTCCACCTCGGGTGACAGTTGTGATAACAGTGCCAGCCAGTACTGCAGAAGGAAACATTTAGATATATTATGACAGTGAAAGCAAAAATGTAAGCAGAACTGAAAATAATTTTACGTTCTTCTAAGCTTCAGATAGGAAACATTTTAATGTTCAAGAGAAAGCCCTAATAGAGCTATCGATGTGATTCTGCACATGTGTCACCAAAATTCAGGTTGAAGAAAAGAGGCCATGGAGCTGGAATGTTAGCCAGGTTGTTAGGTGTTGATGCCTAGGAGAGAAACCTAATTACCTGCTGCAATGCACTCTGCTGCTGAGAGGGGCTCTCTGCACTGTTTTATCCAACATGGGGATCATTTACCAAATAAGGCATAGGCTTATGAACCTTTACCTATGAATACTCAATTAAGACTTTGAATCTTTAGAGGTAATACCGTACTAAGCAGTTGCATGGTAGGGGTTTGAGCTACAAAGATCTGGGTCTTTGTGTCTGTGTGGTTGAGTGCCTACCTTTCTGTGTCTTTCCCCTCACCCCTCTCTTCAACTGTCCTCTCTCCTTGAACTTTGGTTCATCCCATGGGTCCCCATCTCTAATTATCAGTATCTGTTTCTGGGTCTTTCATATTCTTTCTTATCCACCTTGTTTATTTCATTTAACAAATCAAAGTATACAGCTGAGGTATAACAAAACATTTTCTTGCTTATAAACAAAAACACCTAACAAAATTCAGTTGCTTTTCATTATGTAACTCACTCTTTATTCCACGGTGATATAAGAGGAAAGAGTCTCACTCTGGAGGCACAGAAGGAAAGATGCTGTTTCTCAAAGGCATGATTTTGGCATTTTGTGGGTGACAATTCCATGTGGTGTAGGACTTGGCACTGAGAGACTGTTTTATGAGCCCTGTCCCTCTGCAGAAAAACCAGTAGCACCGCCCCCCCCCCCCCCCCAGTTATTGTGCCAAAACTGCTCCTTGGGGAGTGTTAGCAATGCAGGCTGAGAACCAATGGGCCACTGGTGTGAGTAGTTGGTCATTTTGCCACAGAAGAGAGTCACAATGGAACAAATCAAAGTTTGGACTTGGCTGACATGTTCTCAGGATAAAGTGAGAAGCTGCTGCTCATGTAGTGTGCAAAGTTCAGAATTCTTATTATGCCTTACTTTGATTCCTGGTGATAATTGTTAAATCTATAGCCAAGTGAAATCTGGTGGCTCCAAAGGATATAGAGGGGGAGATTTCCTTAAGCACCTCCCACCGAAGACTAACCTGGATGTGACAGCAATTTGTTTTCATTTTCATGCCTGTTATTTGAATTGCAGCATGCAAACTCCAGTAAGATCTAGGGCCCTAGATTCTTCAGTGCCTTCACACCCTCAATTAGAACAGTTTGTCTGGACTGTAGACAGTTACCATTTAAAAGGCACAGAAAAAGCAAGCCTCTTTTGGGAGACTCTGTTGTGGGTGTAACCTATTTAGGCTTTAGCAACTTCCTTTTCCTGATAAGACTTTTCTTAAATGTTCCTTTAAAAAATAACCAACATAATTAAATTTGGTATCTCTTGCTCTTAAGTGGTTTTTACAATTGGAAAAAGCTCTGAGAAATTCTAAGTCATTAGATAATACCTCCTCAGTTCCAATTTGTAAGCATTTCCAAATAGATTTCAGATTCCCAAGTTTCAATTTAGTACTCTGGAAGGACACTCAGAGGAAATACGTGAATTTCTTCTGAGAAAGGCCAGCCTGGATATGTTTCTAATTTACTTAAGTGGAATTACGGATGTGTGAAAAAATATTCCATGAAAAATATGTGAGGAAAAAAAGTATACAGGGTTTTTCAGGAATACTGAGCCAGCCAGAATACACAGAGTAGCAGTATCCTATTCCAAGAGTCAAATTATTAAGTTTATGTGAAAAAAAGCATATTTTCTGTATACATATTTTTCTCAGTTGTGAAATCTAACACTTTGAACAACACTAGCCAACTATACCTTAGTGAACAGGAAAACATTTTCGTGGGTGAATGGGGAGTGTAACTAACCCTTTACCATCACATTCAGGGCAATTCCTTTGAGACTAAGCATGCAGTCTCAAGTTTCTGATTAAAGAGAAAAGGCCCGATTTTATTTCTTACCAAAGTTACTGGAACAATAATTGCTCTCCAGAGTCCCCGTCCGTCTACACTTTTGTTGACACAGGGCCACGGTGGGTTTTAAACCTTAATTCAAAGAAGAAAGACATTAAGATTCAGGAAAATGAATTCAATTGCCATTGGTGTTTAGACCTGAATCTACTTAAAATTCCTATTTATTTCCCTGAGCCATCAATCCATCATTGCAATGGAGTAATTACATTCAAAAGAAATTCTTTATGGTACTAACTACTGTTCTCATTTCCTCAGGGTAACTCAATACTCTCTGCTGAATTTGGAACCAGAGATCAAAGATAACCCACATTTTGCCCTCTTTTCTTCCTTCTTTATACATAACACTAACCAAAAATAGATATAGCTTCCTTGCACCCTGCTTAGAAAAACCCAGTGCAAAAAATATGAACTCAGAAAATGTAGGTTAATTCTTCACTTTACAAAAGGAATCCAATGGTGCTCCCCCTGAGGATGGAGGGAGTTTTCTTGGTGCCTTTAAAATAGGCACCTGCCCAAATGTGGGTAGTACAAGGTTTTAGAAACTGTGTAAAGTGTATTATACCTGTAATGAGCTGCAATCCATCACTATACATCTATTTTGAGTCTGCCATTGCCTATAAGCATTTAAGAACTGGGAAGTAGACTAATTTAAAAATAAAAGTAGATACACAGAGTAGTTCTCCAGCAAAGGTGATTCCTCCCCTTGGGTGATGTTTTGCAATGTCTAGAAATATTTTTTGTCACAACTAGGGGCTGCTACTGGCATCTAGTGGGAGATACAAGGGATGCTGTTAAATATCCTACAATAAACAGGGCAGCCCCCAACAGCAAAGAATTATCTGGCCCAAAATGTAAATATTGCCAAGGTGGAGAAACTGTGGGTTACCAAAATGAAAATATTTAATTCCCATTATTATCAATAAAAATGTTTCCAAAATATTTGCTAATTATTCACTTATATGTGGCAATATGCTAGGAAGAACTAAACAAAACAGCTATAACAGAATTGTACTTGTTGGGCAAGAATTTGCAGCTGTAACACTGCCCTTCTAATATGTTTCTGTGAACTCTTCTCTGAATTTATTATTGATTTACTCTTACTTTGTACCCATACTTAACTCCAAAAAGGATCTCAAGTGGATCACAGTATTAAAATATGTACAATTTAATGTTAAAATACATAGAATAGCATGTGTGTGTATGTGTATACTTTTTTTTTTTTTAAATTTTTTTTTTTCAACGTTTTTTATTTATTTTTGGGACAGAGAGAGACAGAGCATGAACGGGGGAGGGGCAGAGAGAGAGGGAGACACAGAATCGGAAACAGGCTCCAGGCTCCGAGCCATCAGTCCAGAGCCTGACGCGGGGCTCGAACTCACAGACCGCGAGATCGTGACCTGGCTGAAGTCGGACGCTTAACCGACTGCGCCACCCAGGCGCCCCTATACTTTTTTTTTAAGGCAAAGAGTTCAGAAAACATTTAGAGGGAACACTGCTCCAGAAGTTGGGGACCTAAATTTACCTAATTACTGGAGTCAAAAAGTAGTGGTGCTAGTGTTTCTCCCTCTCTGATGAAAGAGCATCCTTTCAGTGGACACTGGAAACCAGCTCTTCTAAATCCCAGAATGTCAATCTGGAAGCTGAGTGGCAGTCCCACCCTGCTCCTTCTCCTCCTTCAGTAGATCCCTGCTCTCCTGCCTTTAAGTCATCACTAGAGCACCCTGACCCTTGTCACCTCCCGGTCTGCTCTCTACCTGCACTCCTGGCATGGCATCTGGTCCTCAGCCTTCCTCTTCAAGTGCACCTGCGACCATCTCGGTGGGTGTTCCCTCCTCCCAGTGCCACGGCTCCATCCTTCCCAGACTTTCCCTCGGCTCTGTCTCCATCACCCAGTCCCAGGTTCACACGTTCTCCCGTTAGTCTTTCATCACCAAGCTTTCAAGTTCACACATCCTAACATCCAGTGTAGATGCCTCTTGTTCCAGCTCCTATCTTTTCAGTCTCTTTTGCCAGTATATCCTTCTTTTTAAAAAGTTGAGGTTTCTAGAGACTGAATTCCAGCAGCCCTTATCCTTTCACTTCTAACCTCTCCCTAGGTGATCTCATTTTGGATCACAGTGTCAACCACATGTATGTTGATGATTCTCAAATTTAAATCTCTTGCTGAAATCTCTTCTAGAGGCCATAGATCGAATTGGACATGATTACTCCACTTGAGTGTCTCACAGACACGTCAGACCCAACACGCCACAGCTTAACTTATGATTCTACCCCTAAACCCCTTTCTCTGCTTCAGTGAAAGGTCACACCTTCCCCTGAATTGTGCAAACCAGAGACTTGAGAGGCATGATTCACACCTCCCTGATCTGTCTAGTACCAATAATCACCAATTAAAGACCTGTTAATATCTTCCAACGCCCCTCGCTTGCACAACAGTCAGAATTTCTGGACTCTGTGTATTTCTGTCACAGCACAGTTCACCTGGACAACCACGAGAACCTGATTGTCTTGACCCTACTATCCATTCACCTCACAACTGGCCAGAGCTATCTTCATGAAGTGGGAATCTGATCCTGAACTTTGTTTAAATCCATCAACAGTTGCCCCCACACTTAGGATAAAATACCAAAATACTTAGAAGCATAAGGAGAGAGGTGGTAGGGCCTAAAGATGGAACTAGAAAGAGAAGCTAGGTACAAAGAGTTCATGAAGGGTCTTATATATGTCATGAAGGAGTCTGGCTCCTGGGCTGCCCGATATGGTAGCCACTTGCCACATGAGGCTTCTTAAAAATCATTAAATTAAAATTTAATTCCTCAGTATCACTAGCCACATTTCAAGGGTTCAATAGTGGCTACCCTATTGGATAGCACAGGTGTAGACAATGAATTCAGGTGGGAGACATGGTCTGCTTTGTGTGTGTGGTGGGAGGCATGCAGTGGGGAGGTAAGATAGAGGAACTCAAAGATGACTTAAGAGTTTGGCTACTGATGCTGTGGACCCTGCTTGGGAAAACAGGCGGAGAAGCAGATTTGATGCACAAAATAGTGTAATAAAAACAAGTTGAGTTTGATAGGTTTTAATTTAAATGCTTAGCAGTCAACAAAACCCTAGGAGATCATTATAAATCCAGGTTGGCAATTTCAGAGGTTTAGGACTGGAGATAAAATCTAGGGAGCCACTAGCAGCACGGTGCTGCCAGATAATTCAATGGAAAGAATAAGGACACCAGGTTCCACTGAGATGAGCTGAAGAAATGAGAAACACTGCTGTAATATAGCAGTACATGTCTAGGCCACAAGGTGGCATACTTGGGGAGCACTCAGAAAAATCAGCTCTTCTACAAGTGCCTATACTCAGGTCAGCCCTACCAGGGGTGCAAGCAGAGAATGGCGGGCTATAAAAGCTGGGCTCATTTCAAACTATTTTGTATCTTAACTTCAGATCCTTCATTCCCACTTTTTTCTTTCTCTCAGATTTAGATTTTGAGATCTGAGGCCTGAAATCTCAGTGAATGGAGACTTAGTATAGGGATACACTCTTGTCTCTCCATTTCTTAGGTTATGCTCCAGACCAGTTTCCCAATTGGCTTCTATAATACCAACTTACCCCAGTTTGGGAAAAAAAAAAGAAGTATTTTGTATAACACAGTTTAGAGTGAAGCGAGAAAAACAACAACATACACATACACAATAAAACCCAAACCAAAAAACTGGCAGATGTGAAAACAGGCAGGTATCAAGGCCCTAGAACTTTAATTTTAAATACTACAATTCTATGTAATAAAAAAAAAAAGCCATAACTTTAGAGGTACCAGAAAAGAAAAACTGGGTTTATAATGATCTGTGCCTATAATAGGGTTCCTAGTAATTTTTAAGTGGTCATAATTTTCTTACATGACTCTTAAAAATTATTAGCTTATAAACTTCTTACACCTTACACTTTTTCATTAATGGAGTTATATTATTCTTTTAGATAAGTTTTCATTTTATTTAACTTAGTTTAGTTTCAAGTATCTTTGTTTTAATTTTTTTTTTCTACTTCAAAAGAATTTTTCTTATACTCCTGAGGTGTGTGCACAAACATCAAAACAGAAAAACTTACCCGTAGTTACAGGGAATGTGGTGGTAACAGGTGGTACTGTAGTTGTAGGCAATTTTTTCGGCCTGAATTTGTAGTGACCAATAAATCCATCTGCAGTTAAACTTAAGTCTGATAAAAACTGAATGAGAAGTTCATTTCCCTCAGATACAATTGGCCTAAAAGAAGAAAAACATTAAAAATTTTTTTTAAGTGGCACCTCTCTGAATTGTAGAATCCTAGCTTTCCATTTGACAATAGATCACTACATGTTTAAAAGTAAAAGTTAAGATACTTCAAAAGGTGAAAGTCTCAATGTGCTCAGAATTAATGCTAAATAGCTAACATTTACGAGTGTTCAGATCGGCACTGTTACTCACTTTCTAACAGAATAGGCAAGTGAAGTTCAGAGAGTTCAAGTAATTTACCCAAGGCCCTACAGCTAGCATGTAGGGGAGTCAGAATTTGAACGTAGGACCAGGTGACCAAAGAGACTGTGCTAGACATTGAGACCAGTGTAAACACTGAAACTGTGGCTGGTTCTTCACAAGCACCTTAGAGTCTGGCCTGACTTGGGAACCACACAGCTTCTTTTCATTAAGACTCTGGATTTGAGCTGGCCTGGGGAGCTAGGGATGCTGGCCATAGAGAGTCAGATGGAGAAATGTCATAAATGAATTCCCATGCACTGTGAAGACACAGCCAGAGGGATCATTTTGGTGGGCTGGTCACCAGGGGATAAGAAAGCCACGCAGGGTTTAACGTGACTTCCATTTCATTTTTAATGAGAGCTCTCAGGCAGGCCTGAAATGGAAATGTTTCTGTTTTATAATCTCAATAGCAGAAGGCTGCGAAGTTGAAAGAGAAAGTGATTGCTTTGGTGGTTATGAATGACATCATTAAAGAACTCTTAATTTGAAAGCTATTTTAGGGACTTGCTGGTTAGCTGGTACTAAAGATTTAGTGGCGATAATAACTGAGGCTCAAAAGCACTCCTAAGTCTTAGGGAATAACTATCATATAAAATAGTTTCATTTGAGCCTTCTCTATTATTATTTAAGCAATGGTTAAAAAATGCTGTTTGGCTAATTCTATTTCAAGACTATTTAATTCAGAAGTGGGAAAAACGAAACAAGTTATTTAATTGAGTTAATTAGTGGTTTGACTAAACTCTTTTTTGAGGCATCTTCTCAGCCAAACCACTTTGAAAATGGTTTTTTTTTTTTTACATTTATTTATTTTTGAGAGACAGAGAGAGACAGGGTATGAGCAGGGGAGGGGCAGAGAGAGAGGGAGACACAGAATCTGAAGCAGGCTCCAGGCTCTGAGCTGTCAGCACAGAGCCCAACGTGGGGCTCTAACCCACGAACCGTGGCATCATGACCTGAGCCGAAGTCAGACGCGCAACCGACTGAGCCACCCAGGTGCCCCAGCCAAACCACTTTGTAGGCATCATGAACAGCAAATAATGGGGCAACTTAATTTTTCTTCCCACCTGTCAGCTACTTTGAGTGGGGATGGTTGGGGGTGAGGAGGTAGATCTGTACTTGACCAAACCAGTTAGAAAAACTGCAGGATCTTTTCTGTCCTGAAGGCTATTAATTACCTTCTGAGCCAAGGGATGGGATGAAGCCAAAACTGAGCTTCGTGACCTACATTTAGCATTCTGGTCACAAGAGTGACCGAGATCATTTAAATAATGCTTCTGAGAATCAAGCCTTTATCAGAAACATTCTGTCTTGCTTTTGAAAACATATTCCATTCAATAAATATAAACAATATGCATGAAACAATTCCCAGCCACAATTACAAAAAAAATATGTTAAACTTGTTTACATGATAAAATTACAAAAAGCACTTATTATATGCAGCAAAGGAAACCTTAAGACCTCATCAGGTCAGCCTTCTGGGCATGATATTATAATTATAGTGATCATCTAATGTCTTTTCTATGAACTAATCTTGGGAGCATCAAATTGGAAATTAAATTTTCTCAAGGAAGAGTATTGTAGTAACAGACATTTTTGTTATGCTGCTGCTGAGCTCTAGCATGAATGTGACAGAATCACAGTGCCATAAACGTTCTGAGGGCTACGTGTGCATCCACAAATTAATGTAACAAACCACTAGAAAGGCAAGAGGAACTCTTCCTTGGATTCATTCCATACTGGCAGATCCTGGGAAGGGATGGAAGATGCTCTTTGGTCTTACAAAGCTGGCTGCGTTCACTGTCTCTGCTTTGTCATCCCATAGTCGTCGTCGTCTTCAACCACTACAGCTAGTCAACCGCCATGTCCTGCCAATCTTGCCTAAATATTTCTTGATCCACATCCTCCTCTCCATCTCTACCATCCTTCCTCATCTCCTCATCCTTCCCCACCTCCTTGACTTTACCTGGATCTCCTGCCACAGCCTTCTAACCAGACTCTCTGCTCATGTCAAGGATGGGGATTCTAAGGCACTGGTCCCGCCATTTCCTGACTAAATGTATTTGAAAGGCTCCCCTGTCTGTAAGATGTGGAACCCAGTTCAGTGCTCCTGCCTCTCTAGGCTCCAACTCAAGGTTTGGGCTCCAGAATAGCATATGCCTCCCCTGTGTTATCTCTATTGATGGAGTGTCTTCTACTTGGAATGAGTCTGTCCTCCCTTCTGCTTATGACCAATGCCAACTCTTCCTTCAAGACTAAGCTTCAAGAGGCACAATCTCCTTCAAAAAGCTTCTCCTGACCCCACCACTTGTGCTGATTGGACCAAAGGACTCCTTGTCAGAAACGTACCTGGCATATTCCTTTGCCATTTTAACTATCCGCCTCGTTTCATCCCTCCTACCAATTATCTTTGTTTTTTATTTATTGTTGTATTCCAGCTACCTAACACAGTGCCCACCACATGGCTGAGGCTTAATGAGTGTTTCTGAACTGAATTCAATGGTGTTGATACTGCACTGAACCCGACACAGGGATGATGAAGTGATCTCACCAACCACAGCACTCCTCCTTCTCTTCAGACTTTTAACAGGGGAGAAGTCCCCCAAATAGGTTTTCTCATTTTCTGCACTGCCCCATCCCAGAAGTACTCTATGAAAAAAATATTCCTCTGGTAAAAGTGTTAGTTGGAGGACTGGCTGTCAAGCTACTCCAGACAAACTCCTCAGAAGCAAGGAGCCCCCACTTTGTGACCCCCTCCCCACCTGCATGGAGGCTATCACTATGCTGGATTCTATGTTTCTCCTTTTCTTTACCAACAGATTTACCAATAAATATGCATCACTAAGCATGCTTTTAAACTTCATATAAATTGGGGTGCCTGGGTGGCTCAGTCGGTTGAGTGTCCGACTTCGGCTCAGGTCATGATCTCACAACCCGTGAGTTCGAGCCCCGCGTTGGGCTCTGTGCTGACAGCTCGGAGCCTGGAGCCTGGAGCCTGCTTCGGATTCTGTGCCTCCCTCTCTCTCTGCCCCAACCCACTTGCATTCTGTCTCTGTCTCTCTCAAAAATAAACATTAAAAAAAAATTTATAAACTTCATATAAATGAAAGGGTATGGTGTGCATTTTTCTGTTATTTTTTTTCACACTCAGCATTATAACTGCGAGATTCATCCACTGTTTTCACTGCTGCATAGTGTGAACTATTCTCTTGTTGATAAATATTAGGCTATTTCCTCTGCCCCCCCCCCCCATTACAAACAATATCGCTAAGAATACTCTTGTGTATGTCTTGTGGTACACATGGGCAAAAGTAACGTTAGTGGGCACCCCAGGAGGGTAGTGTACATATTCTCTGCTAAGTCACAGGATACATGCCCATCTTCAACTTTACTAGATAATGCCAAGCTGATTTCCAAAGTTGTTGTACCAATTTACACTTTTTATAAAGATTTAGTCACTGTGCAGCTTTCTTCCTTTGGGAATGTCTTGTCATGTCTCTTGCCCATTTTTTTTTCCTGTTGTCTTTCCTTAAATAATTTTTAGAATTTCTTGATATATTCTGGACCTAGGGGTCTTTGTCAAATATGTTACAAATACCTGTTTCTGTTTTGTGCCTTCTCTTTTCCCTCTTTAAGGTGTATTTTAACGGGCAGAAATTCTCATTTAAGGTTCCAGTGCATCTGTAGTTGTGGTTCTGTGTGTATGTGTGTGTCATTCATTTTTCCCATATGAAAACAAATTGTTCCTGCCTCATTTTTCAATGAGGCCATTTTTTACCAGCTGACCTGTGGCTCTCTGCGATGTGCCCCATGTGCAGACATGTGTGGATGTGTCTGGCCTCTCTTTGGTGTTTTCATTAGTCCATTTGTCAATCTCTGTTAAAACCATATTGTCTTAAATACAACAGCTTTCTGATATGGCTCCATCATGTAAGGCAAATCCCCCTGCCAAGTTCTTCTTCAGAACCATCTTAGTTTTGCCCCCATCCCCAACTCCCTTGCAATTCCATGAACATTTCAGAATCAGGCTATCAGGTTTAATGAAAAACCAATTTTGTTATTTTTAAATGACATTGATTTTTCCTATTCACGAGAACAGTATACAGCTCTATTTACTGAGGTTTTTTTAAATACCTTTTAGTAAGGTTTTATAATTTTCTCTTTTCAGGGCTTGCACACAATTATTAGATTTATTCTTGAGTATTTTGTATTTCTGTTGCTATTAAAATAATATTAATAAACTTTTATTCAAGCTATTTAAGAAAATATATTCTTGAATAAATTGTTTCCAACAAATAAAAATATAAATCTAAAAATCATACTTTAATCTGGTAACTAAATTATATTAATAGCTTTTCTAAGTTCAAACCAATCTTGAATTCCTGGTCAAACAGCATTTTCTATACATTGTTAGATATGACTTGCTAATAGTTTTTCCATGTTTATTTATTTTTAGAGAGAGAAAGAGAGAAAGCAAGTATGCGCACATGTGGGGAGGGGCAGAGAGGGAGAGAGAATCCCAAGCAGGTTCTACACTGTCAGCACAGAGCCTGACAAGGGGCTTGATCCCACAAACTGTGACATCATGACCTGAGCTGAAATCAAGAGCTGGGACACTTAACCGACTGAGCCACCCAAGCACTGTTGGGCTTTTCAACATTTTTGCCCTCTGATGATTTCTCTTTTTTTTTTTTTTTTTTTTTTTTTTACCAACTGAGCAATGCTTAAAAAATTTTTTTTTAACTTAGGAACACTGTTTGGTATTTGTTGTGGTAGGATTTTAAAGGCTATCTTATTTTCCATATCGCTAGGAAATGGAATTTGAAATTTTTTTTTTAAATACTTGGATATAAAGACAAAGAGAGACATGGTAGAAAAAGCTACAGCAGGATAGGGGGTCAAGAAAGGGTTACTTTTCTTCCCCTTAATTCAGGAGAACTTAAATTTTTGGCTATGGGAAACAAATAATAAAGGCAGAGGCTAAAGATGGAGATGATGGAGAAAAAAACAGGGCTACTAGGTAGAGGGGAATTTCAAGGGAGAAAAGGAGGTCAGATGGAGGATACAGATGAAAAGACTGGCTTGGAATAAAGGAGGGTGCAGTAGGCTGATAATGGCACCCCAAGATGTCCGCATCCGAATCCCTTGAACATGTGAATATGTTACCTTATGTGCGAAGGGACATTGCAGGTGTGATCAAGTTCAGGATCTTGAGAAGGAAAAGAGTATCCTGAATTGTCTACTTGGGCCCTAAATGTAACCACAGGTATCCTTAGAAGAGAGAGGTTTGACTCCAGGAGAGGAGAAGGCAATACGATGACAGAAGGACAGACAGGAGTGATGTGCTTTGAAGATGGAGGAGGAACCACAGCCAAGAAATGCAGCAGCTCTTGAAGCTGAAATAGGCATAGAAACTGATTCTCCCCTCAGAGCTTCCAGAAGGAAACAGCCCTGCTGACAGCTTAATTTTAGCTCAGTGCAAGGGATTTCAGACTTCTGACCTCCAGAATTGTAAGAGAATACATGTATTGTTTTAAGCCACTCAGTTGGTGGTAATGTGTTACAGCAGCAACAGGAAAAAAATACAGAAGGAACACCTTTGCTAAGAGCTTAGAAATGGGCCTTTCTCTAACACATTTGGCTGCAGAGTCAAGTTTGGGTATAGTAATGTTCAAATTTTAGCCAATTTGTATGTATTAACAATTCTTAATATTATCAAACAATATAAATGAATTTAAATTGAAAAAATGAATTTAAAATGAAAAATACCTTGTTTTAACTTAAATGTGTCTGGGGGAATCATAGACATGCATGTAAAATCAGGTGATGCGTATAATCGAATTATGTTTAAGCAACAGAGTAGAAAAGGGTATTTAAAAATTGACATAATGGTGACTTTGACAGCAAACTGTAGTAACGTCTTTTTTTTCCTTAAGATTTTATTTTTTTAAAAGTAATCTCAACACCCAACATGAGGCTCGAACTTACATCCCAAGATCAAGAGTTGGAAGCTCTACTGACTGAGCCAGCCAGAGGCCCTAAGCTATATTAATTTCAACTGAGGCTTTCTCCAGTATTATATGTGAAAGGGTGAAATATCTTGCACCAAAATACATGTGTTGCACCAATACAGAATAGGGAACTAAGAGGAATTAAGCAACTGGCTCGATGTCACACAGCTAGTAAGTAGCAGAGCTCTAAGCTCCATAAATGTTTGCTGATAAATACACAGTGCCTTTCAGGCTTACCCAGCAAACATTTGAGCAACACGGTGAGGAAGAGGTACAAAGCCACAAGAGGTCCAGGACAAGTCTCTGATCAGGTAAAACCACCTGGGTCATCATGAGCATCCAGGTTTCCGTATCTGGATCCCCAAATTTCAGCCCCCTGCTTTTTTCTCAGAATTTCCCCCTTCCACTCTGATGCTTGAGCTCACCTTTGCAGGGCAGTGACGTATCCAGGTATCTGGCTAGTATCTGGCTCTGGGGCATCACCAACTCTGCATCTGTTATCTGTTTGGCCGCTGAGGCCTCGCTACACTCATTAATGCCTCCTTACTCTCTGGGTTGGCTATTTTTTGTGCTGGGGCTGTATGGGACTCTACTGCCATGGAACAAACCCAAGAATTTGTGAACAAAACAACAACAGCATAGAATCTTCCAGAAAATAAAATATAATTGGGCAGTTTAATAAGAAAGAAGTTTAGAGCTACTAAAATATTAATGAAATAAAACAGGTGCTACTTACGCGGGTGGACTATCACCACAATACTTTCCAATTCTCTTAGCGTCGTTGACTTCCCCACCATTAAACACAGCCACAAAATCGTATCGGCAGTAGTTATCACGCTCGACATCAAACTTCTCAAATTTTAATTCTATAAGCTTTAGAGAAAGCACAACATTAGAAATGTCAAGATAGCTTTGAGGAATAATCTCACCCAGAAATCTTCCTCTCCCCAGATCCGTAGGATATCATGATTTTCCTTTGTCAAGAAAATATTCCTTCTGTTTGAATTATTCATTTCTTATGGTTTTCATATTTCTTCTGTAGTTTACAAAACTGTGGTATTACTTTCCTTTAATTTTTAATCATTCCAAAAGGTCATCTCAACCCTAGTTAAGATCTTAAATTTAGGAGACCTGTTCACCTACAGCTACAAAAGTATGGGAACACCACACAACCCTAGCAACCTACATTAAGACCATAACTGGATATGTGTTAGAGTGGGAAGCAGAACCTATGCCAACTTCATTCTTCTCGGAGATGTTCCCCTATGTTAGCGTATGCTGGGGTGTGGTGTAAGTGTATGCATTTGGGTGGTGGATGGAGTTGTTCCCCTTACAAGGGAAAGAGAACAACATTCCTATCACATGCAAAGGAGTCAAATTCTTTAGGACCAGAGATTCAGGAAGTGGGGACTGACTGTGATGTCTTCTTGAAGTATGTCTGAAAAGTGTGCCTACTGAGTTGAGCACAGCCTACTTGGTGATGTAGTTGATTTTTGAAGAGGTTGCATAAAAGCACTCATATACCAAGTCAGTGTTAGACTTCTTAACTATTTCTTAACTTTTTTTGCATAAGTACCAATAATAGTGTCCAAGTTATTCAAGTCAATAGGAAGTTTTGATTTAACAGGCAATCATTCCCCTCACAAGCAGATTTTTCCAGAGCACCTCCAACATATGAATCAAAGGAAATCTCACTGGGCTCATAAATACCCACGGCACCCAGACAGCTGATCTCCACTTTTGCTGGGCAGCAGGTGGGCAGGTAACCCTCCCTGCTGCTTCGGGAAGATAATGGGCATTAATTCCTGTTAGGACAGGCCCTAGATATTAGCTAAAGAAGACTCACACGCAGTAACCTAGATGAATATGATAATAGCAACAGCATCACGGAGGGATCAAAGGTAAATTTTGGCTTTGAAGATAATTGTCACATATCTACATATTTACCCACCTTTAAAAAGTCAGCACCAGTTAAGGGTGAATAATAGCTTATTCATATTTAGCAGTGCTTTAAATCGTATTAAAATACTTCCTCTCTGGGTCCAATAACTTCTCACCAGTTGGTAATAAAATGTTTTCCAGATTATTAAAAAATTGGCTGACCTTTCTCTACTTAGTCATGTAACAGCTTTTAGAGAGAAGATTAAAAAGTAAGTAAATAAGTAGGAGAATAGAGGGGGAAACTATGATAAAAAATGAAGGTTAAGTCTTTATTGGAAGAAAATGCCCAGAGATTGGCACAGAAATTACTCAGGATTTAATTTTCCCAGTTTATTCTTCTCTGACAGCGCTTCCAGTGATTTCAGACATTACAACAATGATTAAAAACTCAATTGGCTAAAGTAAAAAATCACATTAATAGGGGCGCCTGGGTGGCGCAGTCGGTTAAGCGTCCGACTTCAGCCAGGTCACGATCTCGCGGTCCGTGAGTTCGAGCCCCGCGTCAGGCTCTGGGCTGATGGCTCGGAGCCTGGAGCCTGTTTCCGATTCTGTGTCTCCCTCTCTCTCTGCCCCTCCCCCGTTCATGCTCTGTCTCTCTCTGTCCCAAAAATAAATAAAAAACGTTGAAAAAAAAAAAAAATCACATTAATAAAATGAAACCCAAGTTTAAATTTAAATAAAGAGATAATAGAAAAAATATGCTGAATTGTAATCTGCAAGTATAATTAAGTTGAAATTATTTAAACCAATATATTTACAAATGTCACAGAAAGAAAAGTGACCAAAACCATCTCAAGAATTACATACTGCTTAAATGTTGAGAAATGTGATTTTTAAATGTTACTTTAAGCTATAAAAAGTTAAATAAGTTTATAAATCTTTCATCAATAAGTAAATGACCAGATTTTTATTCTTAAAAATAAAACTGGGTTTGGGGATTACGCTCAAAGTGTGTGTGTGAGTTCAAATCACCAATCTGCATGGTACGTTTGCCTGAATAATTTAACATTAAAAAATGAATATATGGCAAATAGTATCTGTGTAAGTGATACAAAAGATGAGTTTATTTTTTATTTTTTTTAATGTTTTATTATTTATTTTTGAAAGAGAGAGAGGGAGAGAGAGAAAGGGGGGCGGAGGAGCAGAGAGAGAGGGAGACACAGGATCCAAAACAGGCTCCGGGCTCTGAGCTGTCAGAACAGAGCCCAACATGGGGCTCAAACCCACAAACCATGAGATCGTGACCTGAGCCAAAGTAGGACCCTTAACCGACTGAGCCACCCAGGCGCCCTTCAAAAGATCAGTTTAGAAGAGTTTTTTTTAACAGTACCATAATGATCACCATCTAGTGTGTGATTAAAGTCTGTAGTGTTTGTAACAATAATAATTCTTTGTTTTCCAACATCCACAAAGTAGACTTGGTCTACTCCCATGCTAAGTTTTCTCCTGTAATTAATATCTAAAAGTGGTTCCCAGAAAAGATAAAATTTCATATAACCACAAACTAATAAGCACTGGAAAACTAAGAACTTCTCTCTTGATTGTTTTAGAGGATTGCATAAAGTTATTTGTGGGGAACCTGAACAAATTTTATGTTAAACAACAACCAAAAAAAATCCACAGAGCAGATTAGCTTTCAGACTTGTTCTCTGAGGGGAAGATGTGGTGTGCTTGCATTGGCTTTGTCCCAGTGAAGCTGTCAGGTGCATTTAGCGTGTGAACAAATGGCAACCTGAAATGTGTACATGTACTTGGGGATTCTAACCCTCCCGTATTTAGTCACTGCTGCTTATAACATTTTCCACAGGGTTAAACAATCTCACAGGGATTTGCTTACTATTTACATTGAAATTTAAAAATTGTATTTCTATAATTTATATAATTAAATACATGACTTAGCAAAAGCAATTTTAATCTGGGTCTTTTATGAAGAGATACCTGTGCCCAGCAGGGCCTTCCTCACCCTGCATGCTAAGCTCTTGAAAGATGGGCCCCTCATACCATCTAGGCAATTCACATGTGCATGCTTTCTTCAGATTTTCAGGGAAGCTTACCTGATTCTTTGGGGCTACAATATGCCACACACAAGTGACTCCTGCAGGGTAATCACGGTCAGGCCAGTTGGGGGTTTTAAAAGAGCCAGAAGGTCTTTCAAGGCGTCCTCCACAATACTGATCCCCTAAAGTTATTAAGTATGAAAAAAAAATCCAAGTTTATATCCTGATATAGGTCATGGCAATGCAACTATAAGGAGATTGGGAATTTGGAAAATTGATGATAGTACAGTAAATAAAGGCAATGAGAGAAGCTCTTAAATTTTTTCTTAAGAAATGGTCTCCACATACATCTCCCTGCCCTCCACACACATGCTGAATGATCTCTGTTACTTGACATATCACATCAGCACAAGAGAACATAGGAGTAGAGTGAGAGCTATCGCTTCTTTTCTTTCTTTCATTTTTTTGGACAAGTAAAGACAAAATCTTTGGCCAAGAACTCATTCAGAAATCATGCAGGCTCAACAAATTACACAGATTTTAAGAACCCTCAAGGCAGAGGTATTTATTAATAGGATTAAAACCCAGGTGCATGGACAAAATTTGAATTAGTTGGCATATAAAACTCCCACTACCAGAAAACTTTATATGCTATACATCTTTAATATTTTTAGGAATAATTTTTGTTTGTAAAAATAATACGGGTTTATAAATTTTCAGCAATACAGAAAAGCATCAAAAAAATAAAAAATTACCCCAAATCCAACCACCTAAAACTAACCACAATTAATATTTGAGAAACATCATTTCAGACATCTTTATGCACATGGACTGATAAGTCAAGAGAAATAATTTTAGAAAGATATTTTAACACCAAGTTCTAAATTTAATTTTACTTGAATTTAACTAACAGAGAAAAACTGAATTCAAACTAAGGGAACTAATATACTTTAAATATTTTTTTGACACAGAAGATAATAATTCTTAAAAGGCATCTCTAAGAAAATGTGTTATAAAAATTGAGGTTGGATAATTTATAAAACTTTTACTCATGGAAAATTTCAAGCATAAACAAAGTAAACAGAATAACATAATGAGCTTCTATGTATCCATCACCCAATTTCAACAATTATTATCATTCTACTATTCTTTTTATTAATACTAATGTGCAATCCCCACCACCTGATGATGATGATGATGATGATGATGATTGACAGATTTCAGGGAGATAAATTCATGTACAATGAAATGCATAAATCTTAGCTGTACTAATTTGAAAAATTGATCTGCCCCTGAAAGCCAAACTACTAGGATGATACAGAATCTATTTCCTACCAAACTTCTGTATCCCTCCCCAGTCAGTCTGCTGCCTCTCCACACCACTTATCTGAAAAATTCCACCGTAGTTTTACTCTGGACCTTCATATAAAAGGAATAGTGTATTGTGTATTCTTCTGTGTCTGGCTTCCCCTGCTTATAGGGGGAGGCATTCATGTTGCTGTGTGAGTTGGCAGTTTGTTTCTTCACTCCGCTGAGTAATATTCCAGCATATGGAAATACCTCAGTTTGTTTACCTCTTCTCCACTGATATTCATTTGGGTGTTTCCAGTTTGGGCTATTGTGAATGGACCTTCTGTGAACATTTTTGTAGAAATCTCTTTGTGGACATGTGTTTTCATTTTGCTCGCACAAATACCCAGGAGAGCAATTCCTAGTCCAAGAGTAGATGTAGATGTAGATGTTTAGCTTCAGAAGAAACTACTAAAAATTTTCCCCTAGAGGTTGCAGCATTTAAATCTTTTATTTTTTTTATTTTTTATTTTTCCCTGAGAGAGACGGAGTGTGATAGAGGGAGGGGCAGAGAGAGAGGGAGACACAGAATCCGAGGTAGGCTCCAGGCTATGAGCTGTCAGCACAGAGCCTATCGTGGGGCTCAAATGCAAGATCAAGTCGGATGCTTAACTGACTGAGCCACCCAGGTGCCATGAAAATTTCTCTTTTTACTTAGATTTCTATAATTTTAATGTTCCTCAGTATGGCTTTTTTTTTTTTCGGTCCTGTTTGGGGTTTGTTGATCTTCTTGGCCCTATAAATTAATGTTCTTCACTAAATCTGGGTAGCTTCAAACCATTATTTCTTCAGACATTTTTCCTGCACTATTATCACTCTCTTCTGGGACACAAATTACACATTAGATCACTTGATATTGCCTCAATGGTCTCTGAGGCTTTTTACCTTTAATCTTTTTTTCTCCTGGTTCTTCAGACTAGGTCATTTCTATTCAAATCCACTGACTCTTCTACCATCCCCAATCTGCTCATGAGCCCACCAGGTAAATTTTTAAATTTCAGACTCTATCTTGCAGTTCTAGAATTACTTTTATTCTTTTTTATAGATTAGCTTCTCTTCTGAAATTTTCAGTCTGTTACTTATTACACATGTATTTCCCTTTAAGTCCTTAGATTTTATGTCCTTAGACATATTTATAATAGCTACTTTAAAGTGCTTGTCTGCCAACTGTAACATCTGAGTTATCTTAGGATTGGTTTTTACTGACTTCTTTTTACTGGACTCTAGACACACTTTTCTGGTTTTATCAGATGACTAGATATTGGATATGATGAGATATTAGATATTAGAGATTCTAGATTCTGTTGTGTTTCTATGAAAAATGACTTTTGTTCTAGCACTTGCCTAGACTCAAGCTCAAAGTCGGTCTCCCTGGCAGCAGGCAACAGCTGTAATCTCTGTTCACTTTCATGTTTCAGCTGATGCTTTTGTGCCAGGCCAACTGGATTCTCCTCTGCACATGTAGAGTTTGGCTGCAAGCCAAAGATTTAGGTAGATTTTATATGTATACTTTGTGCGTCAATTCCTCTGTAGCTTCCAGCCATGATTTCCTTCCAAACATTCTGGCTGCTCTGTCAGCCCCAGATTCTGTCCTCTGACCTCTCAGACCAGTAATGTTGCACGATAGCTCAAAGCAAGAACAGATTAGGGAATGACTTCAAGCTAAAGGCTCCAAATTTAACAAATCTTGCCCACTGCAGTTATCTTTCTTTATACATATACAAATATTTACTTATTTTTGAGAGAGAGAGAGAGAGAGAGCGCGCAAGCGTGAGTAGGAGAGGGGCAGAGAGAGAGGGGGACAGAGGATCTGAAGTGGGCTCTGTGCCAACAGCAGAGGGCCTGATGTGGGGCTTAAACTCATGAACCATGAATTTATGACCTGAGCCAATGTCAGACCCTTAACTGACTGAGCCACTCAGGCACCCCACTACAATGATCTTTTAAGGGTAGAGGTTTCTACCCTTGGGTGCTCATATGTACTGACATGAAAATTCCCCCACACATAGTTCTCAGTGAAAGAAAAAAAAAGCTGTGAAACACTATGAATGTATGGCCCCACTTACATTTTTAAGAAGCTATTGCAGAAGTACATATGTATAAGTGCATACACAAAGGTATGGGACCACCACCATGGCTCTAAGAGGGGACTATAAAGGAGTTAAGGGGTACGTATCTGTATCTGTATGTGCATATACATATGTAAGCTTCACATTTTTACTCCATAAGTTTCTGTATTTGAATTTTAATAAGAATCACATGGGCTTTAAGAAAAAGAGACTTTTTTGAATGGTTTCCTAGTGGTTTAGTGGCATTTTCCAGCTATTTTTGAGAAGAACTGGTCTTAAATTTTAGATTAAAGGAGTGAACACATTTAAGGTGCCCAGAACACAGCCTAACACACAGTAAGCATCCAGTAACTGTGAGCCATCATTATTGCTGTTATTAGCATTATGTGGAAACGATACCTCTTTCATTTGGTTCGGCAGCAGAGAACATGGCCATGAAGCCATTCCCAGCTGTGTTGGCGTCAGAAATCATCTGCACCATCATCTTGTTACTACTGGACACAAGGGCTCCAGGCCGGAACGTGCCACAGAAGCGCCCAATACGCTGGCCATTGGCGTGACCGTTGTACACATCCACAAAGTCATAGCGGCACAGGTTGTCACTCTCAAGATCTATGAATCGGAAATTAAGAACTACTACTTTTCCCTCGGGAACCTGAAAAGAAAAAGACCAATTGGAAAACCATGTCATGAAAACAATACCTCAGGCCTTCACGTCTAGCCAATTACTAAAGTGAGCAGATGAAAGTATAATACTCAAGATGATGCTTTTCTTCCCTCAAATGTGAACTCAGCAAAGGTTTTCTACCATAACGAATTCCTAATAAAATATAAGTATTTACTCTCTTTTGGAAAATCCCACAATTCATTAGGGTACACAATCTTATGCCGAGGGAGTTTATCTCAACAAAGTTGCAAAATATTGGGCCAGTCTTATTAATTGATAAGTCATTGCTTACAAAGAATATCAGTCCTGATTGCACCTTAGCACACATTTGCATATTGTAAAACACCATGGCACCCAGAGGTATTGCTTGGCAAAGAAACTTACAAAATATCATTTTTCACAAATAATACAACAGGATAATCTCTATATGTAGAATCTCTCTATGAAGATCCAACTGAAGGGATTATTTGGCAATCATATACTTAATTTATACATAATTCAGTTTGGGTCCTGAAAAATCTAGATCAACTATTTACACTGAGTACACTAAGTAATTAAAGAATCATCTCTTCTCAAGTCACTGAGTTTTTGTTTTCCACATGAAAACTTTATACACTAGGCAACCTTGAAACACAATGTACTAATAAAAAATATGAGTTTTCACTTTCTCATAAGACTTTCTTCACCATAATTTCTTCCATATATTTTTTATGATGCTTCCCTTCTTGATTCCTGAACAGACAGAAAAAAATGGCTACAAAAGCATTTGGCAGGATTTTTTAAAAATTTTTATTTATTTATTTTGAGTGAGAGAGAGCAGGCACTTGTGCACAAACGATCAGAGGAGGGACAGAGAGGGAAGGAGAGAGAGAGAATCCCAAGCAGGCTCCACACTGTCAGTGCAAAGGTCAACACGGGGCACGATCTCACAAACTGTGAGATCATGATCTGAGCTGAAATCAAGAGTCAGATGCTTAACTGAGCCATCCAGACACCCTACATTTGGCAGGATCCTAACAAAATCCCCATTTCTTTTCTAGTTCACACCATCTTTTAACTTATTCATTCAAGTATTTGATCATAAAGTCTCAATCGGATTTGTTTTACCTTTTCAACTAGATGAGATCCCCCACTGAATGGCCTAAGAATTTCATTCTGTAAAATCTTACAGATGACAAAAGTCAGTGATTTAAGAGACAAAACAAACCCACAACCACCAACAGAGGTTGGTTTCTATTCATCTTAAATAATTATCTCATACTCAAGGGTCAATAGATGCTTTAAGATAAATATGGCTTTCCATGTTGGTGAGTTCAATGTCATAAATTCATTTTTCTGTGATAAGATGAAGTGTTTCAGTGCTATTTGCCTTTTGTATCAAACACATACACACCCCATGGTTAAAAACTGGAGTGCAGTAGTCTCAAGAGAATATTTTGGCTTTGTCATGGCTGTATTCTAATTGCTAGGAGCTCATCTTAAAAGGGTGAGTATTAGAAGCTCCAAAGCCACAGGCTATGAAGCTGATAACAGAAAATGCAATTTAATTTTGACACATTCTGAGATATCTCTTGTAGTATTTCTCTGGGCTTTTGTTGATGTTATTGTTGTATTGATCTTTTTTTGCAGACAATCTCTAGCCTATCATCAGAAAATTAGAAAAATATGATGCCACATCTGTAACCTTAAATATAAGCAATCTATCAATCACTGAAAATTTTTTGGTCAAGAAAACCATTTCTGAAGTAGATTAATTGAATGTGGATTGTCCTTGAATGAAGAGTGACTGTATGTGTAAATGTGTAGATAAACTGTGTGGATGGTAATTCAAAGCTATGAGTCTCTTCCACCCACAGAGTATAGATATAAAAGAAGGGAAGAGGTGGAAGGATTTACCCTTGGAGCACTCTGATGTCATCACGACTTCCAGATAAGGTCAAACCGAGATAGAGACTGAGTTAGGAACCAGTCAGAAGGGTGTGGTACCCAGAAGCCAAATGAAAAGAGTGTGTTCAAGGAGAAAGAACTAGCCAGCCGAGTCAGGTGTGGCTGCTGAGTCAAAGAGGATGAGGACTGAGAAATGGTCACTGGGTTTAGCAACTAGAGGTCACTGTAACTCTGACAAAGCTATTTTGGTGGAGCACCAGGGATAAAGCCGGATAAGAGAAGATCAAGAGAAAATGGGTGAGAAGAATTGGTGAAAATAAATAGGGACAAGCCTTTCAAGGAAAGATGATCAGAGTAATATGTGGGTACCTGTAAGGGGGTGTGGGGTCAAGGCAGGAGAGTTACAAGGGGCTATGTTAAGTCTCATCTGCATGCCAATGGGAATAACTCCACAGAGAGGGCAAAACTGAGCAGAGTAGGAGAGAGGGGCAGTTTCTGGGGAATTGTCCTTGGGTAGGCAAGGGAGGATTTGCTCTAAGGCACAGATTGGGGCGGTGGCCCTAGATGCACCTTTCTGCCTAGTAAGAAGGAAGGCAGGTGCAGGTGGCGTTATAGGTGAGGCTGTGGGAGCAGATGAAATTTTTCTTCCGTGAAATAGAAAACAAGGTCATCAGCAGCAAACGTGGCTGTGAGAGGAGCTACTGGGAGTCTGAGAACAGGGGAGAAGGTGTTTAAGTGGATCAAGGAAGGGCAGCAGGAGTGTCAGGAGTGCTGAGGGCCCATTTGAGGTAAATAAATTAGAAGTGAGGCCTGTGCTTCGGATTCTGTGTGTGTCTCTCTCGCTGTCCCTGCTCACACTCTCTCTCTCTCTCAAAAATAAACAAACATTGGGGCGCCTGGGTGGCTCAGTCAGTTGAGCAACTGACATCAGCTCAGGTCATGATCTCACGGTTTGTGAGTTCGGGCCCCACATCAGGCTCTGTGCTGACAGCTCAGAGCCTAGAGAATGCTTCAAATTCTGTGTCTCCCTCTCTCTCTGCCCCTTCCCCACTCTTGCTCTGTCTCTGTCTCAGAAATAAATATTAAAAAATTTTTTTAAATAAACAAAAACCTAAAAAAAAAAAAGTGAGTCCTCTCTTCATGGTTGTGTTTTTCCCCAGCTAAACACAGCCCCCTGGGTAGAGATGCAGGGCAGGTGGAGAGTTGGATTTAAGCAGCAGGGTTGGGAGGCTGGAGGAGTGGGGTGTAGTGTGCCAAGCAAGGACTGTGGAGGAAGAGAGGGTCCAGAGAGTTGAGGACGTAGGCAGAGGAGTGACCATAATGATGGCCCATGGAATCTAAGCTGGGTAAGGACAGAAATCATAAATCAATGAGGTGAGGACAGTTACAACATAGATTGTGGTGGAGACGAGGATAATGGAAGCGGGTGCCAGAGGAACAATGGAGGGTAAGTGTATTGGAGGACAGAAGCTGTAAGACCCAACAGGATCCTCCATGTAGATACTGAAACTACTATAAATTATAACCAGGAAAAGTGTTGAAGACAGGGTCAGTGAGCCAGGGGCTAAAATTTATAAGAAATGAGGAAGATTGTCCCAGGGTCTTTCTGCAACAAGATGAGCAAACAGGGGGCAAAAGAGGGCAGAGTCTTGTTTCACTGGTAAGTTCTCAGTTCTTTGACACTGAGAAAGTTCTGTTGAGTCCTTTCTGTGGTCAAGCTGGATACTCATTTCCAGTGGGATAAGTCAGCATATGGTCAGCAGTAGAAACAAGGTTACATCACTGAAATTTTGAACACATCTTGATCCCAATAACAAACCCTGGCAAAAACTCTTTCAACTTTTTTTTTTTTTTTTTTTTTTTTTTATTTTTGGGACAGAGAGAGACAGAGCATGAACGGGGGAGGGGCAGAGAGAGAGGGAGACACAGAATCGGAAACAGGCTCCAGGCTCCAAGCCATCAGCCCAGAGCCTGACGCGGGGCTCGAACTCACGGACCGCGAGATCGTGACCTGGCTGAAGTCGGACGCTTAACCGACTGCGCCACCCAGGCGCCCCAAAAACTCTTTTAAAGGAAGGATGCAGAGAGCTTTATCAGTTGAGGTCTACCATAACCAGAAACAAATGCCATCTTGCATTGAAGGCCAAAGAGCAATCTATTGTGAGGGAGACACATACTGCGGCAAACTCTCTCACCACAACAGCTGGTCTTCATTTTTATGAGAGTAATCCAAGATTATCTGATGCCCTGTGATGTGAACTTTGCTAAGAGTTCCTAGATGGTCATTCCAAAGGACTTTGTAAAGCATATTCTCCAAAGATGACCCCACCACTATAGTCTGTACTCCTGATTTTTGTTAAGAATATATATAGAGATACATATGTAGAGTAATACAACAAACACCTGGGTACCAGCCATCCAGAATTAATTATTGTTAACATTTTGTCAGCTTTTTTGAGAGAGAGAGAGAGAGAGAGACAGAGCACATGTGCAAATGGGTGAGGGGCAGAGGAAGGAGAGGAAGAGAATCTTAAGCAGGCTCCATACCCAGTGCAGAGACCGATGTGGGGCTCAACCTCATGACCCCGAGATCATGACCTGAGCAGAAATTAAGAATTGGACGCTTAACCAATTGAGCCACCCAGGCACCGCCTGTCAACACATTTTTAAAGTCTCCTTAAAAATTTTGAGATAAATGGGGCGCCTGGGTGGCTCAGTTAAATGTCTGACTACAGCTCAAGTCATGATCTCATGGTTCATGAGTTTGAGCCCCATATCAGGCTCCAGGCCGTGGAGCCTGCTTGGATTCCATGTCTCCCTCTCTCTCTCCCTCACAAAATGAATAAAACACTAACAATTTTTTAA
The DNA here is from genome assembly GCF_024362965.1 of Panthera pardus. Taxonomy (NCBI): domain Eukaryota; kingdom Metazoa; phylum Chordata; class Mammalia; order Carnivora; family Felidae; genus Panthera; species Panthera pardus. Next base: position 119,906,215 of record NW_026526721.1, on the reverse strand, counting down.
AAAAATTTGTTTTCAGATAAAATGAGGTTTGTCATCCCCATCCCAGGCTTATCTCCCCCTCCTTTCTCAGAAGCAACCACTGTCACAAATTTAGTGGGTTTCTTTCTGTGCCATTCAAATTACTATCAGGGGTGCCTGGGTGGCTCAGTCGGTTGAGCGGCTTCAGGCTCAGGTCATGATCTCACGGGTTCATCAGTGAAGAGCCTGCTTCAGATCCTGCGTCCTCCTCTCTCTCTCCCCTTCCCCTGTTCATGTTCGTTCTCTCTCTCTCTCTCTCAAAAGTAAGTATTTTTAAAACATACCTCAAAGTACTTTTATGTAGGGGCACCTGGGTGGTTCAATTGGTTAAGTGCCTGACTCTTGATTTTGGTTCATTCAGATCATGATCTCATGGTTCAAGAGACAGAGCCTATGCTGGGCTCTGTGCTAACAGCAGGGAACCTGCTTGAGATTCTCTCTCTCTCTCCCTCTCTCTCTGCCCCTCCCCCACTTTTGCTCACTCTCAAAATAAATCAATAAACTTTAAAAAATAAGCCAAAATACTTTTATTTAAATGTATATGTGTCCATGCAAAGTACACAGTTGTTTTGTGTCTGTTTTAAAAATTAATGAAAATGGGATAATGCTGTACATATCATTCTCTAGCCTGGGCATCCTTGAGTTTTCTGGGTGAGGAAGAAGACAAAGGGGAGAAATAAAAACAAAAACAAAAACACAGACACCCTTCACAAACTATTCCTTTGGCCTAGAAGACTTTCCCACATCTGCCCTTCTCTCGCTCATGCTGAGGGTCTCATTTCGAGGTCTCCTCTTCTTGGAGGTACGCACTCCCAGACTCCCAGCTCTTCCTCCCAAGATGGGCTCTGCCCAGTTAGCAGCCTGCCCTTCAGGTGCCTGAGCATGGGGTGGCTCAACCCACCTACTCCTTCACTGTCTGTTTTCCCTGGAAGATGGAGCTCAAGGAGGCAAGACTCCCTCCTGCCTTGGTCACTGCTGCATCCCAGCCTCTAGACAGCGCAGCGCGTGGCCTGAGCGGAGGGGCATCATGAATATTTGCTAAATGAATAAATCCATCAGGTGCTAAATGGAACACCAGCTTCTTTGCACAAACCTTGGACAAGGCACCTGCTTGGCGGCTCCGCCTCTTATGTCCTAATATCTCCTACCCCCACCAGCAGCAGCAGAGTTCCAGAAGGCTGCTTTCCTTTCTAGGTCATTCTTTACAAAAAAAAAGAAGATGCATATCTTTTGGGAAACCTTATATTTCAAATCTCCTGTAACGCTAACACTTAATGCAGAAACTCCATTAAGATGCTTTTTTGGTGGTGATGGAGACAAAGCTGCTGTTTTGTGAGATTATATTGACCAGAGGATTCATTATCTGCCTGTAGAAAAACAATTGTATATTCACGTTTTTCCCTGTCAACAGCTGAGTCCTGTGTGGGCCACAGCCTTGTGCTGCGACAATGACCTCAGCTCACCCTGCAGCCCCTGGGATGTCCTTACTGTCACAGGCAAATGTGCCAAGTCTCCTGATGCTCATGCCAGAGCTGCTTCCAGAGAATGAACAGGGGAACTATATTTTAAGCTGATGGTTTGCATTTTCAGGATACTATGAGCAAAACGCAAATATGAGGGCAGCTTCTTTTGTAAGGAGTAGATTTCTGTAGAAATGGTAACTCTTTTGTATCTGTAGCTTTTCTTCCAACACTTTATTTACTAATGTGAGCAAAAATCTGTTTCTGAAGCATGTCTGATTTTTTTTTAAAGCCATCATTTTAACCTTCTGAGATTTTCCTCTTCCAAAAACAGACCTTTGGGAAGCATGCTCTAAAATACAAGGCCACATTTTTATTTACACAAAGTTCAAGAGGCACAGCAGCTCAGTGTCATCTCACATACACCCCTAAATGTAATTCAAAGAAACTTATGTGCAAACTATGCACAAATATTTGGCTATATTCAAGAGGGGTATAAATCCGAATCTTAAAAAATCTTATTCACGGGGGCGCCTGGGTGGCTCAGTCAGTTAGGTATCCAACTTCAGCTCAAATCATGATCTTGCAGTCCGTGAGTTCAAGCCCCACAATGGGCTCTGTGCTGACAGCTCAGAGCCTGGAGCCTGCTTCGGATTCTGTGTCTCTCTCTACCTCTCACCAGCTCTCTCTCTCTCTCTCTCAAAAGTGAATAAACATTAAAAAAAATTTTTTTAAGATTTTTCGTATTCATGTATATTCTGTGTATATTTAAATACCCTATATATATTTAAAGATTTGAAGAGGGATTAATGGAAATAAGGTGATATTTTGAACAATTGGTGGGGGAGAATTAGTTAATTTCACACACACACACAAAAACCCTTTATACTCTGTCTGGAAGAAGGAAGGAAACCCCCAACTCAAGCCCAGACTACCAGCACTAGTGGACATTAGGTTATATACTCCTCTGCTATAAACTAAAACTTTCCCACTGTGCTTGGAATAAAATCCTCACTCACCATCTATGGCCACACACTTAGCGTATATCACATGCCAGATATTTTCCTAAGCACTTGACACATTATTTCATTTAATCTTTTACAGCAACCCTATGAAGTTGACATTACTAGCCCATTTTGGAGGTTACAGGTGAGGAAACAGAGACACGGAGAGGTTGCCCCTAACTATCTCTCTCTGACCTAATCTTTCCGTCTCATACAACAGTTTGGCAGTTCAAGGAACCCTCCAAACTAGTTTTCCACCTCAGAGTCTTTGCCACAGGTTGGTCTCTCTGCTTGGCACACTCTCCTCCCCTGATATTCATTATTTGCTTCATCCTTTAGGTCTCAGCTCAAGTGTTACCTTTCCAGAGAGGTCTACGCTGAGCCCTTCAGTTGCTTTAGATCATGTAGCTCACATAGCCATGTTATTTCTTTATAGATTATTTATCGTATGTTTCTCCATCAGAATGTAAGATCCAGGGATCAGAGCTTGTTGGTGGCTAGTCCAATGCCTGGCTATCAGAGGCGTTCAAAAAGTAGTTATTGAATAAATAACTGGGATCCTTATAATCTTAATTAAAAAAAAATTGTGCAAGTCACAACCCCTATTACTAGCACATACATGTACATAATAATGCAAACTCACAGGTACAAGGTAGGCAGCACTAGGGCCCCCGTGAGAGGTTACAAACAGCTCAGAGTGGTTATGGTGACTTACTTAAAGCCACCCAGCGAATCAGTGGCAAAGCCCAGATCTGACTTCTACCCAACTGTGTTTTCCATGGCCTGTGGCAGAGACTGAAGAGATGCTCACCAATCTTGTTTCCTCCACGTGGGCACAGAGGAAGTCAGCACTTCCCAGCCTCTACTGCAGTTAGGTTGGAGCCGCTGACTGGGTCTTGGTCAATGGCATGTAGGTAGAAGTGATGTCCCCACCTCTAGGCCCAGCCATTGAATGTCTGGTGCAATCCTTCTAGAGTTCTCTTTTTGCTCTAAGAAGGGAATTCCACAGAGGAAACAGGAAGGTTCTAAGAGACAGCAGAGCCACAGAGGAGTTAATGCTCAAAGGAGAACTGCCCAGGACGGCCATCCAGCTGCACTGGTGTATGAAGTGAGTAAGAAATTAAACATTTGTTGGCTTAGGCCACTGAGATTTGGGGGGTTGTTGTTATAGCTTTGCACTTTGTGTTAATAACCCTGATTAATGAATGGATAGTGACAGTCACCTGTTGTCCTTACCCAGCAGTGCTGTGACAGGTGACTATGGCGACATCCTTGTTGTTTTTGCTGCATATAAGCTCTATATGAATTAACACTGTAATACAGCCACCAAAGGAGTGGACAGTCTCAGGCTGTGTGAATAGCAGGGTGGCAACAGGCAATTTGGAGTAATAGCACAAGCGGTAAATACAGCATCACTGAGGTACATCTGCAATTTCAATGGCCCCTTTAAAAGTGTAACCAGTACCTCCACCACCACTACCATGATCCTTTGACTCCTTTATCTGCAGCTGGTCAGTTGGGGTAAGAAGGTGATCAGCAGCCATGAGTACTTCTTGAGCTGAGAAAAGAAACAGGATCTTTTAGCTGAGGACATGGCTCTGAAATGAACAAGAGGCTGGGCTTCAGATTATGCCTCTTTTGCAAATGCTGCCCAAGGGTGAGGAAGAAAATGTCAGAGGGGAGATCGGGGCTGCGGTGGGGCCATTTAGCACTGTGAAGGTTACTGAACTCAAGCCTGCCAAGAGAACACAGATGGGAAACACTTGAAGGAACAACAAAGCAGAATCCAGAGCAATGGGAACCCTGAGGTAGTTACAGCCAGGATGGGAAGACAAGCAATTATGCAAAGAGTTGTGGTTTAGGTTTTGGTTGGGGGAGGAGATAAAGTTTAAATGTAGAGTACAGTAACCCCCCTTGTCCATGGGGAATATGTTCCAAGACCCCCAGTGGATGCCTGAAACCTCAGATAGTACAGAAACTTATATATATGATGTTTTTTCTTCTACAGAAAACCCTACGATAAAGTTGAATGTACAAATTAGGCACACTAAGAGATTAACAACAAACACTAATAAGAAAATAGAACCATTATAACAATATACTGCAATACGAGTTATGTGAATGTGGTCTTTCTCTCTCAAAATATCTTATTGTATTGCATTCACCCATTTTCTTCCTATGATGATACGTAATGATAAAACGCCTACATGAGAGATGAAATGCAGTGAGTGATGCGAGCACTATGACACAGCGTTAGGTTGCTACCAACTGTTTCTGGGCCACTGACTGTGGGTAGCTGAAGCCGTGGAAAGCAAAACTGCAGATAAGGGGGCAATACTGTGTTCCCTTGCACAGATGTACATCTTCTAGTTTTCCTGTGGCTGATGTCACGGGGACCCTACCATGGATGTAAGTGATGACAAATCTTTTGAGCAAGTTATGCATTCATCGTCAACTTTCTTGAAAACTAGAAGTTCACTATTTCATTTTCATTAAACATGTGCTCTTGAGCTGTTCGTTCCTGAAAAGGTTTACTACAAAATAAAAAAGCATCACCAAACAATAAAATTTTAAAAAGCACTACCATACAATGAATATTTATAAAACAAAGAGCTATACATTTACACCAAGCAGTAAGTAACAAAACCACCGTAGCCAAGAGCAGTCAGACTACTCCACAGCAAGACAGCTCAGCTTCCATTTCCCAGCATGTATTTCTTGTACAACAAGCCTATACTTCCCTTGTTGTCTACTGAATCAGCCAACTGGTAGCCTGGTAACTTCCGGTGTCTCCCTGGCCAGGGCACAAACCACAGCCCTGCTATCACGGGCTGACGGGAACAGCAGCATCAAATACTTGTCCCCTCTCCCACAAAGACAGGAAGGAGTAGCTGAACCTCGTGGCTAATGCCAGAGCTACCTCATGTGATTAGTGTGCATCTTAAATGCCGTCCTTGGAAGGTGTTAGTTGTGTTGGGCAAAGACACAGTTGTCTTTCACATTTAACCAGGTGTTGACGACAGAACACTGGGCATAGACTATGTGCATGACACATTTTTTTTTAATGATTATTTATTTTGAGAGAGACAGAGAGAGAGAGAGCAAGCACAAGTGGGGGAGGGACAGAGAGAGAGGGAGAGAGAATCCCAAGCAAGCTCTGTGCCGTCAGCACGGACGGACAGAGAGAGAGGGAGAGAGAGAATCCCAGGCAAGCTCCGCGCTGTCAGCACAGAGCCCCATGCAGGGCTCGATCCCATGAACTGTGAGCTCATGATCTGCGCCAACCAAGAGTAGGTTGCTTAAATGACTGAGCCACCCAGGCGCCCCATGTGCATGATACACTTTTAGACAAGACCACAGCAGAAGATGCAAATTCAAAGAGCTCTACCACACCCATCCTGGATGATTTTAAAACAACTATTAGTAGTAATATTTCTTTTAAAACAACGAAAAATCCAGGACAAATAGTAAATCGTGTGAGATGTCCTAAATGACAGGTATATATTGGAACTTCCCAGGACAAATGAGGACATAAGGCCACCCTGGCCTTAGGGCATGCAGGCCTCTCCACTGAAGTTTGTAGCTGCCCCACTACATCCCCAAAACTGTAGATTAACTAAATGAGTAGCTGCTGAATGAATAAAAGGATGGAATAAAGTCCAAAGTCCTGAAAACAATGGTGTGCAAGGCCCACCTGAGTCAGACATGCTGGTCTCCTCTTCCCCCCAGCTCTTCGTATCTTGGGTGAGAATCTCCCCATCCTCAAACACACCCAGTCCTTTTCCTTTCCCACTTCTATGAGATCACGTGTATATTCCCACCTGGAATCCTTTCTCCCCATCTCAGACTATCAACCACCACCCCAATTTCAAAGTCTTGGCCATATTACCTTCTCTAGGATCCCACCTCCCTCCCTCAACCAGTGTCCAGACTCGGTGGGGCGGGGGTGGGGGGGGGTGGGGGGGGGCGTTATCTTTCCTCTTTCATCTCTCAGAACCCACTATTCTACTGTTCTCTCCTTGCTTTTGGTGGCCCCCTTAGCATATACAGGGCCCAGAGGGCCTCCCAGGGTCTGTGGCGTCTTCCCTGTCTTGCAGTGAACGTGAAGCTTTCGCAGGGTAGAATTGTTCCACTCTGATTTATGTGTCTGACTAACTGAACCTACATGCATTCCTGGGCCAGGCATCAAAGAAGTACAAAGAAAGTAAGGATGGAGATGGGGGAAAAAAGTCTTCTACCTTCATTTCACATATGTTAGATCTGTGATTAGTTTGGAGATTTCCTATGTCATTTGATCATTTCTTCTGCAAATCATCAAATAGTCATTAAATATCAGCTGCTGGCACAGCAACGTATATCCAGCTAGGATAAAACATAAACTCCAATAGTCCATGTGACCTAAAACCTGGCAGTGGGTGCCTCTCTGGGGCAAGCTGAGGCTCCACTAAGACACGTGAGACACGGCACCAAAAGTTTGTAAAAACGCCCATCCCAAGTGGTCTGCTTTGTTATAATCTCCCAATTAGTGTATACAGGATTATAAGTTTTTATTTTATTTAATTCATTTTTTAAATGTTTATTTTTGAGAGAGCGAGCACATGCGCAGTGAAGGGGCAGAGAGAGGGAGACAGGTTCTGAAGCCGATCTAAGCTGTCAGCACAGAGCCCTTATGTGGGGCTCGAGCTCCTTAACCACGAGATCATGACCTGAGCCAAAGTCAAACGCTTAACCAACTGAGCCACCCAGGCCCCCTATAATTTTTTTATAAGTAAGGATATCTATTCCTTTTTTTTCTTAGTGTGTTTTGTGACAGAACATTGCAGATAAGTCACAGAAATTAAATCTTGCCAATTTCTTCACACTTTCAAAAAATGGAACAAAGGACTGGAGTCATGTTAGGATATTCTTTCAGTTTTCTAGGAGTTGTCAACATGAGTTGACCCAGAAGAAAATAAACATGATTGGTGGAGAATCTTGAAGAAAAAGCAGCCCTTCCCTAAGCCCCTGGGACACACTGGCTTAAGGATAACAGACTTTATAAAAGCCAAGGGGTACCTCTGTTAGCTAGGGGCCTTTTTGTCAGACAGCACCCTTGTTTTCTTCCTAATGACACGACTATGACTTTTTTGGAAAGCTTTTAGAGGCTGGAACTGATTTCTATGCAATGCCCAAAGGAAACCTCTAAAATGATATTTTTAGGAAAATACTTTTATAATCTGTCAGTTGTTTCTGAGAAATCTGTAATGCATCAGGAACACGAAATTAAACTATTTTACTAGGAATGAAACAGAAAGCCCGTCCCTTCTGGGATGAGAAGAATCATAGTAAGTTAATAAACACATTTAAAACAGAATACATGCAAATGTGAGCAGCCAGGGTTGTCCTGAATGAGCAAGAAACAGAGTTTACATAGTAGCATTAGGCTGCTACAAGAGAGAACTAAAATTGTTTTTAAACCCAATTCTTATAATAAAAAAAAATCATGTCTATAGTTTATAATCTAAAATAGCACTATAAGATTCTAAAAAAAAAAATGAGCGCTCGCCCCCTCTTCCCATCCCTGATTCCCACTCCTCAGAGGCAACCATTTTAACTCAACTGTTTTGTTCGGCATCTATCTCCTTGCTTAATAAAAGCTTGTGCTGCTATTTCTTGATTTATCCTTTTTAAACTTTATCTCTTTGCTGCCTATTATTTCCCTGATGTGCCCGTCAAAATCTGATTAAATCAAGTCAGGATTTCCATTACTATGACTACATAAAATTATTCACTACTGGACTAATTGTACAATTCTTTGTTTTTCCTAAGGCTAATAGTTGCTTTGTTCTTTGAGTTTCCTTAGTTTTCTCTGTAGCTCTCTCTAAAACCCCTCTTGACAATGGCCAGGCACTGGTATCTTGTCACTTCCATTTTCTTCCTGGAAACATCCATCCTAGAGCCCTCCACCCTCCTGCCCTCTCTCTGTCCAGTCTTCACTGGCCTCTCACAAGGCCTGTCGCACAGCTAGGAGGCCAGGACTTGGCTTCGTCCAACTCAGAAAATTCCCACAGGGTTCCTAAATCTTTTTTCTTGGTTGCTTTATTCCCTCATTTTGTTGGAGCTCATCCTCTCATAGTTTTCTTACAAAGGGTCAACACTAAGAAAAAGTTTAAGATCTTGCATTTCTAAAAACACCTTTATTCTGTGCTTACATCTATCCACCACTTTGGTAGGGTTTGGAATTGTAGCTTTAAAATAAGTTTCATCAGATTAAAAAAAAATTTTTTTTAATGTTTATTTTTTTTTTGAGAGAGAGAGAGAGCGCGCACGCAGGGGAGAGGCAGAGAGAGAGGGAGACAGAATCTCAAGCAGGTTCCATGCCATCAGCACAGAGCCAGATGTGGGGCTCAAACTCACGAACTGTGAGATTATGACCTGAGCTGAAACCAAGAGTCAGACGCTTAACCGACTAACCTACCCAGGCACCCGTTTCATCAGAATTTTTAGGACATCATTCCACTGCCTTCTAGTTTCTAATAGGCTGGTGTTGTTCTTTTCCCTTTCTATGTGATTTTCCCCTCCTCTAGAAGCTTGTAGGATTTTCTCATCGAAGTTGAACAAAAATGTGCCTTGGTGTTTGTCTTTTTCCATTCACTGTGCTGAGTAGTATCTCTTTATTCCCTCCCCTTCATATTCTCCATTCTTTTCCCCTAGAACTCTCATTAGTCAGATGGGGCTTCCTGAATAGATCCTCTCATTTTCTTATCTTTCCTCTCCAATAGTTCATCTCCCCTCCTTTTGTTCTCTTTTCTGAGGTATCTTCTTCAAGTTTATCAATGTTTTCCATTTCCACTTATTATATTCCAACTGTGTTTTTATCTTATTTTCTTTTTCTTTTTTTCTTGGCATTGTTTTATTTTTACACACACAATACCTCTTCTGATCTAAGGATAATAATCATTTTAAAATTTTCTTTTGGGGGCGCCTGGGTGGCTCAGTCGGTTAAGTGGCCGACTTCGGCTCAGGTCATGATCTCGCGGTCCGTGAGTTCGAGCCCCGCGTCAGGCTCTGTGCTGACAGCTCCGAGCCTGGAGCCTGTTTCAGATTCTGTGTCTCCCTCTCTCTGACCCTCCCCCGTTCATGCTTTGTCTCTGTCTCAAAAATAAATAAACGTTAAAAAAAAAATAAAATAAAATAAAATAAAATTTTCTTCTGCCCTGTGTTTTGTCTCTGTTTCCTTATTTTTGTTTGTATGTTTGTTTTTCGTGTTTGGGGCTCCACCCTTTCATGTTAGAGGCTTTCTACAAAGGTCCAGCAACCCCTGACTATCTATTCATATTCAGAGCTGAAGTGAGGCTGACTGGAAGCTCTATGGCAGGGCTTGTCCCCATAATGTGACTGGGGACAGGCTGGCTTTTTCACTGGGTCTCCCAAATTATCTGGAGGTCCTATCTGAAGGGCTCTTTGTTTTCTCTAAAATCTTTCAATGTCTTGCCTCAGGGTTAAAACCTTGCTGCTGTTTTCTTGGGAGGAGCAGGGAGAAAGGTGGTTGGGAGGGCCTCACCATTCAGTGTGTAGACATAATTTCATTAACCTGTTTTCAGTGCCATACCTCAGCCTGGCCCTATCTGCTGGCTTTGCAGTTAGTTACAAGTCCAGAGCCCCTCTGGTTCTCAGAGAACAAGCCCTGCTGTGACGGGAAAGGAGACTGCCCTCTTACTGCTTGGAGCAAAGGAGGGAACCTTGAAGGCTAATTGCTCTTAAAAGGTTTTCAAACATAACTCCAACCACCCCTGCTCTGGGGTCTTCCAAGAAATGCGGGGCCTCCAATTCCTGAGCCTTGCAGGGATTGTGGGGCACAGATCAGCTTGCTTCTCTTGGGTACCGCCCCTCCCCTCTGGCAGATACATTGACTTTCCCCTCTTCTCTCCTCTGCCAATCCAGTTACCACTGACCATCTGCTTTTTTATCTTCCAAAATTTTATTGGTATCTCTCTTCTGTTAATTCCATTCCAGGTCCCTTTTGTCTTTGTGGGTTTAAACTTTTAAATTTCCTTACTGTAATTTTGGTGGGATTTTGAGAAAGGACAGAAATAAACACATGTGTTTAACCCACCACGCTTAACCAGAAGTCACTATGATGATTTTTATTAAAAAGTAATAAGAATAATATAACACTATGTTCCTAGGTTATTTACAAGAGTATATAAGGTATAGCACTGTAAAATTAGGGGCTCCTGGGTGGCTCAGTCGGTTAAGCGTCCGACTTCGGCTCAGGTCATGATCTCATGGTTGGGGAGTTCGAGCCCTGTGTCTGGCTCTGTGCTGACAATTCAGAGCCTGGAACCTACTTCGGATTCTGTAACTCCCATCTCTCTCTGCCCCTCCCCCACTTGTGCTCTGTCTCTCTCAAAAATATACATTAAAAACATTTTTTTAAAAACATTGTAAAATTATAGGTAAGAGCATATTTAAAAAATAAAAGCCAGATTCTGTTAAGCACCTATAATACCAACAATTATGCCTGATGCTAGAGGATTCAAAATAACTGCAAGACAGCTATATTACCATTTTTAATGACTTTATGCTATTCTAAGGTACACCTGTACCATAATTTATAGGAACAATCACATCTTTTTCTATATTTAGCATGTTTCTCATTTTTTATTAATATAAATAATGCTGTTATGAGCACAATTATATAAACCATCCTATGTTTAAGGGAATATTTCTGTTGAATAAATTCCTAGAAATGTTATTTGCTAAGTCAAGGAAAATAGGAATTTTAGATTATAACAGCATATTGCCAAGAAAAGCTGAATTTATTCCCATCCCCATTTTTCACACCCTCAACTACACTGCTGCTGCCAATAGTTATCAATCAGGCGGGCAAAACAATGAGATCTCATTGCTGTTTTAATTTCACCATGAACATTTGCAAGGAGAAGCTGGGTTCACTTAAAGTGGTGGAGATGAGATGAGTGGGGGCACCTGGGTGGCTCACTCAGTTAAGTGTCTGATATCGGCTCAGGTCATGATCTCGCAGCTCACGAGTTCAAGCCCCACATTGGATTCACTGCTGTCAGCACAGAGCCTGCTTGGGTTCCTCTGTTCCCCTCTCTCTCTGCCCCTCCCCAGCTTGTGCTTGCACTCCTGTGCTCTGTCTCTCTCTCTCTCAAAAATAAATAAACATTAAAAAGGGGAGGGGAACAGAGAGGTGCCTCAACAACACCGACCTCAAGATTTCAAGCCCCCAGGCACCATTCACATTAGAATGGCAGTGGAAAGAGAGGTTTCATGTTGTTTTGTTTTAGAGGAAAGCAGTGAGGAAGGACTGAGGGCGTAAGTTTGGTTTTGAATGTGTCAAGTTTAAGATATTAGAGGCATGTATTTCAGTATCAAAGCACAGTTAGAATGATGGTTTGAGGAGGGAAGGTTTTAAAAGGTGTAGTTCTGTCAGCAAAGAGAACAAGGAAAAACTTTTACAAGAGAAAACAGTCTGAGGCCACAGAAGACTCTTATACTAGCCAGATGTCTCACAAATGCGTAGCCACAAGGAAAGGGTAAGAAAGAGGGTGTGTGAAGGGCTCAGAGATGCCAGAAGCCACAACCCAAAGGGCATGTCCTGGGGATGGTGGTTAGTAGCATAAACAAAGGAGGCACCTCCATTCTTTCCACCACTCTCTGTCCCAAACCTACCAACAACCTAGCTAACTTTGTTTGCAAATTCTCCTCCACTCAGACCACCCCAAGAAAGCTTTTCAAAAAAAAAAAAAAAAAGTAAATGAAATTAAAAACAAAAGAAAAGTGGATAAACGTTCTATTTGAGAAAAACCTCAGGATTCCCAGAGGAGAGTTTAGTCAGCAAGAGAAAAGACAGTGAGTCATTTTGCTCAGATGGTGTGACATTTAAATTAAATGTTCTGTGACAACAACACATTTAGGGAAAAAATCACACAAAAAAGACACTAGTGGATAGGAAAGAGTAAATTGGAGAGGCTCAGAATGAACTCACTAGTCCAGAATGCACATAAGTGGCACAGATGGCTCGAAACATTATGGGGAGGGAGAGGTAATTATGTTCAAACATGCCTGGCACTTCCTCCATGGTATCCCTGTCTGTCCTTGTTTCTTCAACTGCAAATCTTGAGATTGCTCATAAAATGAGAGAACCCAAGTTTCACCACGCACCCTTTCCTCAAAGCCCTCAACTGCCTGAAGTGATGGAGGATGTTGAAGGGAGGCATTATCTTGTGTTTTTTTAAATGGATAATTAATATTTCATTGTATGGATATATCACTATTATTTATCCATTCATCAATTGGTGGATATATACATACCCACTTTTTGGCTATTATTAGTGATGCTTTTATGAACACCTTTGTGCAAACTTTTATGGGGATGTGTATGTTCATTTTTCTTACACCTAAGAGTGCAACTGCTGGGTCATATGGTAAATGTTTAACTTTAAAAGACTATGTTTTCCAAAGTGGCTATGCTAGTTTACATTCCTACCATTAATGTATAAGAGGTGCAATTTCTCTACATCCTTAACAACGCTTAACCATTATTATCTGTTTATTTGTATTTATGATAGTCATCCTCGTGGAGGTGAAGTGCTATCTCATTGTGCTTTTGAGCTGCGTTTCCTTAATGTCTGAACATCTCTTCGTGTGCTTATTGGCCACTCATATATCTTCTTTGCTGAAATGTCTGTTGAAATCTTTTGCCTGTTTTGTAAACTGTCAATCCTAAAACACTTTTAAAAGACAAAGAAAAGCATCAAAACTTAACTTGAAGTAAAGATAAGTATCTAAGTCACCCTGCAAAATCTGGTTTCATACACCCATTTCATGCCAAGGAGGAGAGGCCAGGCACCCCTAACAAGCTTGTTTAACGAGGTTACTCTACAAAATAACAGTGAGCTGACAACAGCATCTCCTAAAGAATCCATTGGCTAGGAACATGGGCTTCTCACTTTAATTTCTCCATAGCAACAATTCTGCAAATTATAAAAAGAAACAACACCCTGCTAAGGATGGAAGGCCTCTCACTGTTTTTCGGAGGACAGTATGAAAGAGCAACAATTAAAACATATAGGAAAGCTTTAGAAATAACTACAAATATGAATATTATGCAATCAGCATGTTAACTCATGATATACAGTTGACTCTTGAACAACAAGGTTAGGGCCCCCGACTCCCTGTGCAGTTGAAAATCCACGCATAACTTCTGACTCCCTGAAACCTAACTACTAATAAAGTTTGGCAATGGCAATGAGCGAATGGCAATGGCAAAACAGTCAAGAAGGCAAACAGATCAATAGTCTAGAATAGAGAGTCCAGAAATAGAGCCCCACTTATATGGTCAATCAATTTCTGGCAAAGGTGGCAAAGCACTTCAATGGGTAAAAGGTCAGTCTTTTCACCAAAGGATGTTGGAAAAACTGGAAATCCACACAGAAAAATACAAATGTTGACTCCCACCTCACACTACACACAAATTCATTTGAGACAGATCACAGACATAAATGTAAATGCTAAACCTACAAACTTCTGGAAGAAAATATAGAAGAATACTTTATTATCCTGGACAACAAGAAAGCACTAACTACAAGAGTACAAACTGACCCACTGGACTTCAAAAATTTTTAAATTTCTGTGCATCGAAGGATACCATTAACAAAATGAGTAGATAAACCACAGATGGGAAGAAAATATTTGCAATACATACATCTGACAAAGAACTTATATTCAGAATAAAGAACTCATACAGCTTGATGATAAAAGACAAAATACTCCAATAAAAAACATGGGCAAAAGACTTGAATGGACACTTCACAAAGACAGACCAATATGCATGCGAAAAGCATTCAACCTCATTAGCCAATAGGGAAATGCAAAGTAGAATCACAATAAGACATTAACTACACACCTGCTAGAACAGCCAAAATTAGAAAGACTGATGATACCAAATGCCAGGATGCGGAGCAAACATAACTTCCTACCATTACTGGTGGGAGGGTAAAATGGTCATCATGTTGGAAACTGAGCTGGTAATTTCTTACAAAGTTAAACATACACCTATCCCATGAGTCAGCAATTCCACTCTCAGGTATCCTTCCAGGAGAAAAGAAAACATACGTGCATAAAAAGCCTTATACAAGAAGGTTTGTAGCAGCTTTATTCATAATAGCCCAAATTTGAAAAAAAAGCACAAATGTCCATTGATAGGAGAATGGATAAACAAACTGGTATATTCACATAGTAGAATAATAATTAGCAATAAAAGGAACAAACTACTAATACAATAATGTGGATAAATCCAAAAACATTACAGTGAGGAAATTGTGAAGGAAAAAAGCACATTCCATATTATTGTTTTTATGAAGTCCTAGAATTGGAAAAATTGCTAATCTATGCTACTTGCCTCTTGGAAGGATGGGGAATTGGCTGCAAAGGAGTAAGAGGGAAGGAAGGTTCTGGGTGCTGAAAACATTTATTTTGATGAAGGTGTCATTTAGACAGGTGTTTGAATTTGTCAAAGACATTGAATTGCATATTTAAGATTTGTGCATTATATGTAAAGTATGCCTAAAAAGAAAAAACCCAAAACTAAAACAAGCAGAAATACAGAGTGCCCTGCAGGTGGCAGAAACATATATCTATCAATTTATTGTACTTAGAACAGTGCTTGCCTCTTACTTAATGCTCAGTAAATGCTGGCTAAAATTACAAGCATTATCTATCACAACAAAGCTACTAGCTAAGTGTCATCCGCATCATTGTGCAAACTTGAAACCTGCTATTTGGGAAAAGTTTGAAATCACTCTGTGATCTATTATAAAAATCGCATAATTTTTTACATGCCATATCCAATTTATCTTGTCTTATTAATATCAACTGTATCCTTAATTAGAAATAACAGCCACTCCACATATACATAAAAGTAGAAGATATCAGTGGGTAACTTGATAGTTTCCCAAAGGAGCTAAAGCTTAATTGTCATGGAGGGCTATGACGTGTGGTTGGTTCTTGGCCCCGGCTCAGAAAAGTATGCCACACAAGTGAGAAAAATGAAGCACAATGGTTGATGAAAACCTGTCACTGGTAAAACTCACAAGTGCAAAGGCTGCAAACTCTTCACAAATGAATGTAAGTTACTTGAGGGGGCGGGGGGCAAGGACCACAAAGGAACAATGATAATTCTTTTGTTTTTCCCAGAAAAGCAATCCCATTTTTTTTTTTATTTATTCACTTTTTTTTTTTTGAGAGAGAGAGACAGAGAGAGCACAAGTGGGGGAGAGTCAGAGAGACAGGGAGAAACAGAATCTGAAGCAGGCTCCAGGCTCTGAGCTGTCAGCACAGAGCCTGATGTGGGGCTCAAACTCACAAACCGCAAGATCATGACCTGAGCTGAAGTTGGACGCGTTTTTAACCGACTGAGTCACCCAGGCGCCCCGAACCCATTTTTTTCAATAAATTAATCAAATATTTATCAAGTACCTACTATGTGTCAAGTCATGTGCTAGGCTTTAAGGAAAGGACAAAGGTAACTTCGTTCATTCATTCATTTATTCATTTCTTCCATTTCTTTCTTTCTTTTTAAAAAAATTTTTTTAACGTTTATTTATTTTTGACAGAAAGAGACAGTATGAGCAGGAGAGGGGCAGAGAGAGAGGGAGACACAAAATCCGAAGCAGGCTCCAAGCTCTGAGCTGTCAGCACAGAGCCCAACGCAGGGCTCGAACTCACAAGGTAAGATGACCTGAGCCAAAGTCGGATGCTCAACCAACTGAGCCACCCAGGCGCCACTCTTTTTTTTTTTTTTTTTAAGTTTTGTTTATTTAAGTAATCTCTACACCCAACATGGGGCTCAAACTTATGACCCCAAGACGAAGAGTTGTGTGCACCTCCTACTGAGCCAGCCAGGCACACTGCTCATAGACCATTTAATGGCTAATGGGAATATACATAATTTGTCAATTTTAGGCCTGTTTTTAAAAGTCTAAAATTAGGGGTGCCTGGGTGGCTCAGCTGGTTAGGCTTCCAAATTCTGCTCACGTCATGGTCTCACGGTCTGTGGACTATTAAAAAAATATTTTTAAAAAAGTCCAAAATTAAATTTACTATCTTACAATTAAAACTATTTTCACATAAACAAGAGGATGATTCCAAAGTAGGCCAATACATTGGAATAGTAGTCCCAACAGCAGTCAGTTTTATTTTTTATTTTTAGTACTACAAGTTAGAAAAGCCTAACTAAGAATAATAGGATGTCAAGAAAGGCAGCAAGTGTTTGCTGGCTTTGTCACATAGTTCTGGGTAGTTGAATCAAATGAGGACCCAGAAAAATGAGGTCATTTCTCATTATCAACTGCAGCATTCTGTAAAATGTTAGGCTGATGGACATATCACACTCAAGACCTAGAAAGCTGACTGTTTCAATCTGGGCAATAGCAGTGAATGGATTCCTGATTCTGTGTCTGATAACATTTAACTCCAGAAAGTATTTTTCATGTTCTGCCCCAGCATTTAGGTGTGGCTTGAAAATATGCCCAATAACAAGTTATTGATTTATTTTTCTGAAAAGTGAAGAAAGACATCCAGTGTTGGGAGTATGCCAAACTCTCAAGCAACCAAACCCTTTGTACAATTCAAACTCAAAAGATTCCAATACTTTATTTTCAACGTAAAATAGTGGCATTTGGCTCTGAATGATAGCTTTAGGCTTGCAAGAAACAGGATTTATTGCTATAATACACCAGAGCAGGTGTATCTGCAATAAAAGAAATGTCTTTACTGACATTAACAGTGAAGTGAAACACTGATTGTTGGTTTACTACATACTATTTTTTATTTCAAACACTTGCATAAGCACCTTTATCTTCAGCTGCCACCACACCTAAACATAGTCATGTCTGCACCCAGTCTCTTGAACCTCACCTGCCGCCATTTGATCGTTTCTATTTTTTGTTACTTCCTAAAGCACTTATTGAAGAATAGGGAGTAAACTGTTACCTGCCACCTGTTCTCTCTGCTGGATGAGTAGTATTTGGAATGGCATTTCACTGTGGGATCTGATGTACACCTGAGCTTAACGTGTCAAAACAGAACATCTGACCACCCCCACGAAATCTGCTTTGCCCTGGCCTCCCTGTCATGGTTGATGAATCGCACCTCCATCCTTCCACTTTGCACGGGTCAGTAACTATGAAGCCATCCCTGGTTCCTCTTTTTCTTCCTCCCCACATTTTGTCCACCAGCAATTCTTTTTTGGCTCTATTTTAAAGTACATCCAGAAACTGACTATCCCTCACCACCTCCTTGGCTCCCATGCTGGTCCAAACCATCATCATCTCTCATCTAACTACATCGATGGCCTCCTAACTAGTTTCACTACTGTCACCCCTGCACCCCAATCTCTGTTCTCAACACAGCATCCAGGGTGACCCTTGTCACTCCCCTGCTCCAGACCCTTCAGTGGCTCTGTGATAGTTAGTTTCACATTGTCAACTTGGATAAGCTGTAATATCCGGTTATTCAAACACTAATCTAGGTATTGCCATGAAGGCATTTCATAAACGTGATCTACAATCAGTTCACTTTAAGGAGATTATCTTGATAATGTGGGTGGGCCTCATCCAATCAGTTGAATGGCCTTAACAGCAAAACTGAGGTATCTCAGAAGAAACTCTGTCTCAACACTGTAGAATCAGCTCCTCCTGCCTAACAGGTTCTCCACAAATTTCGGACTTGCCAGCCATCACAATCGCATAAGCCTATTCTTGGAACAAATCTCTTTATGTATGTATGTATATGTATGTTTGTACATGTGTGCATGTGTATTTCTAAGTACACATGTATATCTTTCTATGTGTATATGCCTGCATGTATATGCATATATATCTCCTACTGGTTCCACTTCTCTGGTGAATGCTGATAGAGCTCTTTGTGTCAAATATCTTCTATTTGCCCCTCCAGGTCCATTCTCCTCCTATTTCCACCCTACTCTCCTTCCTGGGTGGTTGATCTGAATGAAATCATCAACAATTATCCTTCAGTTGCTTGTAGCCATGGGAAGCCCCAACAGGAATTGCAAATAGGGAAGGGAGTTGGGTCAGGATCTTTACTTCCCTGGTTCTTTCTCTACGAAGTCACCTTAATACTGTACATTCAGTAACTAAATCCCCAAAGTGATCCTATGAGGTAAGGGATATTCTTAGCCACATTTTATTAGATGAGGAAACCGGGGCACAGAAAGATTAATAAACTCAAGGCCATACAGCTAGTAAGTAACTGTTTTGGTAATCTATTGCTACATAAAAACCACCACAAAAGTCAGTGGCTTAAAACAATGTACTCTTTTTTTTTTTTTTTAATTCATTTTGAGAGAGAGAGTGAGCACAAGCCGGGGAGGGGCAGAGAGGAAGAGTCAGAGGGAGAGAGAGAATCCCAAGCAGACTTCATGCTGTCAGCACAGAGCTGGACATGGGGCTCAAGCTCACGAATCATGAGATCATGACCTGAGACAAAATTAAGAGTCGGATGTTTAACCGACTAAGCCATCCATGCACCCCAATATGCTCTTATTTCTTATGGTTCTGTAAGTTCACTGGCCCCAGCTGGGTTGTTCTTGCTTGAATTATCTCATATAACTATCATTAATTATCAGCTAGGACTTGAGTCACCTGAAGGCTTAACTGGGCTGGTTCTCCAAGATTACTTTTTTACTCCAGCGTCTGGCACCTCAGCCAGGAAGACTAGAATAAGTGGGGGATGTCTGGGCATCTCTGTCCTCTCTCTCCCCCTCTCCATGAAGCATCTCTACATGGTTGGCTTGGGCTTCCTCACAGCATGGTGGTCCTTACATGGCAGCTAGCTTCCCCCAGAGTGCATGTTTTAAGAGACTAAGGCAAAAGCTTTAAGATTTCTTATACCCTGGTCCCAGAAGTCATGTAGTAGCACTTCTGCCCTACTCTGTTTGTTTCATAGGACCAACCCAGATTCAGTGTTTGGAGGTACTAGAAAAAGGCATGAATACCAGGAGGTATTGTGAAGGTATGATATTGTGATGTATGATATTGTGAGATATGATATTGAGGGGGGGGGTCATCTTTAAAGACTTACCACCACAATAGTGGAGCTGGTAGTTAAATCCAGGCAGTCTGGCTCCAGGAACTATACTCTTAACCACTCTATCATGAGGTGTCTATATAAGTCAATAGCGGGGACTATTCTGGTGATTTGAGGCTCCAAAGGTTAATTAAAGTCCCTATCTCTAAAGATAGAAAATTATTTGCAATTTTTAACTGACAATCCTTTCTCTGTTTCTAAATATCCTAGTTTCAAAAGTTAAGGGGCACTTTTGGTTGGTGCTGGGCGGGAGGTGTTTGGTTGAGGGGACATGGCTTGAGGAAAAGCAGGGAAGGTTTGGAAGTACTTCTGTGGACAGTCTTATGAAAGATCATATTTTAAGTGAAGAAAGGACATAGTGAGTAGGAGTGGGTATTTCCAATGGGAGCTAGCCATGCCCCAAAGGGATTACCATCCAGCATGAAATGCACTGGCTTGTAGACAAGTTCTACACAAACACCACCCTTTTATGCCTTATTACAGCCCTGGAAGAGAGGTTAAAAAAAAAAAAAAATCACCATCACCACCATTTATTGAGTGCATGCTTGCACCAAGCACTGTGCCAAGAACCTTTCATCTACTATCTCCTTCAATCCTCACATTACCCTTACAGGGCAGGTCTGACCATGATAAACAACTGTGGAAAGTTCTGGAATGTATATCACATACCTAGTAAATAGCTGAACAGTGTATCAGTATGACTTTCCAATGCCCATTCTTCTAGTCACTGAGTAATGCCACATATACAACCCTTGATATGAAACTTATCACCCTGTGTCATTGTCATTCATTTTGGGGACATCTCCCTCACTAGTAAGAGCCTCCTTGTCTCCTCCCCTCTCATTCAGGGATATGGATTTCTTTCCATTGCAGTCTTTTGTGCCCAACCCAGCACCTGGTCTCTGGTAGACACTTTAAAAATGGTTTTAAAGAATAAATTATGATTTTTTTCAGAGAAGGTAAATCTCAGCCTAGGGCTTTTAGAAGGTCTGTGTCTAGCAGACTTGTATCAATTCATTTTTAGGAGGCATAAGCAGAAAAATTATCTCCACTGGCTCCCCTGTGCCCTTCTGGTCAGCCTTATCCACAGAACAGCCCATCTCTGACTAAAAAGTCTCTCCCTCCCTCCACTTTTGGGAAACACTATTTTATGATCTGCAGTGCTCAGGAGTGTCTTGGGGGTGAGGGGATGAAAGAGAGGTGATATTTAGTGGCAGGGCTTGTGCTGTTTTAATTCCAACTCCCCACTTCTCTATGGGTGTTCCATTTATTTTTAGATGTTTATACTGGTTTTCCAAAGACTTGCCAACATTGACTATCATGATTTAACAAATAATATATCTGAAGAAAACACTTCTTTTCTCCAAAGTTCCTAGAGTAAGACATTCAAGTATACCCAAAAGAGCTATTGCCACTGTTGTTAAAGCTGCTAAATTATAAGGTGAAACCGTGTAAGATAAAGGTAGTGATTACATTTTTCATAAGATGAAGAAGCAATAATCTATACATATGAAACTTCACTGTGCCAGGAACATGGGACAGCAACTATTCACAGGAACACTTTCCTAACTAGGCAGAACAATGTGGGGAAAAAGAGAACCCTTAAAATTAGGAGCTCCCCTATATGCTTCTCTGGTCTCCAGCACAGAGAAGCCAACAAATGAGACCTCTCTCTCTTCCTTTTTTTTTTTTTTTTTTTTTTTTTGGTATTGTTAATTCTTGATAGATTTTGAGGAATCTGCAAATTTATGGAACAATTCTTATTTGCCCATAATTTCACATCATAAATTGAATTCTGGCGGTGGGCAAGGAATGTGAAAGTGATTCCATCAGTCTTCTTAATAATACATTCTTTAAGACCCTTTCTGGGTGTTTTACCTCTGTTAAATGCCTTCTCAATTTATACTGCTTTTTGACAGAGAGGTTTTAAGTGTGGTATTTTTGTGCTCCATTATTAAAGTGATAGTTCAGGAAAGAATGACTTTTTGGTCACTAATATGTTAGTAAGGACAATCTTTTTCAGAAAAACATGAAGACTTCGTTTTCATGGTGTCTCATTTTCCTTCTACTCATTAAGCCCTTTCTAAGGCTCTGCTTTAGCCCAGCACTAAAAACTGCAGGCAGTACAAATAAGCACATTTATAACATTAGGTTTTCAATCAATAAAAACATTTGATTTTCATGTGAACAAGCAAAGAAAAACAAAACAAAAACAAGCAACAGAAACCCTTTTAAAAAAAGCAGAAAACTAAGCAAATTTAGAAAAACTGGACTGAGGTCCCAATGGGAAAATGTTATCTCCTTGCTTATTTATTTGGGATTTGTGTTCTCCTTGCTTCCCAGGAAGATTTAAGGGAGCAAGGGAAATGTTTTAGTTCTTCCAATGTCTTATCAACTGAAACCTAATCGGGACAGTGTAAGTGCCCTAAGAATCACAAAGTATCTGAATTATACTCTCTTAATTAAAAAACCCAAACAAAAAACAGCTATAGTGCTCTTATCCCATTCATATGGTCCTCAAGCTTGGGTATGCAGACATTCTCTGTTAATTATTCCCATCTTTACTAAGGAATTAGATGTAAATAATATTAAGTCAAGCACCAGGTTAAATTACTATTCAAGGCAGCTGAAATAACCAGGCCTAGTCCAACAAATATATGCGTACATAAAAAAAAAAAAACCCCATAGTTAAGATTGGAATTTAAGTCTCTATATAATTCTAAATTCTACATGTAGTTTAAAGCCAGGAAATATGTGCTTAAGGCCAAAATTCCATTCCCCTATCTGTCCTGCTGTGGTTATGCCAGGCAAATAATAGTTAAAGCAATTTTAGAACCTCTTGCTATACTCTTAGGTATAATTAAGTGACTTAAATGTTGCGTTCCTGTCTAAATTCACTATTTGTTTTCTCAAATTATATACCCAGCACTGATCTTAGTAGAACATCATTATTTGTTTCAATTTTCACACAACCCCATGCCCCACCACTGCTGACTTTCTTCTCACGAAGCCATATGCAGGTTATTGGGAAAATATAAATCCCACCTACATTTTTAACCTATCATTTCTTTAAAAATGTGAAATCCATTTAAATTTAATCAGGCTTTTGGAGGATAGATTCAGTATGATGACTTTAACACACATTAAAATGTAGTTAGCAAAACTACCCCCAAGACAATGGTATAGGAATGTCTTTATATGATTATTTATCAGACATATTTGAAAATACAAAGCAGGTGTTGTAAAAGGGCCCTATGATGTCAAACAAAGGACACAGTACCAATTTCTCAAGTCTTAGAGTAGCACAGATATAAAATGGGTCCTAACATCTTTCACTCTTTGCATAAAGCAATAATAATCTAAGACATTCAATAATCTTTTAAAAATGTAAATAAGACTTATTCCACATTATCAATACTTAAAGCTACTTACAGTGAGCATCGTAGCTATTTACAGACATAACTGCTACTGGTTTTCTCTAACTCCCCACCAGTTTATAAACTCCTTGAGGACAGAAACTTTGCCTTGTCTTTTTTGCCCCAGGGCCCAACCAAGGCTTAGTTCACAGCAGATGCTTAATAAGCATCAGGTGAATGTTAATTTATTTGCTAAGTAAGCTTGTGATAGTGCCTTTGTATTAATAAGCTGAAAAATTTTGTGCTAGTCTTTTCATACCTGTGTAGGAATGACAATACTGCCAAGTTATGAGTTCTTTAGACCTCAGTTTCCCTACATGTGAAATGGGCATACTGATACGTATGCCACTGACATCACAGAATTGGATGGGAATGAAATACAATGATACAATGTATTTGAAGGTATGCTGAAAACCACAAATTATTATTTTATATCTACAATCTATAAAATAACTAGTATTGATCAAAGACAAAAGGAATAAATTAAATTTCCTTATAACTTATAGCCCATTGACAAGTCCTTGAGACAGTCAGAGTGACCTTCCTCTAGGAACTCAACCACCTCGATGATGACACTTTGCTAAAGGCAAAAGGCAATCTTAGCTTAACATTATCCCGACCCCCGGGATCCTGTAAATCTACGTTAACATATAAAAATTCCTTTGGAAACTTCCTTTATCTCTACCTCCAGGACAGAGGTTAGCAATCATCCTCCAAGCATATGGCCCACTGATACACATCTGAAGGGTCTCATGACTAGGCTTTTACTAGACAGTAGTAAATGACCTTTTCCTGACAACTAGCCCCTCAAGGTCCTGGAAATCTTGCTTCCAAATTCCTTAGAGACCTATGCTATCCCTAACATCCTCCCAACATGAAAGTATATAATCAGTCACCTGTCACTACCCCAGTGCAGCTCTTTCTGCGCAAGGTCTGTCCCCGTGCTTTAATAAAACTACCTTTTTGCACCAAAGACATCTCAAAAATTTTTTCTTGACTATTGGCTCCGAACCCCACCATTTCCACATCAGTATACTTAATTCCAGTTCAAAAGAAAGAATAGTTATCAAAATGACAGTACATGGATTACCTGGGAGCCTGAAGATCTTCAACATAGGATTTATGCTTTTTCTTCTGCATGAATTAGCTAAAGAAAATTTTGCCACACACTTCTAGTTTAAGTGGAAGTGATTCTATTCATTGCTATAATTGTTCTCCCATTTCTGGCAAAGGTCTGTGACCTTCTGACACTCCCACATGATTTAATTCAGAGTTAAAGGAACCTCCACTGCCAAATTTTAAACTCCTCAAACGTTTGCTGATTTTTCCCAAGCCAGATTTCCGCTGAAAATAATAACTGAAACCTTCAATAATTGGCTAATTTCAATACCTTAAAAAAATTTTTTTTGAAATAAAGAAAAGTGTTCCGTTGGCAGCACGTATACTACAATTGGAAATAAAGAAGAGATATAAATAATAAATAAGTACTTTGGAATTCTAATGCTGATTTATAACAACAGGACAACATAATATGAAGTATCTGATTTTAAAAACTTTTGTAAATCATGCCCAGCTTTAAATCTAAGCACAAATCATTTTCACCTGTATCTACATACCAACTGCTGTTTCTGTTAGATAAGGACAGCAACTGCCTAATCAGATGCCACATTTAGTATTAACTTTGGGAACCAATTTAAAATAACAATTCCTACGTATCTATTCAAGATTTCCCAGAAGGTTCTAGGCTTCCAGTTTCCTCTAATTTGCATAGTTGCTATAAACAAAGATTCAGCTGGTTCCACTTAACCAGCCATAACATATGTAGCCCAAGTCAAACTCTGAATAGTTGCTTTCACAAAGTATTATTTTGCTACTAACATCTTTTTTTTTAATTCAAAAACTGCGTCAAACCATCAATATGAATCTATGACTCTACTATGGGATTATAAAATGAACAAGTTATGGATGAAAAGGAACAGAAAAAGTATTGGTGATTTGCCAAGTTTGCAATGAATTTATAATGAAACCATTAACGGAATGGAGATCTTTGTGTCAGAGCTACCTGTGGAGCCTCACTCCCACTCGGAGCCTGGGGAACACGTCTTCACAGGCAGCCCCCCACGTTTTCATCTCATACATATTCATCTGTATATCTCTAGCACCTAGCACCGTACCTGGTGCGCTCTTCATAAATGTGTCTTGTCAACGCAGCAGTGAACTCCATCACACACGCTGTGTTCTTGTTCACAATGGTCCACTCTTTTCTGCTTCGTTTAGGGATCTCAGAGATCTCTTACTGTCTCCCGCACCATCTGATCCCGATGCACACATGCACCTAGCAGGAGGACCACGGCGATAGAGGGTCCACGTAGTGTTAATACTCAGAGCTTTGTTTCCTGTTACAGGGCTGGCTACAGGTGGAGTTACTGGTTCTCATCCTTAAATCAATTCAGCTGAACTTTGTCTCAACCCAAACCTCCTTAGAAGAACCAACCACCATTTTCCAAAGTTTTATGTACATTAGCTCTCAAATCCTACTTGACTAACTCCTGTCCTCACCACCTATGTCAAATAAGTATTTTTTTATACAGATGCCCCTTAACTTCCAGTTCCAAAAATCAACTCTCACAGGAAACTAAGAAACCTTCTACCCCATCACGGATTACAAAATATTTAACAATTTCATAACCCTCTAATTCTCTGGCTTAATCTCTAACTGTACATTTTTGAGAACAAATTCAGTAAGATTAATTAGTAAAACCTAAGACTAGTTGAGGTCACCAAGAGTTGCAGCCAGAAAGATGCAGCTGAGTCAAGAGGCTTGAGTTCCAGCCACAATTTCAACTCTCCATAGAACAAGTGTCAGCTTCTCCATTTGCAAAGCAGAAGCACAACGAAGCAGCACGGAGCACCCCTGTCCTGAACATACCTTTACATGAGTAAAATTAACCTCACTATCCAAAGAAGTTTCCGTGTTGAGGGAAATATTCGTATTATATACTGCTCAATATGGCAGCCACTACCTATATGTGGCTACTGAACAATTGAAATATGGCTAATGTGGGGGCACCTGGGTGGCTCAGTCAGTTAAGCGTTCAACTCTTGGTTTTGGCTCAGGTCATGATCCCAGGGTTGTGGGATTGAGTGTTGGGTTGGGTTCTGAGCTGTCAGCATGTAGCCTGCTTGGGATTCATTCTCTGTCTCTCTCTCTCTCTCTCTCTCTCTCTCTCTCTGTCTCTCAAGATAAACAAAAAAAAAAAAATATGGCTAATGTGATTTAGATACTGAATTTTTAAATTAATTTGGCTAATTAATTTAAATAGCCAATGTAGACAGTGTTTGGGACAGTGCAGCTATCCAAGAACTAGCTATGAAAATTTTAAAGTACTATAATTTAAGGACAAATCTAAATTTCTAATCTGTAAGCTGTATTTCCATACTGAAAAGTCTATTACAATTGGCTAGAAAGTTTGGTTGTGACAGGCAGTATTCAACTTTCTTAAAGTAAACAGATACTACCATTAGACTCTCTTCAATCTCCTACTAATAAGATGTTGTTCAATGAAAACGATTTGGTGGGGACAGCCACTTTGCGGGAACACATCTCCAGTCTGGAAGAACCACGATGAGAGGAAGGTAAGGAGCAAGAGGCAGAATATTCCTCTTCAACTATGGGAACTAGACTTTTAGGACCACTCTTGAGACTCCCATTTTGAGGCATCTCTGTGATGTTTCAATAAATTTATTTTTTTAATTTTTTTAAAGTGCATTTATTTTGAGAGAGAGGGGGTATGCACATGCACACACACATGAGCAGGGGGGTGGGCAGAGAGAGGGAGAAAGAGAATCCCAAGTAGGCTCAATACCATCAGCGAAGAACCCAATGAGGGGCTCGACCTCACAAACCGTGAGATCATGACCTGAGCCAAAATCAAGAGTTGGATGCTTAACCAACTGAGCCACCCAGGTGCCCCTTTTAATAAAATTTATATTGAATTAGCCAGTAGAAACTCCGTTCTTGGTTTACTGACTGCAGGAGCAGGAAAATGGACTGATCCTCCTCCGGCTTTGGGAAAGCCTTTAACAGACCGCCTTCCCTGAGGCCACACCAGAGCTCAGCCCTGTCTGGAGCAGCTGCCAAGCAAGGGTCCTGAGCCCGGTATATCCAGCCTCTTGGCTGGTGCCACTACATCCTAACTGCATTCAGAACTGCTAAGCCAACTGCTTTAGGCAGAAGAGTCCATGTTTCATCTCCTTTGTTACCGCCCTTGTCTACTCCACTATCTCCTCTCTCCTAGATGCCACATTAGCTTCCTAATTGGTCTCCCTGTTCCATTCTTAACTCCCTACAACTCATTCTATACAGCAGCCATAATGACCTTTCATTGTTGCGCAACCATCACCACCACCATCCATCTCCAAAACTTTTTCATCTTCCCTAAGTGAAACTCTGTACCCATTAAACACTAACTCCCCACCCAGCAGCCCCTGAAAACCGCCATTCTGACTCTATGAATTTGACTACTCTAGATACCTCATATAAACAGAATCATGCACTATTTGTTCTTTTGTGATGGTTTACTTCACTTAGCACAATGTCTTCAAGGTTCATCCATATTGTGGCATGTGTCAGAATTCCCTTTTTAAGGCTGAATAGTGTTCCTTTGTATGTCTACACCACATTTTACTTATTTGTTCATCTGTGGAAAGATACTTGGGTTACTCCCACCTTTTGGCTACTGTGAATAATCCTGCCATGAACATGGATATATAGGTATCTGCTCAAGTCCCTGCTTGCACTTCTTTGGGGTATATACCCAGAAATGGAATTGCTAGATAATATGATAATTCTATGTTTGTTTTTCTTTTTTATGGAAGTATCAATGACACCCAAATGTTACATTAGTTTCAAGTGTACAACATAGTGACTGGACAACTCTACACCCTATGCTGTGCTCACAAGTATAGCTACCCATCTGTCACCATACAACGTTATTACAGTACCACTGACTGTATTCCCTGTGTGGTACCTTTCATCCCCATGACTTATGTATTCCATAACTGGAAGCCTGTATCCCCCACTCGCCTTCACCCATTTTGCCCATCCCTCCACCCACCTCCCCTCTGGCAACCATCAGTGTGTTCTCTGTATTTATAGGTTTCATTCTGCTTTTTTTTAGGTTTAATTTTTTGAGAAAGTGCCATACTGTTTTCCACAGCAGCTGCATCATTTTACATTCCCACCACCAATGCACAAGGTTCAAATTTCTCTACATCTTGCCAACAAGACTTGCTATTTTCTATTTTTTTATAATAGCCATCCTAATGGATGTGGAGTAGTATCTATTTTTTTTTTAATTTTAGAGAGAGAGTGAGAAAGAGAGAGTAAGTACATGCAAGAGGGGAAGAGGGACAGAGAGAGAGAGACAGAGAATCCCAAGCAGGCACCAAGCTCAGCATAGAGCCTGACAAGGGGGTCTATCTCACCGTGAGATCATGACCCGTGCCAAAATCAAGAGTTCAGATGCTCAACTGACTGAGCACCCAGGCACCCCTATTTTATACTTACAATGCATTTCTCACTACTTAATATCTTATTATTTACTTGTTTATTTAAATATTAATTGCTTATCTCCCCAAACTAGAATGCTAGCTGCATGAGGGAGGGCAAGGAGTTTGGCTGCATTGTTTGCTGCCATAATCCAAATAGTATCCAGCACTCAAAACACATCTGTTGAATGAATGAGAGACCTCAGGATTACTAATTTTAGCAATATCACGGTCCTCCTCTTTTTATGTTCCCTAGGATGTACAGGAGCTTGAAGTCCTCTTCTGCTACTCCGACAAACTAGAGGACTGTGAAGAAGAACTGAGAAGATTTTTACAAATGAATTAGTGGTATTCTCTGTGAAATATGAAGAAATAAAAATGTTGTCAAACTAAGACCTTGAGAGTACTCAGGGCCTTTGGGAATAGCAGAGGCAGTAATTATAACCAGGAGAATGTGCTGGGCTTCTCTGGAAGTTCTTGGTAGCTACTCATATGCAAACACAAAAGACACAGGCCCCTTGGAATAGAATAAACTCAACTGGCTAAGAGTGAAAACTATTAAGCTTTTTTTAAGTAGAAAATCAAGTTGTGTAATCTTTTTTCTATATTACCTATACTTTCTAAAAAAATTTTTTTTCTTTTTTTTTTTCTTCCACCAAAAAAGGCTGGCATTTGTTAGTCACCTTCATGAACATGAGTTCAGGCAGCCTGAGAAAACCACAAATAAATATGTCACAGAGACTGCTTGTAGTCTGCTTGTTCTCCCTTCTTTCCACAGTTGATAGAAAACTTTTACTCAAAAGAAAACTTTTGAATTTTAGCAGAGCACCTGGATGCCTGAAATGAAGACTTCATTTCTCAGTTTTCTTGCAGCTAGAAGTGCCATGTAACTAAAAACCAGCCAATGAGATGTAAGAGGAGAGCTGCATGTAATTATGTACAATGTCCTTAAAGGGAGGATACATGCCCTTGTTTTTCTTCCTTTATTTTGGCTAGAACAGAAACATGATGGCTGGAACTTGAACACGCATCTAAGTATGGCCTAACAGGGAGAGACAAAGATACTGAGTGCCTAAAGGTTTGAAGCCGCCACACCAACCTTGCATTGCCTACCTCTAGATTCCTTTATGTGAGAGAGAACCAAACTTCTGTTTGAGCCATTGTTATGAGGGGCCTCTGTTACTGGAAGCTAACCTAGTCCTGACTCACACAGAATACCTTCAGTATGATTATAGAACCCAACCGCAGAAATAAGGTCTTCCTAGATATAGATATAGATATAGATATAGATACAGATACAGATATAGATATAGATATAGATATAGATATAGAAGATTGTTCCATAGAAGTCTGAGTTGTTTTGAGCTGATGCCAAGCCCAGCTTAACCAATGAAGTAAGTGGGTAAGAGTGATCTGCCATATCGACTGTAAGTCAGAAGGAGAAGTCAATACCAAACAATAATGAGGATAATGAAAATTATAACAGTGATGGGTAACATTTATTAAGCACTTATTATATCTCAGGCACTGAGCCAAAGGCCTTTACGTGCACTAATTGGTTTTAATTTCACAACAATCCTGAGGTGTTTGGGGTTTTTTTTTTTTTAATGTTCATTTATTTTTTGAGAGACAGAGTGTGAGTTGGGGAGGGACAGAGAGAGAGAGGGAGACACAGAATCCGAAGCAGGCTCCAGGCTCTGAGCTGTCAGCACAGAGCCTGATACACAGCTCGATCTCACGAACTTCGAGATCATGAGCAGAGCCGAAGTCAGGCAATTAACGCACAGAGTCACCCAGGTGACCTACAATCCCGAGGTTTAAGAAAGATAAATCCTGGTCACACAATTTATCAGTGATAGAATGACAATGTGAATCCAGGGAAGACTGACTGGTGGGCCCATACACCTAACTTTTACATTGCATCCAAACAGAACATCCATTATACTTCCCCTCCTCCCACGTAAGAATATGGTAGTCAGGCCTCTGCTTAAGCACACCACTGCTTTACCAAGGAAAACTTTCACTAGACACCCTGCTCCCATCGACATTTGATGCCATACCAACTATGCCCATAATACCCCATATATAGCCAACCATGCATTTCTACTTGGTAGGCACATGATGCCTCCTGGCCATTAATTTCCTTGGATCGTGTATAACTTAAAGCCATTAAATTACAACTGAAACACAACTATAATATGAAAACCAAGTTCCGTGTTTATTTTGAAGCCTTATTCACGCTCACACTAATATCACTATTTCAAAGCTACTTCTTATGACTCATTCTCTCCTGGCCCCATGTGTTGCAGTAACATAATGAAATATGTACCAGTTCATCAGACAGTCAATATTTTATAGGGGAGCATCAACACATACAGGAGCCAAGTTTTATATTAAGGCAGTGGACCACTCATATTGCCTGTCAAACGACCTTGTTAAAAATGCCCCATTACAAAATAGGTTTCACTTTATGCAAAGCTGAACTTACCAAATGTTTGATCAAGTCAACTTATATAATTGTTCTAGGCCTCAGTTTCCTATCCATAAAATGGGTACAAAAGAGTTACTTTTCAGAGTGATTTCAAGGATTCAGTGAGAGTATGTGAGTTAACTACTTGGCATAGTGTCTAGGAAACAGTAAGTGCTCAGTAAGAGGGAGCTACTTTTAAAAATTATAATCAGCCGGTGGCACAATCTGACTGAATAAAGGTCTCAGTGAACCAATGTGTTCAATTACTAAACAACTTCCCAACAACGAAAAAATGAAAAAGACTCACCATCATACTGACTGGAAAGATGATTCAATCTAGCTGATTCTAAATCCAGACTATTTTTTTTAAGATGGCTGTCTGGAAATCTGACTGCTTATCTTGACTTGGCATAATCTATGCCATTACTAACCAGCATGGGCATTTTATTAGCCTTTGTTTGATATTTAGACTTTACTGCCCTATTCCACAATTATTATTATTCTCTATTCTCAGATTGCCATTAGTGGTGGTTTTAAATCAGGAACATTAAGTGGGATTTTTTTTTTTTTCATTTTCTTTTCCCTTTTACTCATAATGGGTATAAAGTAGTCAGGGATGAGCATTACCTTTGATCTTCTGTTCTCCACTAGGAGACATTTACGCAGGGCATAGGCAACAAATGGATTCTAAAAGTCATTACAACAGGCCTTTGAAAACAGCCTTAATTTTCAATCTATGAAACTCAACTGAGTCAGGATGAGTTGTCAGAAACACATCTGCTTTAAGAATTTATTCCTTCAACAGTTATCTTGTGCCCTTTCTAATCACTAACACAGGATGCCACTAGTTCTATTAATAAAAATCTCCCACATAGTTGAGGTAAATCCAACATTTCACTATTTTAGGCACTCGCCCCTTACCTAGATCCTTACACCAGAGGAAAAATGCAACAGCCTTCCACTGTTTCCAATACCCACTTCCAGGAGAATACCCTTAAAAAAATGCTTACTGTGATTTTCCAAGTACATTTGCTATTTGGAGGGTACACTCCAGGAAAACCTTCGCTGCCAATAAATCCAGACTCTCCAGTAAGAATGCCGCCACATGTGAAAACAGGTCTGGGAAAATAAAAGAAGGACATTTAATTTGAAAGTGGGTCTAACAATCCAAAGTCAACTTCAGAAAGGTGTAGCCTATTGAATGTGGATAAAGTTAATATTGATTAATAAATGCCTGCACTATATACGGGATTTGAAATACTTGCTAGCTTTTAGAATATTTAAATTATAGCCTAATAAAACATTCAGTCCAGTTGCCATCTGTCTCCATCCTAGTAACACAACATCTATTTATCCATCCATCCATAAGCAAATCCTCCACATAGTGGTAAGAGCTTATAGGAAAATGGTAAATGGATAAACAAGCAATTGGTTAATATTAAAAAGTTTTAATTTCCTAGATGTGGAGAGATGCCTACTTCTCTCCTTTTCTGAATTCCATTGACCATTGGCAGGGCCTCCCATTTACAAACGGAGATGGCTGGTGATGGAAGTGGAAGAGGGGATGCCAAAAGTGGGTCCCCCAGTCCAGGACCAGGGCCCTCCCTCAGCTCTGATGGAGGTGGCGAAGAGTTAACTTTCTGATGGAGGTGGCGTGCGGTTGCCCGCGCGCGCCGCGCGACTCGTTTTCCCCAAGGCTTCATGTCTCTGGGCCAAGCCGCCCGGGAGAGGAAAACAGAAGTAAAAAAGCAAAGTCCACAGACTTGGGCCCCAGTGCCTCCCTCCGCCCGCATAAGCACTAGGGGAGAAGAGGCGCAGGTCAGCTCCAGCCCCCGCCACGTGGTGGCCCGGCCAGCGGCAGGACCGGGGGCAGGCGGAGCTGGGGGGCTCGGGACCCGGCCCGGGGACAGCCGGCGCGGGGACGGGGGACGCCAGAGCCCGGGTGAGCGCGGGGTCGCGCGCTGGTTCCCTGGGCGCCCCGACGCGGCTGCAGGGAAGCTGCGGGCTTGGCTGCAGGAGAGCGGGAGGAAGGTAGGAAGGGAGGGAGCCCGGGTGGGGGTCGCGTTACCTCTCCGGGGGCTGCTGCCGCGACAGCTGCGCGGCGGCGGCCAGCAACAGGCAGAGCGCGGCCCAGGCGCCCGCGCCCCTCATGGCCGGTGTAGACGCACGCGGCTCGTTCCCACCCCGGCGCGCACGCCGGTACACACACCGGCTCGCACCACCCCCCAGGCTCACACTCCAGCACACTCGGGCAGAAACACAGGCTCGCACGCCGCACACGCCCCGGCTGCTGCTCCCCCCGCCTTTCTCTCTTTCTCTCCCCCCAACCTCTCTCTCTCTCTCTCTCTCTCTCTCTCTCTCTCTCTCTCTCTCTCTCTCTCTCTCTCACACACACACACACACACACGCGCGCGCGCGCACAAGCACACACACACAGACACGCAGCCGCGGGGCAGCCCAGGTATCCGGGTGTGCTCGGCAGGCGGGTGGGGGTGCTTTTAAAGACGATTACGGTGCAGGCTGACTCGACGCTTAATTTCCCCAGAGGAGTTGCTCTGGCAGCCACAGGCCACTGCTGAATATCCCGTTTGTTCTCCGGCGGCGGGAGGGGGCGGCTCCGAGGGCAAGCCGCCTCCTCTCCTAGGGCAGGGCGGGCGTCTCCTCCCTGACACCCCAGGACACACGGCCCCTGTGACATCCCGCTCGCAGGGCCTTGGGAAGAAGGAGGACAGAGGAACCCCCTGCCGAGTGGTACCCTATTGGGACGTGGCCTCGGGATCCACAGATGATAAACAGAGAGGGGGTCATGGCTTCCTCTGTGGAGTGTTATTCCCTAGTTGCTTATTAAAAAAAAAAAAAAAAGGTGTTAGCGCTTGCTGATTGCTGGGAAACTGGGGTTCCCTCTTTATTTCTGTTGCCTTCAAGCATCCAGATCTAAGGCCAGAAAGGGGGGAAGCACAAGAGGGATTCAATCACATTTTAACTCCTGCCTTTATCCTCTTACTTTAAACACACACTCTCACTCAATAGATTCTTCTCTGTTTTTACTAGTGTATGAGAATAGGGAGACAGTTTCTGTGCTGGGATTTCAAAGTGCATTTTCAGCCAAGCGATTTGTGACTGAACCGTCATTAACTATGGCAGATAATGAAGACAGAACCCAAATCATCAGATCTCACCATCCTGTGCTCTGTTCTGAAAATGGTGTTTCTTTGCTGGCATCTCTCTGTCCTTAAAAGATCTTTTCCAACAATTTATTTCTGTAGCATTGACCAGTTAAGATACATAGAGAATTTGTTTTTCTAAGAATAATTACAGCCTTGTGGAGGAACCAAGGCTTTCCTTTATTTAATTAGAGAAAAATAATTTTAAACCTTTTATTTTGTTACATGTTTTCCAATAACTAGGGATTAATAAAAAAAAACAAGAACAGAATGGATCCATTAAGATTTTCCACAACCATACCACCACAAGAAGGATGTAGCTGAATTTATTTTTTAATATAATTTATTGTCAAATTGGCTTATATACAACACCAGTGATATAGCTGAATTTAGATGCCTCATTTGTGTTGTTCCCTCTAAATTATTTTCACCTTGCTAAGCAAAATAATAATAATAATCATTAAAATATTACTTATCAAGCCTTCATTTCTAGTATTGAGCTTACAATGTTAAGAATGTAAACACACCTAACAAGAAAATAAGTAAAAGCTAGCTACAGAGAATAATATGACTTTTAATACTGGGGGAACCCAGGAGCCAATAGCAGGAACCAAAACTTCCCGGTGGTGTTTAGATTATCTTACTATTTTTGAAAAAGTGAAGGAAAAAAACACCAAGAACTACAACTTTTAAAAAATTCTCTAAAGGCACCACACCCTGTATGACCTTAAAAAAAGGGGGGTGGGGGGGGTTACAGAATTTGGCAAACTACATTATATCCTGAAACCTACACCCTCAACCCAATAAAAATTGCTTTAAAACAGCAAAGAGGAAAATAAATGATTGTTTATTTTGCACACATTTCAAGAATATGCTATCCAACAGCATAAGTGTTTTAGATGATATTTTGTTAAAAAGTCAAAGTTTTAAATTATAATGTGAAAATATTGCTCAATTCACTTTCTGGTAATGATTTGAAGTCATCCTAGCCAGAAAATACTTCATTCCTAGGACTAAGCTAAGTTTTCAAAATTTAAAATTCAAAGACAAAGTATTAAACATGTCTCAATAAAGAGAAAGCTATTTGAACATAAATATGCAACTGTATTTTCTTTTCTTAATTTATAGAATGATAACTGTGTTCATATCTTCACTAAAGAGTCAGGGTTCCAACACTGATGGTTCTGTTGTTGTTGAGACACATAGGAAGACATTGATGTTACCATATGATTTTAAAAGTTTACCAAAGGCCATATTATTTGCTTTTAGAAACACATATTTGACTTGGAACTAGAATTCTGACCAAAATTATAATCTTTAAATGTCCTGAGAAGCCTAATGTGTTAAAATTGAGACAGACCCAAGTGGACTTTGAAAGTGTGTATAAGGTCCATTTCTGTGAGACCAATTTCTAGATTTTCACCATGCAGAATTGGCATAATGGGCAGGGAACCAAAGAACTCCAGGCGGTAGGAAAGGGGAGAGGTAGAAAGGACAAAAGCCCCGTGGCAGATTCTAGAAAGAAAAGCAGAGTGGTAGGTGAAGTGACTCTTATTATCCAAAGTATATATTACCCAATCTCTGCAGTTCACTAGGTTGCACAGGGAATCAAAGTCATGGAAATACGGAAATATTCACCAATGAACCGACCACTTACGAAATCAGTCCCCTCTCAAACATTCCTTGCTGCCCAATATTAGCATCTAGGTAGGCCCAGTATGTTAACATCTTAGTTAGTCTCTGGTAAATTCATCAACTTTGTAAACATCTGAAAATGCAATGTAAATACAATGCACATTCAATCCACGGTGCAATATTGATCTTGTAAAAGATTCAGAATTTCATAAAATGGATGCAAGTGATGTTGTAAGAAGTAGGAGAATGATGGGCTTTTTTGACAAATGAAGCCCCGGATGAGTTACTCCAGTGGACAACTGAAGGAAAGAGCTAAAGAAGATTGCTGACCAACAGTCCCTTCAAAAAAAGAATGATTTTTTAATGCCCAAGTATCAAAGAGAAGCCCATGAGAAAAATGAAGAAGCCCTATGATAAGTTTTCAAAAGTGATTTTCACTACATTATAGTGCTCTGAAAGTCAAGAGTGAAGGAAAAGATGTTTGTATTTTGCTAGAATGCATTTTGCAGGGGAAATTATACTCAAAAAACCCCCACATTTATTCATTCTTCGTTCATTATGAGAATTGGCACACAGTTGCAAATATAAAGGAAATGTTGAATTTTCTGTTCCATTTTTGAAGATAAACTCCTGAACAATTTTTCAGTATCTACTATGAAAATTTGGAGCCTGTGTCAAGTAAATTTTAAGTGGCTTTTTCCAGTATAGTTAATCTCAGATATGGGCACTCTCCAATTATCTTGAAAGATGCCTGAACAACAATCCAGGGCAGTCATTAGATTGAAGGGGGGAGGGTGAGAGAGGAGAGAATGAGGGGCTGGACTCTATCCTTGGATCCCTCCTGTTGTTCTTTGAGGCACAACCCACATCTAGAACTTGGGTATAGTCTGTGCTTCCTTAAAAGTGATCCTCCAGCTGTACCACATGGAGCTCTAGCTTTGTAAGTGCTACAAATGTATAAAAGAAATGAAAAGTATCTGGAAAGCAATTTGTGTGAAAATTCTTTTATGCAGTCCTAGTGACAATGCAATGTTCATGATATTTCCATAACATCTGTAGTTCTGCAAAACCACCAAACTGGAATTTCCCCACTTCCTTTGTCTAAGAAAATATAGAAGTATAGACTTATGATATTAATACTTTAGTGATGCAAGTGCCTCTTCTGAATTCACCTTTTTGGATACTATCAACATTTAGGAACTCCCCATAATCTTTGAATTCTTGTCCACAGACCCATCAGTAAATATTCTTGTGAAGGAGGCTTTTTAGAATTAAATATGGGTTCAATGTTTTTTGATATTTGTCAACATAAGCTATGAAGTAGACCTCCCCACTTCTTCCCAAGAATAAAACATTGGAGGCAAATTGTGTTGGTTAGCCTTTTTAGCTACAAACAACTGAGTCCATTCTGGCTAGCTCAAGCCATAAAAAGGATGGATGCATTTTTAAATAGAAGGTAGTTTACATTACCTTTAAGAGAATTGAAGAAATTATGTCAAGGCTAATGACCAAAGCCTGGCTTCCAAAATGGCCCATTGAGAAATCAGTTGCCATTGCTGCTACCAAGACTAAGTAATAAATGCAAGTACTCTAACTTATTGCAATTCTGATGGCTGTGAGCACATCAGATGCATTTCTGCCCTGGGAAACTCACCTTTGCAACACTTCTACCCCAAAGGCGAGATAACTATGCTGCCACCTACAGAAGGAAAGCTCATCACAGACCCTCTTTCCTCAAGTTTATCTCTTAAATCCAAAGTCTCATGCAAGTGTATATGATTGGTAACGTCTATGTCACATGACTGTGTTTCAGCTGCAAGAGAGGCTAGGAATTCAACTGTTTGTGGGGGAAAGGGCCATATACTGTAGAAATTTCCCCAAATATTAAAGGTTATTAAAAATATAATGGGCAGGCACAAATATGATTAATGCCCATGACAAGGATCTACAAAGTTCAATTAGCCTCTCTCCTTGCAACCCCTTCCTGAGGAAAACAGCCCCAAGTGAGTCTTCATGTATAAGGGTGCTAAGGCAATGCAATGTGTGTTGAATGAAACCAGCTCCACTCACCTGCCCATGTTGGGCAAAGTCTGCTGCTCTTTGTTGGTTTGGAGTGGAACTTTATCCAACAGAGGAACTTCATCATCATCCCTAACTTTTACTGAGTACTTAATTAATACACCAGGAACTGCATCTTGGGACCCATGCACTTGGAGATGTTGGGTATGGTGGACAGATGTATGCTGTTTATCCACCCAGAATCACTAATTTCATTCATTGTTCCTCCAGACCCTGGATGGAGCATGCAACCAAGAACTGTTAAAATCAGGGAGCTCTCCCAGGACTTTCCTACTGGACATATTGGGGAAAAGATCCTTCTACTCCACCCACCCTCCACCCCCACCCCTGCTTTTTTCCCCTCTGGCAACAGTGTGTAAGCAAATGATTTCCTAGGGAAAGAGGAACCAGCCTTAGGTGAACGCCTCAGGGCAACAGCCACCCACCCTCCACATGGAGATGGACCTAGAGAATTTGAAAAAGACTCTTTTGAGAACCCAGGTTTCTACCACATTATAAAGAGACTTGGGTATAAAGAAAGATACAAAAGGCAAGTTTTAATTAAAAAACTAGCTTGATCCTAAAAAATCTTCAGTGTGGGACATTGATGGTAATGAGGAGCATGAAGTAAGAAATATAATTAACAGCACCAAATCCAACCAAAACACCTTGGAATCATTTTATTATATTGACATTTGGGAATGAACCCTTGCCTATAAGAATGATAGTTTTTTGTTTTGTTTTGTTTTAATGTCTTATTTATTTTTCAGAGAAAGAGAGACAGAGCACGAGCAGTGGGGGGCAGAGAGAGAGGGAGACACAGAATCTACAGCAGGCTCCAGACTCCGAGCTGTCAGCACAGAGCCCGACGCAAGGCTCAAACCCAGGAACTGTGAGATCACGTCCTGAGCCAAAGTCAGATGCTTAACCGACTGAGCCATCCAGGCGCCCCAAGAATGATTAGTGTTAACTGTAGGTAAGAAATATATTTTTATTTCTTAGATGTACTCTCCATATTTAAATAACCATATCCAATATATTGATCCAGTTAGTCATTCGGGTTCTTTTGTAGCTAACTCATCTAGCTATCTCACCAGTACTGAATATTACTATAATCGTGAATCATACTGAGATGGTAGTTGTCTGCAAGGAAGACAATGCAATAGGGCCACATGGAGGAAGTGCCAGGACCCCTGAAGATGAAAGGAATACCACCAAGACTGGCCTCTGACAAAGAGCCAAAAGTCTAGAAATGTAAAAGAGGAGCAAGAATAACACCGTTGACTTTGCCAAAGACAACGCTCCTGCCACTCCAGTTCCCCTTCCTTTCCAATGTGTCTCTTCTACAATCGAATTATATCTCAGGATTTGAAGAGTTTGTTTTGATTCCAGGCCCTCCTTTGCTTTTGGAAAAGTCACGAATAAAGAAGATTAATGATAATGATTCTATAGTGTAAATATTACTACAATCACAGCTGACTTAGAATGACTTCCTAAAAGAATTGAGAGTGGATCTTTTTCTCTTTTAAGTCCATTCACAAGTAACTTCCTGTTTACTGATTGCTCTTCTTTTTAAAAAAATTTTTTTAAGTTTTTATTTATTTTTGAGATAGGGAGAGAGAGAGACAGCATGAGGGGGGGTGGGGGTTGGTGTTGCAGAGAAAGGAGAGACACAGAAACTGAAGCAGGCTCCAGGCTCTAAGCTATCAGCGCAGAGCCCAGCTCAGGGCTCAAACCCACAAACCGCAAGATCATGACCTGAGCCAAACTTGGCAGCTCAACCGACTGAGCCACCCAGGAGCCCCTCATTTCTTTTCTAAACTGCTGTTTGGAGAAACCACTTCTAATCGCAGACAGAGCTGGTAAACCTACCTCAATTCAAATATCCCTTGTTTGTTCCTCGAGGAATAGATTCACATTCATTGCTCCTTAAACATCTGGAATAAAAGTTTGTATTTCCAGTTTGAGCCTGGTTTATGATGAGCTGCAGGATTGCTTAAGGGTTATTGCTTTTGGAAAATAAGATAGCTATATAAAAGACATTATCCAAATAAATACCATGTACAAAGGCATTAGAACTATGAGCCTGAGCCATTAAGAGACTCTTTAGCGTTTGAATTTAAGAGAAAACCAACAGCAAAATTCAAAAAGGCATACCTTTGCAGTTTTCTTTTAAGAATTTCTCTAGGGGTGCCTGGGTGGCTCAATCGGTTAAGTGACCAATTCTTGATTTTGGCTCAGGTCATGATCTCACGGTGGTGAGATTGAGCCCCAAATCCAGCTCTGTGCTGATGGCATGAGCCTGGCTGGGATGTGCGTTCTCTCTCTGTCCCTCCCATGCATGTGCTCTCTCTCTCAAACTAAATAAACTTAAAAAAAAAAAAAATTCTCTAAAGAATTTAAGGATTAAAGAACTAAAATTAAGTTAAAATTTAAGGATTTCTGTAAAAGATTCATATATAATTTTAAAAATAGATAAAATTGGGGGCGCCTGGGTGGCTCATTCGGTTAAGCTTCCTACTTGGGTTTGGGTCACGATCTCATGGTTTGTGAGTTCAAGCCCTACGTCAGGCTCTGTGCTGACAGCTCAGAACCTGGTGCCTGCTTCGGATTCTATGTCTCCCTCTCTCTGTCTCTGCACCTCCCCCCCTTGTGCTCGCTCTCTCTCTCTCTCTCTCTCTCTCTCTCAGAAATAAATAAACGTTAAAAAAATTTTTAATAAATATATAAAATTATATATAACAATTATATAGAGAGAATTTATGCATGTAATTTATGCATTGTAGATATAATTTATTTACATTATAAATTATATATTATAGTATGTATAAATTTATATATATTTATAAATTTATATGTAGATATACATTATATACATATAAATATATTTTATATATATACAAAATGATGGCTATGGACACAGTCCTAAATGCATGATATTAATAAAACCCTGGGTCCTTTGCCCTTAAAATTCTAAAAACATTTTACATTTCTGCAAATGCTTTTGAAATAACCCCAACAAAAACATACTTCCTAAGAAACAAGTAGACTCCGAATACATATTTTTTCATTAAGATAATTGGAAAAGAAGATATATGTGGACAAACATCATGCTCAGTAAATTCTCAATAAAGCCCAAATGCTTGAACATCAACATATATTTATTGTGGGTATTAAATGGTTATTAATTTTAAAAATTAACATGAGACTTGTTTGATGGAATTTAATAGGATTACATCTCTTGATGGAGTCCAGAGCCTTTTCTGAGGGACACTGCAATTGCTGCTTCTTAACTGAGGGATATTTGCCAGATGCTAATGACAGGCGTATCCTAACCCAGTGGGTAGGACTAATTGCACAAGTGGGAAGTCGTAGCAACAGAAGCCCAGCCTGGAGCTGGCCTTTGTCTCTGTTTTCTCAATTGGTAATGTTTCCACTGGAAGCATTTAGGGATTTTTTTTGTTTCATTTTCCATTTACCATTGTGGTATATTTAGGTATTATTTGTACATATTGAGAATACTGAGGAAAATAACAGGAATATAAATATGTGTACTTTACATATGACTTCCTGCATGTTATCATTTATGCGTGTGTAGATGTGGATGCAGGTGTGAATGTGTATATGCGTCTGTGTGTGTACACATGTCTTCCATAGACGGTGCTGGAGATACACTAACATATTTTCACCCTGTAGAGTTCCGTTTTCTAAATTCTAAACTGACCATCCTCTTCTGTCTGCTAGCTTTTCCCTTCTAATGCTATAGCGTTTTTTTTTTTTTTACCCTTTACTAAAGCTTGATTAGATTTTAATCTCAGTAATCCAAAATCTTTCTTCTCTCCCTCCCCCTGTCTTTCCTTCCTTTTCAAGTTATTGAGAGCCTGCTTTGTGCCCAGTCTGCATTAGGCCTTAGAGTAGAACAGACTTGGTTCATATCTTCACAGTTGAGAATGCCGTTTAATGTTGTTTTTTCAAATAATTAATCTCATTCATTTTGTATTGTGTTGGTCCTCTAAGAAGCAGACATCAATACAGACTTAGGTGTGCAAGACATATTTGGGGAATTGCCTGTGGGGGGAAAAGGGAAGAGGAAATGTGAGTAGGCAGAAACCTTCAGACTGCACTGTAGGTCTGATACCTGTGAACAGAGTCAGCGAAATAAGGGGGATTGTCTTGGAAAAGCTTCAAACCACTGTGCATCATTAGCCAGGGCAATGAGGAGCTCCAGCAAGGAGCCTATTACAGGAGACTTGTGTTGGATAGGAATGGCATGACTCTGGTCCTCCCACCTTGCTCAGCCATTATCCAGGAGCAGCCTGGGTAGAGGTGGTCTTGGCACCCATCCCGCAGCAGATCCTGAAGGTATGGCAGCTGGAGGCTGCCAGCTAATGACAGTCCTTACAGCAGGTTCTCTCGTGAAGGGAGATCTACATGGTACACTCCCATGGCTGCCATAAGGGTAGATTTTAGAGTTTTATCTTCAGAGGAAACTTGATTCTCAAGCTCTTGGTATAGGTGGGAATAGAGTGGGAGGAGAAACGTTTCACTGCTGCCCCCTGTGAAGACTGCAGATATCAAGAAATTAACTTTGTGACACTTACATGAGTGCAGACCTGTGTGCTTCCCAGTTTTATCAGAGAGGTCATTATTTTGGGTGAGGCAAAACACTGGAAGTGCTACTCCACTGGAAGGGTATGTAGGAAGTGTATGTTTGTAATGATGCATTTCTTAGGAATCCTAAGGCTCTGTATCCTTTTTGCACTCTGGTCCCATAGTAGACACCTACCAACAGTCAGGTATAGAATTATATACACAGTAGGCATCTTGCATCACCTATGTCTTCTAGATCGCTCATGTCATGGTTCTTCCTGGGCTAAAAATCTAGGGGCATCTTTGGATTGCATTTCCCGTTCTCTTAAAAATGAAAAATATTTTTGAAAATCAAGAGAAACAATTATATTTTCAGAACAGATTTTTAAAAAATCAGTGGCTTATTTCTAAAAATTTTTACAATATGTTTTAAAGAAATCAAAAATATTTTTATATTTAGTTTGGTCAAATGTCATATATCCAATTAGGACACTAGTCCTATTGCTTAAATCATTAATAAAATCTTACCCATTAAAACAGGTACTAATTTTGAATTGAGTAGTGTTTGCATGAATAAGAACATTCATTCATTTTATTAATTGTGCAGCACATATGAATCTTACAGTGATAGATCTAAGACTCACAGAAATGTAACTTTCTCTATTACTCTACAGCTGAAATTAAACCATCTCTTAAGCCCTATATGGCAGAAAGCCTCATCTTGCCTATTGACTCTAAACTCCATCACTTCCAGATTTTTCTCAGTTAATTTTGGGTAAATCCTCCAGCAAGTCAACTGTCATCACTTCCCTTCTCTTCCCCTTCTCCAAGGCATGGTCTCATTTATTCACTTATCAAGTATTTGTTGAGCTCCTACTATGTACCAAGACCTAGGAATTGAGAATATGATAAAGAAGACAAAAAGCCCTTGTTTTTAAAATTTTTTTTATGTTTATTATTCATTTTTTAGAGAAAGACAGCATAATCAGGGCAGGGTCAGAGAGAGAGGGAGACACAGAATCTGAAACAGGCTCCAGGCTCTGAGCTTTCAGCACAGGCTGCAAGATCACAACCTGAGTGGAAGTCGGATGTTTAAATGACTGAGCCACCTACACGCCCCAGCCCTTGCTTTTATGGAACATATGTTTCAGGTGGGGAGCTCAGTGGACAGCTCTGGAGCTGAAGAAATGGAGTCGGATAAGAGGGTGATGGAAGAGTGTCTAAGCACTTAATAAATTCTTTTTTTTTAATGTTTATTTTATTTTTGAGAGAGAGAGAGCGTGCAAGGAGAGGAGGGGTAGAGAGAGAAGGAGACACAGAATCTGAGGCAGGCTCCAGGACCTGCACTGTCAGCACAGAGCCAGACACAGGGCTTGAACTCACAAGCCATGAGATCATGACCTGAGCCGAAGTCGGACCCTTAACTGACTAAGCCACCCAGGCACCCCAATAAATTCTTATTGATCAACTGAATTTGTTTCTTACAGGCATTTTTTTCTCTCCATTAATATGAAAAGTTGTATGGAATTGAAAATATGACCAATAGCAGAATAAAATGACATTGAGAGATATAAATAGAAAATGTTTGTAGGATCAAATGATTTTCTAAAAGTATCCTCAAGACAATATCAGTAAATAGGTCTGATTATCATGTTTTGGTGTACTGATCTTGTTGACTTTTCCTGTGTCCCAAATCTGAAGGTCACCGACCCTGAGCTCAATCACCTATTAGCCAGAAGACCTTGAACAAGTCATTTAACATATCAAGGGTATGATTTTATCACTGTTTGAATAGGACAATAAAACTATCACCCCTACTTACATATAATAGTTGCAGTGAGGATCAAGTAAAAGGAGAAAAGGGGAACTAAAATTAACTCGCATGTCCTTTATGTTCCCAATCCTGTGCTGCTTGGCTTATAGATTCCATCTGTCTTGACTTTCTTGGTTGCAAGTGAAAAACAACCCAAATGGCTTTAAGCAAAAACACAACACATTGTCTCTCTTAACTGAAAAATCCAAAGATAGATCTAGGCTAAGGTGTCGCTGGAACCCAGTCACTCTCTCACCTCTGTTCTTCTCAATGTTGGCTCAGTTTTCAAACATTACTGTCCCTTGTGGTCACAAGATGCTTCCAACAGCAGCAGACCTCATTCAAGTCTATTAAACAGAAGTAATTTTCCTTTTCCTAGGATTCCCAGCAAAAACCTCAATGAGTTTTATTGACTCTTTTGGATCA
The DNA here is from genome assembly GCF_024362965.1 of Panthera pardus. NCBI lineage: Eukaryota > Metazoa > Chordata > Mammalia > Carnivora > Felidae > Panthera > Panthera pardus. Next base: position 119,861,496 of record NW_026526721.1, on the reverse strand, counting down.
TGTACCCATCCCCAAACCAACCATTGCTACCAAAAGAAAAGTCATATTCTTTCTAATTGGCTAGGATGAGTCACGTGCCCATATCTCAAGCCAATGGTACAAACAACACCATCATTTTATGAACCGAGAGAGGAGTTGGTAATCTCTCTGAAGGAAATTGTGCTATGGTTTCCAGTAGAGGGAATGGACAAAGCAACAAGTATCAATTACCTGTATATAACTTTTAAGGCCCAGGCCCCACACAGGATGATGGTAGTGCTGGGAGGCAGATGGGAGGGATAAACAGTGTCACAAGACCATACAAACTAGTATTCCTCTGTTTTTACCTCCACCTGCTATATGAGAACATGAGTCCCTCCCAAATTATGGGAGGAAATGTCAGCTTCCTCCCAAATTATTCTGAGAGTCCCTGGAGATTTCAGCAAGGAGTCTCATGTATACATGTGAAACATTTCTTTTGGGTAGCACTCAGGACTTGTAGCCTTTTCCCCCTTTGCTGTGGCTTCCTGTGATGTTTCTGTGGCTGTCAAGGCTGAGGTGCTCAGAGCACAATGCTGTTGCTGCAGTCCCCAATGCCCTCCAAAGAACAAACACTGCCCATGCTGCTGAAAAAAACAAACCCTTTAAAAAGTGGTGTTTCTTCCCATGTCTCTGGCAGGGACTCTGTGTGAGGACAGTACCCTTCACTGCCATTTCTGCCATCTGGTTCCTCTTACCTGACAAATGGGGGTCAGGTGGTGTGTACCCAGCCAACAGGTAAGCCTGGGCTGGGGCTGGGGCACAGCTATTTGCGATTGTAAAGCCCAGTCTATGGAGCCATGGAGCCAAGGGAAATTCCTAGATGCAGTGCCCTTTTCAAGTCCCAGTTCAAAGCCCACATACAAGGAGATGGGGGGAAGCACCAAGGTAGAGAGATGGACATGAGCCTGAGTTGATTGCCTGATGATTTTCCCACAGCTGCTCTCCCAGAGCTTCTGGCCTGGGCAGGCATGGTATTCTGGGAGGGGAGGTACTTATTCGGCCACAGGCATTTTAGTCAGTCAGCCTGGGTGTCTCCACTTTTTCTTGAAGTTCTGTCACGCTATGAGTTCCTGGGGACTGCGCTGGCCATCAAAATACACAAGAAACTTCTGAAAATCATGCCTTTCCTTCAGGGGTAGCTTATTCCTGCTTCTGGGGCAGGCCCAGTGTTACAACTCTTTCTCTCTTAGGGCTCCTCCTTTCTGCAGATCCATGCCTGTGGCAGTGATAGCAGAGGAGGTGATTGCCCTGCTGGTCCTCCAGGCAGTCCTCAAACATGTAGCGTAGACATTATAAATAATAATAACGATGGGGCGCCTGGGTGGCTTAGGTTAGGCTTCTGACTTCAGCTCAGGTCATGATCTCACAGTTTGTGGGTTCAAGCCCTGCGGGTGTCAGGCTCTGTGCTGAGAGCTCGGAGTCTGGAGCCTGCTTTGGATTCTATGTCTCCCTCTCTCTCTGCCCCTCCCCTTCTCACGCTCTGTCTCTGTCTCTCTCTCTGTCTCTCTCTCTCTCTCAAAAATAAACATTAAAAAATTTTTTTTAAATAATAATAACTATATCTCATACTAACTGAAAGCTTACTATTATTATCCATAGTTCGAGGTGAGGTTCACTGAGGCAAAGAAAAGTTTAGTAAATATACTTTTATCCCCTGAGGCCAGATATTTTTTGTGTCTCGATCCCTGATGTGTTTCCAGTGCCTAGCACAGGGCTGACCAATAATAGTTATTCAGTAGATTTTTTCTTTTTTTTTTAAATGTTTATTTATTTGGGAAGAGACCCCACACACAAGTGGGGGAGGGACAGAGAGAGAGAGGGAGATACTCAGTGCTGTCAGCACAGAGCCTGACGAGGGGGCTTGATCTCACAAAGTGAGATCATGACCTGAGCTGAAATCAAGAGTTGGACGTTTAACTGACTGGGCCACCCAGGTGCCCCAGTAGGTACTTTTTTCATTGATGGATGTGCAGCAGATGCTGTGATGGGCCTCCTTGATCTCTCATTTAGGACCAAGTCATTTGTTCCCCCTGCTACTGGGACATCAACTGCTATGGGCTCCCAGTTGGCATCTGTCAGGAATTTCCCACAGGACAAGATTTATAACCCCTCACTAAGGACTGCACCCAGTGGCTGGTCTGTGAGGGAGTCAGAAGATCAGTCCCCACTTGGGACTACTCTAGAACTATCCCAGTTCCCACTGAAGATGAACTCAACTCATCCTCTGTCGCATCTGCTTTGCAGTTCAATCTCTCCCTCTGCCCAGTCTTGCTTCCCTCATTTCTCTATAGGGCCTGTCACTGACTACAGCCTTCAGTGAACCACCTGCAAGCAAGTCTCATCTGAGTTTGTTGCCAGGGAACTTGGCCCAAGGCACATGGAATATGTTATTTACTCAGCCTTGTGGCTCTGACCCCAACAATCCTGTCTATAGATTTGTCCTTTTTCTAGTGCTGTTTGAGGTGACATGGCTGCTGGTTATTCCAAAATGTACTATTGCTGTTATAAAAGTCATTGCTATCCTCACTGAAACCTTGAAAATTCAGGAAGATGCCACTTCTCATCTCACCTGCTCTCACTAAGCTTGGAATTCTTTGTTCAGCTCTGGGAGCCAGGGATGGCTATCTCACCCCACTGCCCCAGAGCAGATCCCTGCCAGGCTGCAACGATAGCTCAAGACATAAAGAAAGATGCTTCTTCCCTTTGAGGTCCTCTCAGAAGCCGCCCTCCCCGCCTGCCCCAGCTTTACAGCCCTTCATTTGTACCCTCCACCCTGGCATCCCTCTTGGGTCATGCCAGTTGCCAAAGCTTCAGTGACCAGCTCCAATGCTCCCCAATGAACTAATGGTATCTCAGCCATTAGCTCAGTCATCTCTTTCCCACAAGGCAAATTCCCTTAAAGCTCTCTTGCTCTTTCTTCCCATCTGCCTGTTGCCAGGGCCACATTACGTACTTCTGAACCACAAAGTGGGTCCACTTCCTCCCCTTAGCTCCTCTATAAATTTGCCTGACTCTCCACTTCCCTCACCTCTCCCCAGCAACCACCAGACACTGAGAAGATTGAATATGTTAGAGCAGAGAAGGAGGGTGAAGGTGGAAAGGACAACATCTACCGAGACAGGGTTTAGACAACGTCTTGTTATATACAGCAGAGTAAAGAAGTCAGATAAATCTGGCTTCCTTTCTTACCCATCTGTGAAATGAGGACACTTCCTTAAGTGGTTAAGATAAATAAGATAATGTATGTAAAGCACTTGGCATTGTGCCTGGCATGGAGTGGGTGCTTAATACCTGGAATTTGTACTAGTTCTAGGTTTTTGTCTTTCAGTTCCAGTCCACGGTTCTATTCTCTGCTTTGTGGTGCTGGGTCTCTCTGGGACTCTACAGACCACATTTTTGCATAACCAGTTGCTCCTTGTTGGACGCTGCCAATGGGGAAACCAGAGGGACATCATAAGACCAGAGGAGGGAGAAGGAACTTGCTCCTTCCCTGGGGGCTTATATCTACTTCTTGTTCCCCTGTTCCACTTCAGCAGTGCTCGCTCATCTCCGCAGAGGCAGTTCCTTCCTGGAGGAGTCTGAACCCATTTTGCAGATTCCCCCTCACTCATCGGAGCAGCCTCATTGCACCTTCTCAGAGACACCAGCACCAGCCCACTGGTACCCTATCCTCAAGGGTCTTGGTCCCTCCTCCAAGTTCTTCTCTTACCCACCTCTAGGGGAGGTAGCTACTTCCCACAGGTGCTACTGCTATGATTTCTTAGTGTCTTTGTTTACTTTTCAGACACTTAGTTAACAACTTTATACCTAGGTAATAGTTTTTTTTTATTTCATTTTGAAACAATTTTTAATGTTTTTTATTTATTTTGAGAGAAGCAGAGAGAGAGAGAGAGAGAGAGAGAGAGAGAGAATCCCAAGCAGGCTCCACACTGTCAGTGCTGAGCCTGATGCAGGGCTCGATCTCACAATCTGTAAAATCATGATCTGAGCTGAAATCAAGTGTTGGATGCTTAATGAACTGAGCCACCCAGGCTCCCCTGGTTAATAGTTTTTTATATTACATTCTCATTGCTCAATAACTGGTATGGTTTCTGTCTGCTGACTAGACCTGCTGGATACAAAAGTTTTTCCATTTTATGAATAAGAAAACAGGGATTTGTGTGGGATGAGGCATCTCCCAAGGTCATGGAGTGATTCTTTGGGCTTTGAATTCAGGTGTACCTGACCCCAGAACTATACAGGCACACTACATACCATATAGCATGGCTAAGATAAACCGTGTTGCTTCCACCAGGTCATTGTCACATTTTCATCCCTGCCTTGGCCCCACCCCGTTGTGGCTGGGATGCACTCCACCTAGTACCCTGGGGCCCAAAGCTAAGGATAAAGCACAGGTGCTGCACAGCTGAAAATGTGACATTGAGCGCCTCCAAAAATGTGACATCGAGTGCCTCTGAAAGCTAGGTTCCTCTTTGAAATCCCCTATTTAACTAAATTATTTTAACCAAATTCTAACATTTTCATTAAGTAGAAAGGAAAAAATAGTAAATCCATTACAAAACTTTTAGATGCTAGTGGATCTAAAAGGATTTGCTGACTGTTATAAAACTGTTGTGAGTGGGGGCACCTGGGTGGCTCAGTCAGTTAAGCTTCTGACTTCAGCTCAGGTCATGATCTCATAGTTTGTGAGTTCAAGCCCTGTGTTGGGCTCTGTGCTGACAGCTCAGAGCATGGAGCCTGTTTCGGATTCTGTGTCTCCCTATCTCTCTGCTCCTCTCCCCCTCTCAAAAATAAATAAACATTAAAAATATTTTTAAAAAACCCACAAAACTGTTGTGATTGAAACTGATTCTGTAGGCTTGATCCAGAATTCGGGGGTTGGGGGCTGAATGTCAAAACACAGTTATTTTAATTTCACTTAAAAATTTTTTTTAACATTTTATTTTATTTTTTTGAAAGAGAGAGAAAGAGACAGAGCGTGAGTGGGGGAGGGGCAGAGAGAGGGAGACAGAATCTGAAGCAGGCTCCAGGCTCTGATCTGTCAGCACAGAGCCTGATGCAGGGCTCAAACCCATGAACTGTGAGATCATGACCTGAGCCAAAGTTGGACGCTTATCCAACTGAGCCAACCAGGTGCCCTCAATTTCACTTTTATTATTTTCTAAGTAATCTCTATGCCTGATGTGGGGCTCAAACTCGTGACCCCGCGATCAAGCATCACATGCTCTACCAACTGGGCCAGCCAGGCGCCCCTCACTTTTATTTTAAAAAGTGTTTCATGGAGCACTTTTTGATGGAAGACAGGTGGTCAGAGAGGAGAAAGGGAGTTAGGCCAAAAGAGACATCTTTCACATCAAACAAGGATGGACTGCTCATCTTTAAAAGACAAGAAACCAGCATTCTAAGAGACTATTTGGGGAAGTCACAATGACATTACTGGGAATCTGGCCAAAGTAAAGACTATTACTGGATGTTTCTGATTTTGTTCAGAATATTCCTGGAACTCACTGTCTTTATAATGCCATACAGATAGAATTTTTTTCTAATATGAAGAATGCCACAGTCCATTAGTAAAAATTAAGCTACATTTTAATTTTATTATAATGAATATCTCATCAGAAATGGAATCCCAAAGAAAAACAAATGAGTTGTTAAATGATCATTGTCAAGAGATAATGAGTAATGTTACTAGATGAATGGAAAAAGCCATAATGCAACATGTTTGTGAAAATAAGAAAATACAATCCAACTCCTGGATCATTACCTAGGAATGAGGGCAGGGTTCTCATTCCAGGCAGTGATAAGTTGTTATGCTTGATCATTTTTACAAGGTCAAAGAACTAAGGCCACCTAATTTTGTGTCACCATGAAAGAATGTTCCTAGGAAACTCACTGACACATGTAATTTTTGCAAGAAATTCGTTCTTAGAATCATTCCAGGGAGTTGAACACTCAGAATTTATTAAATATTAAGTGTTGCCAAATAAACGCCAAGAAAAGTGAAAATTTCTCCTATCTGGCTGCTTATCTCCTCTCTCATCTTCCAATACCTTAATCTTTCACTGACTGTATTCTATCTGGCTATTTTTTGGAGGTTGTTATTATTTATGCTAGTTACTTATTACTGAATTTTAAAGGAAAAATGACAGAATCTACTGACTTTTCTACTAGTCTGAAAGGGCTTCCTAAAGTAGCATGTTTTACAATCTTCTGTAGGACAGTTACTGAGAACACTGTTAGGGCGTTTCCTAAAATTATTTTTCTCCATTCTTTAAGTCAGCAACAAGAGCAGAGAGAAGTCAGCAAGGTCAGGGTGGTGTCTTAATTTGGAGTCTTGGTTCAATCATTCTTTGGCTATGTGACCTTGGGCAGGTTACTTAACCTCTCTTAGCCTGAGTTTACTCACTTATAAAATGGAGTGATGATACTAGCCTCCTCTCTCTCCTCCACATCTTTCCCTAAGTGAGGGATCTCACTTTTCCTCTTTGGTTCCACATTGCTTACCACTTCTGTGCTGAGGATACCCACACCCCCACCTATAGCCCAGCCGTCTCTCCTATGCTTCTGAACTACATTTCTGCTTATTTTGCAAACAACTTCACTGGAATGTCCCTCAGGCACCTTAAATACATTATATGCCTGGCACGTAGTATGTGCCCAGAGAGTTACTATTTAATGAAAATGCAAGAACTCAGAACAGGACTACAGTAGGGTTGCCTCTTGCCAGGGCATCAACTGGATATGATAAAGAAACACTTCTATGGAGCTCATTAAAACTTTCATTCATTCATGGTTGTTGAACTCTATTGCATAAAACAAGCTTACAAAATGCTAAGTAAGCTACAAGCCATGCTTTCAAGGAATCTACAGTCAAGTAGGGGCATAAAAGAAACATCCAAATAACTTAGGTACAGAAGATGAGGAGGGGTATGAGAATGGTATGAGCCCTGCAGAATCAGGTTGTAGAGTAGTGGGGTTTCCAAGAGCCAGAGATGGGCAGTGCAGGGGGGTAAGGTTGTACCTGGAGAGACGACAGTGCCATTTTGGGTGGAGGAAATAATATAAACCAAGAAATGGATCTGGTGAACCATGCATTTTACTTGGGGGAACAGTGACTAACCTGTTTGGCTGAAGCACAGAGTGATTTATGGTAGGAGAATAGTAAGAAATAAAGCTGGTTGAGCCAAATTTGGAGAGCCCTGAAGAGTAAGTAGATCAGGAAGTTTTTCTTTTTTTAAGTGTTTATTTAAATTCCAGTTAGTTAACATACAGTGTAATAGTTTTAGGTGTACAGTATAGTAATTCAACACTTCTGATCAACAGCCAATGCTCATCACAACAAGTGCCCTCCTTAATCCCCATCATCTATTTCACCCATTTTTTTTAATAGGTGCTATTAGGGAGCCACTGGTAGTATTCAGACTCACTTGAGTCTCTTGCCTTCTTTTTCCCTTCCAACTAGGCCCTCTCTCTTCTCCTTTCTGCCATACTTCTTGAAAGCCATGCATACTTTGTCTGAAATTCTTATCCGCTGCAACCTGGCTTGTCTCATCATTCTACTTGGATCTGCCTTATCAAATTTGCCATTTGGTTGTCCATATCATGCTGACACACTAACTACTCCTCCTTCACTGTCTTCTCTTGGCTCCTGTAACCCAGCATGTCCTTGGATTTCATCCAACATCTTGGACTGCTCTTTCTTATCTCCTCAGCAGGCTCGTCCTTCTATGCTCATCCTTAACTATCAGTATGCTGTGGGCGTCTGACTACATGCCTCCTCCTTCTCGTCTACATTTCTCCCTGAGGGATATCACTGTTCTTCTTCAGTTCCACGTCAGTTACCACTTCCATGGTGAGATCCCCATCCACAGCGCCACTGTCTCTCCCATGCTTCTGAATTACATTTCTGCTTATTTTCCAAACAATTCCATCTGTATGTCCCTCAGGCACCTTAAACCCAATGTGTCCAACTGAACCCATTGGCTTCCTCTGTCCTGTAGTCTCTGTCTTAAATGGTACCACAATCCACACATTGCCCAAACCAGAAATCTGGTGTCATCAGACCTTTTCTCGTCTCCTTCACTTCCCACGTCCAACCACCAAGGTTTATTCATTGCTTCTACATGTGCCTTAAACCCATTTGCCTCTCTTTATCCCCACTATCATTGTCTTATATTTTCTGCTAGTCCTAAGTGGCCTTCCTTACAGTCTTGCCTTTTCGGTCCATCTATTCTTTACATTGTAATTTTTTTTTCTTGAACTGCAAATACTGTTACCTTAGTCAAACCCTTTGATGGCCTTCATTACTCTTAGGGATGAGTTGCAGACTCATCACAGCTTACATGCCCTATAGGATCTGTAGATCCGACACTCAGATGGGTTTATCTCAAGATTGTTTAATTGTTCCCCATTGCCATCAGAATACAGGCCAAATGTAGGGGTCCATAAGATGTTTCATTCCCTGGCTTCTGCCTGCCTCTCTCATCTCTGGACTCGCACCTGTGTGTACTCTGTCCTCCTATCTTCCTGAGCCTTTTCCAGGTCCTGGGATGTGCCACAGTCTCCTCTGTGCCCAGGCTGTGCACCTGCTCCATCCTCTGCATAGAGTATTTATATTCCCCTCTGCACTGACATGTCCTGTTTATTTTATGATTTTCCATGGTCTCTTCCTCCAGAGAGAGTTCTCAGAATTTCATGTCCAAGTTAGAGGCCGCTACTGTGTGTTCTAATAGTCCTTTTTGTTTCTCATAGGTTTTATGCTTTTGCATTGTGACTGTCAGATTCCCCTTTTGGACTGCATGGAAAGGACTATATCTATCTATTTATTGTTGTATCCTCAGCACCCTCCACCAGTGTGCAGCACTAAGTAGCTATTCAACAAATATGTGTAGGGGGAATGAATGCATGAACTCAACAGAAGCTATGACTATAATAACAAAAATATTTAGAGACAGCAGCTGTTAAATTTTTTTCAACGTTTTTAATTTATTTTTGGGACAGAGAGAGACAGAGCATGAACGGGGGAGGGGCAGAGAGAGAGGGAAACACAGAATCGGAAACAGGCTCCAGGCTCCGAGCCATCAGCCCAGAGCCTGACGCGGGGCTCGAACTCACGGACCGCGAGATCGTGACCTGGCTGAAGTCGGACGCTTAACCGACTGAGCCACCCAGGCGCCCCAACAGCAGCTGTTAAATACTACAACTCATCCATTCATTCAATCATTATTTACTGAGGACCTACTATGTGCCAGGCATTGGGTTGAGAAACTAATTATGAAAAAGCTACAGAAATATAAAACAGGTTTATAATACAATCTGATGTAAAATAAATAAACAAAACGAGAATACAAAACTTTATGTAGACAACGATTATAATTCTATAAAATATGTAGGCAGCAACCTGGTGTTGTGCAGTGGTTTTTAAGGTTTTCCATTTTTAGTTACAGGCTTTTTGTTCAAATAAAATCTTTGAGGCTCAAAACATGAAACAGAAAAACCAGAGGTATATAGGGGTGCTTGATACAGGGGTGGGAGCCAGAGCCTGTCCATGCTTCTCTTCCCCTTCTCTCCTCTGCCCCTGTGCCACCACCTCTACTCCCAGGGGTGAAGGAAGTCTCTGTGGCATGTTCAGAGAGGAGGAATATTTGAAAAGCCCCAGCACAGACTTCTGTTTAAACACTGCGGTTTAAAAACACACACTTTTCTTTGATCCCTTCCAAAATGCCACTAAAATGACAGCAAAGAAGTGGAAAAGGCCAAGGTCCACAAGAACAGAGGGAATGGGTGGAGTTCATGTCCACTCTTTTTGGAACATGGACAGGGGCTAGATGAGTGGAGACTAAGCCATGAGAATTGTGAAAACTGAAACATAATTATCTGAAGATGGGGAACTGTGAAGAAGGAAGCCAGTCCGGGGCACAGGACCCTGGAAAGGTCCTGGAATTGGAGGCACAAATTCTTCTGAAAGAGAGGGTAAGAGGCAGGGCTACAAACAGGAAGTTTGTGCAAACTCTTCTGCAGGAGCGGTCAGATCACAGATTCCTTCCCCTTCTCTTAGCAGCCAAATGACTACCTTTCTCCCACCCCAGCAGAAGCTGGCCTTATGCTCAGAAAGTGAACCAGAAGCAGCTCCAGACTCAGCAACAGAGGCCAGGCCAGAGTCGTAGAAACACCATACTGAAAGGAGAATTAACTGATTGGTTTAGGGTTAGACATGTGACACAAACTGGGCCAATTGAATCCATCCTTGGCATTTTTATATTCTGAGGCTGGGAGAGAAAAGCAGAGTTGGAAGCCATGTTGCTCCTCCACATAGAGAAAGACTATTGAAATAGGAAAGAATGAATGGAAGAGAGAGTGTGAGAGAAAGACAGAAAGAGAGAGAGACAGAGGAAGGAAGGGACAGAGGTTGATTGTGTGTCCATGTGAGTGTCCTGGATGCATTGAGGCCCTGTTCTAATCTTTGAGGTTACTGGCTTTGACTGGTTCCTGTAACTCTTTCTCTAATTCTATAAACTACCCAGTATCCTTCCATATCAGTTTTCTAGGGCTGCCACCACAAAGATTCAGTGGCTTAAACAATAGAAATTTATTTTCTCATGGTTCTGGAAGCTAAGAAGTCCAAGATGAAAATGTTGGCCGAGTTAGTGTCTTCTGAGGCTTCTCTCTTTGGCCATCTTCTCCCTGTGTCTTCACAGGGTCTTCCCTCTGTGTTGTCTGTGTCCTACTCTCCTCTTCTTAGAAGGACACCAATCAGATTGGATTGGGCCCACCCATACAGCTTCATCTTACCTTAATTATCTCTTTGAAGGCCCCATCCCCAGATAGAGTCACATTCTGAAGTACTTGGTGTTAGGACTTCAGTATATGAATTTTGAGGAAGGGGACACAATTTAGTCTGCAAAACTAATATGGACAGAAAGTAAATAGATTTTGAAATAAGTTACTTCCAATTTAGTGTGTGCCACTTGCACCCAAAGAGCTCTGGCTTATCATTCACTCAGCTCTTATGAACTGCCTTGTGGACATTATAGTTTTCCTTAACTGTTTTTTTTTTTTTTTTAACCTGCACTACCATTAACTTTTTCCTATGTTTATGTTTCTTAAAATGAGAAGTATATCATAGTTTGCACAGCCTATGAAGCCAGATGATCAGATTAGGAGAGCTCTACTTATTAGCTGTCTGATCTTGATGAAGTTCTTTACACCTCAATTTCCTCATCTGTAAAATGGGGATGGTGGGAATAGCAGGTTGTTGTGAAATTCAATGCGTTAATGAATGCAAAGCATTTAGAACAGATACTGGCATACAGTGAGTTTTATGTAAGTGTGTACTATTATTTATTCATTCAGTAGTCTCTAGAAAATAACTATGTGTTATGTACATATAGACGCTTAATAAATATTTATTACCAGTTTTGAAAAGTACTCTCCATGCCCAACGTGGGGCTTGAACTCATGACCCCAAGATCAAGAATTATCTATTAATTCTACTCCATAAATATATGTGCTATAATAAGAGGTTCTTAAAGGTAACTTCAAATCTTCATTAATCAGTATATTGTTATCTACCAATCTAAAGTTTCTTTATAATGGTCTTTTTCATTGTTTAGTCAATGACCACTATAAACAGTCGTAACTCTTAAATACTTCAAGCAAGTTGATATAATAAACAAGTATAGAGCCATTTTCTTGGACTTTAGAAGCTCTGTCATTTAGGAGGAGGACCTGGGGTAAAAATAAGGGTTGCTTGCGCTGACCCTGGCTCTACCCCTGTACTGTGAGTCCAGACAAAAGTCTTACATTCTTGTTGGCTTCATTCGCATACTGAGGCTGGACTATGTAAGCTTTAGGGTATCGAAGGCTAACATTCTATATTACTTATCTTTGAAAGAACATCTTATTTGATCTGCTCAGATCGTTTAAAAATTACATTGTCCCTCATTTCCTACTTTGAGTATAACTTTTAGAAACTCTGACACATAGTTAGGTGTATATCTGGGCATCTCTTACATGAATGAGAAATAAATTATTAAAATTTGGCAGAGACCAGGGTGCTTGGGTGGCTTAGTCGGTTAAGCATGTGACTCTTGGTTTCGGCTCAGGTCATGATCTCATGACTTCATGGTTCAAGACCTGTGCTGGATTCTGCCTGGCAGTGCAGAGCCTGCTTGGGATACTCTCTCTCTGTCTCTCTCTGTCTCTCTGTCTGTCTCTGCCCTCCCCAGCCTGCACCGTCTCTGTCTCTCTCAAAATAAGTAAATAAACTTACAAAAAAATTTGGCAGAGATCAGTAGCAATTATAGTGTCTTTTAATAAGTTGAGGATTTTATTTCTAATGAGTAACCTTGCCCCTCAAAGAAACTGATAAGGTAATCACTGTGATAAGATGAGATGATAAGAAAACAATAAAATGCTACTTTATTTTATTGAACTTGAACTCCTTGGCCATTCTTAATTTCTTCAGAATAGTGTTTTGAGTCCTGGCCCTATAGTCAATTGATTAGTCAGTCTGCAATTATAGAGTCTCTGGCACTGCTGGGAGTTAGGGATGGGGGCTGGAGGATGCAAAGAAGTGGAATACATGATGTCTGCTCTTGATGAAGTTCCTGTCTTGTGCCAGAAACACTCAGAAATACAAAGGTGTGCACATTCCAACGTGTGCAAAGTAACACCACATGTGGTACTTTCATTCAACAAAAATGTATTGACTGCCTGCTCTGCTCCTGGTACCAGTGCTGAACCAGACAAAGTTCTAGTCCTCATCGAGGTGACATTTCAGTTAAATATACATCTTTGAATAAAAGAAAAGGCAAGGTAAAGTGAGGGTTAATCTCCCTGCATTAGCCTAGTGGCAGATTCCTACCCGAGCAGCAGGGGGCAGTCTCTCTGGGTTGGGCAACTCTCAAGGTCTGGCTCTGTGGATCTACAAAGTAGTCTTAGCACTCTGGGAAGCAGCAGTGCACCTCCCATATCTGACATACAGGGCAGATCATTGTGCAACTGACCCTTCTCCATACAACATTATTTCCAATAATAATACTGAAATGAAATGAATAATCATAATAACGGACAGAAAAAAACAGTGAGATTTTTCTTTTATTGGACTTTGAATATATAATCATGCCAATAAAAATAAATAAGTAATAAAATGACTTAGTATAGGATCAAAAAAGAGGGAAAGGTAATGGGTTCATATTTTCAAATATCATTACTTTTTTTCAAATGAAAGGGAAAAAACATATCCCTACATATTAGTCTGCCACGGAAATGAGTAATAACATTACAGATTAAGAGTAATTTGTTAACAAATAAAAAAATGATGAAAAGGAATCAATTTTATTTATTTATCTATTTATTTATTTTTAACATTTATTTATTTTTGAGACAGAGAGAGAGCATGAACAGGGGAGGGTCAGAGAAAGAGGGAGGCACAGAATCTGAAACAGGCTCCAGGCTCTGAGCTGTCAGCACAGAGCCCGATGCGGGGCTCAAACCCACTGACCGTGAGATCATGACCTGAGCCGAAATCGGACGCTTAACCGACTGAGCCACCCAGGCACCCCAAAAGGAATCAATTTTAAATCTTAAAGATGCTATTCAAATACAGTAAAAATATTTCTTGTATGAAAACTTGCACTCACCAAAAAAAATATATATATATTATAGCTTGCAGTTAGCATTGTTTTAAATTTTAATCACAAATAACAGCTCCAAGTGGCCACATAGAAGGAGAGGACTGAAGAGAGAATTGAAGTAGCAAAAGTTCTGTTATAATTACTACTGCCATTACCTCTTTCAGATCTAGCGTTTAAATGCAGAAGCAGGGGCGCCTGGGTGTCTCAGTCGGTTAAGCGTCCGACTTCAGCTCAGGTTATGATCTCGCGGTCCGTGGGTTCGAGCCCCGCCTCGGGCTCTGGGCTGATGGCTTGGAGCCTGCTTCCGATTCTGTGTCTCCCTCTCTCTCTCTGCCCCTCCCCCGTTCATGCTCTGTTTCTCTGTCTCAAAAATAAATAAAAAACGTTAAAAAAATTTTTTTTAAATAAAAAAATAAAAAATAAAAAAAAATGCAGAAGCAGATAGGGGCACCTGGGTGGCTCAGTCATTTAAGTGTCTGATTTCAGCTCAGGTCATGATCCCACAGTTTGTGGGTTTGAATTCCACATCAGGCTCTGTGCTGACATCTCAGAGCCTCGAGCCTACTTGGGATTCTGTGGACTCTGTGTCTCCCTCTCTCTCTCTGTTCCTCCCCTGCTCACGTTCTGTCTGTCTGTCTCTCTCTCTCTAAAAAATAAACATTAAAAAACATTTAAAAAAATAAATAAATGCAGAAGCAGATAGTTCCATCTGAGTTGAAGACATACAGTGTGCCCAAAGCAAGCATGAATGATTCTGAACCATAAGGAACTTAACTCTCAAACACACACCTGTAGATGAGTCCATTTATGCCAGGGCTCCTGTGAGTTAACTTCTATGTAGAAGACAATGCTAATTAAAGGATAAAATATGCTAATTTTATTTATTATAAAATTGAATAGTAACTGCAGAAATTGTTTAGAACTTAGACCAACAAAAGATTTTGGGGAGGGAGGGAAGATTATTTTACATTGTATCTGCCTTTGTGTAGAATTGCCAGTGTGTTTTTTTAGTATGTTTGTTTTTTAAAAAGCAGACCAACTTTTAGTCTCTTTTATTGTTGTTTTAAAATTCTCGGGGTGCCTGGGTGGTTATTCGGTTAAGTGTCCAACTTTGGTTCAGGTCATGTTCTCGCGGTTTATGAGTTCGAGCCCCATGTCGATCTCTGTGCTGACAGCTCAGAGCCTGAAGCCTGCTTTGGATTCTGTGTCTCCCTCTCTCTCTGCCCCTCCACCCCACTTTCTCTCTCTCTCAAAAATGAACAAACACTAAAAAAAAAATGTTTTTTAATTCTCTACAAGTATGCCCTTATTGCTTGAGACCACTCCTATCACTACTCTTGGGACACCTATGCCATAGGAAATGAGGAAATATAATATAGTAAAAAATAAATAATAAAATAAAATAATATAACTTAAAGCCAGATGTGTTTAATTTGTAAGACCCTCCTTCCTCATTCCCCTCCTGTCCCCAGTGGACACAGCCCTACACAGTGACATTAGGAAGCTCCAGTGAACATTCTGGATATTGCAGCAGGGTAAGGAACCTGCCAAAGGTTGCCTTTCATAGGTCTTGAAATGATATTATAAGTGGTTTATCTATTGGGTGATTGCAAAATAGGAGTTAGGGTGTGTATGCACGTGAATGTGCATGTGTGTGTGCGTGCCGGGTGAAGTTAGGGAGGCTGGTGAAGAGCAGTCAGAATACACATAAGATGAATTTGTGCCCTCTCCTGGAAACAATGGGAAATTTTGGTTTTAAGTGGGTTTAAGTAGCGTCTCTCTTCAAAAAGTTCAAAATACCTCACAGATACCATGTAATTCATATTTTCAATTTCCCTGTAAATTTGGCAAGAGATGCCTAATAGTAGTATAATAAGGAGGAAATTGTGATAGGGATCTTCAGTGTTCTCCTCCTCCTTCCCCCTCAGTGAATTTATGAAACAATAGATGGGTTTTATTTTTTTTTTAATGTTCATTTACTTATTTTGAGAAAAAGAGTGCCTGCATGGGCATGAGCAAGGGAGGGGCAGAAAGACAGAGAAAGAGAGAGAGAGAGAGAGAGAGAGAGGGAATCCCAAGTAGGCTCCACACTATCATCCCAGAGCCTGATGCAGGGCTCAATCTCACAAACCCCTGAGATCATGACCTGAGTCAATCAAGAGTCAGACACTTAACCAACTGAGCCACCCAGACAGCCTGGAAATAGATGAGTTTTAGACGCATCTATAGGAAAGGAAAAAAAAAAAAAAACAGACCAAATCAATAACAAGTAATTATTTAAGGCTCTTGTTTAGCAGTATAATATGATAATATCTGGTACAGTTGAGGATTCCCAGTGATCCAGCCAGTTCACTTGTAGATGTAAACCCAGGGGAAATCTCTGTATGTGCATAAGTAGACATGTGTGAGAATGTTCTGACAGACTGAGCATTTTGGGCTACTCAGTGCTACTAATGATTCTCCAGGAGGATCACCTTCTGGGCCGTTGCTGTGGAAGCCATACTGTTTTAAGTTTCTGCTCAGCCAATTGGGCTCCAGTTCTCCCAGGTCACCCACGGCACAGCCCAATTATCACCTACCTTGTGCCTCACACTATAGGCCTCTCTTCTTCTACCCCTAGTCCCTCTGTCACCACTGAAGTCCAAG
The DNA here is from genome assembly GCF_024362965.1 of Panthera pardus. NCBI lineage: Eukaryota > Metazoa > Chordata > Mammalia > Carnivora > Felidae > Panthera > Panthera pardus. The sequence continues at coordinate 119,845,192 of NW_026526721.1, read as the reverse complement.
ATACAACAGAACTGCCAGGAGCACACTGGCTTGATAGGGCCCAGGAGGCTGCAGAAAAGGAATGCCCCTGGCTGTGTCTGCTAATAGGATGGTGGATGCCACTGCCCCTTCTTTGTGACTGCAAGGGGAGCCAGAAAACAATGCCAGAAGTTCTGGACTTTCATACCCAGTGATGCAAATTTTAACCACTGAGAGGTAAAGGATGAGAGAGAGAGAGCCATAGATAAATTCTTCTCCTTCCTCTCCCCCAAAGGACTCTTCTGAGAAATGTTTCCATGTGGCTTCTCTGGAAACTTCCCACACGACTGAGCAACCAGTTGTGTTTGTAGTGAAGTGGAAGCCAGTTTAGCAACTTGCCTTCACCTCCTTCTTGCCTCATGGCCCTGTTCCCCTTCACTCTTGCATCTTTGAGTTTGCATTCTTCCAGCAAAGCTTTAGAATGTAAATTTTGCTTCAGGCTATAATTTCTACGGAACTCATGCTCAGACAAAGAATGTTTACTGCAGCAAAATTGTCACAATGCTCAGACATTGTTTTATGATCCCTAAAATTAATTAAACCATTAGAACAAAGAAAAAGAAGGAAAAATGGCGAGGAGAAAGGGGAAGAAATTTCAAAGCTAGAAACTAAAATTAAAGCAAACATGGACTCACAGTGCAAAGAACAGCCTATGACTTAGAAGATTTCACTTCTATTCTTTCTTTGCTGCTCATTTGCAAGCTGTCCTGTAACCTTATTTTTTAAATCATTGCAATGTTTTGAAAAGCTTTCAGTTCCTTAAAACATGCTTAAATTTATGGATGCCAATGATTAGTCTAGAAAAGAAAAACAATACTCAGAAGAGTAGTTGTTGTTTCACGTACAACTTTAATACATTTTATGTTTGTAAAATTAATCAGAGTTTCAGAAGTTATCCAACAATTCTGGGGTCAGGTGACCTGGGATTAAAAACCCAGATCTAGCCATCACTTAAAGGTTACTATATAACTCCAAGCTTCCTTTTCATTTGGGAAAGAATAAGATAGTTCTTAATTCCTAAGGTTGTCTTGGGTTTTAAATGAGATAATTCAGTGTCTGGCACATAGTACTCAATAAACATTATCATTACCCATTATAACCCCAAGGAGGAAAACCAATTCTTTATGAGCTAAAATTGGTGTTGAATGAAGCTGCATTTTTGTTTGTTATCTTGAGATAATAAGATACTTTGAGATATCTTGGTTGGAGGTTTTCCCGTGGGAACAGTATCATCATTTTAAGTGTGTGTGTGTGTGTGTACAAATACATTCAACCCATTTTATTGAGCACCTACTGCAGGCCTGGCATTTTTCTAAGCATGAGGATAGATGGAAATCAAGATAGGCTAGGTCTCTGTTCTCAAAGATTCCTTGTTCGTGAAAAACAGCTTCTTAGTGTTTTTGTTTGTTTGTTTGTTTGTTTGTTTGTTTTTTGCTTATTTGCTGTTTCAGGATATGTTCAGCATTTGGCAGGGTGATGAGAGATTAACACCCCAAGACAGAATGAAAACCTGAGGTTTGTATTTCTGATACACCAGATGCTCTTTTGAAGGAAACCAAGAAATGGATGCTCTCTGGGAAGGTGTGGAAGGAGAGCATAAGGAGACCACTATTCAAATCCCAGAGGGGACAGATGTCCACAGTGGTCCCAAGGAGGCACTGTTGCCAGGAAGTGTTAAGGGCATTGGCAGACACAAGACCACAGCAGGGATAGTGCCATGGCAAAAGTCCTGCTTAGCCAGATATTTACTTGGCAGTCCAGCCTTTGGTGGGGAGGACTTTGGTTTTAGGCCCCACTAAAATTTCTGCCTTCCCAGGGGTGGGATTTGACTCCCCTACACCTGTCATAGCAAAGTTTGGTTCTGCTCCTCTCTGGTTGCCTGATGCTCACCTCTTACCTCCCTGCCACAAGCCAGATCACCATAAGACCATAGAGGACTTCCCTTCTCCTTGGGAATTACCAATTCTGTGAAACTAATAGTCCTAAACTATCTGTATATATAGACAAGTGTATGAAGAAAAGTCTTTACCAGACCATCTTTTAAAATTAAAACTCACCTTTATTTGCTCACTATGCTCCAACAACGCTTGTCTTTTTCCCCCTATATTTCAAATATGTTATATTTCTGTTTCAGGGTCTTATCACATGTTCTCTGCTTGTAATTCATATTCTCAGGCCATCATATGACAGGCTTCACACTTTTCAGGCTTTGGCCTAAATGTCACCTGTTCAGAGAGGCCTTCCCTGATCACCCTATTTAGTGGCAACCACCTCATTTGCAGCCCAGACATTATCTAATTATCTTATTCTTTCCCTCTGCTCTCTCTCCCTCCCTCCCTTCTGTTCTTTCTTCATTTGTTTATGTGTCAGGTAAAAAAACAGTGAGTCAATCATATACCTTAGTTCATGGTACACTACTATTACCTTTCTTTCATGGGTATGTCTCCCATTCAGCCCTGGTTTCCATTTTCATTCCCTTCCCTTCCACATAGGCATCCATTTTAATGCAATATTGTAAAATGTCAGGTGTTGTTTGGTATATGTTTTAAATTTGTATCAATAGCATTGTCAATAGACCTCGTTCTATTTATGTTTTGCAACCAACAGTGGGTTTTAAAGATCCATATGTATTTGCTATATATACCTCTGGTTCATTGCTTCCAAGTGATTCCTAGCATTCTGTAGTGTGCATTTATTCTCCCTCAGAATGCACCCAGCTCCCAATTTCCATGAAAACTTTACAGTGAATATCTTCATTTTTGCCCCTTTATGGACCCGGGTGAGAACTGATTTGGATATCTATCTGGAAAGGGATTGCAAGGCCATATATATGTACATACTTATATACATATAAATTCTAAATGTTTTACATATATTAATTCATTCAATCCTCATAATAACCCTGTAGGTAAGTGTTATTATTATCCCCATTTTACCAGTAAAGAAACTAAGTGGTTAATGACCTGCTCAAGGTGTTTAGTAACAAAGCTGAGCTTTAAACTTGGAGGTGACTCCCTCCAGGTGAGTTTAAGAAGAGCCCCCAGTGACACAGGCTGGGCTTTCCTACCCCTTATCCCATTCCCATATGCTTTACACAAATGCCCCTCAGAGAACCACCACCACCGTCCTGCCCTTTACCTAGATTGGCTGGTAATCCCCTAGCCCTCATGCTGTGGAAACGATGGATAGCCCATTGTTCTCTTCCTCACCCTGGCCAGGCTCTGGCACTGTCCTCATGTCATCCTGCCACCCGTGTCTAGCTGATACTTGCTTCAAGATGGCACCATGCCAGGCAATGCTTTGCCAAGAACAGTGGAAGGGGAGAGAAAACAGCCCCCAGCTCTGTCCCCCCTGTGCCCCAACAGTGACCTCTTCTGCTTTACCTTTTGTCTGCCCATAGTGGGTCACAGCCATCCCTTCTCTCTGCCCAGGGTTCCTCATGGGTCTTGCCTAGATTTATACACATTTGGAGATTCATATCCTTCCCTCTTGCTTCCCTCTTGCTTCTGAGGCAACATCAGGTTTGAATTTTGTGGGGAGCCTCATATTCTTCAGAACTCTAACTGAAACCTTAAATTAGCATCTTTGTTTATTTGTTTACCTGTTCATTGTCTGTTACCCTAACTGTAGGACTGTCATTGTATTGTGAGCAAGGACTTTATCTGTCCTATTGTCAAGACAGCAGGTACAAGGAGGAGTGAAGGATGGGGGTGTCAAGGCACTCCACCACACCAACCGTGTAAAATTAAGATGGCAGGTCCAACTTTCTAGTTACTGTTGCTTAACATTAGAGGCATGGAACTGTTGTCCTTACTCAGATCCCTGGAAACTTAGGAAGAAGTCTCTGAGACACTTTTTTTTTTTTAATTCACCATAAACTCCTTATGTAAATGGACACTCAATCCATAAAACTTTGCTTTTGCCAAATTTCCACGTTAGTTATGTTAAGTCAGTTACTTATTTAACTCCCAATGGATGTTCAAAAAACTCCAAAAACAATTTCTTTAAAGTGCTCATTTGCAAATGATGAGGGAGTTAGACAAGGTTGGTCTTCAAAGATTTTCTTGCACTTAGATTTACTGAATAGTTAATAGAGTAAGAATAGTAATTATAAAGTATATTACTATATCAGTTCACCCAAAGGGGATTCATTTTGTCACTAAACAGGGCAAGGCACACTTTTGAAGAAATACGTTTCTTCTAATAATCAACCGTATTAACTGTCTTGTAGCTTGGGGTAGGGATGAAGAAAGGGGTAAAGAAATTAATCAAAAACATAAACTGAGAAGCAACACAATAAATACTTACCTCATAAATGATATCCTTTATGACAATTTTAGGTCTCTAAGAGAAATAAGAACAATGCTCATATTTAGATGATGCTTTTCTCCCAACTAGTTCAAAACTCTTTAAAAGGAATCCCTATAGCCTCTGTTAGTGAAAGATAAATATTTTATTCTCATTTTTTGTAAAATTTTGATGACTATCTGTGAAAAATTAAAACAACTGGTGAAGTGTCTAGTTATTTAATTATTTGATTCAATCCAACTTTAATGGTCCTGATAAATTGATCAACAACAATGGATCAATGAAGAACCAAACTTTAATTTATTATCACTTACTGAGCGCCTATAAGATGTAGGCACTGAGGGAATTCTAACATTATAGAACTAATCGTTGTTCACATGATCCTGTTGTCTATTTGGGGAGGTAATTAACACATAAATTTTTTTAATTAATAAGAGAAGGCATAAAATATAAGTTCTGCAAGGCCAGTGAGGGGAATTGGAGAGGGAGTAGTGTTTTCTTCCCAACATACATTAAGCTGCAACCTATTTTGGAAAAAATCATGTTATTTATGTGGGATTACCCTCACCCCCAGCTCCAAGGATGATCCCCAACTGGCCTAAATCAGTCAAAGTAATCCCAACCTCTGGAGCCAAATGGTGGGTTCTGGCAATTCATGGAATTCTTATGGCCATAGGGACTGGACAAGGGAACTCAGTTAGCTGGAAGCTCAGGACTTTTGTGGGATTTCTAGGGTTCACATGCTCTCCCTCCTTCTGAATGAATATGGTATCTAATTGTGAGGCCTGGACCTTCTTCTCAACAAATAGCCATGTTTGGGGATATTCCCACCACATGCATCTCTCTCCCCCGAACAGAGGTGGACAGAGGTGCTTCCCAGTGTAAGAACACTCATGGCCAGATATTCATAGTTCCAGGCAACTTCATGGCTGAGGCACAGGCTTCTGTTCTCTGTTTGGCCATCAGAGTGTGCTGTGTGGTGCTGTGAATCACAAGGTAGCAATATGAAGAAGCTGGATAATTCATCCTGTCAGCAGCAATTGTGGTGACAGTAGTAACATCCAGTGTCCTATGGCAACAGTTTCAGAAGGGGGACTTAGTGTCCTGAATGCAGGGTCAGAGGGTAGTGCACTGTCTTTATCAAATTGGTTCGGTGGCATAATTTTGGCCGTGGTTCCACCTAGCCTTTGACTTACCCAATACCCTTTCAACAAATGTGTTATTTCCTACATCAGTCAGAATCAATTTTTAGTGCCTAAGCTGAGAAACCTCTCTAGAACTTTTAGCCAAACATCCTCTCTTATTGTTAAGTCCTTCTGAGCTGGACTTCCTGTTCCTTGAAGCTAGAAGCGTCCTAACTGATGCCGGAGTACCAGCAATAAGTGTTATCAGAGCCCTGAGCAATAACAGATTGTTAGACTAGGCCATGTGTGTGTAATTGAACTTAGCCCAGTGCATCGATCAACTTCAGACAAGGAGGTTGCACAGAGAACAGTCAAACGGTAACTGCAGTACAGGGAGGACAACAGGTCTGAATTCACTTCAGCAGCCTGGCTCCCCCCTGGAACTGAGGGTGAGCATCATGCCCTCTCCCCGGAAGAATGACAGGCTAAGCTTATCCTTTCCAATTATTATTTGCTGTCCTCGTCCCAACCCAATCCTACTTTGATATTATTAGCCAAGGGTTTGCAAGCCCATCATTGTGCTGGTCAAGCAGAGTTGGCTGTCTGTGGTCTAGACTTTTGAGGGACAGATCTCATTCTGCGATGTGCAGGAAAGTGCCTCCCAATTGATGCCTGTCCAGACCAGCCCACTTGTTGAGTATCCCCATGGCATAGGTGACAGCCATTCAGTGTTGAGGCCTTGTTTGTACGGTAACCAAGACATGAGGTTATGAGGCAATGTTCCAGCACAAAGTTAAAGTACGTTTAGAAATTATTTTGAATAAATAAATACTGACTTCATAACTATGCTTATTTTTCGTATTTCCACTTACACTTAGATTTTGGCTTGGCTGTATCTTACTGTTTTGTTAGCTCCTTGAGGCCCTTTAAGATATTTTTCCTAATCTAACCAGGAGTTTTAGTTATTTTCAGTGGGAGAGTGGTTAAAATATGTCGGTAACCACTATTGTCAGAAATGGAAATCTTGGGGCACCTGGGTGGCTTGGATGGTTAAGTGTCTGGCTTTGGCTCAGGTCATGATCCCAAGGTTCATAGGTTTGAGCCCTGCATCAGGCTCTGCGCTGACAGCTCAGAACCTGGAGTTTGGAGCCTGCTTCAGATTCTCTGTTTCAGATTCTGTCTCTCTCTCTGCCCCTCCCCTGCTTGTGTGCATTCTCTCTCTCTCTCTCTCTCTCTCTCTCTCTCTCTCTCTCTCTCAAAACTAAATAAATAAACATTAAAAAAACAAAGAAATGGAAAGCTTCCATTGAGTTTTTAATTTCGTCATTACAGTTTTCATTCTTATAAGTTTTAAATGGTCCTTAAATCTCTTTGTTAGTTTAAAATGATTTCTTATTGCCTGTCTATATATATAAATATATCCAGCTTGTCTTGTATTTCTTTAAAATTGTCAAAATTAGTTATATTTGGTGTCTGATATGTTCATATCTGAGGTCTTTGGAGTCATTTATTGATATGTACCTGTTTTGCTGAGTCTTATTCATGGTGCCTTATTTCCTAGTATGCTTAAAGTTTTTGCCAGAGGGCTCTTTATTCCTTGGAACTTGTATGTGTGTGAATTTCCAAACGTGATGAAAAAACCCCCATAGATTTCAAAAGAATCCTACCCCACTCCCACTACTCCCCCCTCAAAAAAGAAAAATACCTAGGAGGACAAACTGAAAACATACATATACACACATCTATATTTATAAGATTAGATCAACTTGAAGAAAAAATATGGAAGGATGTGCAATATATTTTTAACATGGTCATGTAGGCATGGAGGTAAAGGGAAGGTTGATGTGGGTGATGAGGATAAAGAAGGTGGAAAATAGCAAAGCAAGAAGGGGAGCAAAAGATGCAAAACTTTATGATTACATTTCAGGATTTTGACAAATGTTTATGTGTAGAAAGAAAGCTTAAGAATAAACTATATAAACAAAGGAAAACAATATATCCCTCTCTATAGAGAAAGATCCAAAATAAAATAATTGAAAACTGAATCTAAAAGTGGATTCAGATAATAATGACCTGTGACCACATGCAAAGATGATTCAATCTTAGGAAATACATCAGCATAACTCAATATATTATATTATATTATATTATATTAACTAATTAAAAGATAATAATCGTATACTAGAATAAATGTGTGCTTCTATTACCAATGGCTGGGAAGACAACTTGGTAATCAAGAACTTCTCTGTATAAGGTCAGTTGGAATTCGGGGTATTGCTGTTGATCCCCCCTCGGGCTCCTTTTGACCTCCTTTGTAATGTTTAAAACCCTATAAATTACAAAAAAAAAAGATGTCATATATGTCATATATTTTGCAAATATGGGATTTTATACAGGGGGTAATGATACAAACGGCCTGAGAAAAGAAAAACAACTTAACCTTGATACTAGAAACATTGAATAATCATATTAGCTGATGAAAACCCAGAAAAGCTTTTCTGAGTAAATTCTTGATTTCAGAACTTAAATAAAATTGCTTGGTGCTCTTTATATCTTTATCTTGAATAAAAATGATTAACATTCTTTCAAATGGCCTTCTTCCTAACTAATCTGATGCATTTATGACATTAATCCAATATATTTAGGAACAGGAAATCATTAGAATTTCTTCCTAATGATTAAAATATATCCCACTCTCCATGTCAAGTAAACAAAATGATAAATTATTTCACTGTTGACCTAGAAATTTGTATTTCTCAAATTGTAATTCTGGGTTAATAAACCAGAAGTTCTTATCATCATTTATTTTGAAATGTGTTTTAAATGATTACTTAAGACAGTATGTTGCTTTTCCACACTGTTATCCCTCATTTCTTGATAATATCACCAAGTATCTGATCAGCCTAAATGATCAAAATCTTGACGTCATTATTTTACAAAAAACATGATTTGGAGGCATATGTTGTTACAATGCTTACATTTGCATTATTTAGTAACATGCCTTTTTCCTTCCCGGAGGTTGGGGAAGGGAGATTGGTGGGAACATTAATGACATCTTGCGGAGGAAAACACTGCAACGCTTGCCTCTGAGTGACATTTCACACACAGGTCCTACTCTCACAGCCCATTTTAAACCCATGAAAGGTCATTTACCTTCTCTCACAAGCCTTTAATTCACTTGAGAGATGGTCTTAGCCAAAGATAAAGCTCCTGTGAATTGGTAACCTGGGTTTGGGAAAAGACTTACATAGTAACTAAGGTGTTGGATAAACAGACACCATTTATTTACAAAGCAGTCTCATATCCTTTTTCCAGAAAGAGGATCCGATTAAACACAATTAAAAGCTAGGAATTGTTTTCTTGAATTTGGGTATATCAGGTTATTAGATTGTATCTGCAAATCCAGTATATCATGTCTATAGGTTGAAATGATGTCCATCAGGAATTTATAGGGGAAAAAAGGGCATTGTTGGAAGAACAGGATTTCTAATGTAGCATGTATGAAATATTACCCATTAAATACATCAAAATGAAAATGATAACAAGTGACAGTGAGTGAAATAAGTAAACAATGCTCTCTGAAGAAGCACAATATGTAAATAATTTTTATGTTATAAAGTCCATCCCCTAAGAGGGCATAATTGATTTTATTGCTTTACAGTACTGCCGCACCAACATTCTTATAATGTAAAATTTAGTAGCTAGGCTGGGCATTAAATTTTAAACTCAGAATCACCATCAATCTTTTATTTAGATCTGATAAGCTTCAGGGGTTGCTCTAACAGTGGAATCTTAATATGGTTCTCTCACACGGGAGCAATTCACCTACAGGATATTATGTCCTTTTTTCCAAGTCTATGTGCAAAAGTATTACCTCTTGAAACGGAAATCATGGGTGACTAAATTTTTTTTTTTTCACTTTGCATTGGAGTAAGGATTATGTTGCTTTGGCTCACAACTTATACGTATTTTTTTTTCCTCAGCTTTATTAACTTTAGCCAAGTCCTTCATTTTCATGAATAGAATTGAAAATGCTGTTCTTTTAATCTTCTGGGTTGAATTCTGGGTCATGCAAAGATTAAGTGAAGTGACTCCAAACCTAAAATCCTATAATTACAGAATTTCTGTTTAGGTTGGTGGTTGGTCTTCCTTTTCCTTCTGCTTCTAAGTTGGGAGGAGATCTCTCAACTACAAATTAAGCAAGCCTTGGCTTGTTCATCTGTGGTAAAGCAAACAGATTTAAAGAGGCCGTCTATTTAGCTACCATTTGTTCTGTTTAATCTGAGATTAGGCCTAGGTTTACAAAAGAAATCTACTAAATTTAGACTGGCCAGGATTCTTTAGATAGCTTTACGTACATGATGGTAGTTTCCTCCATAGCCTCTTTTGAGTGGTTTGTAATTTGGGGGGTGAGGGGTATGTAAATACTTGAAGCTCTAACAAATTTGAGGATGCAGTTTTGGAAGGAATAGAAATATCTACAAATTGATCCAATGATTTACTAAAGGACTTCTAAATGGTAGCATATGTTCTTTAACCGAATTTTAAAGAAGCTTGTAATAATTGCTCCAACAATCTACTGAATGTGTTTTCACCACTGACCATCACCTAAGGGAAGACCAGATAACTCATTACTATAATGGCCTATGTAAAGAAACCCCTTAGGGAGGGAAGACTTAGAATTACAACCTCATTTCTAATTGGAATATGGTGACAAAGAAACTAGTCACAGATGGAGCAAGGAGTCAAAAGAACTGCCTGCCTGTCTGGGGCGATCTGTAGTCAGCAAGACTTTGCATTAGCATATGAGGCCATTTTTAGAGCCCACTTGCATGTTTAAATACTGTAAATTCTCAAAGGGACCTAAGAGAGGACATTTCCTAGATTTAAAATTTGACATTGTTTTAAGAAAGGTCACTGGGTAATGTGACCTTCCACCTTAGAGACAGTATTATTCATTGATTAAGGGTATTAGTTTAGTTTTATTTTTATAACTCTGGTAAACTTAAAGAAATGTCTTGGTGGTCACTGAAAGTGGAAAAACATATTTATGATGTTCTGCTTTTCTGCCTGTTGCTTCTTTTCTGCTTGGAGAGCCTGCCAGGAGCAGGATGGTGAGTGGGAAAGAATACGGACTCAGGGCCAGACAGACAGTCAGACTTGTGTTCGAATTTCAAGTCTACTGTTACTGGCTGGATGATCGTAAGCATGAAACTGTCATTGGGTCCAAGCTCATTCTGCTTGCCGCACCACAGGCCAACAAATCAAGAGACAAGTTGTTGGGGTAAGGAAAGTGACTTTATTCAGAAAGCCAGCAAACCAAGGAGATGGTGGACTATTGTCCTAAAGAACGATCTCCCTTGGCAAGAAATTCAAGCTCCTTTTATGTTAGCAAAAGGGGGAAGCAGAATGGGGTTGGAGTCAAAAGGTGACTGATACCTGTAACTGTCCCAGGAAGGTCAGGTAACTTCTTTGTCCTTGGTCAGGTGATCTTTGCATACAGGAATCTGGTCACATTGGTCCTGTAAATCTTAAACATATCATAGTCATTTCTTTCTTATTTCATTTTTTTTAATGTTTATTTATTTTTGAGAGAGAGAAAGGAAGAGCACGAGCAGGGAAGGGGCAGAAAGAGAGGGAGACACAGAATCCGAAGCAGACTCCAGGCTCTGAGCTGTCAGCACAGAGCCCGACATGGGGGGTCAAACCCATGAACCATGAGATCATGACCTGAGCCGAAGTTGGCTCAACCAACTGAGGCACCCAGGAGCCCCTGATAGTCATTTCTGTACATGCTTCCTTATCTCCTTGGTTGAGGTAGATTTGGAGTTAAAAGCAGTTTATGCAAACCTGAGCTGTAAGCAGAAGATTCTAAGCTATAGGTCACAGCAGTGAGGGAAAGAGAAGCAACATAGAGTCAGACATGCCAAGTTTTTCCCTGTAACAAAACTTACCATCTCTGTTTGCTCAGATGTTAAGTGGAATCAATGATATTTAACTGAGGGGATGTGGAGTTAACTGTGTATGCAAAGCAGCCAGCACATAGCAGATGCTCCAAGATGTTCCTTTACTTCTTTTTCCCTATGTCTGTGCCTGGTAAATCACTCGTCCTTCAGACTGACTCAACAATTCTCTTACCTTCCAGCTCTCAAGACTCTTCTCTTACGAAAATGGAAATGTTGGACTATGGTTGGGATCTTTGGAACAGAGGACTGTGATGCCTCCAAAAGACACAGAACCAATTGCCTTCAAACAGCTAAGATTCCATCAGAACCTGGAGTGACAGATCCCTTGGATCTTCAAAGTCCGGGCCTCTGAGTCAGTTAAGGGAGATCTCTTGTTCTTTTTTGTATAATCCCAATCATGAGATCTCTAAAGTCAACTGACTAATAAAAAACTGTGCCTTCATCATTGACCCCCCCAACCTGATAACATCCTCATTGACTAATCTTCCCAATTGATTTGCCCTTTGGTCTAATTTTCTACTTGGTGTTTGCCTGATTGAGAAATCTGTTCCATCAATGGTTCCTGGCCAGTCAGCATTCACAACAACTGAGGTTCTACACTGGCTGTCCTTTGACAGACTTTCCTCTTCCATCTCATATCTTCAGAGTGACTTTCAAAGCTCTCCCTAAGTTTCTTGTCATACTTCTATGAAGGTGAACAGTTAAATCAATAGTTTTTATCTGCTTTGCTGTCAGAATTCAATGATCTGTCACAGCTCTTGCCCAATTCACCTAATCGTTACTGTTCAAATGTTTTTATCTCTGTTTCAAGTATTGGGTTAACTGGGCTAGTGACCCACCTCAGAGTTAAACTTTGAAGTGTAACGTTAACAACATTTTACTATACTTTCCCACAACTCAGAACACATACTATTTTTATATTTAGTGTTTAATCTAACTGCATACATCTTTGCAACTATCCTGCAAGATTTTTCCTGTATTTTCTACCTGGGGAGGTTTTTACTTATAATCATTCTTTCCTTAATCACCTCACAAATCCTTTGGTCTCACCAATCGTTGCTCCAAACCTATAGACCAAACATAGCTTACTCTAAGTGATGAATAAGATGCTATGGTTCCTTGATATTCACATCTGAATTTAGTCACTTACAGATTTTCATAAAACAGATCTCTCACTTCTACAACTGGGAGTGTTTATAAATTGTTTATGTTAAACAATTCCCCCATGATGCTTTTCATATTGAATAAAGTAATACTTTTAAATCAATTTTCTGTTGTGTCTATGATGTTATCATTTGATGGTATAGGTCAGCATTGGCCAACTTTTTCTGTAGAAGGCCAAATAATAAATATTTTAAGTTTTGCAGGCCATGCAATCTCTGTGGCAACTGCTCAACTCTGCCACTGCAACTGTCACAGGAAATTTGTAAATGAATGAGCATGCAAGGCTATGAGCCAATGTAAGTTTATCTATAGAAATAAAAATTTGAATTTCATATAACTTTCACATATCATGAGGGCTTTTTTTTTTCATTTTTTCCAACCATTAAAAAATGTAAAAACCATTCCTAGCTATGAGCTCTACAAAAATAGACAGCTAGATTTGCTCTGTGGCTGTAGTTTTCCGAGTACAGTATAGTTTATGGTCAGGAGGAGATCCAGGTTTTGTGGGGCATGAACATTTTATAATTTGGGGGCCTTCTTTAAGAAAAAGAGTGCAAAATTACAAACACAGAATTAGATACAGGGCTTTGGGAGGGACTCGTGCAGATGACTTGTCTTTGAAAATTGAGCCTCTTTGCTGTCCTGGTTAATCTGCCTCTGGTGATAATTGGACAATTCTGCTGCAAAGGTTCCCAAACCAGCTCATTATTGGAGACACCAAGAGAGCTTTTCTAAAGACAGTTTCCAAAGCCCCAACAGATTGTTTGAATTAGAATCTCTGAGGATAGAGCCTAGGAATCAGCTGTCTTGTAAAGCTCTCTAGGTAATTCTACTATGCAGCCAGGTCTGGAAAACACTATTTCCCTAACCATTTTATAATAGCAAATGGGTCCATTAGGACTGCGACCACCAACACATTTGTTGCCTTAATTGAGTAGCCCGTCTGTCAATAAGTTTTAACTATTGTTATTGACCCATTGCCCAAATGCTTAGTTTTATCCGGAAAGCTCTATTGTAGAATTGTTTCAACAGAGATATATACATACTCTTATGCTAGGCCATCTCCTCTCTTTTTAGTGAAGGTTAACCTATCCATGGTTAACTGGCTCTTCACTATTTGGACTGTTTAATATTTTTATATATTAATGTTTATTTTTAAAACTTTTTAAATATCTTAAACGTATGTTAACATACATTTTAGATAATCCATAAACTAAACATGGCTATTGAAGAACATCTGATACTTGAGAGAGACAGTTTATAAACCTAAGTATAAAGGTAGTAGCTGAGTCACTTGCCATTGCCACAATAAACAGTATTTGTCAAAATGGTAGAATTCTGGTTTTATATCCCTGTGAGTATTGTGCATCCTTTGAATTCCTCAAATATAATATTATTTTAGCATTGCAGGGAGATCATCTTACTCAAAATTGGGTAGTTCTGTCTGTAGAGTAGGTAGGTACTACCACATCCAGTCATTTATTAATTTGTTAATTCATTGATTCGTACATTCAACGAGTATTAAATGGGTGCCGGCAATATGCAAGGCACCATGCCAGGTGCTGAGGTTCTATCTCTGCAGTCTTAGAGCTTAGACTTTAGTGGAGAGAAAGAAACAATGAACAAGGTAATTTCACATGGTGATAAATGATGTGTGTGAAATAAAACAGGGTGAAGCTGTGGTGAATGTGTGTGGGCAGGGGAAGGGGAGGCCAAGTGGGCTACTTAGATACTCAAAGGTGGTGGTGACATTTGAGCTGAGATCCATGTGGCGAAAAGCAGTCTGAGCCATGCTATCCAGCACCTAAAAAATTGAAGGTTTTGAAATGTGGCTGGTGAAGTGATAATATTTAGGATATAGTGGGCTAACTACAGCCAAGTGATAATATTTAGGATATAGTGGGCTAACCAAAATGTACTACTAAAATTAATTTCACCTGATTTTTTTAACCATTTTAACGTGGCTACTAGAAAAAAAATTTTTCTTTTTGTTTTCTTTATTCTTGCAAGAGAGAGACAGACACCAGTGGGGGAGGGACACAGAGAGAGAGGGAGACACAGAATCTGAAGCAGTCTGCAGGCTCTGACCTGTCAGCACAGAACCCAATGCAGGCTGGAACTCACCAACGGAACTCACCAACCGTGAGATCATGACCTGAGCTGAAGTCAGAGGCTTAACTGACTGAGCTACCCAGGCGCGCCTACATGTGAGGTTTGCATTATATTTCTATTGGATCTCACTGATCTAGAAAGTTAATTCAATTCCACTTTTTTCCAGAGCGCACACATGCCCCCAGGGTTCTCATGGATTGAGTATGTTACGAGTACTTAAATGTTTAGGGGTGCCTGGGTGGCTCAGTCGGTTAAGCGTCCGACTTCGGCTCAGGTCACGATCTCACAGTCTGTGAGTTGGAGCCCCGCGTCGGGCTCTGGGCTGACGGCTCAGAGCCTGGAGCCTGCTTCCGATTCTGTGTCTCCCTCTCTCTCTGCCCCTCCCCCATTCATGCTCTGTCTCTCTCTGTCTCAAAAATAAATAAAAACATTAAAAAAAAATTTAAATGTTTAGCTAATGTAACACTAGCTAAAATGTACTGAACAGTTACCCTGTGCCAGGCACTTTCATTCACTCACTGACTTCTCATGCTACTGTAAGTAAAAGATATTTCCAACCCCATTTTACAGATGACGAAATGACGAAATGGAGGTCCAGAGGGGCCAAGTCACATCCTAACATGACAAGGCTGCGGAATACTGGCCGGAGAAGTCAAACCCAGCAGAAGTCTGATGATGCAAGAGGCAAGTAGCTGCAATCACGGAAGGAGGCCAGAGTTGGAGCACCGATAGGCCCACGATAGGACCACGTTGTGGTGTCTCCTGCCGCCGCCTTCAATACTCCAGTTCCCTGGGTCCCACCCTGGGGCCCGCAGCCTTGCCACCCGTGCCATGCTCTGAGGATAGAGCACAAAGCGCTCCCGCAGGCCGAGCGCACCACCAGCCCCAGCGTTGACATCCTCCAGCCCCGCGCGTCCCAGGAGCCCCTGCGCTGCCCTTTGGCGCCACTGCCACCTTTTCCCACGTGCCACCCAGGCCCCCCTCCTTTCGAGCTGGGGCGGGGCGCGCCCGGAAAACAGCCGAATCCCTCTGGCTGCTCAGTGTATTACAGAGCCCTGCAGAAATCCTTTCCCATCTGTCTTCCAGGGTTCTGGAAGAGGCCTTTCTGGGGACCTTTAAGGCATGGGGATCTCTCAGCATCTCGTAGTGACCAGGGAGTTTGAGTTTGGGCGTGTGTATGTGTGTGTGTGTGCATGTGTGTGTGTGTGTGTGTGTGTGCATGTGTGTGTGTGTGTGTGTGTGTGTGTGTGAGAGAGAGAGAGAGAGAGAGAGGGAGAAGGAGGGAGTATTGTGTGCCCATCTTAAGATACCACTCTCTGGAGGTGGTGGGCAGAATCCCCACTGCCCTCACCCCCGAAATGGAGGGTCCAGCATTTTCTTCCCAGTTGTAAGGAACTTCAGGATCTGCAGGCTGCGCCTCAGTGAGGTTGCCTGACTGCAGTCATGCATATCCATGGCCACTTCGTGGACAGTGGGGACAGAGGGCCAGACCCAAGAACCAGGCTGGAAGCTAAAATGTCCTAAATTCTTAGGCAGCGATTCCTGATGTGGCCCCTAGTTTTCAGGATGGCACTTGTTTCCTCTTTGGGATTTTTTAGGAGGGGTTGTGAGTAGTCATCAGCCCTTGTGGAGGGAGCTAAGTGGCACTGTGGCTTGACATATGTCTTGTTAGAACTATTTATGGGACTGGACAGCAAGGACAGGGAGTAAAAGGTTTATTTTTTTTTAAAGGTACACTGGTATTCATATACTAAGCCCAGTTTTGTTGTGCTCAGGAAAACTTGAATCTGACTTACAGAACAACTGTGACTCATCCTGTGGGGACAGCCCCCTGTGCCACAACCAAACAAATGATAGCCCCAGGACTAAAATGATTCTATGAAGCAGTAGGATGGGGAGACAATGTAGAATTGCCACCTATTGCTAAGAAAAGCCCCTAACTTGTTCTTTTAACTATTATTTTTAAATTTGTGTTAGCCAGATAACATCTAATAAAATTGAAGGGAGGCACCATGGATACAACTTGTTGTGGATCACTTCGTGTGTTTCTGTGATAAATTGGCACCTATAAATTAACAAATTTTACATTTGGCAAGAAATAGCACTAGAGATCAAAATGAGGGACGTCTGTCAGGATTTCACACCGGCCATCTTTTATATTTGACCCTTCCTCTAGGAGCTAAAAAGGACAAAAAGTAAACACCAAAATCAAAACAAACAAAAAAATGAAGCACCTGGGTGGCTCAGTTGGTTAAGTGTCCAACTTAGGCTCAGGTCATGATCTCAAGGTTCGTGGGTTTGAGCCCACACATTGGGCTCTGTGCTGACAGCTCAGAGCCTAGAGCCTGCTTCAGACTCTGTGTCTCCACCTCTCTGCCTCTTCCCTGCTTGACTCTATCTCTCTGTCTCTCAAAAATAAACATGAAAACAAATAAAAATAAAATAAAATAAAAACAAAAAACACACAAATGAAAGCCAAAAAATCAAACCAAAACAATGAAAATGAGGACATCCATCCTTTTCTTGCCTTATATGTAAGCTATAAGCATCATTTACTTACACTTGGTGTATTATATGTGTATATCTATAGAAAAAATTTTCCTTAAACTCATTTCTTTTTGTACTTGATGACATTTCTATGTAACTAAAGTTAGAATATGAGAGAACCCTAAATTGATATTTACAGATTACCATCAAAACAGATTCATAGTGAGTAAGGATGAGCTAATACAGTGAACCATTAAATTAAGAGCTGGAGTAAAAATCCACTAGAGTCATCTTGAATTAATAAGGCAGCTCTTAGAAAATTACATTTTGTATGATAAATGTTCACATGCTTTCTCCTTACCTTCTCAGTTTTCCACATATATTTTTACAGTTACATAGGTTCAAGCAAAATGAGAAGGATAGAAATTATGCAAGCAGGCAGGATATGGGATCTCTTTTGTTAAGCCTATGATTTTAAAAATTTTTTAATATATTTTGAAAGAAAGAGCAGGGGAGGGGCAGAGAGAGAGAGAGAGAGAGAGAGAGAGGGGGAATCCCAAGCAGGCTCCACGCTGTCAGTGCAGAGTCCAGTGCAGGGCTTGAACTCATGAACTGTGAGATCATGACCTGAGCCTAAGTCAGGAGTTGGATGATTAACCAACTGAGCCACCCAGGTGCCCCTGTTAAACCTATCATTTTAAAAACTACTTATAAATTGCAAAGCTAATCAGATTTCTTAAATTCCCACCTTTCTTAAGGAATTCCTTCTGCTCTTGAGAAAATAAATTTTGACAGTCAGAAGCTGATGGGGGTCTTCTGAGATAGGAGGAAAGAAATTATTTACAAATGATTCAAAAGTCATGTCCTATGTGTATGCAGAATTACTTTCCTTTGAAGTTATAAATTTTGAGTGGGTGTTGTGTCAGTCAATATACTCTGTACCTTTTTCTTTTCCTTGTTGTTCCTATTATGCATATTTTACACCTTTTGTAGTTGTCCCACAGCTCTTGGATAGTATGTTTTTTTTTTCTTTTCCAGTCTTCTTTCTCTTTGTCTTTCAGTTTTGGAAGCATCTATTGATGTGTCCTCAAGCTCATTGATTCCTCAGCTGTGTCTAGTCTCCTAATAAGCCCATCAAAGGCATTTTTCATTTCTGTCACAATGGTTTTGATTTCTAGCATTTATGTTTTATTCTTAGAATTTCCATCTCTTTGCCTACAATTACCCATCTGGTCTCACATGTTGTCTCCTTTTTCCATTAGAGCTGTTAGCATCATTGTTTAAAATTTCCAGTCTGTGGGGCGCCTGGGTGGCGCAGTCGGTTAAGCGTCCGACTTCAGCCAGGTCACGATCTCGCGGTCCGTGAGTTCGAGCCCCGCGTCAGGCTCTGGGCTGATGGCTCGGAGCCTGGAGCCTGTTTCTGATTCTGTGTCTCCCTCTCTCTCTGCTCCTCCAACGTTCATGCTCTGTCTCTCTCTGTCCCAAAAATAAATTAAAAACGTTGAAAAAAAAAATTAAAAAAAAAAAAAAAATTTCCAGTCTGATAATTCCAACATCCCTGCCTTAACCGAGTCTAGTTTTGATGTTTGCTGTGTCTCTTTAAACCATGTGGTTTTTTTGTTTGTTTGTTTTTTGGAGCCTTGTAACTTTTTTTTATTATTATTAAAAGGCAGGCATGATGTATCAGGAACCCAGTACTGGTTCCTGCAGAGGTTTCTGATTGTGGGTTCCTAATGTGGTAAGTTGTAACTCTGTGTTTCCACCTGTGTGTCTCTCCAATTTTGAGGACAGCACTATGACCTCACTTCTCTGATGGATCTAAGGAGAATTGTTGATTTTTCAGCTTATTCAGCTTTTTAATTGTTGTTAAAATAGAGTGATAACTTCTAAGCTCCTTTTATGCCAGACCAGAAGCTGGAAGTCCTTAGACAATACTCTTTTGAGGATTTCCTTCAGGAAATAGAAACCTTCTGGTTAACTTAAAGGGAAAAAATAATAAGAAAACCCTTTATTGAAGGCTATGGGATAGTTCTCAAAATTGCATGAAGACATATACAGGCAAGATATGGAAAGTTCAGAACCTAGAGAAGCTCCGGGCTTGCAAGCCTACTGTGGGTCATATACCCACCCCCAGCAGGGAGAGCAGTCCCACCAAGGTTTAGTGGGAGAGGTCCTTCCTAAAAGGAAGTTTAGGTTACTGCTAGAAGAAACAGAGGGATGCATTATAAGAATAAGCACCTTTGCCCAGGGAAAGAGGAAACCAAGCTCCTGAAGTTCTGGCTCGGTCGCCTAGAATTCCTATCCAATGTTACAATTCTGTATAATGTTTATATTGGTGGTTTTTTAGTTATTAGGGGCTTAATCTCTATATGAAAATTAAACTTCACTGATATGGGAATGCCACTTATTATTGAGATTTATTTTAGATTTCTTTCATCTGACATAAATTCTGAATGTTCATGTTGTGTTTCTCTTTTAAGTCAATTTAAGTCTATTTTAAGTCAACATTAAGGACAAAAAAAAAAATTCAAGGTAATTCTCTTCCTAATGTTTCTTTTTTGTTTTTAAATAGAACCAAACCCTCTGAAGAAGTTGCCTGATCCAGAACCTGCTTTGTCTTCCAAGGAAAATTAAAGGTAAAAAAAAACCAGAAGCCCAACAGACTATCTGCCAAAAGAACTATGGCTTCCCATTGCCAGCACTTTTGATCACCATCTTTTTCTGCTTACCTGCTGCATCAGCTAAGGTTCAGCTGCAGACAACAGATCCACTCAACCTGGTTCGGCTGAAGGAGATTTATTAACAGGCATTGGTTGGCTTACAAATTCACTGGAGGGATTGGAGGAGTAGGCTCAAGGTTGAGCTTCCTAGAACATGAATTACAATACCTCTGCTGTGAGTCAGAGCTGACAGGAAGTGGAAGAATCAAGCTGCTGACCAAATCATTAAAGTATACTAACATAGATGGTCTGGCTCACACTTTGAGAAAATTGACTTCAGGCGTGAACAGGGGAAGAGAATTCAGCAAAGGAAATTGTGAAAGAGTAGCCCAAGAGGTAGGAAGGAATCCAGGGAATATGGGGGCACAGAGACCATGGGAAGAGTTTCAGGGGAAGGGAATGGAAAATAGGGTCTAAAAAATGTCCACCAGTAAGAAGGAGGTTGCCGGAAATCATATAAGAACCATTCTCATGAGATTAATGAAGCCAGAATGCAGTGGGTGAGGAGTGAGTGGGAGGTATGAAAACAAAGAGAGTGTATACCACTCTTGCAAAAAGCCTGGCTGTGAAGGAGAAGAGAGGGTGGTGGTTGTTAAGAGTGTGACATAGCGGAGAGAGGGTGACTTTCTTTATTTAGAAGATGGGAGATACTAGTGGTCCATTTTTAAATGTTCGTAGGAAGAACCCTATTGAGTAGAAGCAGCTGAACATGCAGGAGAACAATGTGTAATAATAGTGTGGTTCCTGAAGGGAAGGGGTAGGAAGAAATTTGAGGAATGGGAGGGAGTGAGAAGGTCAGAGATATGAGATACTTGCAGTGGAGAACAGGAAAGAAAGCAGTTTAGGCAACACAGGAGGGCCCCTGGGCAGCATGAAGTCCTGATACAGAAACCTGTACTTTAAAAATCAGGTACTTCAGGAGTGCCTGGGTGGCTCTGTTGGTTAAGCATCTGACTCTTGGTTTTGGCTCAGGTCATGATCTCATGGTTCATGAGTTCAAGCCCCACAATGGGCTCTGCACTGATAGTGTGGAATCTGCTTGGGAT
This sequence comes from Panthera pardus, assembly GCF_024362965.1. Lineage (NCBI taxonomy): Eukaryota > Metazoa > Chordata > Mammalia > Carnivora > Felidae > Panthera > Panthera pardus. The sequence continues at coordinate 119,824,247 of NW_026526721.1, read as the reverse complement.
TCTCTCTCTCTCTCTCTCTCTCTCTCTCTCTCTCTCTCTCTCTCCCCTCCCCGCTGCCCTGCTTGTGCATTCTCTCTCTTTCTCTCTCTCATAATAAATAAATAACTTTTTAAAAAAATGAGGTATTTCAAATTTCTAGTATGCAGATCCTAAAATGTGGGACTGGCTGAATGAAGGTGGGATAGGGGCTATGCAAATCCTGTTATAGATGGCTGAGAGTTACCAGCCATAACTTGTGGACCAGTTAAGATACTTCTGACTATAAGCAATAAATACTTAAACTAGATTGTAAAACGAAGGAAATTTACTGGCTCACATGAGGAAAAACCCAAAAGCATGTAGGCTTCAGGCACAGATTGACCAATCCTCCCTTGGTGATTTACTCTATTCAGCTCCACTCCATGTGTCCACTCAGGGTTACATTTGGGCTTCCCTGAGGTTATATCACAGACCTTAATAACTGAAGGTAGACCTCCTTTGCTAGGGTTATTTGGGACAGAGATACCAGAAATTCACACACATCACCAGGGTTCTGGGACAGGCCGCATTGCCCAGAAGTCCATGGACCACGTGTGCCTTGAAATATAGGGATGAGAGGAAAAGCTTCATTATCTGTGTTGTATAAGCATTTTCTTAGATGATACAGTTTCAAAGTAACTCATGAATTTTCTCTTTTCATTTAACTAAAATTGTAACAATATGCTAAGGGTGCTTCTTCAGGGCTTACATTAGAAACTTAAATTCTTTCCCTCTACCTGCTGATTTTTGTAAGAAGGATGTTTTTTCCTGTTATGTGTATTAATATTATACACACTTACTATTAATTTAAGAATTATTTGTTTGCTGAAGGCATATAAATACAGTCCTCAACATTATGCTTACAAATAATTTATTCTTATTTCATACATTTGTTTTTCAGCAAAAAATACATAGTTATATTATTTTACAGAATTCCATGTTCAAGATCATAAAGGAACAATTGTCTCAGAAAACCCAAATCATAGCAAACTATACAAGAGAAATGAATCACAATTTTGTTAGCTACATGCACAGAATTGACCAAAGTGATATCTACTTTTATAGATTATTTTATCAGGTAATGTGGAATTATGATTAAATAATGCTTCTCTGGTAGAGTACATTAATGATTTCAAACCACATTGCAGTCCCTGTGTGGAAGTTCACACATCCTGAGAAGCCTCTCTACCTGGCTAAATACAGCTGTTTAGGATGTAGGTGATGGCTGGAGTCAGGTAGCCTAAGAAGAATTAATTTAGCAAGCAGTGGGATCTTTCAGTTTCTTCATACCTGCATTATCTTTTACTCCTTTCTCCCTCCATTATCACCATTAAATGAACTTAAAAAAAAAAATACTGACATAAGAATGTCTCTATTTGGTCACTGTGAAATCTACCCTCTACCTCTGACCTGAGGAAAAAAGGAGTATGGCCTTCAATTAATGCCCTTTACTGCCAAAGGGAACCTGTTGGTTGTACATTCTTGTAAATCCGAGCACAGTAATCATATTTAAATCCTTGGTTTGGAAATGGATGAACCTAGTAAGGCAGATGGTTTGACAAGGCCTAAATACACACGGAATCCTTTTAGAAACCTTTTGTCTTCAAGGCTGAGGTTGTGGAACGCAAAGCCTTCCAGGGTGGTGGGAATGGCCTGGGAGAGGGCTGAAATGAGTTCAGAGCTACCACATGCTTTATGCAGATAAAAGAGCAGCCACAGGGTCGTCCCCAGCCCTGCAATGCAGACAGCCCTTGCCTGATGTGTGTAACGATGGCAGGGGGCTCTACGCTCCTTTTCCACTCCAAAGAAACGAGGAGCATGTCAGGGCTGTACGTTTCCTGGCTACATCATTAGCTGTGGTTATACCCTCATCAAAGTGAACTGTGCTGCATTCCTTTACTGCCTGGGTACTCAGTTGCTTACAATAATTTTGCTCATAGCCTCCATAAAAGAAAATCAACCTGGTAGAAAAGTAGACGTTCTGTGTTAAGCCTTGCTGGGAGAGTGAATTTAATGAAGTTTCTAACTAGAATTTTTAAAAGAGTTTTAATTTAGCCTTGTTACACACCTATAACATATCTGACCTGTTTCCTTCTTTTTTAAAAAGTTTTTTTTTTTTTTTTTACCTTTCTTTAAACTATACATTATTTACATTTTTAAAGACCTACTAGGTCTTTATCATTTGGGTAAGAGCTCAAGGTGATTAAACTCCCAAGACAAAAATGAGGCTTTCCAAAAAGCGCTGGTTCTCATCTATGTGCTAAGGCCTGTTTTTACAAACAAATTGCTATTATAAACTTTTAAAATATAAAATTAGAATACTTCTTTAAAATGTTTTCCTATTAATTTTCTTTTTTTTTTTTTTTTTTTTGCATCCAGCGTATTAAAAACAGATTATGCTTTCTAACTGGATGTGGAACTAAAAGAAAAAATGAAATTAATGTGTCCCTGTACTCCCCTCATCTAGAAACAAAGGTTTATTTACATGGTGTCCTTTCTCAATGTTGTGGTGAGCTGTGAGGAGGAGTAGGGCCATTTCTCCAGCATGGTTAAATAACCATCTGCAGACCCCTCCACTCCTCCTTGAGTGCTTATTGCATATTTTAGGTGGAGCTGTAAGGCATGAGAAAGGTGGCCTGCCCCTTTTACACATTCAAGAATAATTTTGCACATTCAAGAAATATTCCTTGAGGAATGCCATGTTTGGAATAGCTTTCAGAGATAGGTTAAGAACAAAAAATATTAAGGATCATGCATAACATTTAGATGCACAATACATTGGGGAACGTTTTCCAAAGTTCAAATGAAAGGCTATTTTCCATTGAGTTAAATAGTAAATAAGTGATCATTTTGTTGCATATGTATTCAAAGCTTTCACATCCTGCCAGAGTTAACAGCCAAATGAGCATTCTTGGCCTCTGACCTATAAATAAATACTCTAATTCTGCAACTTGCTCACAGACTCTTAAGAAGCTGTTCTAAAAGAAAAAAGCCCACAAACTGGTTAGAAATCTGCAAACCAGAAACACAATACATTTGTCCTTTTAAAACAACAACAAAAATTTGCATTCAATTTTTAGAATAGTAACTAAGAAGAACTGACATCCATTTTCACAATTAAGAGAGAACTATTCATAGTATTGAAGAAGGAATAAAATCTTCACCAGGAAGGTGTGTGGCCTATCACATTGGAATATAGTAGTGCTCAGCTTAAACCAATGAAAGCCTTCTTTTTTCAGTTTGTCTAGGCTTGTTTGCTTTTCGTCAGGCAATTTATGTCAGAGGATATTGGCAATCCTTTAAAGAGATGATTTGAAAGGTGATTTACAATTGGCTGGTGCTATCCCCTAATGCCTTTTTGCCTTACGTTCTAATTTTTATGGAAACAAATTAAGGACATTAAGCTAGGGGTAAGTGTACTACTCGAAATGTACCTTGGCACTGGTGCTCAGGTCAAAAGCTACAGGATGTGATTAGGCTGCCAAATAGAATTCCTTGCCTGTCCATTTGAGTGCTAACCCCATGCGAGTTCACATGCTTTTCTAGGGACAAAACTTAAAACTCAGGAGAAATTGTCCATAGTTGAACTTGCTGTCCCATTGTAACTCTTTGAGTCTAATCCTCCTTGTTCTCCCCATCTCATGCCTTCTTCCTATCTTTTCCACATCTGATACTTTTTCTTTATAATTTACTCTAGATCAATTTTTTTCTAAGACTTGTTTTATAGATTACAACACAATGACCTTAAAAGAAGAAAAGGTTAAAGAACGTCAGTTAATCTTTGGAGATTTAAGCTCATACTTTTAAAACTTAAGTTATGTTATCTATGAAATTCAGACACTTAATGACATCCCACTCTAGGCACTTTGGATGAAACTTGCTTCATAATGACATGAATACTATTAACCACCCCAAAAGTGGTTGTGATTAGTATCTCTATTAGTAGTGATGATAAAATTTCCAACCCTTTCTATGTACATATGCCTGCTATCCCTTCACCCGCAATGTAATTAAATTTTTATATTATTTTTAATAATAAAATTCACATAGGCCTAGGAACAGACAGGAAAAAAAAAGAGAGAGAGAAAGGAAAGAAATTGATTCTGGGTAAGTTAGCATGTTAATTGAAATAAGATTCTATGCATTGCTCTTATGCTAACCGAAAGGAGAAAAGAACCAAACTGTAATAATATGGATGGATCCTTGACCAATGTCTTCTATGCAGTAGGTGCTCAATGATTATTAAAAGGATTACATGAACAAATGTGGAAATCAACTCAAAAGATACTGACAGGGTAAAGTCAGCGTGGTAGATGTTAATAGATGAAGAACAATCCAAGATGATAAAAACTATTTACCTGGTAACATTCTGTTTAAGATTTTTATAATCTAAATTCAAGGGTAACCACATCTCACTTCACTGTTTTACAATTATAAATTATATACCTGTATCCATATACATCTCCAATTAGTGTCTGTGTGCTTGGCCAGGCATCGTAGCCATGCAAACTAGCAAAAAACACTCAGCTGAGCACACAGCCATCTCCACATTCTAATGCCAGTTTGAAAACTTCATTCTGTGCCTTGGTAGAACCTCGAAATGGAGATAATTCCTACTGTACCTGTCTCCTACTATAGCTTTGAGCAGATTAACCAAATAAAACTGAGAAGAGATTTGAAGGTAACAATCCCTGTTCTTTATTGCTGGGAGCCTTCAGATTCAGCACCAAATCAGAAAAAATAAAAATCACCTCCATCCCCCCAATTCTGCATTCTTAGAAATGATTCCCCTGAAGTGGCATGATGAATTAGGCTAAATGGTTTTTAACTGCAAGCACTTAAGGGTAGGATTTATGAATGGAAACATGTGAAGGCCACTCTGGCCAGCTCTGAAGCCCCATACTTTCTTCCTGGGCTATTTATAGAAAGTGTATGGCCAGTGGAAAAGATCACGTTTATTTTTACAAGCCAGTCATGACATGACCAAAAAACTCACTTCTCTCTGGGAAGGTCATCCCTTTCACCTGAGGGTGTAGTTGCAAGGACATGGAAGAAAGGAACCCCCTTTAGCCAACCCACTCAGCTGAGTCAGCCCGAGACCAGCCCCCAAGGTGACAGGCTCTGAAGTCAGACCCCCTCATTTCCCAGGCATGACTTTATGACGCTGCTCCTTGAGATGTCATCGAGATCATGACTAACAAGTAAAAATAAAATGTATTACATAATCTGCTTCAAAATTCCACTGGCAAAATAGGTTTTGCAGAGATAATGGAGTACATTCTTATTTATCATTTGTTCTACATTTCAAACAGCTGAACACAATAAAGCAAAACTGAATTCTAATGGATATGGCAAAATGGGGAATGTCAAAGATATTTTTTAAAGATATTTTATTCTGACTGCCATGTTACCCCTGAAATATGTAATAATATACCTGGCTAGTTCCATGCAAATGGAAACTCAGTAAATATTTGCTGCTTCTAAAATATCATCATTCATCTGGACAGAAATCTGATATAATTTAGCAAATAACATACATAGTTTCACAAATCATCCCTGGTCCTTTATAGCATATATGGTATCTATTTGCAAATATGAAGTGAAGTCAAACCATTGTTTTCCACCAGAATGTCCTTTTATCAATATTATGTGTGGTACATAAAAACTAAGATGGAATGAGGGAAAGCAAAGTGGAGGAAGGAAAAGGCAAAGGGAAGGAAAGTGAGTCCTCATTCACTCTGGGACATACGGGGTACTGAAAACTTTCAGGGGAAAACTGTGTCACCTTACTGGGCTCATGCATCATAATCACTTGAAAATGATATGGGTATAAATTTATCCTTAAGTGGCCTCTGTTTAAGGACAAAGACACAGGGCAAGAAGATAATTCTATTTGTAGACCCAGAACATCTCCTACAAAAGTTTAAAATGACAAATATGGGGTTTATTTCTTGTTCTCAAACTCATGGACCCTTTTTAGAATCTGTCCCTTGAAAGTTCCATCTGAAAGGGGAGGTCCCATTTTACAAGGAAGCTACCAAACACTCTTCGACCTGTTTCTCTAGCTTCCACACTAACATTCTTTGGAGCTCTAGAAGAGACAGCAATGACATGCAAATAAGTTTGCATGTGGAAATATCCTGATTTCCACAACTGTCCTTGAATACATGCACTGAGTTAAGTTATAGCTGAGGAAAAACATCTGTGCTAGGCACAAATTCTCAGCCTCTATCACCTAAGGGGAACCTCCTTGCACTCTGCATAAGATTGGACAGACACCCATCAGCAAATGTGCAAAGTGTATTTACAATCCCATTAAGAGGTTCTAAATTAAATATAGACATATGTAAAGTTAACTTCTGTGTGCAGATTAACACACAAGAATACTGGTTACTCCAGGGAATTGTGCCAAGCCTCTCTGTTTACAAATACAGTAGAGATTAAAAGCATAAACAAAAACAGATCTTTTTAGGAGATCCAGCCTACCAGTGCTGAGGTAAGTGTTCATCTACCTTATGTGCTTGATCTAAATTATACTATGAAGTCAAGACTCCCCATTCAATGACTTATTTGGCTCTTAACCAAAAGAACTTATCAGGAAGTGTGATAAGTATTTAAATAAGCCACCTCAGTGGTTTTGTGTTAACCTAGAGTTGTTATCTCAAGTACAGGTTATTGTTTATGAGAAATGTCTTAAATAACATCGGCCAATGTTGTTGTTAGGAAGGATCACAGGAGCACATTCACTAATTTTTCAACGACTTAGGGCCACTGCCATTCATTTCCATAGTGGGGATCCAAATGAGACTTCAGGGTTTTAACTATGCAAAGTTAATGTTATTTAACTCAACATTTTCAATTACAACTCAAGTAATATGCTCCCGACTTCCATAATTTAACTGCCTCAGTTATTCCTGCATATTATGTTTTGAATTTTAAGCAAGGATAAATGGCATCGGTGTAGAACAGTTTCCTCTCACCTTCCCCCAATGGCTGCATTAAGAACCACAGCCACTTTAGCGGGTTGACTCCTTCTCTTAGAGAAGTCAAATGCTCTGCCGGTCCCGGTAAGCTACTTCCAGTCCTACCAAAAACTTAAAACCAACACCATCTTCCTTCTCTTCTGGGTAGAATGTTAGACCCTGATTTGCAGTAGTAAGAAAAGCTTATTCTTACTGCTCTCCCCATGCATGAAACTATGTTTGAGGACCGGTCCTTTGGGCATTCCTTCAAAAGGCACATTATTCTAGTGGCAATTTAAATAATTAGAGAAGGAAACAATAAAATCAAAAACAAAACAAAAAATAAGAAAGGTCTTGTGGAATACATTAAAGTAAATTGGAATCTGGGATATATACAAACCACTGAGCTCCTCAACAATAGTTTAACCAGAGTCCCTAAGGTAGAATAATTCACAGTTGTATCATGACACACATACACCTTCAGAAAACACTTTAAAAAAGTAGTTGAGAATTCTCAAGCAGCTTGCCCTGATGTCCAGTTCAAGTGTATGCAATGCAGAAGGGCTGCAAAATTCAAAACTATGTAACAAAGACAATTCAGTGCATATCACAGGTTTTGATAAATCATGAAAAATCATTGTATATATTACTATTTAAATAACATCTGAGAAACATTTTGAGATAATTAACTTGTGTTCACATTCCATGCATTTTCTAGTAGGTTAAGCCCTGGGTTTGTGTCTTTGTGCCCGTTTCCTACAAAGCTCCATTCTTTTGACAAATCCAAGCATTCCTCAGACTGAAATGGAAGTACCCAACGATTTTGTCTACTTACCCTCTTTACTGCATACTTGACCTCACAAGGGCTACTTGTCATTACCACTGGCACAGAAAGTGACCGGAAAACCGAACTGTTTGGGGTTTTATTTGGGATTTTCTTCACTGCCTCTGGATGTCAGAGACACCACCAGAATTTTTCCAGGGGCAAGAACCAGTGTCCCTCTCCCTCCTGCTGGAACCACCTCCCTCTTCAAAAGCCCCAAGTGCACTGAGACCCCCTTGTTGCATTGGATTTTTTCCCTGTGGTTTTGCAGCACCTTCCTCGAGCAAAGAAGGAAACACAACAAAACTTGAAAACAAACCAACAGTAGCAACAACAGAAACTCCAAACAAATAGGTGGGCAAACCAGCGGCCTCCTCCAAGGCGAAGGTTCACTTTTTACTGCAGAATTCCGAGTTGTTTAGGAACTTCTTGATGACCAGCCCCAGACAGACCACCAGCAGCAGCATGTAACCCACTGTGCCAGAAAAGGTGGGTGCCGCAGGCGGCGCCTTGAGGAATTGGCGCAGGCCCTCCTCCACATAGTACACCTGGTCATAGATACTGAGAAAAGTGAATATGTGGAAGAGCTGGTGGCTGTGGCCAATGATGTCAAAGAGGCCTGGCTGGATGCGCTCGGGGATCTTGCTCACATTGAAGAAGGCGGCCACCACTAGCCAGAAGTAGCGACGATAGAAGTGCACGAAGAGCGTGGGGTTTTCACCGCGCAGGTCAAAGAGCCAGCTCTCGAGCATGATGGGGCAGGCCATGCTGAGCGGCATGACGAAGACAAAAGTGCGAAGCGCGAACGGGTAAGAGCACCAGTCTGTGCGGCTCTTGCAGCAGGCCACCGTGCAGGCCACAGCCAGCACGAAGGCCACGGGCAGCACGAGCGCGCGGTAGGCAGCAATGAGGCGCGTGCAGTCCACGTGCCAGCCCAGGCGCTGCTGCACATACGGTGTCATCACTCTGGCGTCCAACAAGCTCAGGCCCGGCAGCAGATAGTAGTAGTAGGCCACCGTGCTGCCAAAACCGTAGTAGCTGATGGACGCGTAGTCCAGGTAGAAGAAGGCAGCGCGCAGGCGCAGCGACAGGCAGCTGAACACGTGCGCCGTGCAGCTCATGGCGAAGGTCAGCAGCACGCCCGACGCGTAGCACCACAGCGGCAGCAGCCATGGGTGATGGAAGGGCACGTCCTGGCCGCTCAGGAAAAACAGGCGGCAGAACTTGCTCAGGAACAGCAGTAGCGGGATGAAGTGCGTCCAGAAGTTGAGCGTCTCGTTGGTAGGCTTCAGTACCGAGGCTAGGCACTCCTGCGCCGTACATGGCAGCCGCCGGTAGCCCGACAGGATGAAGCACTCCACGAAGTCGTCGGGCACCTCGTCCCAGCGCAGCAGCGGCTTGGCCGATGCTGGGGGGTCCCCGGAGGCGGAGGGATGGGGACGCAAGGCGGCCTCCGAAGCCGCCAAGGTTGTGGCAGGCGGGCCCTTTGTGCCTGCTCCCCGGGGCTGCAGGCGCCGCGGCATGGTGCCTGGGGCTTGGCTAGGTCGCGCACAGGCGACCTCTGGCGCCGGCTCCCGCGCGCTCGGCAGTCCCCGCCGGCCGCCGTCGGAGCCTTTGTGCACGCGCCGGGGGCGTCGCTGCCGATTCAAGAGAAGACCTTATTCTGAGCAGCCCTTCCTAAAAAAATAAAAACAATAATCAGGTTATAAGCAGCGCAGCGACTGGCAGGAGCCCGCGGGCTCGGCGGCGCCTTCGCCAGGCTCCCTGCTACGGGCTCGCGGTCGCCCGCGCTGCGGCAGCGGCGGCGGCGGCGGCGGCGGCGGCGGCGGACTGCTGCGGCAGCGGCGGCGCTGCTGCGGTGACTGGGCATCGCGCGGTGCGGGCGCAGCCGCCGCCGCCGCCGCCGCCGCCGCCGCCCCCGGAGCGGGAGGCGGGGATGTGGGAGCCGAGGCGCTGGAAGGAGGGAGGGACAGGCGCACCGAGGGAGGGCGGGGGCCTCCCCGGCTAGTGTTTCGCAGCCGCCTCGGGGGATAGAGTTGTCCCCTGTCTCGAGTTCCGTACCATCCCCCTTCCTCGGGCCGCAGTAGCCCGAGCTAGCCCCTAAATGATTGATGTGGGGGCAAAGGCAGCGCCAGCGACTCGGCTGAGCGCACCAAGGGCCAGGGTCGACGCCCGGGTTCGAAACCCGACAGCCACTCCGGCGTTCCAGAGGACACTGGGGAGCAGTGTTCTCGGGGGGTGGGGGGGAGCTGGGGCCGCGGGGTTGGGGGGAGGGTGCCTGGAGTTCCAGAGCCTGGGGTGGGCGGAGAGATGCGCTAACAGTAATCTTCGGAGGTGGCGGGGGCAGGGAGCTCCGGAAATCGGGGGCCTTTGAGACCGTGTCTCGATCAGAGCCGTGTCATTGTCAGATACCTGAGACTGCCCCTCTCTTTTCTTGTATGTGGCGTGTGTGCGCGCGCGCTTGCGCGCGGGCGCGCGGGTCCCTTAATCTACACGATAAAAGCCTTAGTTTATTCCTTTTCGTCTAGCGGACTTATTCAGGTGCGTCACTAACCTCCTTTCCTTCGTCCGCATCCTGTCCAAACGAACCGTTCCTAAACCGGCCTCCGGTCGCGCTCACCAACCCTCCGGGGCCGCGGCTCACCCAACCTCGTGTTCTTGTGTCTTTAACTGGGAGTCTGGTTTGGAGCCAAAGTCCAACAACTCAGGGCGGGCTGCTCAAACTCCACGTTTTATTGAAAAATTTCAGATGAAGACCTGCCGATTCAGAAAGCCTCTAACCATCTGAAGCATTTATTGAACAAGGGTTCCCAAGCAGAGCTGTGCCCGAGTCAAGGGCTGATCATAGCATAGCGGAGGGTGTTGATGAGGCAGGACTTAAAGAGAGGAGGTGCGTTCTAGCACGAAATGGAAAGAGAACTAAGACGAATTCGTAGAGACTGGCAGGGGGTGGCTTGGAAAAAGCTGATGCATAATTAACCAGAAGTACCTGGCAGGCTAGGTTGGGTGGATGGAGGCCAGAAGAAAGGAAGTCTGAAGAATCGAAAGACGGTTGTGATGCACTGCGGTGTGAAAGAAAATTTGCCCTTGAGTTTTGTAAAAAGGGGCTTTAAAGCCTGTCTGCTGTAAAATGTTTACCATTTCACAGAAGTTTCTCTTAGTGATGCCCTGGGGGTGTGACTGAGTCTAACTTGAATCACTGACCTGCAATATAGTGTTATGGCAACAAGAGCTAATTTTAAAGGGACCACCCACTGTTCTAAGTGCTTTACGGTTTTCAAATCTTTTAGGTGTTATTTTTCCCCCCTTTGCAGCCTGGGAAATGGAGGCACCACGACCGTAAATAACATGCCCAATTGGTAAAAGGGAGATTTGAACCCAGGCAATCTGCTTCTAGATCTCATGCACTTAAACCAGAACATCCGACGACTTGCTTTGCGCAAAGAAAACTAGGAGGGAAGGACAGTTTGATTTAGGAAAAGGCTTTCATTTTCATTTTATAAATGAAAGGCTACCTTCATGGTTACAGCAAATCCTTTAAGTAGGTCAAGGAAGATTTACTTAGTGGCTCAAGAAGAACTTAAATTATTGATAAGAATTATTTATAACTGAGATATCATTCAATGCTTTAAATTTCTAAAATTACTTAAAGGTATTAGAACATTCTCTATAGAAGTTTCAGCCTTCTCTCTTTTTAAAAAAATGTTTTCTGCTAGTAACTGACTTAGCAAACTCTTACACAACTAGGCTAAAGGTACATTTTGGTCTTGTATCTTTATTGAGCAATCACCAATTCCTGATTAATGAATTTCAAATAAATGAGATTTTGCTGTAGTTACTCAACTAGTGTTTTGTTTTAGTATTTTTTATTTTTCCACTGTAGTCTTATTGTTTTAAAGCAAATTTAAATTTAAAACAATTTAAAGCAAATTTCCTTTAACATCTGGACTAAAGACCCATGCTAATTTGTAAAAGGGATTAAGATTTAGACATTTATAAATCAATCCTGGGATTATAATTCAATCCTGGGAATGAATAACTTGAATCTGGGGCAGGGTAGGAAAAATAATTTCATACTTTCTTTGTACTCCACAAACAACCTAAGCTGTTACCAATCTTTTAGTTGCATAATCAGCTCACTTAATTGGGGAAAATATAATAGTTCACACTGAGTGAAATAATGGAATTGACTATAAATGAATGTGTGAAAACTCTAGTTAGAGAAAATCATATTTATTTTATGACTGAGAGTGGTGAGACTGGCTATAATAAACTATGATATTCACTAAAACACTCAGTTTTACAAAGTCAAAACATCTGAAACCTAACTTTCAGAAAGCCTTTATGATTTCTGCTTTTCTCTTTTCTCTTCCGTCTTCGACTCCACATGAGGCACAAGATCAACTGATGCCATGGACTGGTGTCATCAAAGCTCTTTGGTTCCAACCCAGACATCTGTCTTTGCTATACCTTGACAAAGTCAAGTAAAAAAGATCTAAGGAGTCAGCAAAACTGACCTAACTTATTAAAAAAAACAAACCGAACCAAACCCAGTATAATGACTTTTCCGTAATTACTACCAATCTTTAGAAATAATTTTCCATAAGTTTTTTTTTTGAGATATCAAAATGTGTACCCCAAACCCTACCCAGGCTAGGTTTTGTGGTTTAACTCCAGTCAGCTAACTGCCTCTTGTCAGTGAGAACCACTCTCACACCCCATGGGCTTGGCTAAACAGATAGAAGCAGCCGGCTGACTGCCATTCCCTAAAGGTTCACTGGGAGATAAGGCATCTCTAAGGTAACCAGAACTGACTACCGAGTTCTTGATGAGAGGAATCACCAAGTATTACATTGGAATGCCAGTGCCAGCGTTTAGAGGCAGAACACAGCCAGTTCTCCCAACTGAAAGCTTATCAAACCAAGACCACAAATGTTTTTTTGTAGTTCTGTAGAGGCTCTGTACATTTGGGTGCTGAGTGGTCCCCACTGCAGAATGCAATCATATACAGGAACTGTAGCAAACTGGACAACTGTTTTTTCCCCATGTGGTTGCTTTGGTGATGTTTTTAAAGACCAATTTATAGGCTTATTTGTGTTTCTCTCTACAGTCATAAGATGAAGCATATATAAAAAAATCCACAGCAAATTTGATGTTCCCTAGTAGGGACAGTGAGCTTTTTGTAAAGCCTGCAGAAAAAACAACAACAACAACAACAACAACAACAACCATATGCTATGATATTTGCTAATTATATATCTGTTTTTGCAGGAAATAATTTTTTTCCTAGTCTAATTTTTAACCCAAACTAATCAACTGACCAAACAAAACCCACTGTGGACCCAGTACCCAGGATTCTGTATAAAAAGAACTCTGTAAAGTTCAGTCCTTCTCCTCATAATATACAGTCTAAACAAAGTGCTTCCCTTCCCTCAAATTGAAAATAGTCATAGTGTTGTCATCCAAACTCATCCAGGTCAGATACAGTCACTACCAGATTATAGAGTCTGAACTTCCTAATGGTGGAAAACCTTCTGGCAGTGGCATCAGATGTAACTATGGCAACCTTGGAAGAAAAGTGCAATCTGCAGGCCAGGCAGAAGTCTGGAAGCTAGAGTGAGAGTGGTGGGGACACTGAGTTCTTATCTGGCACTATTCCTGCCTATTCACTGACATGGTGACAAAGTTCTCTTTTGAAGAAAAGCGGTGGGAGACTTGTAGAGGGTGTGTTTCCCCTTTGAGCTTCTATGCAGGGAATGACAACTCCATACTCCCCTTTCTCCCACAAGTTCACCTGTTCTGTATTACTGGTCTCCAAAGTGGGATGCCCAAGAAGACTGATTAAGGGGAAGAATAAAATACTACAACTTCTGTTTCAAAATCCTTTTCAATGTCTCTACTCTGTGAAGGTTTATGATATACTTACTATGTCGTACATGGAAGTGATTTGTAAATAACATGTTGGGGCAGGTGGACAAGTCAAGACACTTTGGCCAATAAGGGTACGCCATCCATGCTATTGACCCCACACTGTAGAGTCCATGCCTCTTGTTTGTCTAACTTGCTTCCATCCATTCTTCCAGGTCTAGGATGGACTCCCTTTTCTTGCCTCTCAGGTCACTGGAAAAGGTGTTTGGAGGTCCTCATCTGTCACCCAGTAGCCCCTAAGCTGTGAACAGACCTACCCAAGCCTTCATTCAGCCCTCCCACAGCTTCCCTAAGCTAGGATGGCAGTCTCCATTTGAGGGTTATTTCTCCCAATTCTGCCCTTCCTGTTTCCTTGTCTTTCTATAAAGGCATTATATTTACACGTTCTATTCATCTAAATTCAGAGTTATCCTTTGGGTAGGAGACTAACATAGGCTGTTGGCTTGCTTTTGATAGGGCCTTTTAGGTAGCATTCATTAATTTAACCTTAGAGGCAGTTATACAAGTGTGTAAGATAGATCATTGAGTTCCTGCTCCTAATAACTTATGAACAGTTTTCTTTGAAACACAGTGCTTTGCACATGCTAAGCACACACCACATATTTGTAGGTGGAGAAATTACTGTCAGTACTGTAAGCCTTTAAAAGATTAGAATTTAGGGTCCTAGAATCTTAGAATAGGGATGTCACATATCGTTGTGAGTCATCTAGTCCAACTGTCTTCCCATTTATAATAGTCTGAATACAGTATTCAGATTATCTTTAAAATTTTCAGAATACACTTTGCAAGGTGAATATGAACTACTTCCATTTTCAGACAAGAACTGAGAGGCTCAGAGATGTTCAGCAGCTGGGTAGCAAAGCCGGAGTCAAACTTTACTAATTTCAAACTCCCCACTCTTTCCTTTACAGGGCACCTCTTCCTGAGTGGTTATTGTATAGCTAGGCTTGAACGTCTCCAGTAAAGGTGACTTATTATTTCATATAGTCTCTTCTTCTACTTTCAGTTTTTTAACTTGTTTGAAAACGTTGCAAATAATTAAATGAGCACAACTGATGAGAATAAAGCACAGTTGTATCGCGGCTCAAAGCTCAACCATAATTATTATTGAATGTGGTTACCAATTGGATCTGGTTAGAAAGTCCCTGAAAAGAATGATGCCAAATAAAGCATGTGTGCATGCACTGTGTGACAGCTGGATATTGATCAGGCATGGCTGGAAGGTACATTTCATATAAAGAGCATTTTCCTGTAAACAAATAACATCTGATGTTACCAGGGGGCTTGCCATACCCTAGATCTCTGCAAAGAGGCAAATAGCCAGTTCCATGATTCATAGATGATCCCTGCATTTAGCACAATATTATTGATTACAGCAATATGTTAATATGGAAAGGAAAATATTCTGCTATATTACTGCATACTTAACATCAAAGAGAAAGCATCTCAATCATTGGACTCTGGGCCTTGAGCTCACCTGCCATTAGGTTCCATTTTGGTTTTGTTCCTCTTAAAAACTAAAACAAAATTTTTATTGACGTATAACTGATATTAGTTTCAGGTGTAAAATATAATGATTTGTTATTTGTACATATTGGGAAATAAATCTTCTTAACATTTGTCATCATATATAGTTATAAAATTTTTTTTTCTTGTGATGAGGACTTTTAAGATTGACTCTTAGAAACTTGCAGATATGCAATACAGTATTCACTATAGTTACCATACTGCATATTACATCCCCATGACTTATTTATTTTATAACTGAAAGTTTGTACCTTGGACCCTCTTTACCCATTTTGCCCACCCTCTACCTCCTGCCTCTGTCAACCACCAATTCGTTCTTTGTATCTGTGAGCTTGGTTTTTGTTTGGCTTGGTTTTGTTTTAAATTCCACATATAAGTGAGGGCTTATCCTATTTGCCTTCCTCTGTCTGACTTATTTCACTCAGCATCATGCCCTTAACTTCTATCCATCTTGTTGTAAATGGCAAGATTTCATTCTTTTTTATGACTGAGTAGTATTTCATATATATATATATATATATATATATATATATATATATATATACCACATTTTATTTATCCATTCATCTGTCAGTGGACACTTAGGTTATTCACATGTCTTGGTTATTGTCAATAATGCTGCAATGAATATGGGAGTGCAGGTAACTTTTCAAGTTAGTGTTTTTGTTTTCTTCAGATAAATAGGCAGAAATGGAATTGCTGAAACATACAGCATTTCTATTTTTAATTTTTTTAAAATTTATTTATTTATTTGTTTGTTTTTTTATTTGTTTATTTATTTATTTTAATTTACATCCAAATTAGTTAGCATATAGTGCAACACTGATTGCAGGGGTAGATTCTTTAATGCCCCTTACCCATTTAGCCCATTCCCCCTCCTGCACCCTCGCCTGTAACCCTCTGTTTGTTCTCCCTGTTTAAGAGTCTCTTCTATTTTGTCCCCCTCCCTGTTTTTATATTATTTTTGCTTCCTTTCCCTTATGTTCATCTGTTCTGTGTCTTAAAGTCCTCATATGAGTGAAGTTGTATGATGTTTGTCTTTCTCTGACTAATTTTGCTTAGCATAATACCCTCTAGTTCCATCCACGTAGTTGCAAATGGCAAGATTTAATTCTTTTTGATTGCTGAGTAGTATTCCATTGTGTGTATATATATATATATATATATATATATATATATATATATACCACATCTTCTTTATCCATTCATCCATTGATGGACATTTGGGCTCTTTCCATACTTTGGCTATTGTGGATAGTGCTGCTATAAACATTGGGGTGCATGTGTCCCTTCGAAACAGCATACCTGTATCCCTTGAATAAATACCTAGTAGTGCAATTGCTGGGTCATAGTGTAGTTCTATTTTTAGTTTTTTGAGGAACTTCCATACTGTTTTCCACAGTGGCTGCACCAGCTTGCATTCCCATCTATTTTTAATTTTTTGAGGAACTTCCATATAGTTTTCCACAGTGGTTGCACCAATTTACATTCCCACCAACAGAACATAAGCGTTGCTTTTTCTCCCAGCGTCACCATTATTTGTTATTTCTTATCTTTTTGATAACAGGTGTGAGATAATATCTCATTGTGGTTTTGATTTGCATTTCCCTGATGATGAGTGATGTTGATATCTTTTCATATACATGTACATTTAGTTTTTTAATGTAATGATTTTTATTTTCTTTGAGGTATAATTTCTTTTTGTTGAAAATATTTATCAGCATAATGTTCCAGGTGCCAAACACTAAACTGATTGAAGGATATCATACATATATATATATATGATATATATATCTAAGAGAGACAGAGAGAGGGAGAAAGGGAGATCATATATATGATATATATCAGATATATATCATATATATACAGAGAGAGAGAGAGATAATTTCAGTGATCTTATGTCCATTCTTGTACCTCAGTCATGTGAAAACCACGAGAATTAAACTATGTGGGTCCACTTATAGGTGGGTTTTTTTGGATACAGTTCAGAACTGTGAATGCATTTCTCTTACAATTTTCTTAATAACATTTTCTTTTCTTTAGCTTAGTTTATTGTAAGAATACAATATATAATATGGAGTTATCAATAGATTCTTTTCAGCACACTTAATTTATTTCTAAAAAGTGAACAAGGAGCATTGTCTGGGAACATGGTTATTCTCATGGTCACCCATTGGCACGTTTCCTTTGAGCCTTGTGTTCTGAGAGTTCCATGGTCAAAATGCATTAGTTTTGTTTTATTCTTGATCCCTGCCTGGCTCCTCCAACCTCCATCCTTCCTCCCAAGAGTCTCAATTCTGTATTTTCACACACACTTAGCTCACTGTCTAGAGAGACTTCCCAGTACTGCATAAGGATTATTGAATACATCTACAGTGAGCATTCTGGAGACACTCCTGAATATATATTTAACCAGCAGTAATAAACATCACCTATGTACAAAGCTGGTACTAGATGCACAGGGCATGGAAGAGCAGAGGAGCAAGTTGGAGCACAACAAAGGGAAATCAGAATCATCCCTGCTTTCAGTTACTTGGGAAATATGTCTACAATGTTTTACAAGGAACATTTCAAAGCTGTTTCAAACACCATTAAGCTTTCAGTGTTTTTACTTCTGAGTAATGTGTTAGACACCTGCACCCCAGCCTTGATCCCCATCCCACCGAGGTCAGGGCTGGAGGGAGGGTTAGGCACCATCTGGCAAGCAAACCATGTAAAACTAAGAGTCTTGGGTCAACCACACTTGTTCATCTCAAAGAGAACTGTCGATCCTGCATTATTTGTTGTCTGTCCCTTGGCTTGCATCACACTTTCCTGATTTCTTCTTTACCATAACAATGCCCATGATCTTTTACTTTTAATTAACAAAAAGGTTTGAGTGCTGGATAGAATGGAACTTCTTTTGTTTTCCATTGTAAATCATATGAATGGCTACTCATGTATTTTGGAGGCTTCCTGATTATACTGACCTTGTTTAATTGGGTCTATGTTGGGAAGGAAGTGGAGTGGGAATGGAATGGCTTTGCGGGCTACAATTCTATCTCATATTCCCAGCTCCAGACTGCATTGGAAAGTCTCAAATTAACATTTCTAATAGGTCCTTCAGCAATGTATAAACATTTTATCTCTTGTCCTCAAACTTCATTGTAATAGCCACTTAGGGGAGACAGGCTAATCTGGGTCTAGCAGATGTCAACACAATACAACACAACACTTTTTTTTCTCAAATAGTTAAGAAAAATTAAAACAACATCGAGTATAATCAGATATGGGCTTGTCAAACAATAGATTTGTAAAGCATTTTATAAACAATTTAGAAATAAAGTAGAAAATGAACGTCTCCCATAAGGGAGTTAGAGATGGAAGAAGGGGTGAAGAAAGTCTATTTTACTTGTTTGTTTTTTATGTAATTTAAAGAATATTCGTGACTTACACTTATGCCAAGGCTCTTTTGACTTTGCTGTGCAAAATGTCTTGCCTCAAAGAAGACAAGAATGATACAAATGCTGTAAAGACAGGAATAAAAAGAGGGGAGGGAGGAGAGAATTTCTCTGTCTGAGATGGGCATGGAAAGAGCCAGCTTTAATTTCCAAATTGGAATGGTATTTTCTTTAGGTCTGATGTGGTTCTTAAATTCTGCATCAGCCTCATTGTTGATGGCAAAAAATCATCACCGCAACAGGAGATGAAGAAGTGCCCAGTGAAAGAGCTGCTCCCAAATCCTATCCCATGTAGTTGTGGTTAGTTCACATAACCAAGGGATTTTTATCCTAAATCATTAATCTTTTAAGACTGAGGTTGCTAGTTATCATTCTCCCTTATGATACCCTTTCTCCTCTCCAACCTGACCAGACTTCCTGCTGTTCCTCTAAGTCCCAAGCATGTACCAGTGGGAGAGGCTCCGTGTGGCTTCTCTGCACAACAATGACCTGTCTCGGGGGGCAGGGAGGTCTGAGAAGCAGCCCATGATCTGGCTCCCATGTTCTAAGCCTGGGCATGGACTGTTTGCTCAGAAGAAGAGGTGTCTTTTCCTGATTCACTGGTGGGCTGACACCTGCCCCTGGGCCCTTGCACTTGTTTCTTTCTACCTGCCTCTGCCTCAAATTCTTCCCACCCTGACACTCTCCATTCAGTTCTCTGTTCAACATCACCACTTCTCAGAAAACTCTGTCACCCATCGTATCTAAAATGACACCCTCCCCATCACTCTCTGCCTCCTCACCGTGCTTTATTTTCTTCTTATTTTATTATTGGACATTATATAATATATGGCATAATATATACTTCTTCATTTTTTTCTTCCCTACTGAAATATGAGCTCTGTGAGGGCAGGGGCTTTGGTCACTGCTCTATCCCCAGTCCTATGAGAGTGCCTGGCACACAGTAGGCACTTAAACATTTGTGGAATGTTTAAAAAATACCCATCCCCAAGGCTTTCTAAGCCCAGCGTTAGGCTCAACTCCGAATATTTGTATTGACCCTGCTCAGGCAGAATCTTCTCCAATTAACTGGCCTCCACAACCTAGAAAAGCTAAACCAAAAATAGAAAACACAAAAGCTGTTGGCTGTGAACTTCAGTGACCAGGGCAGTGGTTTCTGCACTTCAGAATCAATCACCCAGGGATCTTAAACAACAAAACAACACCAAAAAGTGACACGTAGCGCCCCACCCCCCCACCCCCACTCGGCTGAGCTTCTAGAAGTTTGACTTGGTGGACAAGTAATTTATTGGGAAAGAAACAACATGGGCTATTATGATAGGAAAGATTTACAATGCTTTGAATTTTAAAGGTCAATTCTAACAAAGTAGTTTCTATCAAAGAGAATTCCTCAAATCTCTTCTATTAATAGCATCATTTAGCACCCCTGCAGCTCAGCAGAGACTGCTTGGGACTCTGTCTCACCATGGTTTCACCTTAACTGAGAGCGAAGCAAATGTCAGTGTGGATATAGTGCCGTAGAGGTATAAAAAATTTACACCCTCTTTGGCTACGGCTTAAGCTTTTAGAACCTAACGGATCCTCCTCCTGAAAGTCTGGTTTAAAAATACTTGGAGTTTTGCAAATGTCATAAGAGCTTTTGAGACTGCCGCACACGAATTTCTGACCCACCACTGAGAGCACGGCCAAGCAGGCAGCTGCAGAGAGGAACAGGTTTACACCGAAGCCCCAGCCCCAGCCCCGGCACTGGCACCCAGGTGACCTGTCTCACTGGCACACACATGGCCCCACAGCCAGCTCCCTTTGGGAAGAACAGGGGCAGCAGTCAAGCTTCGCTGCCTGCCATCTGGTTTGTTGAGCGCCTTCTCCATGTGCCCTCTTCTGGACATGGCAGCTCCTGCAGGGGCCAAGTGCCCTAACAGCCTCCTGCGGAGATTGAGGCTAACAGCCCAGCGCTGGCTGCAGAAGGAAAACAACTCTGGGACATCAGTGCATGAGAGGTGGATGAGGATTGGAGTTCAACGTTAATCCCTGATGGGTTGAAGCTGAACTTGAAATGCCTTCCAGCTTGACTGAGGTTGGCTTTCATTTCATCTGATGTGCTTAATAAGACACTGAGGAAACTTAGGAAAGTATAGCCTTGTATTTTCAAGAGGGGTGATTATATATTTGTATATGATGGCCCAGGAAGGTTGCACCTGGTGATAGCTCCTGGGAAAAGAACAGTTTTGTACCCTATTGCCTGACATTTTCAGGGGGAGGGGGATTCCTATTGTAATGCTTCTTCTCGTTTGTATTCTGTATGTTTTCTTCGATGACAGAGCCTGTGATGATGCTATTACTTAGCCCTGAGTGCAAATAACACAGCTGCCTGTACTTCTTCCTTCCAAACCCCTTTCTGCAATTTAAGAGTGTGTCCCAAGAGGACTTCCTCACTGCTAATCCTGCACCCGGGTGGTGTCAGTAACATTTCCACCAGGACTTTCCCCCACTTATATGGGAAACTATTTATATTCCAGGGCTTAAAATTGCCAGCTAAGAGCGCCCTGTCAGAAAAGATTCTCTTTCGAAATGTGTAAGGAGTCCTGTGTTTGTTTCTTCACGTGACAGCTGAGGAAAATTCGACTGTGGTGACCACCCTTGGCCCTTTCTCCTCTTCTCCCCAGTGCTTGGATAGCTGCTTGGAATCGTGAATCTACGACAATCTACGGTGGTCTCAGGGGTGAAATGGGAAAGATGGGCCTTTGGAGACCCTTTTGGCCATTTTCCTAGCCCCTTCTTTTCCTTCCTACTGGGCAGCTTTTTAAGCCCAGCTCCCTCATTTTACAGATGAGGGAACCAGAGCCTAGAGAAATGGAGTCTTGCACAAGTCCACACAGCTAGGTTTTGGACTCTCAGCCCTGTCTGTGCTTTCTCTGACACTACTTCGGGTACACACCGTGAGGTGGTTGAAAGACCCCTGGCTTTCGAGTCAGATGGGCCTAAGAGCTTGAAGTCCGACTTTATCATGGATCAGCAGTGTGAGCTTGGACAAGCTGTTTAACCTCTCTGATTTGCAAACGGAAACCATAATGCTTTCCTGCAAGGTTGTTGTGAAGATTGATGTATAAAAAGTGCTAGATACAAACAGATGTGCCAATAGAAGGTAGTTGTTAGTGTTATTCCTATCCCCCCGCCTCACTCAAAAGAAAATCAAACCCAGCCACGATATTACACAACACTGGCTTAAGATAGTACAACTTTCAAGGATATTTATCTTTTAGTAGAGATTCTTGAAAATGAAAAGCCATTGAGATACATAGCAATGAACTTTAGTAATAGGACATTTGGGCACAATGCAGCTACATGCAGTGTGTTGGATAAGTGATACAGGAACAGCTCCACTGAAGATGCTGGGAAGCAGCCCATGTGAGGAGGACACAAGAGGTGTGGAGACAGACATGATGGTGTTCCAGGAAGGCGGCCTCAGGGGAGGTAGCCAAATGCAGGTAATGCTACCTAATTAGACTGATGAGGGACAGAGTACAGCAGCCAGAAACCCAGAGGAGTTGAGATGCATGCTCTAGGTCTGAGCAGCTGACATCAGGGTGATCTGTTAGGAGGTGGTGGGGTCTCAGAACCTGGTCTTCTGTTCAGGATCTGGAGAGGTTGGAGGTGGGACAGACGAGCAAATCCTAACATGCAGACAACTGCTTCTGCTCTTCCCCTTTAAGCCTGGCCTGAATAGCTTGTGTCTATTGATATCTCAGTTGCCATTCGTTCTAATTTGCATAAAAGAATGGTTGTTGTTGTTTTTTAAATAGAGAATTCTAGGGAAAAAACTAATTAAATTCTAAGCCATTGGCAATATTCAAAATTCTCTTCTAATCTTCTCTGATATATATACAGATGTTTCATATAATTATAATCTATGTGTGAATTCCATCTTATGTTCTGTTCTAAATGTAGATATTTCCATGAATTAACTTAGTATACATCCTTTCCGTTTTTAATGCCTCTGTAATGTTTCATCCAGATTATATTATAGTTCTCTGATGGCAGTATTCGGGATGCTAAGAATTTATCATGATTACCAGTTGCAATTATGAAAATATCTTGGGACTTTTTTTCTTTTAGATCATTTCCTTGCCGTAAATTCCCCAAAATAGAATTATGAGATCAAAATATATGGACGGTTTGGTGGCTCCTGTTATGATCAACAAATTTCTTACTTAAAAAAAAAAAAAGAGATGTTTCCACTCACTACTTTGTCAACCCAAATCCCACCTGGGTCTCACACCCCATATTCCGCAGAGAGGTGCCCACCTTTGTCCTGGACCTTGGATACACACACTGCGTGTGTGTATCAAGGTTTTAGCAAGGCCATCCTAGAGGCAGAGGTGCAAGTCTGTGCTGTCCAAGTTGACTTTTGCTGGCCTCTACCCCAGGCTGACTTCAGCCCCAGAGAGGAGATGCTGTTGCCCCTTCTGCCCTTCTGCTTAGAGAGAGCACATGGGGGGGGGGGGGGGAAGGGAGGCAGGAGAGGCAGGAGATGGGAGCAGGGTAGAGAACTGCACTGGCAAAGGGCTTTCCTATGTGTGGCATTCAGAGTCACTGTGGTGTACTGATGTCAGGTCTTTTCATAATGAAAGACACAATTTGTTCAGTTAGAAGTGGAGATAACCAATTCTTAATTCACCCATTGCTCTCCATTTTCCTGTTCTAGAGGAAAGCGGTGGGTCAGGAACAACTTCTGTGGAGCACCATCCTCAGCCCACTAATCGGTCAGGTCCTTGAGGGAAGGGACCTGTCTGGTTGTGCTGCCTGCCACTCTACCCCCAGCACCTGGTACAGCACCTGGCATGTAGTAAATATTTGGGATAGCCGTTAATGAGTGCATGTATTCCTAGAAATAGGAAACTTCCAATAAAACGGACAACCCAGTGCTTTCTCTCCAGGGACTTTCTGTCCACACTACACGAGACAGTTTTGCGTTTTATTAATAGTTAACACTGACAAAACAATGCTTAGCTGACTTAAAGTGAACATCAGCCGTGCCCTTGATGTAAAGACCAACCCAAACAAAAGGAAATTAATTTTAGAAATTCTCACAGTAATTTTCAGGGAAACTCCAGGATTATTTTGAATTCGGTCGGTGCACTTGTTCTCTTTGAGGGAATGAAGATCTGATGAGTCAGACAAGCCTTTGGTGCTTTATCTCCAAATGGTCTGGCATGAATTAATCATTAGAAACCATGCAGGGTTCCACCCATGTTTACTTTCCATTTTCAAGATTATGTTTCACAAATCCCCAAATAACACGGAAAATAATTTTTTCGGGGCCTCTGGGCAGCTCAGTCAGTTGAGCCTCTGACTTAAGCGCAGGTCATGATCTGGCAGTTTGTGAGTTTGAGCCCTGCATCAGGCTCACTGCTGTCAGTGCAGAGCCTGCTTTGGATCTTCTGTCCCTCTCTCTCTCTGCCCCTTCCCTGCTCATGTGCACTCTCTCTCTCTCTCAAAAATAAATAAACATTAAAAAAAGGAAATTTTTTCCAAAAATTCTGTTAAAAAATAGAACTATGGTATGAGTAGGATATTTTTCTTTCATTTTCAGTTCTAACTGGTTGTTGTGAGTGTATAGGAAAACTATTATTAATGTTTGATGTTATTGGTTTGTGATGTGCAGCCATTTTTTTCAAATTCCTTTAGTATTTTTGTTGTTGTTGAATCTCTTGGGACTTCTAACTATACCCTCATATCATTTGCTATCATTCTTTTATTTAAAAAAAAATTTTTTTTAACGTTTATTTATTTTTGAGACAGAGAGAGACAGAGCATGAATGGGGGAGGGTCACAGAGAGAGGGAGACACAGGATCCGAAGCAGGCTCCAGGCTCTGAGCTGTCAGCACAGAGCCCGACGAGGGGCTCGAACCCACGGACCGTGAGATCATGACCTGAGCCGAAGTCGGACGCTTAACCGACCGAGCCACCCAGGCACCCCTGCTATCATTCTTTTAACACACTACTAGATTTAATTTGCTAATGTGTTATTTAGAATTATTTATCTCTATCTTTTAAGTGAAAGTATTCTGTAAGCTTTGTGTTATATATTTTGTAGTGGGTTTTGGTATTAAGGGTATGGTAAAATCATACTAAAGTGAACTAAAGTGTTTTCTGTTTTTTTCCATGGTCTGGAATAGTCCAAGAAGCATAGGAATGATCATGTAGTGCTTATGCCAGAATTGTTATGTTTTATAACATTAGGAAATATATCAATGTTGTCTATAATGTTAGCACATCGAAGGTTAAAAATTATGTGATATAGCAAAACATTTTTAAAATTTGATAAAGTTAAGTAGGTTTTCTTTCTTTAAAAAAAATTTTTTTTTAAATGTTTATTTATTTTTGATTCAGAGAGAGACAGAGCATGAATGGGGGAGGAGCAGAGAGAGAGGGAGACACAGAATGTGAAGCAGGCTCCAGGCTCTGACCTGTCAGCACAGAGCCCGACGTGGGGCTCGAACTCACGGACTGTGAGATCATGACCTGAGCTGAAGTCGGAGGCTCAACCAACGGGGCCACCCAGGCGCCCCGTTAACTAAGTTTTCTAATAAAAATTACAAATGTCATAGGAACAGAAGGAAACTACTTACTTGCTAAAGACTAAGGATTGCAATCAGTAACATCATATTATTGAGTGAAAAATTAAAGCTACAGCCATTAAAATCAGGAACAAAGCTGGGATATCCACTCTTACCACTATTCAATATGGTTTTTGTTTGTTTGTTTTTGTTTTTGTTTTTGTTTTTGTTTTTGTTTTAGAGAGAGAAAGAGAGCATGAGTCGGGAGAGAGGCAGAGGGAGAGAGAGAGAGAAAATCTTAATCAGGTGCCATACTCAGCATGGAGCCAGACTCAGGGCTCGATCCCATGACCCTGGGATCACGACCTGAGCCGAAATTGAGAGTTGGGTGCTCAACCGACTGAGTCACCCAGGAGTCCCTATTTTTTTTTAAGTTTTATCTAATGCAATAAGACTCTTCTTCCATAAATTTAGCAAGTGGTATAAATACTGGAAAAGAGGAATATATTATTTTACAGTGGCGTGACTTTATATCTAGAAAGTGAAAGAACTCAATTAAAAAAGAATTAGAACAATTAGAGAGTATAGCTCAATTGCTCAGTACCCGATGAATATGCCCAAATCATTGGTTTCTTACATATTACAACTGCCTGTTAGATATGGGAAAAAAATATTCCATTCACACCAGTGACAAAAATTATAAAATAACTGAGAACAGACTCAATAATAAAGGTACAAGAATTATATTTTTAAAAAGTCTAACATTTTATAGAAGTACCTAAATAAACAGAGCATTATAGCATATTCATGGATAGATTCAATATATAAATATCAATTCCTAAATTAATAGGCACACTTAATGCAATCCAAATCAAATGTGAAGACATATTTGCTTTGAAATTGGACAAATGATTTAAATGTTTGTATGGAGTAAAAATATTTTAAAGTTTATGGATAAATTTGGAAGAATAGTGAGGGAGCACTTGCCTCTATATCAGAGGGGGAGAACTTAATAGTAAGTTAAAAACTTACTATAAACTACTAAACTCAAAACAATATAGTTGTGATAAAACTACAATAGAATCCGGACATAGATCTACTGTATTTGAAAACTTGTATCATGAAAATTTTTTCTATTAAGTGGGAAAGTATGTTTATTAAATAGGGTTGGCATAATTAGCTGTTCATATGGATATTTAGCATATAAGGTTCTGAGTGAGATTGCTTGAGTTCTAGCCCCAGCTTTATGTCTTAGTAGCCATATAAACTTGACTGGTTCCTTAACTTTTCTACTCCTCAGTTTTCTTATCTATGTGAAATGCACAAGATGCTTACAGAGCATCTGGCATGTAGAAATTGTTCATTAAATTATGTTATTGTTACTCTTATTATTTTTTTTCACACTATATAAAAATAAATCCCAAGCAGTTAGACAACAAAAAGAAATAAAATAAATCCAAATCAGTAAGGAAGAAGTAAAACTTTCACTATTTGCAGATGACATGTTACTATATATAGAAAACCTGAAAGACTTCACCAAAAAAAACTGCTAGAACTGGTAAACAAATTCAATAAAGTTGCAGGATATAAAATCAATGTACAAAAATCTGTTACATATCTATACACTAATAAGGAAGCAGCAGAAAAAGAAATTAAGAAAACAACCTCATTTATAATTGCACCCAAAAATAATAAGATACCTAGCAATAAAACTAACCAAAGAGGTGAAAGACTTATATGCTAAAAACTATAAAACATTGATGAAAGTAATTGAAGACAACACAGAGAAATGGAAAGACAGTCCATGCCTATAGACTGGAATAACAAATATTGTTAAAATGTCTATACTACCCAAAGCATTCTACATATTTATTGCAGTTCCTACCAAAATACCAACAGCGCTTTTCACAGAACTAGAACAAAGAATCCTAAGATTTGTCTGGAACTACAAAAGACCCCAAATAGCCAGAGCTATCTTGAAAAGGAAAGTAAAGCTGGAGGCATCACAATTCTGCACTTCAAGTCATATTACAAAGCTGTAATAATCAAAACAGTATGGGACTGGCACAAAAATAGACACATAGATCAATGGAATAGAAATGAAAACCCAGAAATAAACCCACAAGTATTTGGTCAATTAACCTGTGACAAAGCAGAAAAGAATATCAAATGGAAAAAGGACAGTCTCTTCAACAAATGGTGTTGGGGAAAAATGGACAGCAACATGCAGAAGAATAAAACTGGACCACTGTCTTACACCATACACAAAAATAAATTCAAAATAGATTAAAAACCTAAATGTGAGATTTGAAACCATAAAAATTCTAGAAGAGAACACAGCAACTCCTTTGACATCAGCCATAGCAACATTTTTATAGATATCTCCTGAGGAAAGGGAAACAAAAGCAAAAATAAACTATTGAGACTACATCAAAATAAAAAGCTTCTGCACAACAAGGAAACAATCCACAAAACTAAAAAGCAACTGATGGAATGGGAGAAGATATTTGCAAACCACATATCTGATAAAGAACCCTAGGCAACTCAACACCCAGAAAACAAAAGTCCAATTAAAAACTGGACAGAAGGGGTGCCTGGGTGGCTCAGTTGTTTGAGCGTCGGGCTTCAGCTCAGGTCATGATCTCACGGTTTGTGAGTTCAAGCCCCGCATTGGGCTCTGTGCTGACAGGTCAGAGCCTGGAGCCTGTTTCAGATTCTGTGTCTCCCTCTCTGCCCCTCCCCTGCTTGTGCTCTGTCTGTCTGTCTCTCTCTCTCAAAAATAAATAAACATTAAAAAAACAACTGGACAGAAGACATGAACAAGCATTTCTCCAAGGAAGACATATAGATGGCCAGCAAACACATGAAAAGATGCTCAATATCACTGATCATCATGGAAATGCAAATCAAAACTATAATGAGATATCACTTCACACCTGTCAGAGTGGCTAAATCAACAACACAAGAAACAGCAGAGGTTGGCAAGGATGTGGAGAAAAAGGAACCCTTGTGCACTGTTGGTGGGAATGCAAACTTGTGCAGCCACTGTGGAAAGCAGTATGAAGGTTCCTCAAAATGTTAAAAATAGAACTACCCTATGATCCAGCAATTGCACTACTGGGTATTTACCAAAAGAATACAAGAACACTAATTCAAAGAGATACATCCACTCCCATGTTCATAGTAGCATTATTTACAATAGCCAAGATATGGCAGCAGCCTAAGTGTTCATCAATAGATGAATGGATTAAGATGTGATAGTATGTGTGTGTGTGTGTGTACACACACACACACACACACACATAAATATATATATATATATATATATATATACATATAAATATAATTCAGTCATAAAAATCAATAAAATCTTGCTGTTTGCAACTACATGGATGGAGCTAAAGAGTATAATGCTAAGCAAAATAGGTCAGTCAGAGAAAGACAAATAGCATACGATTTCACTCATATGTGGAATTTAAGAAACAAAACAAGCAAAGAGAAAAAATGAGAGAGAGAGAGAGAGAGAGAAATCAAGAAACAGAGCAAACTGATGGTTACCAGAGGGGAGGTGGATGGGGGAATGGGGAAATGAGTGATGGGGATTAAGGAGTGCACTTGTTGTGATAAGCACAAGGTGACATATGGAAGTGTTGAATATTGTACACCTGAAACTAATATAAGTCTGTATGTTAACTAACTGGGATTAAAATAAAAACTTAAAAAAATTTTAATTAAAAAAATGAGAATGTCATAAAAAATAAAAATAAATAAATAAAAATAATTCCCAGATGGATTAAAGAACTAAATTTGAAACCTGAAATGGTAAAAATAACATAAGGATATATAGTAGACTATTTGTATAATCTCAGTTTGAAGGAGACCTAGCCTATAGCAAGAAAAGAAACTCAGCAACCATAAAAGAAAAATCTGGTGAGTTCAGCAACATAAAAATTAGAAACTTCTGCCTAGCAAACAATGGTAATCACAGTCAGTATACAACAGACAAGAAATTAATGTCTTTAAAATACAAAGAACTCTTACAATCTGATAAGACAGAAAAAGAAAAATGGGCAGAGAATATGAATAATTATCTTACAAGTGAAGAACTTCAAATAGCTTAAAGATGTATAACAAGATGTTCAACTATACTAGGCCAGGGAAAAGCAAATTACAATAGTAGTGAACTATCCTTTTCTTAATTCATCAGACTGACAACAATTTATAAATTTATTGATTTATAAGACTGATAATATCCAACTTTGGCTGAAGAATAAAGAAATAGGCAGGTCCTTAGCATTGCTGGTCAGAGTTCATCTGCTACAATCCTTAAAAATTTCAATCAGTTGGTGAATCAATTAAAATTAAACTTGCACTTACCTTTTCATCCAGCAAAGTCATTTTTGAAAATTTAACATATAGAAATAAAAACTTCAATAATTAAAGGATAAGTGTATAAAGAAATTTCTTGCATCATTTTTGGTAGACCACTCAATCAAAAAACCCCACAAAAACCTGAAAATAATCTGAGGGTTTCTTTTGTTTTCTTTTTTTAAATTTTCATGTAAATTATAGTTAACATACAGTGCAATCTTAGATTCAGGAGTAGAATTCAGTGATTCATCACTTACATACAACACCCAGTGCTCATCACAAGTGCCCTCCTTAATACCCATCATCCATCTAGCTCATCCCCCACCCACCTCCCTCCATCACCCCTCAGTTTGTCCTCTATTGTTAAAAGTCTCTTGTGATTTGTTTCCCTCTCTCCTCTTCCCCCAACTCCCATATGTTCACCTGTTTTGTTTCTTAAATTCCACATATGAGTGAAATCATATGGTATTTGTCATTCTCTGATTGGAATATTTTTTTTAGTATAATACATTCTAGCACTATCCACATCATTGCAAATGGCAAGACTTCATTCTTTTTGATGGCTGAGTAATATTCCACTGTGTATATATGTATATATCTCTCTCACATTTTTATTCATTCATCAGTCAATGAACATTTGGGCTGTCTCCATAGTTTGCCTATGTTGATAATGCTGCTATAAATATTGGGGTGTGTGTACCCCTTCGAATTTGTACTTTTGTGCAAATGACCTTTGGGTCAATACCTGTAGTGCAATTGCTAGATTGTAAGGTAGTTCTATTTTTAGTTTTTTGAGGAAACTCCACACTGTTTTCCAGAGTGGTTGCACCAGTTTGCATTTCCCCCAACAGTGCAAGAGGGTTCCCCTTTCTCCACATCTTGCCAATACATGCTGTTTCTTCTGTTGTTAATTTTAGCCATTCTGACAGGTGTGAAATGGTATCCCATTGTGGTTCTGATTTGTATTTCCTTGAGGATGAGTGATGTTGAGCATCTTTTCATGTGTCTGTTAGCTATCTGGATGTCTTCTTTGGAAAAGTGTCCATTCATGTCTTCTGCCTATTTCCTAACCAGGTATTTGTTTTTTGGGTGTTGAGTTTGATAAGTTCTTTATAGATGTTGGATACTCTTTATCAGATATGTCATTTGCAAATGTCTTCTCCCATTCTGTAGGTAGCCTTTTAGTTTTATTGATTGTTTCCTTCACTGTGCAGAAGCTTTTTATTTTGATGAAGTCCCTATAGTTTATTTTTGCTTTTATTTCCCTTGCCTCTGGTGATGTGTCTAGTAAGAAGTTGCTATGGCTGAGGTCAAAGAGGTTGCTGCCTGTGTTCTCCTCTAGGATTTTTATGGTTTCAAATCTCACATTTAGGTCTTTAATCCATTTTGAATTTATTTTTGTGTAGGATGTAAGAAAGTAGTCCAGTTTTCACAAAAACATGCACACAGACCAACAGAATAGAATAGAGAATGCAGAATTGGACCCACAAATGTATGGCCAACTAATCTTTGACAAAGCAGGAAAGAGTATCCAATAGAAAAAAGACAGTCTTTTTAGCAGATGATGCCAGGAGAACTGGCATGCAGAAGAATGAAACTGGACCACTTGCTTACACCATATGCAAAAATAAACTCAAAATGGATGAAAGACCTAAATGTGAGACAGGAAACCATCAAAACCCTAGAGGAGAAAAAAGGCAACAACTTCTTTGGCCTCAGCCACAGCAACAGGAGGGCACTTGTTGGGATGGGCACTGGGTGTTGTATGTAAGCAATGAATCATGGGAAAACTCCATTCTTTGGCTATTCCCAAAGGCAACAGCACACTGTATACACTGTATGTTAGCTAACTTGATAATAAATAATTATATTTAAATATATATATATATTTTTTTTTTCCACCTCTTTGGTTAGGTTTGTTCTAGGTATTTTATGTTTTTTGGTGCAATTGTAAATGGGATCGATTCCTTGATTTCTCTTTCTGCTGCTTCATTATTGGTGTATAGAAATGTCACAGATTTCTGCATGTTGATTTTATATCCTGCAACTTTGCTGAATTCATGTATTAGTTCTAACAATTTTTTGGTGGAGTCTTTCAGGTTTTATGCATAGAGTATCATGTCGTCTGCAAATAATGAAAGTTTGGCTTCTTCCTTCCTGGTTTTTTTAAAAAAAATTTTTTTAACGTTTTTTTATTTTTGAGACAGAGAAGACAGAGCATGAACAGGGGAGGGGCAGAGAGAGAGACACACACAGAATCTGAAACAGGCTCCAGGCTCTGAGCTGTCAGCACAGAGCCCCACATGGGGCTCGAACTCACGGACCACGAGATCATAACCTGAGCCAAAGTCGGATGCTTAACCGACTAAGCCACCCAGGCACCCCATCTTCCTTCCTGATTTTGATGCCTTTTATTTCTTTTTGTTGCCTAATTGCTGAGGCTAAGACTTCCAGGACTACGTTAAATAGCAATGGTGAGAGTGGACATCCTTGTCTTGTTCCTAATTGTAGGGGCAAGACTCTCAGTTTTTCCCAATTGAGCAGGATTTTAGCTGTGGGGCTTTCATATATGGCCTTTACGATGTTGAGGTGTGTTCCATTTATCCCTACTTTGTTGAGGATTTTTATCAAGAATGGATGCTATATTTTGCAAATGATTTTTCTGCATCCATTGACAGGATCATATGGTTCTTATCCTTTCTTTTATTAACAAGGTGTATCACATTGATTGATTTGCGAATATTGAACCAGCCCTGCAAGCCCAGGAATAAATTCCACTTGATCATGGTGAATAATACTTTTAATGTACAGTTAAATGTGATTTGCTAGTATTTTATTGAGAATTTTTGCGTCCATGTTCATCAGGGATATTGGCCTGTAATTCTCCTTTTTGGTGGGGTCTTTGGTGCTGGAATCAAGGTAAGCTGGCTTCATAGAATGAGTTTGGAAGCTTTCCTTCCATTTCTATGTTTTGGAACAGTTTGAGAAAAATAGGTATTAACTCTTTTTTAAATGTCTAGTAGAATTCCCGTGACAAGTTATCTGGCCCAGGACTCTTGTTTGTTGGGAGATTTTTGATTACTGATTCAATTTTCTTGCTGTATGGATCTGTTAAAATTTTCTATTTCTTCCTGTTTCAGTTTTGGTAGTTTATAAGTTTCTAGGAATTTGTTCATTTCTTCCAGATTGCCCTTTGTTGGCATATAATTTTTCATAATATTCCTTGTATTTCTGTGATCTCTCCTCTTTCATTTGCAATTTTATCTACTTGGGTCCTTTGTCTTTTGTTTATGATAAGCTTGACTAGGGAGCTATCAATTTTTTTTTAATTCTTCAAAGAACCAACTCTTAGTATCATTTATCTGTTCTGTTTTTTTTTGTTTGTTTCTATATCATTTATTTCTGCTCTAATCTTTATTATTTCCCTTCTTATTCTGGTTTTAGGCTTTATTTGCTATTCCTTTTCTAGCTCCTTTAGGTTGTATATTTGAGACCTTTCTTGCTTCTTGAGATAGGCCTGTATCTCAAATAAGAAAACAGATGAATAAGTTATAGAATATTATTTACTTCTACAAAATAATAAGTTACATGTAGATGTATTGATCTGGACTAACAAAAGCAAGTTCTGCAGTAATGATATAATAGTTAACATTTATTGATCACTTACAATGTGCTAAGCCATTTACATGGGATAAAACATTAAACATCATTGCTAAGGGGATCGCTCAGGATTCGTCTGCATCCTCCTTCCTGTTGTATTTTGTCTGTTGGGTTTTGTCTTTTTCTGCTTTGTTTCACCTGATTTGTCTTCCAGAGATGATCATCTATTTGTGACTTCCTCACCTGTTCTCCCATTTAATTTTACTTCCCCCCCAACCCCATTAAAAGTTTTGTATACAGTGATGGTCTCTGGAACAAGAGGAGGCAAATGTGTTTGTGTGGTCCACTCTCTTGAATCAGAGGCCTTTAATTTCATGTTTTCAAACAAGAAATGGGGGTGGGGGAGAACTGGCTTGCATATGTATGCGTTGATTTGTAAAGATTGGTATGAGGGCAGTGGAAAGCATGAGAACGTACACACAAGAGTTAACATTTGGTTTGAAACCTTAGCAATCTATTTTCCTTGAGTGGAAAGGTCCACTGATTTTGTAAATAACATCATTTCATTTTGAAACTGTGAATATGACCTGGATTAACAAGGTACTATATCTATTATCATCATGTTACTTCGTGGGTTTAGAATTATTTACTCATAAAGAAGGAATACCCAGTAACTGCCAAAACAAATCATCTTAAGTAAGTCCTCCAAGCCAAAGAAAGTCCTCCAATAGCCAGGAATAACTCATATTGTTTCAGAATTTAAGAGCAATATCCATTAGATTTCTATTTTAAATTTGAAAAAAATCTATAGAGAAAAACTTATAGGAACAGGAAATTATATTTAAGAGCAACTCTGTGATATGTTCTGAGAACATAAGGAGATTTAAAAACTGCCTTAGTCTTTTTAACATGTATGCATTTGTAAAATTATTTTCTTTGCCTTTCTGCTAGACAGTGGAGTATGCTCATTAAAAGTCACTGGAACAGCATGTTCCATTATCAGTGCACTAAACCACAGGATTAACGAATATTCTAGTAAAAGCAATCACATTTATTAATGTCCCCATGGAACTGTGGTTTAAAACAATAAACTTAACTATAATAATTTGGTATCCATTAACCAAATAAATTAATTCCTCCATCTATTGTTTCTAGTATATTTTAAACTCCCTGATAATAAAAGGGGGTAGAGGGAAAAATATTTTATTTATTTTTAAACAGGATAACTTTGGAAAAAGAATAAACCCAAAGCAGTGCAAACAATTCATTTGCATTACTTAGAAGTTTATGATTCTGATAAATCCATGTGCAAAGAGTTAATGAGCTGTATTGACTCCACTGGTAAGCACATTCTGTAGTTGGAAGGGACGGCAGGAATTTAGAACCAAGATGATTGCCTGGAAAGGCCGACAGGGGCACAGGAAGACAGATGGCAGAGAAAGGGGAATGTTTTTTTCCATTCATTCACCAAATATAATTAAGTACCTCCTTTTCCAGTGTTAGGTGCTTTTCAAAACTGATCTCATTCAATCCTCGCACTAAGCCTTAGAGATGAAGAAATCAGATAAGAGAGAGAGAGAGACTTCAACAAAGTAACAGCTAATAAGTGGGAAAGCAGAATTTCCATTGAATACAGAGCCAACTGACATTCAAAGCCACTGCTCTATTTTCTATCGGACTGTTGTCCACACATGAAATTATTTGCTTCATCTCCATAAGAAGAAGCTCCTTGAGGGCAGAAGCTGTGGCTACCTTGTGGCTCTCTGTGTCCCTCATCACACTTTAGAGATTGCACTGTTGTGAGCAGGACACTTCCTATTCCGTATACTTCCCGTTTGTTGCAACTTGCTAAGGATTTATTCCATTCACTTGGCCAGGACTCTGGTGCCCATTCTTACATTCATCATTGCCTGGTCTCTTGCTTCTACTCTTTCCCTCAAAACCATTTCCAAGCAGCAGCCAGAATGAGCTTTTAAAATGTTCATCATATCATCTTGATCTCAGAATAGAATCCAAAGCCTTACCAATGGCTTCCATGGCCCTATTACAGCTGCTGCCCACATCTGCCCTGAGGTCTCCACCGTGGCCCTTGTGCTCCAGCCACGCAGGCTCTCTCCCTATTTCTTACACTCTGAGCTCCCTTCTACCTTGGATCCTTGACACAACTGCTTCTTTTGGTCTGTTTTTTCTTTAATTATCATATATATATATATATATATGTTCAAAGAAGCACATGCAAGGATGTTTATTGCAGCATTTTTGTAATACAACCATTGAAAACAACCTGATGTCCTGCATCAGTAGGCAGGACCTAACACTATGATGTATAGCCTTTGAAATATTATGCAGCAGTTAAAAACTCTGAGCTGTGCACTGATGGGAGTACGAGTTGGCATAGTGTCTGTGGAAGGCAATTTGGCAATATTTATCAAAATTAGCAATTCAAATACCATTTGTGCAATTTCCCTTTTGGAAATTCAGTTCATCCTACAGATATATTTCCACACATGGAAAGTGACATAAGTACAAAGTTCTTTATTGTAGCACTGGTTGTAATAGTAATTATTGAAGACAATCCAAGGCCTCATCAACAGGGACCTGCTTAATTATTGTATAGCCATATAATAGAATAATACCACAGCATGGACAAACGAATGAAGGTGCTCTCTGTGTACTGATATGGAAAGGCACTTCATGGTACAGAGCAGTGTATAAAATATGCATCAAATGGGAGTAAAATGGGAGGGAAATAAGATTCCATATCTTAGAAATAAGATGCATATTTCTACGCATGAACAATAGCTAGTTGCAATAAGAAATTATCAGTAGTTATCTATGAAATAGATGGTTTCATAGTTATTTATTAAACTGGTGTAAGAATGGTATAGAGGAAGGACAAGAATGGGGAGGGAGACTTCATTGTACCTCTTTTTTGTACTTCTTGGGCCTTAACTATGTGAATATAGTACCTCTCCCCTGCCCTCATATGCACATAACAAGGAAGATATGGATCTATGTGTTCTGACATGAAAAGATCCACAAGACATATTATTAAGAAAAAAAAGCAAGTTGCAGAACAGTATGCACACACTTCCCAAGTTTAGAAATACAAGAGAGAGGAGGTTGGGAGAAAGGCTCAAGAAGAAACCCGAAATCAGGAGTGGGCTGGCCAATGGGGACTTTCCCTTTAGCTGTATGGTTCAGTTGTTGCTGTTTTCCAGGAAAAGTGTAGTATGTATCACTTGTTCATTAATTATAAATAAAGGAACAAAAAATCTTTCTGGGGTAGAGTAGTGCTAGGTGAAGCATGTTCTGGGAGTAGGTGATTGAAATAGAGTGAAGGTGAGGTTGGAGTTAAGAAGGTACAAGAACTGTTCAACAAAGCTATTACCTAGAGGTACACAGATGCTACGAAGCCCACGTAATACTGGGAGCTGGGGTAGAGCACCATGGGGCATTCTAAAGGCTATGAAGAATGAGAACCCTCAAAATGTCTTAATCAAGAGAGGCAGTTCTGTGACTTCACCGAGGGCATGGCTGGAGGTTAGAGCTGCATGGCAAAAGTCTCCATGGAGAGGGGGCTTTATTCAATGATGGAAGAGAAATAGTCTAGGCCTCTGATGTGCAACACAATGACCAATGGCCACATGTGGCTACTGAGCACTTGAAATGTGGTTAGTACAACTGAGAAATTGAAATTATTTAAATTAATTTAAATTTACATAGCTACGTGTTTATTTATGTTTATCATATTGGACAGCAGAGATCTGGAGTGAAGCTTGAATGAGGAGCTGGTTCTGGTGGTTTGGGAGACAGAAGAGTAAGTGGGCTCCACTAGAAATGCCCAAGGTGGTGCAGTGACCTTGGAGAATCTGGACAAGGGAAAAAGTGCTCTGGAGAATGAAATGACTATGTAGGAGGGTAAAGGGTATTTATGCGAACAAGGATCTAACATTTCTATTATTGCATAAAGTTCTATTTGGCAATGCTGGTCAAGCCACATGCTGCTATTGAGCCCTAGAAATGTGGCTGGTCCCAAATGAGATGTGGTGTGAGTGTAAATACACACTGGATTACAAAGACTTAGTACAAAAAGAAGAATGTGAAATATTAATAGTTTTTCATATTGATTATACATGTTGAAATGATAATGCTTTGGATATATTATATTAAATAAAAATATTAGTGCAAGCCATTACAACTATTTCTACATTTTTAAAATGTAGCTCCTAGAAAAATTTTAAGTTACATACGAAGTTTGAATTATATTTCAATTGGACAGTTAGTCTAAAAAGTGCAAGGGAAAAGGTTGAGCAGGGGAATAGGCCAGAGCAGTGCTGAGGATTATGAAGATGAGAGGCATTTGGTACATTTTGGTCCCAAGTGGTGTCTGATCTGATCTCGGTTTGATGGGGAGGGCTCCTATGAGATATGCAGAAGGGCTAGGGTCCCTGCATAGTGCAGGCCTGAGTAGAGGGGGTTGCAGGGTGATGCTGAGGGTTTTCTTTTTAGGGCCAGTTCAGGACTTTCCCAGATTCTCTTTTCCCTATGAAAATGTACTCCCCTCTGGTCTTAACTTGCCTGATAATACCCCAACATGCTACTTCTTTATATAGTAGATAGTGCCCTGTTTAAGACCAGCCTTTCTCTTAAATATGCAAAAAGATGCTCAACTCACTTATATTAAGAGAAACACAAAGCCAAATACAAGGAGATACTGTCTTTCACCTAACAGATTGGCCGAAAGGAAAAAATAAGTAAATACAAACTCTGTGGGCAAGGTAGGGGAAAACAGGATGGTGGTGGGAATTTGGCTAGCCTGCCTTCGTAGAAGACACACTGACAGTGACTACCAAAACTTTAATTATGCACATCCTCTGACTCAATCCTAGTATTTATTCAACATACATAAAAATGGCATACATAAAAGGGTATTCCTTGCAGTAGTGTTAATTTTAAAAAGTTCTTTGCAGTAGTTAGTGTTCGTTTAGGAAAGAACCTAAATGTCTATTAATAGAGAGTGATTAAATAAATGATGGGTATAATTTAAACAAAATTATAAAGTAATAATGTAACTTCAATAGCAGGCAGCCACTAAAAATAAGACAGAAATAAGGCAGATCTATA
Source organism: Panthera pardus (assembly GCF_024362965.1). Classification (NCBI taxonomy): domain Eukaryota; kingdom Metazoa; phylum Chordata; class Mammalia; order Carnivora; family Felidae; genus Panthera; species Panthera pardus. The sequence goes on along the minus strand of NW_026526721.1, from coordinate 119,785,890 downwards.
TGTACAGAGATGTATCCCTGAGATAAGTTAAAAAAAAAAAAAGGAAGCAAAGTCATGATGTAATGAACGGTGACTATAGTTAATAATACTGTATTGCATATTTGAAAGTAGCTAGGATCTTGACAGTTCTTTTTTCTTTAATTTTCTTAATGTTTATTTATTTTTGAGAGAGAGAGAGAGTGTGAGCAGGGAAGGGGAAGAGAGAGAGGGAAACACAGAATCCGAAGCAGGATCCAGGCTCTGAGCTGTCACCACAGAAGGCGATCCAGAGCTTGAACCCACAAACTGCAAGATGACGACCTGAGCCCAACTCAGATGCTTAACCCAGGTGCCCCAGTTCTTTTTTGTTTGTTTGTTTGTTATTTATTTTGAGAGAGAGAGAGATCACGAGCAGGGCAGGGACAGAGAGATGGAGAAAGAGAGAATCCCAAGCAGGCTCTGCACTGTCAGTGCAGAGCCTGATTGAGGGCTCGAACTCACCCACTGTGAGATTATGACCTGAGCCATAAATCAGGAGTTGGACACTTAACCAACTAAGCCACCCAGGTGCTCCTCTTTTTTTTTTTTTTTTCTTTCTTTCTTTCTTTCTTTCTTTCACAGTTCTTATCACAGGAAAAACCCCTGTAACTATGTATGTGGTGGATGTTAACCAAACTTATTTTGGTGATCATTTTACAATATATACAAAATCAAATCCTTATGTTGTAATGTTGTATGCCTGAAACTGATAAATCAATTATGCCTCAAAAAATGTAAAATTAAAAAAAAAAATGAAGCAAAGTGAGAACAGTGTATGTACCACACTGTCATTTCTATGCAGGTAAAAACTCAATATATTTGCTCAGTTGTATGCTTGTAAATGTATACATTTGTTTTTGAAGGATATATAAAAGCCAGTAGTAATGGTGGCCTCCAAGGAGAGCAACTGTGTATTGTGGGAAGGGAGACTTTTCCTTTCACTCTACATATTCTGTACCTTTAAATTTTTTAATGATATACATATATTGCCTATTCAATAATACTAAATACAACATCTGATGACTTCTGTTGAAGTACAGAATTTCCTCTCTTCACAACCCATAGGGCATCTTTTGTGTACACTTCATACCATAGTTCTTCTCTCGTGCTGCAACTCTCTCTTTGTCTCCCTAGAGAGCCAGAGTTATCCACTTTTCACTTAAGAACTGAAGAGAACAATTTGTGTATTTATTCATTTGATTGTCAATTACAGTATCTGGATTTATCAGTTTTTAAGTTTTAAGGATTTTGATTTTTTCCCCTCTCTTTTGTCCCTGTCTTCATACTTAGTCATTTATTATTTAGTGAATGAAGGTTTTTAAAAAATCATTTACATTGAAAAATCAAACTTCTCTTATCCTTTCTCTTATTCTTTGATATTCTTTTAAAATACACATTTAAGGGGCGCCTGGGTGGCTCAGTCGGTTGAGCGTCTGACTTCGGCTCAGGTCACGATCTCGCGGTCCGTGAGTTTGAGCCCCGCGTCAGGCTCTGGGCTGATGGCTCAGAGCCTGGAGCCTGCTTCCGATTCTGTGTCTCCCTCTCTCTCTGCCCCTCCCCCGTTCATGCTCTGTCTCTCTCTGTCTCAAAAATAAATAAATGTTAAAAAAAAAAAATTTTTTTTTAAATACACATTTAAGTGGTGCCTGGGTGGTCAGTTGGTTGAGCATTGCGCTTGGGCTCAGGTCATGATTCATGGTTTTCACAAACCCATTTGAGCCCTGTGTCAGGTTCTCTGCTGTCAGCTCACCTAGAGCCTGCTTTGGATTCTATGTCTCCCCCTCTCTCTGCCCCTCTCTCATTTGTGTGCGCATGCGCTCTCTCTCTCTCTCTCTCTCTCAAAAATAAATAAATAAATAAATAAATAAACTTAAAAAGAAAAGACATTCAACTTATATAGAATTGGGACAAAAAAAATCCAAAATATCTGTTGCAATGTGCCCTCTAGTGGTTAAAGAAAACAAACTATTCTTTTACCAGCCCCCCTTTTTCTTTAAAAATCAAGGACTTCTGTGTTTTACAAATCTGAGTGAAAACTCTAAGTGCTAATGTAAAAAGCAAAAAGCCATGAGAAACATAAACATTCAGACTGCTATAACACAAACACCAGTGACTGGGCGGCTTAAACAAAAATCATTTATTTTTCACAGTTTTGGAAGCTGGGAAGCTGTGGGACCCAAGGAATTTAACAAAAACCCCCTACCCCTGGACAAGCAGAGCAAGACTAACTCCATTTTGTGCTACACCCACCATCTCATGTATAACCCCCACATGACCTACTTATTGCTTAAGACACTCCCCCACCCTAGTCAAGCCGCTGAGCACACCCTACTGGAAACCGGCTCATATAGCAATGTGGAACCCCTAACCGCCAAAGAATGTAAACCCCGCCTTTTGCCCGCCAAACTTGTGCGCCAATTCTGACCAGAGTGATAGGCTAGTTCAAACAGTTACTATAGGGTAAATTGTAATTCAATTGGCCACCTGCGTGTGGACTGACATGAGTATGCAACTTTATGTGTGTGTTACAATCTCATTGGCCACTGGCCCCTATAAAACTGCTATGCCTCTTAACCTAGGGGTCCAAGTCCCTGCTCCGCTGTGTCGGGTATACTTGGGCCCAAGCTCGAGCTTGCAAATAAACCCTTGTGCGTTTGCATCGGTATTGGCTCCTTGGTGGTCTCTTGGATTCGAAATTGGGGGCATTACAAAGCAAGATCAGGGTGCTGGCAGATTTGGTGTCTGGTGAAAACTTGCTTCCTGGTTCATAGATAGCTGTTTTGTCACTGTGTCCTCATATGGCAGAAGGGGTAAGAGAGATCTCTGGGGCCTCTTCTATAAGGGCGCTAATTCCATTCATAAGGGCTTCACACTCATGCCCTAATCATCTCCCAAAGGCCCCACTTCCTGATACCATTGCACTGAGAGTTGGGATTTCAACATATGAATTTGGGCTGGGGTGGGGGTTGGGTGGAGGGAGCACAAACATTCAGCCCATTACAACGGATACCTTTCTTAAGCCAGAAATAAATAGTCACTAACAAAGAGAATGATTGAAAACGTATTTAATTTGCTTTAATATCCAATTTTCTGAAGCCAAATACACAGCTCAAATGTGACTTTCAAAGTCTAGATTTAGTTATATGGATAATTGAATTGGAAGTAAAAAACTAAAGTGACCATAGCTTTAATTTACCCATGAAAGGCACTTGTACCCCAATGTTTATAGCAGCACTCTCAACAATAGCCAAATTGTGGAAAAAGCCTAAATGTCCATCAACTGATGAATGGATAAAGAAATTGTGGTTTATATACACAATGGAATACTACTTGGCAATGAGAAAGAATGAAATATGACCCTTTGTAGCAACGTGGATGGAACTGGAGAGTGTGATGCTAAGTGAAATAAGCCATACAGAGAAAGACAGATACCGTATGTTTTCACTCTTATGTGGATCCTGAGAAACTTAACAGGAACCCATGGGGGAGGGGAAGGAAAAAAAAAAAAAGAGAGAGAGAGGTTAGAGTGGGAGAGAGCCAAAGCATAAGGGACTCTTAAAAACTGAGAACAAACTGAGGGTTGATGGGGGGTGGGAGGGAAGGGAGGGTAGGTGATGGGCATTGAAGAGGGCATCTTTTGGGATGAGCACTGGGTGTTGTATGGAAACTAATTTGACAATAAATTTCATAAAATAATAAAAAAAATTTACCCATGAAAGAAACAAAGGATGCAGCATTAAGTAAATAGTCACTGGAATTGGTAAATGAAAGAATGTTTGACTTCTAGTGAATGATCTAAAAACAAAATTCATAGACATTTTTAAGAGTGTGATGGTCAATGTCCTTTGTTTGCAAAGTGCCCTTGGGCCTGGTCATAGTAAACCAGGACCTCTTTGAAGAGGCCTGGAAGCCTATGGAGAGTTGGCATTTGGTTTTCTGAAAGTACTTTTTTTTTTTTTTTTTTCAACGTTTTTTATTTATTTTTGGGACAGAGAGAGACAGAGCATGAACGGGGGAGGGGCAGAGAGAGAGGGAGACACAGAATCGGAAACAGGCTCCAGGCTCCCAGCCATCAGCCCAGAGCCTGACGCGGGGCTCGAACTCACGGACCGCGAGATCGTGACCTGGCTGAAGTCGGACGCTTAACCGACTTAGCCACCCAGGCGCCCCTGAAAGTACTTTTTTCCAACAGGGAGTTCAGCTCAGAGTAGTTGTGGCCATCCTGATGAAGGTGACCAATAATTCCCCTCAGGTCAGTGGTAGGAAAACAGAATAGGCACTGAGTACTTTTCAAGGAAGAACATCCAGTTTCTGTGCCTGTTGCCCTCGGACTCTAGCAAAAATGCCCAGGATATTACCAGGCCACATTTTCTTGAATTTACCACCTGTGAAAGTGGCCCTTACACAGAGATGTGACCCTTACGTAGGACTTTGTCCCTGGGCCAGCCCTTCCCCTTCGTTGGCTCTTGTTATTTCTGAGGTTGACAATTCTTTAATGTTTTATGATGAAAAGGAACTCTTGTGCAAGAAGGGATGGAAGAGATGAAGCAGCCATCTGCTCTTTTTCTTCCTGGACCTCCTATGCAGAGGTTTCAAATTTCAGGGTACAATTGTCATTGTTGGTCTGCTGGGCAGGGCTCCTCTTGTCATTGATTTATTAATTAAATAATTTATTATCTTCCTTTCCCTTATCTGCTTCCCTTTAAGACTTCCCCCAAAGGCAACCATTATAATGTGTTTAATGTGTATCTGCATGTTTCTTGCAAAATGTATATTGTTTTGTGTACATGTATTTTTAGTTGAATGGTACTGTACTATATATCTCATTCTGTTTGTTTTCTTTTCCTTTAGCATATATCTTTGAGATCTCTGTATATTGCTATGTATACTTTTAATGTATTGTTTTTAATTGTTGCGTAATACTCCTTGGTGTATATCCACCACTTTAACAATTTACTCACCAAGTGATGTATATCTGATTATCTCTAACTCCCTGCTACCACAATTAATGTAGTCTTTTAATGAACTTGAGTGAGAATATATCTTTGGAATATGTATTCAGGGAGGAAATTGCCGGGCTATAGAATATAAATGTATTTAGGGGTGCCTGGGTAGCTCAGTTGGTTAAGTGTCCGACTCTTTTTTTTTTAATATTTATTTACTTTTGAGAGAAAGAGAGGGAGAGACAGAGGTGTGAGCAGGGGAAAGGCAGAGAGAGGGAGACACAGAATCGGAAGCAGGCTCCAGGCTCTGAGCTGTCAGCACAGAGCCCAATGTGGGGCTCGAACTCACAGACTGAGGGACCATGACTTGAGCTGAAGTCGGACGCTCACCCAGCGGAGCCACCCAGAGGCCCCAGTGTCTGACTCCTGATTTTGGCTCAGGTCATGATGTCATGGTTTATGGGCTTGAGCCCTGCATGGGGCTCTATGCTGTCAGTGTGGGGGTTTCTCTCTCCCTCTCTCATACCCCTTCCCCTCTCTCTCTCAAAATAAATAAATAAACTTAAAAAAAAAAGAATATAAAATTTAATTTGACTGTAACGCCAGATTGTTCTCCAGAATGTATGAACTAATGCACACATCCTATACCAGAGGGCAAAACAAACAAACAAACAAACCTTCACACATTCTTTTTACCAACTCCCATCAAAAGGTAGAACCTACTCTCCTCTCCCTTGAATCTGGTTTGACCTTGTGATTTGCTTAGTGGAAGGTGGCAGAAAATGTTTGTGTTCTGACCCTAGACCTCAAGAGATCCCACAAATCCTGTTGTTGAGCTGAGAGCCTTTCAATCATCATACCATCAAGCCCAGGCTAGCCTGCTGGAGGATGAGACCATGTGGAGAGAGGACCCAGGTCCTCAGCCACCTTAGCTGAGGCCCCAGACATGTAAATGAGTGGAGAACATTTGGACCAGAAGACTTGGCTACCTAGTAGAACCCGGTCCAAATTGAAAACCCATAGAATTGCTAGCTAAATAAAGTAGCTGTTGTTTTAAGCCACTAAGTTTTGGATGTTTTGTTATGCACTTAATAGATAAGTGGGAAAAAACATAGATAAGTGCTGACTCCTGATCACAGGGCATGATACATCTCACATCCCCACCAACACTTTGTATCATTCAGCTTTCTAATTTTTGCCTTATAGATATAAAATATCTTGTTTTATTTGGATTTCTTTAGGATTACTAATAAAATTGAATACTTCTTTATGCGTTTGGTAGACTTTGGGCTTCTTTTTCTTAAATTGCCTGTTCGTATCCTTTGCCCATTTTTCTTACGAAGTTGGTGTTTTTTCTTGATGATTGGTAGTTCTTGTATACTCTAGATATTAATACCTTTTAATTTTTATGCAACAAAAATATTTTCTAATATTCTGTACTCCATTATTTTTATTTATGATGGCCTTTGTTGATTCCAATTCCTTAATTTTTTTATGTAATCAAATGCATCCTTTTTTTTTTTTTTTTTTAAGTAGGCTGCATGCCCATTGTGGGGCTTGAACTCACAACCCTGAGATTGAGAGTTGCATGCTCCACCAACTGAGCCAGCCAGGCACCCCTTTTAAAGATTTTATTTTTTTTAAGTGATCTTGACACCCACCATGGGGCTAGAACTTATAGCATAGAGATCAAGAGTCACAATCTCTACCAACTGAGCCAATCAGGCACCCCTTAAATGCATCAGCTTTTTGTCTTACAGTATGTGCTTGGGAAACTTTGTTTAGGAAGTGATTCCCAACTCCTAGGGTTACAAAGACACCCTACTATACTTTCTTCCATCAACATTAGAGTTATTTCTTAGACAATTAGGTCCTTTATTCATCTTGAAACCATACTGCTAGTTTGGAAAGTGAAAAGGAACTTTTGCACTAGAGTCCCATGAACCTGCTTTGAGGCATGGTGTTAGATGGGGACCACATTTTCCTTTTCTTCATAGTGAGTCACTTTTCCCACCACCATTTGCTGGGAAATTCATCCTTTCCCCCATTGATTTGTGGTGACACCTTTGTTGTATATTCATTTCCCTTGTGCAAATGGGTCTATGTTAGAGATCTCTCTTCTATTCCATTTTGTTAGTTACAATTTGTTAGTTCTTGTGCTATGATAACACTGTTTTTTGTTCGTTTTGTTTTTCCTATAATAGGTTTGATATTTTTATTCTTATGTTCTAGGCATTCTGCCATATGCTTTTTATTTCAGATATTTACTTAATCCTTTCAGAAACCTGCAAGGTTTGTATTATTATCTCTGTTTTACACAAAAGGAAAGAGAGGAATAGAGAAAATGTAATGTCATTGCCTAAATTTCATGTGATATTAAGTAGTGGAGCTAGGATTTAAACTAAGTCAGTCCAGCTAGAGAGCCTGTGTGTCCTATTCTATAACATGCCCAGCTTGTCAGCTCCTGGTCTGGTTGCTCTTTAAGCTCTCCAAAGAGTTCTGGCCAATTTGGAAAGGGGGAAAAAGTCATCATCTCAGTCCCTTGGCAAACACCAGCATGGTCCTAGGTTTAACTGCCCCACTTTTCTCACTCAGACCCCATTGTATCTTTCCCAAACAGTAAGACTAGTAGGACCAATGCTAAAGTTTAAAAAATCCATATTTTGGGCTGGATTTAGGTCATATGTGTGGTACTTTTAAAAATAGATCTCCAGGTGCTGGGCGTGATGAAGTGTTTTCTAATTATAATAAATGCAATTTAGCACAATAGTGAAAAAAAAAAAAACCAGGTCCTCACAATATAGAAGACAGCGTTGTTGTTACCCACCCCCTTCCTTCTTTTTAGCAGAACCCAGATTTTATGCAGATAATGCATGGCCTAGTCAGCCAGGTACTCCATGTAAACTGATCATGATCATCTATCTTACTCCCCTTGCCATCAGATAGATAAGACAGGGGTGTCAACTCTTTTATGGCCAATGAAACATGGAGGGAAAGTCTGCTGGAGTGGCTTCTAGGATTTTTTTCCCTCAGTCTTAAAACAAAAGAGCTACCCATGCTTTCAGGAAGAAAAGGAACACTTCTGGTGTGATGTTGGGAGCTGTGGTAGCCATCCTGTGAATAGAGGGGGGAATTAGCCTGAGGGACAGGCTTACCCACTGAAGATGGCAGAGCAGAAAGATGGAAAGGACCTGGGTCTTTGATGAGACTGAGCTGCTAAACTAATAAATCCTGGGGCAGTCTCACCTCTGAACTTCTTGATAGGTGAAATAAAATCTCCTTACAGTTTAAGCTACATAAGTGAAGAAGCTTCTGTCAACTGCAACTAAAGGTATTCTATACATGCATCTTAAGGGTTAGATGCATGTGTACGTCTTCAAATATGTCTTGTGAATTTGTGTCAGGAATGTAAGCAACCTCTATGTGAGCTAAACATATCCACTTCTACTTCTCTAGTTTGGATTATGCACTGGGAATGGATAAGTAAAAAGGGCATGTTGTACCACAGTTCCCGTATCCCTGCCTTCTATAACTTGCCTTCCCATCTCCATGGAGCTTACCAACTAGTAGGCAAGACAGAAAAATGACAGTACATGGGTGAATAGCTATCTTGGACTATGTAAAATAAGGGACAGCCAAAGGAGTGAGGGACCAATGCATCTGGGGAGCATAGCCAGAAACACAATTGCTGGATGAGGGAGTTGGCAAGAGCTGGGGTGGGACAGGAGTGGGCTGTGGGTGTGAGAGGAGGAGCCTGGAGTTGAGTCTTGTATTTTGTATAGTAATTAGTCAGGGAAGAGGCCTTGGAGGAAAAGTATGCCAAATTGAGAGGAGGTGTGAGTTAAGGGAGAGAGACTGGGAAAAACAGAGCCTAATGCAGGAACCAGAATCTTAGTGTGGCTGGAGCACAGGGGAGTCAGGCCAGGAGGGGCTGACAAGGAGGTTGAAAAGAAGGCATTTTCCCCATGACTCCAAAAAAGTGTGAAAGGAAAGAGTCTCTTTTTAATGTGACGTGATGTGATATGTGCCCAGGTTAAAGAAGTATGAACAACGTCTTTGTGAGTATCTAATGTATGTAGATATAGGAAAAAAAAATTTGTATGAGAATTTTTGAAATGGGCCTTTGGAATTATCATTTATTGGAGGATATTAAGTGTTATTATTTGTCTCTGTTTGTTGAATAAACAGTATATTCAAATATACTAAAGGGCATACGGTAAAAAGTAAGTTTCCTCCTACCTTTTATCCCCAGAATTTTACATTTCCTCCACAGGGGCAAGTGCAGCGGCCAATTTTTTTTAAGTTAATTTATTTATTTTGAGGTGGGGGAGGGAGAGAGAAAGAGAGAGAGAGAGAGAATCCCAAGTAGGCTCTGCACTGTTAGCACAGAACCCGACACAGGGTTCAAACTCACGAGCAATGAGATCATGACCTGAGCTGAAATCAAGAGTTGGAGGCTTAATTGACTGAGCTACCCAGGCACTCCCACAGTGGCCAATTTTTATTTTATTATTTATTTATTTATTTATTTATTTATTTATTTATTTTTAACGTTTATTTATTTTTGAGACAGAGAGAAACACAGCATGAACGGGGGAGGGGCAGAGAGAGAGGGAGACACAAAATCGGAAGCAGGCTCCAGGCTCTGAGCCATCAGCCCAGAGCCCGATGCGGGGCTCGAACTCGTGGACCGTGAGATCGTGACCTGAGCTGAAGTCGGACGCCCAACCGACTGAGCCACCCAGGCGCCCCCAGTGGCCAATTTTTAAAGAAATATATTGTATATATGCTTGAACCCACATTACATCTTGTATTAGTTATCTACTGCTGTGCAACAAATTACCCCCAAACTTAGTGGATTCAAACAATGAACATTTATTATACCACATAATCTGTGGTCAGGAATCCTGTGGCTTAGCGGGGCCTCTGGCTCAGGGTCTCTTACAAGCTCGTGGCTGAGCTGTTAGGGGGGCCTGTAGTCATGTCATAGCTCCACTCAGGAGGATCTGCTTTCAAGTTCATTCAAAGGGTTGTTGGCAGGATTGAGTTTGTCAGAGGCTGTTGGGCTGATGGCCTGATTTCTTCACTAGTTTTTGGCCTGAGGCTTCCCTCAGTTTCTTGCCCCATGGGCTTCTTCTGCAGAGGGCACCTTACAGCATGGCAGTTGGCTTGATCAGAGCAAACAGCTAAGAAGAAGCAGAAAAGTCTATGAAGACAAGAAGCCAAAGTTTTTGTTTATAACCAAGCGTCAGCAGTGACATCCTCTCACTTTTGCTGTTCATTAGAAGCACATCACTCACTAGGTTGAACCCAATCTCATGGGAAGGGGATTACATAGGGAGGTCATTGTTACTGGGGGTTGGAGATCATTAGGGTCAACTTAGAAGCTGCTTAGGCACATGTGTGTACTATATTTCTACCTAAAGAAGTCTTTGTTTTTAAGCACAAAAATGTTTCCTGCCTTGCTTTTGTCATGCAATAGTGTATTTGAAGCAATTTCCAAGTCAGTCCATAAAGATCTCCTTCATTCTAGCAACGGCATAGCATTTCAGTCCTGACTCTATACTGAATATATTTTGGATGTACCATACTTTTATTAAACAACCCTTTATTGATGGGCTGTCTTTGATCTTTTGCTGCACACATTCTTTACCAGTGTGAGAATGCATCTGGAGGTAAATTCCTAGAAGTGGAATTGCTGGGTCAAAGGGGATGTACATTTCACGTTGATAACTATGGCCAAATTGCCCTCCAGGGGAGCTTGTACCTATTTATTCTCCAGCCCCGAAGTATGAGAATTGCCTACTTCTCCCCAGCTTCTTGAGGCATTTTTCCCACAAGTTTTTTTTTTTAATGTTTTATTTATTTTTGAGAGAGTGAAAGCGGGGGACGGGCAGAGAGAGGCAGACAGAGGATCTGAAGTGGGCTCTGCACTGACAGCAGTGAGCCCAATGTGGGGCTCGAACTCATGAACTGTGAGATCATGACCTGAGCAGAAGTCAGATGCCCAACCAACGGAGCCACCCAGGTGCCCACCCCCCCCCACAAGTTTTAATGAAAACCAAAAAGAGAAATCATGGAAGAAAAACTAAAAACCGATGTTTAATGAACAGAACAAATTGGAGTCACTGATTTTTATCGAATGAAAATGTAACAAGGCTCTGCTATTTGTTTAATTTGATCTGGATTTACCACGGTATTTTCCCAGTATATTATACAAAAAGGGCAGGGACTCCTGGTTTAGGTCTCAGTGTCCCTGATAATCTGTTCTGGCTCCTGTCACTATAATCTCAGATAATGTCCTCCTCAAAGATTATGTGGATTTCTGAAAGCACTCAACAGTTAGCTTATCAGATTCAAACTTCATCTGGAGGACATGACACCAATAACTATCAAACCAAGTATACAGTGAATAATTATTTACTTTGGCAACTCCACAGCTTTGGTCACTTTCGTCTTTTCTGCTGATGTTTCAAGCATTAGAAAGACAGAGAATGTAGGGGTATTAAGATGCCTTAGAGCCCAGATATAACTCTCCTTCAACCTCCTCCTCCTTTCTACAATCGATCAGCTTCTGTCTGTGTATTTTCACAGAGAAATGTTTGTTATTTCATTAAGGTAGATTGTTCCATTGTTCAACAGTTATAGAAATTAAAGATTATTTTGAACACGGAGTTGGAAGTCAGAAATCTTTTGTTCTGTGCCTCTCTGTTCAGTGCTTCCTTATCTGCCTTAAGGAGCAAAGGGGAAAAGTCTTTGTTCATTGTAAACAGTTCTGATAGCTTCCTTAAGTCTGCTCTTCTCCTGGCTGGTGACTATTTTGCATCATTCCTTCTTCTCTGCAGTTGCTTTTCAGATGTACCACCACACTGATTCCTCTCCTCTTTACATACTCCTGCTCTAAGATTCTAAAGTTATCAAGCATGAATATACTCACAGTGCCAGTTTTTCTGCTGATCCCCACATGGTAGTCCGTGTACTTTTAGGACCACTGATTGAGAGTAAGCATAATGACAAAGAGCTGTTGTGAATTTAAGAATGCTTTGACAATCTTTATAGCAGCATTATACACGATACCCAAACACTGGAAACAATCCAAATGTCCCTCAACGGATGAACGGCCAAATTGTTGTCTAGACATATAATGGAATATTATTCAGCCTTGAGAAGGAAGGAACTTCTGACACATGCTACATCACAGATGAACCTTGAAGACATTGTGCTAAGTGAAATAAGCCTGTCACAAAAGGACCAGTACTGTATGATTTCACTTCTATGAGGTACCTAGAGTAGTCAAATTTATAGAGACAGAAATAGAATGGTGGTTTCCTGCGGTACGGGGAGGAATGATTGTGGAGTTATTATTTGATGGATACAGAGTTTCAGTTTGGGAAGATGAAAACGTTCTGAAGATGGATGGTGGTGATAGTTTGCCCACTGTGAATGTACTTAATGCCACTAAATTGTACACTTAAAAATGGTTAAATTGGCAAGTTTTATGTTATGTGTATTTGACCACAGTAAAGCAAATTGTGTCCTGTCAATTACAGCAGCATCTCCAAACACTTGAAAAATAATTGTGTATTTATTTGACACCTATTATTCATACACAGTAAACTTTGGCTCACACATCCCCCCCCCCCCCCGCCAACCTCCAGATCTTTTTTAAAAAAATATTTATTTATTTATTTATTTACTTATTTACTTATTTATTTCGAGAGAGATAGCATGCACTCAAAGGGAAGGGGCAGAGAGAGAGGAGAGTGAGAATCCAAAGCAAGCTCTGTGCTGTCAGTCTAGAGCCGGATGCAGGGCTTGATCTCACCTACTGTGAGATTACGACCTGAGCTGAAATAAAGATTCAGGATGCGGGGCACCTGGGTGGCTCAGTCAGCTGGGTGACTGACTTCACTCAGGTCATGATCTCACAGATCGTGATTTTGAGCCCAGCGTTGGGTTCTGTGCTGACAGCTTGGAGCCTGGAGCCTGCTTCGGATTCTGTCTCCCTTTCTCTGCCCCTTCCCTGCTCACGTTCTGTCTCTCTTTATCTCCCTCAAAAATAAACATTAAAAAAATAATTAAAAAAAAAAGTCAGGATGCTCAACTGACTGAGCCATCCAGGTGCTCCTCTCTCCTCCAAATCTTCATTCATCCCATGGTAAGTCTCTGGGAGCCATTTGTCTTTTGTGGCATGATTTTCCTTAGCATAGTTGATTAACCAAAATGAGCAGCTAACCTGAGCTGAACTATTCAGAAACTCATTGCTGTGATTTTAGAATTTGGTTTCAGGAACTTTTTGTTGGTATCTATGTAGGGGTAAAACTGAGAGGATGGATATGGGGTTGGGAGCTATATAAGGTGGCCATCTTTCATGTTTATTTATTATTTATTCGACAAATATATATTGTTTGCCTACTGTGTGCCAAGCATGAAAATAGGTGTTGGGATTCAGCCCTGCTCCTGCCTTCCTAGAGAAGCAGAGCGAACCTCACTGTAAAGATATTATCTCTAATGTTGTCTCTAATATTTTTGTTATCTCTAATATCTAGTGAACGGTTCTCCCCCAAATAACACAGTATACCATGGTTTTATCACATTTAACTTCCCCTTCTAAATTATTTTTTAGCACATTTTTTAGCAACAGCACTAGCACAATTGTTCAGTGGAAGCTTGGTGGACCACAACAGGGTATTAGAAAGATTTTTCATTGTAACAACAAATGTGACAAGAACACCAATATTACAGAGGTTCCCTATATGTTCACGGGATACCTACAAAGGATGGTGGGTATTTTGTTTATCGGCTGCAGCAGCGCCACCAGGTGGCAAAACAGTAAATGATGTTCATAGTCCATTGAGCCTGCCTGTGTAGAAATCACACAATTCTTGAAAATTGTTTTTCAATTGGGGATGAGAGGAGAGTTGTATTATTTCAAAATTTGTACATGGAGACTTTTAAGTCTGATCAAATAATAAAATTTTCATTTTCTTAAAATAAGACAACATTGGGGCGCCTGGGTGGCTCAGTCGGTTAAGCGGCCAACTTCGGCTCAGGTCATGATCTCACGGTCTGTGAGTTCGAGCCCCGCGTGGGGCTCTGTGCTGACAGCTCAGAGCCTGGAGCCTGTTTCAGATTCTGTGTCTCCGTCTCTCTGATCCTCCCCCGTTCATGCTCTGTCTCTCTCTGTCTCAAAAATAAGTAAACGTTAAAAAAAATTAAAAAAAAAAATAAGACAACATTTTGTTAAGGTCCTCATTCTCCTCTCTGAGCAACTTCTAGTTAACTCCTGGGAGTTTGTCCCAGAGTTGAAGTGTTGAAATTGAGACAGATGCGCCCAAAAGTGTACAGCACCCTTCATGAGGTCTTCCCTCTCCTTTTCTGCAGTGCCAATCTTCTAAGCTCTCCTAAACCACCTCTGATAAAGATTTCATTCATTAACAAATACTCAGTGAGTACCTGCATGGTGCTTACTCTGTTCTAGGCACTGCAGATATAGCAGCAAATACAACAGGGTAAAATTTCAGTCCTCACGTATGACATTCCTATTGTGACACATTTGTCCCCTTTATGCCCTGTTAAGTCCTTGACAATAGAGACCTGTCTTACCCTTCTTCGCTGGAACCATACCCACTGAATTCCCCAGTAACAATTTCAGAACTCAGTTGGTTTGAGATGACTGTATTTATTATGACCCTTCCCATGGGATCTGATGGAATCAAAGCTGTGCCTGCCATCCAGGGGACAAAATACAGAAGCAGAAAGTTCACTTTAGATCCTGTGGTGGACTGAATAATAACCCTCCAAAGAGGGTTGCATCCTAATTCCCAGAATCTGCAAACATGTTAATTTACATGGTAAACGGACTTGTGGATGTGATCAAGTTAAGGCTGTTGAGATGGGGAGATTATACTGGATTGTCATCGCAGGCCCAGAGTGATCACAGGGACCTTATAACAGGGAGGCAGTAGAATTAGAGTCGGACAGAAGATAACAAGGATGGAAGCAGAGGTCAGAGAGGAGAAAAGATGTTATGCTGCTGGCTTTGAAGATGGAGAAGAAGGCCAGGGAATGTAGGTGAAGTCTAGAAGCTGGAAAAGGCAAGGAAAAGGATTCTCTAGAGTCTCCAAATGAACACAGGCCTGCAGGCACATTTTAGACTTCTGACCTCCAGAACCATAAGATAATACATTTGTGTTGCTGCTATAAGCCACTAAATTTGTGGTAATTTGTTACATCAGCAACAGGAAACTAACATAGATTTCTACATGTCCTCCCTCCAGTTTGCCCTCCTGGCTGCTCATTCTTTCTGCTGCACAGAGCAGAACATTTCTACTTTGTTCCCTTATTTTTCTAAGTCATTGAGATGTGCTGGGTTTTCTTAACACAAGCCTATAAGTGTTTCTCTAACCATCTTGTCTCACCATTGGCATTGTTTAGCATATCCTCAGAGTCCTCAGCTTTTCTATGAGAATTTAAAATTCTGTATTTTCAGTTCCATGGTTAGCTAAAAAAATTGTATAGAATTCAACTCACAACCCAAAAGTTAGCCTCTTCCTGATAAGAACACTAAAAGCATTCTCATTAAAGTCAGGAACCAGACAAGGATATCCATTAGCGCCACTCTTACCTTATTATTCTGGAGGTCCTGGCTGTTATTACACAAGAGAAAAACAAAAAGATGGGGGGAGGGAAGGGACAAGAGGAGGTAAACTTGCAATTATTTACAAATGATATGATTGTATACCTAAAAGAGTAAGACAGAAAAACTATACAAATAATAAAGGAATTCAGCAAAGTGACTGGACACAACATTTATGTATGGTAATCACCATATGAATAACGATTACTTAGGACATATATACATAATGGAAAAACAATCTATTTGCAGTAACAACAGAAAAGATAAAACAAATTAGAATAAAATAATAAGAAATATACAAAGCGGGTATGAAGGAAACAGAACGAAACTTGAAAAAGAAGAAAAGTATGCCATATTCTTTGATAGAAGACTTACCATGGTAACAATAAAGCCTTTCGTGTTTAAGACCACTACAGTTGGACTTCTGTTATTGGCAATCAAGTGAAATTGATAAGGGAAATAATCTTGTTTCATTTTCTCTTCATAACTTCATTCTTCACTCAATCTTTATATTACTTGGTGTTGTCTTTAGGATTTCAGTCTTCGTGGGGATATGTAGGCTTCCCCCCAGCAGAAGGCAGGTCATAAGTTGAAGCCTGATCTCCCTGTGTTCCAAGCCAACGCCACCTTTAGACTACCAGGTCATAGTCAGTGAGGACTCCCTGGAGATGTTGCCCTTTGCTAGTTGTCTCAACTTGCCATGGGCACCGTCAGTACAGTTTTGCCACAAACACCCATGTACACACATATGCAGTCACTCACTGAGGAACACCATTTCCAGGATACCCCATCTAGATCATCTTAGGTTTTCTTGTTGATAAAACAATTGTCCCATGGTAGCATGCTAATGGTAATCTTCTCACCAGGATCATAGCTAAAATAGCAATTTTTATTATCTTGTAAGTGTCACGAGCCCATTCTTGGGCTGTATGCTTGTTGACACCATTTATACATATCTTTTATTTCTTAGGCATTTTTAGTTAAAAAAAATTTTTTTTTTGATGTTTATTTATTTTTGAGAGAAAGAGAGTGCATGAGCAAGGGGCAGAGAGAGATGGAGACACAGAATCTGAACAGCCTTCAAGCTCTAAGCTGTCAGCAGAACCTGATGCAGGGCTCAAACTCACAAACTCACCCAGGCGCCCCAGGCATTTTTAGTTTAAAAAAACATGCCACTGCTAAAAAAAAAAAAAAAAAAAAAAAAAAAAAAAAAAAAAAAGCCACTGCTAATTACTATTGTCAAAAGAATTCTAGATACCATCAGTAAGTAAGTTGGTGGGGGAGGGTAGAAAAGGGAGAACCTGCTATTACCACTGAAATCTTGTCAGGCTAGCATGCTCAAGTGGGGCAGACAATCAAGTTTATCAGAAAGAATCTTTAATTTCACACAGAACACACCCTCCTTGAAGGCTATTCCCTGACTATTCCTAGAAGCAGCTGGGATGTCTCTTAACAGAAGAACTACGTCTGATTTTAGCTGTTCTTTTCTCCCTCTTATCTTCTTTTTTCAAAGCCTGGCACATGCTGGAAATTCAATAACTGCCAAATAAACAAATGGATGGGATTGTGTTTTCATCCGATTCTATCCTGAAGTCTAGACAGGAGGGAGAAGCTGCTTGAAAAATTCCGGAGAATGAAAGTGCCACTAAGTAGGAGCAGTCCACTGGCACCCTACGGCAGATTTTGGCTTTGGGGCAATCGTTTGTAAGATCTCTGTCTTTCATTGTGTGCAGTGGTAAATGCTGCTTTTGTTTCAGCCTCTCCAATCTACGCCCCCCCCCCCTTGTTTTAAAAGAAATTTAACATTTGGGAGGTCCTAGGCACTGAGCCTTTTGTACTTAATGGATAAGTCATTCTCATTGGTGCTGGGGGAGGGAGTATTAAATGTTTTGTTTATCACCACTAGTAAGACTTAAATTGTGCATGAGGATTAGAAAACTCAAATGCCTACAAGCAGGTCAGGTGTGGGGCATTTGTCTACAGTGTGTGTGTGTGTGCGCGTGTGTATGTGTGTGTGTGTGGTGAAGGCATGGTGAATTACAGTGTGCAGCTCCCTTCCCAGAAGGCCCTTGTGGCTCACCTCCACTGAATTGTTGCCAGACTCCCATTTTTCAAGAAAAGCCGGAAACCCTGAGTATAAAAGAATAAAATCTCCCAATTTGAAAATGCTAGCTCAAATTTCAAAGAAAAAATCTCCTTGGTTGAACCAAATAAAACACCTCTGTGGATGGCATCTGGCACTATTTTGGAATCTCTGTTGAACACAGCTGCAGGGAGAACAGATGACAGGTGTGGGACTAGAGACCCAACACAACAGCCAGAGACAAAGAGCCTGGTTTTAGTGTGATTGTAAAAAAGTAGTACTAATTGTAGTAAATTCTATGATTTTCTTACCAGTTATGTGTTGTCCCTTGGCAATAGTAATTGTGAATCTAAAAATTTCAGATTCTGTAAAATTCTATTTGTATGATTCATGCTGTCATCCTCTTTAATTTGTGGTTTGAGTAATAGGGCCAATTTCATGACGTATATGTGTGGAGGACAACTTTGCTCATAACCATGATTGTGAGTTTTTTAAAGTGTACTTAATTAGGCCTTAATAAAGACCTATGTATTACTTCCTTTCAGGTCACATTTGTCTGGCTTCCTCTGGGATCTTACTGTATGAAAAAGAAGAGAAGGAGGAGGTCTGTGTTCCCTTACTTCTAACTCTTTAGGAGTAGAAATTTGGCAAAAATTATTTTTGTGAGAAGTAGAACTTTGAGGATTTTAATGAACAGCATGCAGTTATTCACTTTATAGTGATAAAGTCAGCCTGCAGCATGTCAGAACATGATGAGGTACAGCCAATTCCAATCCTTCTTTCATTTCAGCTGATTTCACTTTCTAACCCTAGACTGTAACCAATTAAGTGTGATGAGCATTTGGGGTGGGAAAGTATAGATTCCTATGGAAACAGAAGCAGAGTCTCTATCTTAGGCTTGATGGGGAAGGGAGGTCTGTGAGACTTCTTGGAGGAAGTGACATCTTTAGTAAGAGTGTAAAATTGATTCACTTTCAATTAGAGGCCAGGGTGAGGGTGGGGGAAGTAGAAGCCCAGAATTAAAAAAGTGTGACAAAACCCGAGATTGGAAATAAATTCAATTGGACTGGAGGTTGCAAATCATTCCAATTTAATTTCAAGGCATAGCACTTTTCACTTTCTGATCATGTCTTGTTTGCTCATTTATTTACTGTGTGTTCTGCCACCCCCATTCACCCACCCAGAACAGGAGCTCTAGCCTGCTGATCCCTCAGTGCCCAGCTATACGACAGTTAATCTTTCCTGAGGCCTGCCATGGGTCAGATCCTGTTCTCAGTGCTTCCCTCATGCACCCTACCAACCTCCCTTCCCTCTCCCCCCAACACCAACCAGCAGACAAAATTTTACTTCTTCAGAGTTGGCTCAAATGTTCCCTTCTTTGTGAAACCTCCCCATCTCTTTACAGCACCCTTACTCTCAGAATTACTGCTTTCAAAGTTCCCACAACTATTGATCCTTCCTTGTGGCATCAGTTTAATTCTGCTCTTTCTCTCTCCCATTCGTCATTAAGTTTTAAAATCATATGAAGACAGTGATTTTTACTTGTCTCTTTAAACCTCTCAAAACTTTGGGCAGGATTTTGTACACAAAATTGGGCTCAAAAGTATTTCAAGTAAATGAATTAAGGAGAGAAAGTGATGACTCCTTCCCTTCCTGCAGTCCTAAGAGCAATTTTTTAAAACTAAAAATCTGACACCACAGCCCTACCTAACCCTATTGAAGCCCACTCTTCATCTTCAGACTAGAATTCTAACTCCTAAGCATGCTGCTCGCTTCAGGGCCCTATGTGAAATTGCTCCCACCCATCTCTCCAGCCACAACCCTCGCTATACCTCTTCTAATAAAACTTGACTGCTTATGGTGGCTACACAACGGGCTGTACTGATTCATGTCACCAGGCTTTTATTTCAACTACTCCCTCTGCCTGGAATGCCCTTTCCATTTTTCTTGACTGGCTGGGTTCAGGCATGACCTTCTCAAGCAAGTTTTCCTTCTTTGAATACAGATCCTATTAAGAACTTAAAGAAAGGAGGCGCGTGGGTGGTGGAGTCCGTTAAGCATCCTACTCTTGATTTCTGTTCAGGTCATGATCTCACGGTTTGTGAGTTCGAGGCCCGCATCAGCTGCCGTGCTAATGGTGTAGAGCCTGCTTGGGAGTCTCTCTTTCTCTTTCTCTCTCTCTCCCCCTTCCCCGCTTGTGCACACATGCTCTTTCAAAGTAAATAAATAAACTTAAAAAAAAAAAAAGAACTTTAAAAAGATATTAAGTACAGAAAAGTTTATGGTCTTCTCTCCATTTGTGATTAAAAAGGAAAAGAATACTAAACCATGAAATATTTTATTTTTAATTTTTTTTGAAGTTTATTTATTTTGAGGGGGGCAGAGAGAGTGGGAGACAGAGAATCCCAAGCAGGCTCTCGCTGTCAGCGCAGAGCTACTCGGGCTTGAACTTGCAAAACCCCCAAATCATGACGTGAGCCAAAGAAACCAAGTCGTGTCCTTAACGGACTGAACCACCCAGGCGCCCCCATGAAATGTAATTTTAAATGACACACAGCTTACATGTATGCTAGATTTAGAATACTGTCTACTTATGCTTTTCTCTCACTTTGCCTTTGTCTGCATGTACCCGATTGTAGATACCTCCAACAGTCTATGGGATAACTCCACTGTCAGATTCTCAGTTTGAGTCAAATGCTCTTTTTCTTCGCTTCCCAGGCACCGTTCTATCTGAACGTAACGTGCAAATTCCAAGTTTGCCTTTCGCACTGTGGTGTAAGCTCCAGAGGTGGCGCAAACACCGTCTTTGGCCAAGGAATGCGAGACCCCCCGGCCCCCCAGTCAGCTCCCTAGCTGACCAGTGCACATCTTCTTTAAGGAGCCGTTCCCTCCTCACCCACGAAATTCAACTGGCTCGCACCTACTAAGGGCTGGCGCCTGGAAGACAAATGAAATATCAGCCAGCCCTGAAAGTTAAAAAAAGGAGATTCTCTAGATTCCTGGACCGTGATATACAACAGGCAACCGAAACTCACAAAATTCAGCGGAGTGGGCGGGGCCGGGGAAATTACTGACACCGGAAGTCAGGTGGCACAGCTCCGCCCGAATTCCCTATCTCGGCAGTCGACTATTCAGCCTTGAAGGCGCCTCTGGCGGGCTCCGCTGAGATCCACTGTTTCGGCGTTCGACTCGCCCGTGCTGCTGCGGCCGCCGAAGGAGGGGCAAAACTCAAGATGGCGGACAAAACGCCAGGCGGATCTCAGAAGGCCAGTTCGAAGGTAATTTCTTAGAGGACTTCATAAGTCAGTGAGTTTATCACTGTCATCTGGGGCCTACAGACTCTTCTGGCCAGCGGGAGGAGATTGGGGTGGGAGTCCGCGTTCTGGTCACTACGGTAGGCCCGGGCGCCGACGCACTGTGGTGCGCAGGTTGAGAGGCCTGGTGTCTCCCCTTAGTCCTAGCCTGGATTTGGTTGGAGGCTGGCGGGCCCACGGCGGGTGGCGTGAGTAGTTCGGCCTGCGTTTGGCACTGGAGGGAAATCCGGGATTGAAACTGAGGTCTGAAGCCGTGAAAAAGCGCCCCTGTATCCCTGTTTGTGGCGCTCTAAGGCCGCCGGACAGCACCTGGGAGAGGCGGGAATCTCTTCCCGGTGCTTAAGTGTTTGCCTCTCTGTCCTCGGTTCTTTGGTCCTAGATTTCACACGCTTCCGGCTTCTTTCAGTTTACCTCAAACCCTCTCCAGGGAATAAATAACATCTAGGGCTGCAAGTTGTGAGGGGAGGACCAATGGTGGAAGGACGCGGGGTGGGAAGTGCAGAGGCGGGAGCAGTTCTCCTTTGCAGAGCTGCCTCACCAAGGTTAACGCTACGCTCTACACGTGGTCTTGTATCACTTACGAGGAAGTATAAAATGAGCGCTCCTTTTGAGGGTTCACTTTCAAGAGCTCGGGATCCCCTGCATCTCCATGTTGTGTGTTCTTCCTTCCATAGACTTGGAAGCCACTTTAGATTATTAAATTGATTTTGAGTTAACAGGGAAACGTGTGCACATACTGTGAAACCATTGAGCTGTACAAGTAGTTTAGCAGCAGTTAGGTGGTGGTTACCATCAGGTCTTAGTTGCCGTCTTGGGCCGATCACTGATTGTTTTTTTGCTTTGAGTTTCTCAAGTCCAACACGATATTAAAAGTAGTAAGTATTGCCTGAAGTAGTTCTTAAGCTTTTGATGCCAATACAATAAGTTGTGTAACAACACTTAAAGGTTCTAGGGACTGTTAAATCTTGCAGACGTGTATGATTATAAGTTGGTTATTAGGAAATTAAATTTACGGTAGACGGGGCGAGCCTTAGTTCTGAGAAACATAACCAGCACATTTTATACCTGCTTTATCAGTTTCTAATAAATAGAATCTTTGTGCCATTTTGTGGATGATGTTTGTAATTAGCTCGTAACTAGTAATGGCTTTAACGGTCAGCCTTTAATTTTGTAGAAACTATGGTTAGAGGGCCAGTTTTGGCTGTTTTACATCCCACTTTTACTCCTTGTCAGTTTCTTCCTTCCCCAGTACGTTTCCTGTCGGTGTGGAGGGGAATAGTTGGGTACATCACTCGGGCCACTTAACAGATTCACAAAAACAGGCCTGCTGTTAGGGAACTATTGGGATAGTTCGAGCATAAGCTTCATGATTTTAGTTTGTTTTCAAAGTCGTATTTTAAGTATCTCCTATTTGAGGTTTTGGATACATTGAAAACATTTTAATGTGTATGTTCAGGCTTCCTCCTAAAATAGCACTTCTCATGGTTGTGAGGGAGTAGCTGTTTCTATAAGTAAATTGTTGGATCTTCCAGTAATAAATCTTTTCAGTTTATATATTGCTTTAGGTTATCATTAGTTCATGCTATTACGAGATTCTCTACCAATGTCTGTGAAAGGAATCAGGGTATCTCAGGACTCAAAGGATATCGGTGTAATTTTCCCCATTAGTATGGAGGGCTGTACGATGCAGTTAAAGATTATGGATTTTGATGACAAGCAAAAGACCTTTGGGTTCAAATCATGACTTCGTAATTAATTGTACTTGTCTTATTAAGGCAAATTGCTTAAACTCTTGCACTTCATTTTTCTCATTTGTAATATGGATGTAAATCTATTTTTTACAGAGTTGATGTAAGGATTAAGTGAATTACTGTCAATAAAGTACATAATAAACCTTAGTTCCTTTTTCCCCTCTCCTTTTTGTCCTTAGAGGAAATAGAAAGTACTTTCTTTTCAAAATGTTGTATAAATTCGAATCCTAAGATTTTAGAATCTAAGTCATCAACTATCATATAATGATGCCCAGATTGCTGCTTTCTATTTCTCACACAAGTGCTGAATTTATTGGAGAGAGTATCAGATCATTTTGGCTAATACTATAGTATTTGGAATTTCTAGTCTTGATCTCTGTGGTTTGGTTTTCCTTCCTCTGGCAGAGCAGATGAGTGACCCATTCTACAGTACAAATGGAACGTACAGCTTCTTCTGTTTCTTGCTCATTCTTTGGTAGTTAAATTCCCATTGATATAGTTCAGGATGCCTGTTAATCATGTTTCTACACATCGAGGAGAGTGTTAATTCAGATATGTACAAGGGAACGGAATGTACAGCATGGTAACTATGGTTAATACTGTATTGCATATTTGAAAGTTTCTAAGAGTAGATCTTGAAAGTTCTCATCACAAGAAAAATTATGCATGGTAACATGTTAACTAGGCTTATTGTGGTTATTAAGTTGTATATCTGAAAATAATATGATGCATGTCAATTGTACTTTAATAAAAATAAATTAAAATGTACGATATGCAGGATTTTGATGGCAAATTATTTGATGTATCTTAATTGTTTCCTATGCATTTATTTCTGTTTATCACCAGATGAAAATACTGCTTTAAAGGAGAGGGGTGTTGGTGCCATGTTGTAGCTTGATTTTGGGAGGAGAGACCATAATCGTTTCCTTAGAAAATTGTTAGACGCGTTTCCTAGGACTTTAGTTTACAAAAATTAGTGTATTATTTTGATTTTAAGGATTTTGTTTGCTTGTTCAGCAAAATGAGGATAGGCAGAGAATGCGGTATTTTCTTTCCTTCTGCATTTCCTGTGCTGGTTACACTTGCTAATATAGTGCAATTATGCACCCTTTTATTTCCCTCTGTGACAGGTTTTTTTTTTTTTTTTTTTTTTGCCATAGTGTAAAAAATTGGGTTAGGTAAATTGAGCAGGTAGAGCATACTTCCTTGGACTTCCTTGGCTTCCTTCGACGTTTACTGCTGAATTGTTTAGAAAACTGTTAGGATTGCTGATTAACAAAAGTATTTTACCTCTTTTTTTTTTTTAAACTTCTTTTTTTTCTTTAATTTTTTTAAAAATTTATTTATTTATTTTGAGAGAGACAGACCACATGAGTGGTGGATGGCTAGAGAGAGAGAGAGACGGGGAGAGAGAGTCCCAAGCAAGTGTCCACACTGTCAGAGCAGAGCCCGATGTAGGCTCGAACTCACAACTCACAAAACAGTGAAATCATGACCTGAGCCGAAATCGAGAGTTCGACACTTAACCAACTGAGCCTCCCAGGTGCCCCAAAAGTATTTTGCTTCTAAGAAATGAGTAAAATGAGGTTACATTCAAGGCTTGTAACCCTTAGATATTTATTACTGTCTGTGTTCCTTTTTTTTTTTTTTTTTTTAAACACTCTTTTTGAGAGAGAGAGTACACGTGCGAGCCAGGGAGGGGCAGAGAGAGAGGGAGACAGAATCCCAAGGAGGCTCCAGGCTCTGAGCTGTCAGCACAGAGCCCGACATGGGGCTTGAACTTGTGAAGGGTGAGATCATGACCTGAGCCAAAGTCGGATGCTTAACTGACTGGGGCGCCCCATGTGTACATTCTTTTGATGGTATCTGAAAATATGTAAGGTTTCGATATGGTGAAACATTCTAAACAAAACACAAACCTTGAAAATTATGTTCTTCATGGTTTGCCATTTTTAGTTTAGAGTGAAACTTTATTATGTTATGATTGTAACTTTATCTTAAAATATAAGGTGGATAGTTCAGTGAGTGGAAGGTTGTCTTTTTGAGGGGAGAGTGGAATTATGAACTTCCATTTTCTTGGTTGGTGCTCTTTAGAAACTTGAGTATTTGCAGCTCTGGTGCTTGAATATGACTCGATACGGTTTTTAAAAATTCTCATCGGATTGATTTCTGAAAGTCCAGTTTTAATTTTCTTTTGGTTTTTATTCCTGAAGCTTTATTCTTCCTGGAATGTAAACTTATGGAAGATACTCATTTGCCTTAGAAAGAGAGGCTCATTTGGTATGCAAGTTGAAGACTCCTGCCTCTCTACCACTTTTTTACAAAGAGCATCATTTTTTAAAAATAAAAACAAAAACTTGCTACAGGATATTAAACTTGAAAACACTAATGTTATAGATAACTTGTCTCTTATACTATCATTAAGCTTTAACATTTTATTGCAGACCAGCCATGTGTTAGATATTTTGCTGAAATAACTTTTCAAAAAGGAAGATGGTATTTGCCAGTAGCATTTGATGCTGTTTGGTCCTGTTAGATGTCTCTTCCTTGAGGAGTTAAAATTTTTTACTGGCCTTTCCTCAGTTTGGCCTGATTACAGGACATTCAAAATGTTCTTAAAACTTTTCATGTATTGATATGGTTTTGGATGTAATTTTAAAGATCATTTCATGGGGTACCTAAGTGATCCAATCCGTTAAGCCTCTGACTTCAGCTCAGGTCATGATATCACGGTTTGTGGGTTCAAGCCCTGTGTCAGGCTCTGCGCTGACAGCTCAGAGCCTAGAGCCTGCTTCTGATTCTGGGTCTCCCTGTCTCTCTGTCCCTCCCCCACTTGCGCTCTGTCTCTCTCAAAAGTAAATAAACATTAAAAAAATTGTTTTTTTTAAATAAAGATAATTTCAGGTTTGTTATTTAACTTTATCATATGTGGTACATGTCTCAGTGATCTTATAAAGTGTTTTTTGAGAGGTAGACCTTAGTTTAGTTAGCCTTGGGAGAGTGATATTAAAATAGGTACTTGCTACACTTGTTAGTGAGTGGACAGCATAGTATGTTGACAGTGGAGTGTAACTTAATTTTGTTGGGTACGTACTTGTTCCTGCAGGTTAGGTCAACAGGTATATTGAGGCTCTGTCACTTGGCAGATCTTGTGCTTGACTTTGAGGAAGAAAACTTTAAGTAAGACTATACAAACTGGGGAGCATGCTGTTTAGTGAAAAAAAGTCAACACATAATAGTACAAAGCAGAAGTACCTAAAAGTTTAGAGACAGAAGTGACTGCTGGTTAAATGGAGGGTGGCAAGGAGGAGACTTGAAGAATAGAAGAATTTGTGTTCTTTTGAACAATAAGCAGAGGTTATAAAGAGATGGGTAAGGTAAAGAAAAATCCAGGAAATAGATTCGTAAATAGTCTCTTATTTAGCCAGTGCATAGGGCACTTGCATAGGGAATAAAAGTTGCTGAGATGCAAAGGTAGGTTTGAGATAAATAGTGGAGATTTTGAATGCTATGAGTAAAATTGGAAAGCCATGGAGGCAGGAAAGAGATTATTGGGACAGACTTTAACAAGGATCTGGGAGTGAGGAGGACCAGTTTAAAGATTATTGCAGTGCTCCTGATAAATTTTGAGGATTGTTTCAGAAATCTCACCTCAGATCTTCTCTGGGAAGCTTTTCCTAACAACTTCGCCACTCCCATTAAGATTTACCTTGCCCCCTGTGCTTTTGTGGCCATTGTTTTACTTGACTCTTTTATTAGCTCCTTAAGACAGGAAGTATGTCTTATTTTACTTTATAATATCTCTACTGTAAGACATAGTACTAGGAGATAGTTGAATTAAGGGAAGATCTAGACCATAATGGTGTGTTTAGAAAGGAAGAGTCCCCATGGGAGAGCTGTATTAGAAGTGGGATGAACAGAATTTGACTCACGTGATTATGAGGGGATAAAGGAGTCCAGGATGATTCTGTTATAGGGCTGTTGCTGGCCAACACTTATTGAACAGTTATGCACCAGGCACTGTTCTAAGTATGTACTTTACCTGTTTTTGTCCTTCACAACAATCCTGTGAGGCAGGGTGCTCCTCATTTTACAGATGAAGGAAGTAGGGCCAAGGTTACAAAACTGGTAAGTGTTAAAACCAGGAAGTCTTATTCCAGAAACTGCTCTTAAAAACATTTTACTACTTCCATATTATGAGTGATTGAGAGATACAATCCAGTATCAGACATAAGGCTGATAGGAGAAGCTAGTTTGGAAGGAATTTTAAATATATTGGGTTTGAGGAGCTTGCAGACATTCAGGTGAAAATAACCAGGAGGTAGTTTGAGAACAGATTGGAATCCACCCGAGGTACTAAGGTCAAAAATAAGGAATTAGAAGTCATCTCAGTGCAATAAAGGTGTTGATATGCCACCTATGGAGAGATTGTTAAACTTGTGGAGATGCAAGTTGTTGCTTTAGAAGATGAGAGGAGAAAAGACATTTTAGGAGTCAGTAAAGGGAATGGAAAGCTCAAGGGGCAGAATGGCAGTGTTGGAGGAGTGTTGCTGTGGCTAGCCTGCTGAGTTGAACCAAGTTTTTATTCTCAGCCACTAGGATGTAGTGCCATATGGTATAGAATAGTTGGTTTCACCTTTTAACTCCTTAGCAATCATGAGAACAAATGATCCTTTTTACTTTTGGGTGTTCTTGCTGTCTTTCATCACATCTGTACTATCTGCTTTCTCTATCCTGAGATAAATTTCTCCTGTGTCTGCTTCTTTATTGTCTCAAGCTTCCCTTATTCCCTTTGATTTCTTGCTTTTGGGTCTTTTTCATTTGGATGAAGAATTGTGCTGTAGACCTCGGAAGATCTTGAATCATCATTAATTTGTTGTTTTTCAGTTAAAAAACATAAAAACCAAACTCAGGACAAATGGTAGTCAGTTCTAGGTTAGGAAGAGGGAAGGTCAGCTTCTGTAGTAGCATTACATTTACTGTTTACTAGGACCATTAGCTTTAGAAGTTGGTTATTCTTTTTAAAATCTTATTAAGTACTGTTTGTATATCTCTAACTCTTCTTAAGTCTAAAGAAGTTTCATTCTGAATGCAGTGTAGTTATAGCTCCATATCAGTGGGAAATATCTGGTTTGCAGTAAATGTGACCAATGCCATCTTAGGTTAATTGAAATCAGCTAATGCATCTTCCTAAGCCATGCTGTTATTTTTAAGTCCTAGAAATGATTTGAATATGGTGGCATAGAAGTTTAAATAGCGCTGTCCTATAAGGTCTTGAGTGTTTACTTATGTGGGTGAACTTTAGAATTATTTTTGGTAACTTTGTCCCAATGCAAAGATTTCCCTTTGGGGTATTGAGCTGTTGAAATTGCATTGAATATATAAATAAATTTGGTTATAATTGACATTGTCTTAATAATGTTTATTCCCATCCAGGAATATAATGAGTCTTTTCAAAAGGTAACTTGAATAATTGAAGCCTTCTATAAAGTTTGTGTTTTCTTCACCTGGGTTGTGTACATTTCTTTAGTTGGTTTCTAGGCGTTTTCTGCTTATTGTTACTATTGTGATTAGGATACTATTTTTGTTACCTACTAGGTTAATATAGTATATTGGCAAGCAGTTAAATTTTTTTTTTAAATGTTTATTTATTTTGAGAGAGAGAGAGGGAGAGCTAACATGCATGCTCTCACATACCCTTCTGACTCTGCAAGGGCCAGAGAGAGGGAGAGGGAGTCCCAGACAGGCTCCTACTCAGCACAGAGCCTGATGTGGGGTGTGATCTCATGACCATGAGATCGTGACCTGAGCCAAAATCAAGAGTCAGATGCTTAACTGACTGAGCCACCCAGGTGCCCCTCTTGGTTTCACTTTAAGCGTTTAAATATATATAGAAATAAGTCAAATCTCATTACCTAATACCTCGCAAAATAAAAACAGCTCAGTGACAGAGTTAAATTCTGGGACTCCTAGTAAAAATTTCAGACAGATATCACATGTTATTTAGTTAATAGTCTTGCAGCTTGGCTTTTTTGTCTTTAGATGCATAGTGGAAAAAAATAATATTGTATGCTGTATATAATTTGATCTGTAGATCAGTTAGGAAAAATATGAAATTTTACCAGTTGCCATTGTCAGGAAGTGCCATTATTTGAAGACTGAACTCCTGTGCAACAATCAGCAACAGTGGCATGCCGAATTAGGAGCAGCCCCCATAAAACAAGTTGTAAATGGTGGCCAATTGTGGATTTGATAATAGGATTTTCTTTTTCTTGAACTATTTGTGCAGTAGCATTTGTACCTTTTACATTCAGGGTTTATGTGTGGATTTTCTTGTTATTAGAATCTGCTCCTTAAATGACTGGGTAGTTGGAAGGAGGGGAAGTTTCTTTGCTGTATAGCAAGATGTTGCTGTTCTGTCAGTGTTGTGGCAGTAAACAGTGTATCTTATGACTTGGGAAGAGCTTTTACACAAAAATTCTGTTGTAAAATAGTGGTTAGTTTTCCAGTCTACAGTTTAAAAGGTTTAACTATGCTTCAGAGATATCCCACTCTCATTTACATATTTTGGCCTATATGCTTCCTCAATTTTAAAGAATTGACTTGCACATTCATTTTGGGTCACAACCTTTTTATAAGTCATAGATTGCCTTTGGTTTTATTAGCTGAGGAGAAATTGCTACAAGTTTGGGAAGATTAAGTCTGTATAACCTGAGGCACCCTTGTTTTGTTAGCATAATATATTTTAGGATCATTTAAATACTGACTTTCTTTTGTAATAATTGCAGACCAGATCATCAGATGTTCATTCATCTGGATCTTCAGATGCACACGTAAGTGTAAAAGGTGATCTTTGTCTTCTTTCTCTTTTCCTTCCTTCCTTCCTCCCTCCCTTCTTTTTTTCTCTTCCTCCTTTCTTCCTTCCTTCCAGCTCTATACCCAATGTGGGGCTCAAACTCATGACCCCCAGATTAAGAGGTACATGCTCCACCAGCTGAGCTAGCCAGGTGCCCCTTGTCTTTTTCGTTAACATTTAATTTCTCTCTGTGTATATTCCTACGTTTATAATTTTGCTTGATAAATAGATAACAATTATATTCTATGTGTCCTTTTCTATCATGTTTTTAGCTAGGTGCACTCTTTTTTGTGTGTTCTATTTGCACAAGTTGGCCCCCACAGACCATGTTAGAAACCAAGTATATATTGCACAAGTATATATATGTGCTTATAAAGTTCTGTACATATACAAATGTGTGTACTTGTACATTGACTATGGTTTGCATTATACACACTTGTTCTTTTCTCACTGCACAATAAATATACCTATTGGAAATCCCCGCAAGTCAGCAGTCACAGCTCTAATCTGCTGGCATCATTCCATAGGGGAAGGTACAAATTATTAAGCTGTTTCTCTATTGATGAGCATATACCTGTTGAAAAGCTTTTTGATATTTTGAATAATTCCTCAGTAAACATTCCTTTACATGTTATTACAGCAGTGCTCAAAATCTGGTTTCAGACCCTTGGGGGTTACTGAGAATTTTCCAGGGGCTTTGTGAGTTCAACTATTTTAAATAATACAAAGATAATATTTGCCTTTTTCATCATGTTGACATTTGCATTAATGGTGCAAAAGCAATTGATGGATAAACTGTTGGCATCTTAGCATGAATCAAGCCAGTGTTGTCAAAGTGGACCAGTAGTCATTGTATTCTTCCCCACCTGGCACAGTAAAAGTAGAAATATGCTAGTTTCACTTAAGAATGTTCTTGATGAAGCAGTAAAAATTATTAATATTTTGTCCTTGCCTATGGGTCTCTGTAATGTTCTGTATGATGAAATGGGAAGTACATATAAGGCACTACTGCTTATCAGAGTGTGATGTTTGTCTTGAGGAAAAGATAATTGCCAGATTATTTAAGTTGAGAAATGAAAACTGGCTCCTTTTTTCATGGAATACCGTTTTTACTTGAAGGAACAACTGACAAACTGGTTAATCAGACTTGGGGGTTTGGCAGATATTTTCTTGAAAACTTAAGGGAACAGATCTGTTACTTCAAAGAAAATAATTATTTGTTGCTGATACAAAATTTGAGCTTTTGGGTCTAAGTTAGAATTTTTGGAAACTTTTAAGGACTTTTCTGATAAAATCAATAGTGATATTAAGGGATGAGAGTTTTGATAGTGTATAGTGAAATTTGTCACTATTTGGACATTTGGGTTATTTGTACTTTTAGTACTACATATGTGATTTTTAAAAACTCGTTTTACTTTTCCTGAAGATGGATGCATCGGGACCCTCAGATAGTGACATGCCAAGTCGCACACGACCTAAGAGTCCAAGAAAACATAATTATAGGAATGAGAGTGCCCGTGAAAGCCTTTGTGATTCTCCTCATCAGAATCTCTCAAGAGTAAGTGTTGATAAAGATGAGAAAAGATTAATGATTTTAATCTGTCTTGATCAAATTTGGTAGTTGAATATTTTGGTACTGGTTGTTTCATCTTGCACTATTTGGAAATAGCATTCTTTGTTGTATTTGGGTTAATGATAAACAAGTTCATGTAAGGAAATGTTTTTTGTAGCTAATATGTGAGCTAGATTTCACTTAAAATTTAAAATTTTATTGAAAAAACCAAGGAGTGTTTTTGATATAAAATGGTTAATAGTCAGATTTATTGTTCCTCCCTTATAACATTTACTGAACCAAGTGCCACATGACAGTCACTGGAAATAAACAGATGATTAAAACACAGTTCTTGCTCTTGGAGAGCAAATAGTCTTGCCCTGGGAAGTAAACAGGAACAGGTACTGTTCACTCTGGTTAGTGTAGTGCCCAGGGCAATATGAGAACCCAGAGAAGGAACTTCTTTACCATATGTATCTGCAAAGTGTTCTCACGCTCTTAGTCTTTTCTATTTCAAATAATTTTTCTTGTGATTAAATTTGGGATGCTAATATATTAATAAAAATAAAATTTGGAAATATAATAAGACAGTTATCACCAGCCAATATTAAAATTCGTAACACTTAATTTTTCTTGTTTAATGTTTCTAAGCATAAATGTATTTTCATGGATGATTGTATTTCTTTGTGTAAACATTCCATAATTTCCTTAACTATTTTTCTGTTAAGTGTGTAAATTTAGCTCTTAGGATATAAATAAAATTGGAACCCTTCCAATTTTTTTTTTGTAAAATTATGGTTTTCATTGAATTTGTATGTAATTTTGCTGTTTGAACTTCTTTTTAAATGTTTATTTATTTTGAGGGGAGTGAGAGAGCGTGAGCAGGGGAGGGGCAGAGAGAGAAGGAGATAGAGAATCCCAAGCAGGCTCACTATTGTCAGTGCAGAGTCTGATGTGGGTCATGAACTATGAGATCATGACCTGAGCTGAAATCAAGAGTTGGACACACTTAACTGACTGAGCCACCCATGCACCCAGCCATTTTGTGTAAACTTTTGAAGTTAAAACCATAGATGCTGGCGTACCTGGTTGGCTCAGTTGGTTCAGTATCCAACTCCTGATTTTGGCCCAGATCATGATCCTAGGATCCTGGGATCAAGTCCTGTGTCAGGCTCCACACTGAGCATGGAGCCTGCTATGGATTCTCTCTCTCCCTCCCTCCCTCCCTCCTGTCCTCCCTCCCTCTCTCTCCCTGTCTCTCCTTGTCTCTCCCTCTCTCTCTCTTCCCCCTGCCAAAAAATTAATAAATTTTTAAAAAGTGCCAAAAAAGAGTCCCCAAACAAATCCAGAGATGTTGAATGATGAGCAAACATTTTTCTTTCTACTTTGGGGAAAAAATTTAGTTTGAATCTATTACTGAAACCTCATTTTGACTTTGGGGTTATAAACGGTTTTATTTTTTTCAGTGACTTTAACTTTAAAATAGTTTATAACATTTTACTCTTCCATTTTGCTTCTCTCAAGGTCAAGCCTATTTAATAATCAGGAATTTGATAAAGTCTAATTTGTTATTGGTTAACTTGTCATTTTGGTAGGCAAGAGTGAAACCTTTGGATTTTAGTTACAGATTGATATTTTAGGTTGTATTTAATAGACATTCCTCTTAAGTTCATGAATCAAAGTCTAACATTCAAATGAATAACTGAACAGCTAAAGGTCAACAACAGTTTTACTTCTGAAATCTGAAATTCTGTGATTATGTTTATAAAAACAGTGTTGTTGATGAAGAATGAGTTAATTTACTGAATTATAAAAGGAAGTGATGTGATGTAGTACCTGAAATGGGGGTTATGGATGGTATTTAGATTCTTGCTACTGAACTTTGGAAATACATGCTGCCTTCTCCCTATTTGAATGTCTGTTTTCCATCACTACTTCTTTTCCTCAGAATCATCTGTACTTTTTCTCAAGTGCTTTTCCAGCAAGTAGGTTGACTGAGTAGTAAGCCTTGGCGTCTCCCTCTCTGCTTTATTTTACCTTTTTAAAAGAAAATGGCTTTTGTGTGTTACTGACCTTGAGTTAGCCAATGAAGACATACTTTA
Organism: Panthera pardus; assembly: GCF_024362965.1. Classification (NCBI taxonomy): domain Eukaryota; kingdom Metazoa; phylum Chordata; class Mammalia; order Carnivora; family Felidae; genus Panthera; species Panthera pardus. The sequence goes on along the minus strand of NW_026526721.1, from coordinate 119,752,632 downwards.
AGGAATACTTTACATCAGAATCTAGCCCAATGGAGCCACTTGATGCTTAAGAGTAGCCTCAGCTTTTCTGCTTTACAGTGAAATTTCTTTTTTAAAAGTCATCTAATCTGAAGACTTGATTACCACTTGAGAGCTGTATCAGTTGAGTTATAGGTAGCATTAAGAAATGTGTATGTAGTAAATGTATGCTTTTTACTTCTTTTCACAGCCTCTTCTAGAAAACAAACTTAAAGCATTCAGTATTGGAAAAATGAGTACAGCTAAGAGAACTTTAAGTAAGAAGGAGCAAGAAGAATTAAAGAAAAAGGTAATGTTTAAATTGCATTTTGAGTTATCCTTGGAAATGTGTCTAAATAAGTGCATGTACAAATAGAGAAATGCTTTTGAAAGTTTCTTGACCTCAGGGTATTCTCAGTTCCCACCACCAAGTCAAGTCTGTAACACAGGGTACATTCAGAGGAGTCTAGTTTGTATCCCTGTCCCCTCCACCATTTCTTATATGTAAGTTTTGGTTATTCTCTGGTCTGTTCTTTTTGTATAAGTAACTCTGTATAAATATATACTGTACTCCTCTTTCCTAGACGATCAATAATATGCTATATACAGTGTACTTTCTGCATTTTGCTTTTTTCACTTAACATATCTCAGAGGTTACTGCAGGTATATTGAAATAACCTTTTTAAAAAAAATTGTTTTTAATGTTTTTATTTATTTTTTGAGAGAGAGACAGAGTGTGAGTGGGGGAGGGCATAGAAAGAGAGGGAGGCACAGAATCCCAAGCAGGCTCCAGGCTCCGAGCTGTCAGCACAGAACCCGATGCGGGGCTCAAACTCAAAAGCTGTGAGATCATGACCTGAGCCAAAGTCAGATGCTTAACTGACTGAGCCATCCAGGTACACGCCCCACCCCCCACCCCCCCCTTTTTTAAATAATACCTGTGTAGACATACATTAGTTTATTCATTAAAATTCTGTTGAGGGCATTTTTATTTTGGTCTTTTGCCATTACAAATAGTGCTGTTAATGGATACTGTTATGCATGTGGTTTTTTTTTTTGCTAGTTTATCTTTGGGGTATATACGTTTAAAGTTCATATATTTTGAGAGAGAGAGAGGGAGCGTGCGCATGCACACTGAATGGGAAGGGGCAGAGAGAGAGGGAGAGAGAATCCCAAGCGGGCTCTCTGCTGTCAGCATGGACTCTGTGGGGCTTGATCTCATGAACCATGACATCATGACCTGAGCCAAAATCAAGTGTCTAACACGTAACCAGCTGAGCCACCCAGGCGCCCCATTGGGATATATTTCTATAAGTGAGGTTACTGGGTTGAATGGTAAATGCCTAAATGTAGCTCTGTTGGGTATTGTCAGATTGCTCTCTATAAGGGCAGAGCCATTTTGCATCTCTGTCCGTAATGTATGAGAGGTTGTGTCCCTATAGCCTTGCCAACAGAGGATGTTTTTGAAATTTTGCCAATCTGCTAGGTGAAAAATGTTATCTCAGTGTAGTTTTAAATTTTTATTTCTCTTGTATAAGTAAGGTTGAACAGCTTTTGTGTTTGTATCTGTGAACTATCTGCCTGTATCTCAACCAGTCTTTCCAGAGATTTGTAGGTCATCTCTGTTTTAAAAACTTCACATATTGAGTATATTAACAGTTCGTGACACAGGTGCAGTGTTTTTTTTCCCAGTCAATTGTCTCTTTATTTTGTTTCTGGTGTTTTTCGGTGTAGAAACTGTTTATTGTTAGGTAATCAGATTTATCAATCTTCCCTTATGATTTCTAGTATTCCATTATTGTTCTCACTCCTAGCTTATAAAGGAATTTCCTCATTTTTTAAATACTGTATATATAGTTTCATTAAAAAAACTTAAATCTGATTCATTTGCAGTTTCTCCTAGTATGTGTTGTGAAGAATTGGCTCATTTTTATCTTTCTTTTTCAAATAGTTATCAAGTTATCCCAATATCATTCATTGAAAAGTCCATCTGTTCTCCCTTGAGTTGAGCTATTCCTTTTATTGAATACTAAATTTCCGACTGTTATTGGATTTATTTCTTTGTTTTCTATTCTCTGCCATTGGCCTTTGATGCATACATATTTTGGGGACATTGTGAAGAGTAATAACTGCAATTGTCAAGGTTCTTTTGAGATTTTTTTTTTAAATGCCGGCTATGGAGATATTGCTACTTCAGCTTGTAATACTCGTCTTTGGTGGTTTGTAAAGGAAATCTTTATAATCACTGAATTAAATCATCGTGCTTTGGAAATGTTAAAAACATTAATAGAGTAATATATTTTATATAGTTGTCATACAGTTTGAGTCCTGCTGTCTCTTTTTTAATTTTTTTTTTTTAACATTCATTTATTTTTGAGACAGAGAGACAAAGCATGAACAGGGGAGGGGCAGAGAGAGAGGGAGACACAGAATCTGAAACTGGCTCCAGGCTCTGAGCTGTCAGCACAGAGCCCAACGCAGGGCTCGAACTCATGGACCGTGAGATCATGACCTAAGCTGAAGTCGGACGCTTAACCAACCGAGCCACCCAGGCGCCCCTGACTCCTGCTGTCTCTAAACAGATTTACTTAGGGGGTCTTTTTCTGGTTCCACAAATTGCCAGTAAAGGATCAAAGTCTCTTTCAGTTTCAATGTTAATGTCTAATACCTACTAAAGATTAGGTGTTATTACTTATTGGGACTGCCTAACCTGCTTTTCCCAGTGAAGGGAAAGGTTTTGTTTACATTATTACTTGATGAGTCTTACCCTGTGTACAATAATTTTCATATTAAGTGATACTATTTTCATGTATATTTAGGAAGATGAAAAGGCAGCAGCTGAGATTTATGAGGAATTTCTTGCTGCTTTTGAAGGAAGTGATGGTAATAAAGTGAAGACATTTGTGCGTGGAGGTGTTGTTAATGCAGCTAAAGGTTAGTATGAATATTACAGTCCTTGAGCAAATCCAAAATGTCCTAGTAGAATGACTGTAGGTAATTATGAAAGATGTTTGTTGTCTTTAGAATTTCACATTTTCTTTCTATCAGCACCCTCTAGTGTTGATATTAATCGTTAATTAGCAAAATAAATGGCCAGATATGGGTTAGAGAAATTGGAGCCAGAGAAGTTTTAAAAATATTTAGTGCCTTTCAAGGTTGAAGACAGCAGTGCACTTTGCAAAAATTTTAATGTATTTCATAGTTTCACTATAAAATGATTAAATTAGTATTTTGTTGGAGAGTAAGGTGGTAATAAGAACTTAACTTCATATTTTGTCACTAGTATATCAGTGCTAAACACATTTTCCTAATTTTTGTTTATTTTTAACTAAAAATAATAAAAGATCAAATAATATGAAATTATTTTTGAAAATTAGTTTTGAAGCTTAGTATTTTAAATTTCAGAAGAACATGAAACAGATGAAAAAAGAGGTAAAATCTATAAGCCGTCTTCAAGATTTGCAGATCAAAAAAATCCTCCAAATCAGTCATCCAATGAAAGACCACCATCTCTTCTTGTCATAGAAACCAAAAAACCTGTAAGTCATAATCAAATAAGTGGCTTTATATGTTCAGAGATGACACTGCCAATGATATTTCAGTACTTCCATTGTAAGCAGGACTTTGGTTTCTTGTTTATAATTATTTTTGGAATAGATGTTGAGTTTTGTTGCTTAATCTTTCTAGAGAAGAGATAATAAATTAGAGTAGGACATTTAGACGATATTCTTATGTTCTTTGAGCGATAAACATTTGGTGTTACTGTACTCATTGCATACTGCAAGTAAAAAGTTGACTGTATTTTATTTATTTTTAAAATTTTTTTAATGTTTATTTATTTTTGATAGAGACAGAGCATGAATGGGGGAGAGGTAGAGAGAGAGGGAGACACAGAATCTGAAACAGGCTCCAGGCTCTGAGCTGTCAGCACAGAGCCCGACGCGGGTCTCGAACTCACGGAGTGAGAGATCATGACCTGAGCTGAAGTCAGACGCTCAACCGACTGAGCCACCCAGGCACCCCAAAAGTTGACTGTATTTTAAATAAAAAGTAATGGGATTTTTGTTTTTAAACAGTTCTAAACTGAGGTATTTAAATAATACCAGCATGTGTAGTGGCAGTTAACTTTGGAAAACTTACGTATTCCAATAATGTATCTTTTGCCTAGAACATTTTTGGTATTTATTTGGAAATACTGTCAACCTAGTGGCACTTTCTTTTAAGTATTCTTGGTATTAGAAAAATTTTTATTTTTCGATGAATTTTTCATGGTAGTTGGTATATAGATATGGGTCACGTCATTTGGAACCATACTTGGTGCAGAAATATGATTACATTGAAAGGTGACACTGACTTTCCTTGCATGACTAAAATAGCTCTGGATGCAAAGGAAAAAAAGCAGTTTAATTGAGATATAATTCACATACCATAAAATTTACCCTTTTAAATTATTCAGTTATTTTTTAAATTATATTCACAATTGTGCAAAAATCACTAATTTCTAATTGCAGAACATTTTTATTATCCCAGAAAGAAACCTTATACCTATTTTAGTCATCCCCAACCCCTGGCAATTACTAATCTCCTTTTTATCTGTTTGGATTTGCCTGTTTAAGACATTTCATGCAGATGGAATCATACAACATGTAGCCTTTTGTTTCTGGCTTCTTAGCATAATATTTCAAGGTTCATCTGTATGTTCTGGCACATGTTAGTACCTTATTCCTTTTTATGGTTGAATAATATTTTATGGATATAGCACATACTGTTTATGCATCTATCACTTGACATTTGGGTTGTCTCCACTTTTTGGTTATTGTGGATAATGTTGCTATAAACATTTGTGGGTAGGCTTTTTTTGTGGACTTACATATTCAGTTCTCAAGTATATGATATATGTATTTTATATCCCTACATACACATACACCTAGGAATGGAATTCTGGGTTGTATGGTAACTATTTGTTTAATCTTTTGAGAAACTGCCAAAACTGTTTTCCAGATTAGCTGTATCATTTTATAATCCCATCAGCAATGTATGAGGGTTCTAATTTTTCCACATCTTTACCAACGCTTGTTAAAATTGTCTATTTTTAAAATTTATTTTAGTCATCTTAGTGGGTGTGAAGTTGTAGCTAATTGTGATTTTGATTTTCACTTCCCTGATGATGAACATCTTTTTATGTGTTTATCATCCATTTGTAGTCTTCTGTGGAGAAATGTCTTTTTAGCTCCTTGGCCCATTTTGTAATTGGGCTTCTTGTTGTCTTTTTACTGTTAAGTTGTAAGAGTATTTTACACTTCCTGGAGTCAAGTCTCTTATCAGCTATTTGAATTGCACATGTTTTCTCCCATTCTGTGAGTTGTCTTTGCATTTTATTGATAGTGTCCTTTGAAGCCCAAAGTTTTTAATTTTGATGAAGTTTAGTTTATCTGTTTATTTTGTATGTTGCTTTTGCTTTCGATGTCATATCTAAGAAATCATTGCCTTATTCAAAGTCATGAAGTCATGAAGATTTATTCCTATGTTTTTCTCTTAGAGTTTTATAGTTTTAGTGCTTCAGTTTAGTTTCTGTGAGTCATTTGAGTGAATTTTTGTGTATGGCATGAAGAAGTTCAACTTCACTTTTTCTTGCATATGGATATTCTAGCACTATTTGTGAAAAAAGGCTATTTTTCTCCATTGTGTTATTTTGGCACTTCTAAGAGAGGGATTTCAAAAGCAGTTTTAAAAGAGGAATTCCAAAGATGTTACTCATTGTTTTACTAATTCATAGTCCTCCTACAGTGATTGTTTTGAAGAAGGGCATATTTTTGGTAGTTGTTCATGGTACTTTAGTTGGCAGTTCAGTTACTTTATGTTCATTAGTTTTGCTTCCTGTTATTCTCTAACAATATTCAGGCCTAATTATCCCAGGCTTTTAGGGGATAAAGTTAGCGAGTCCTTTACTTTAAGACTGTAGTTTGTTATTTTCTTTAATTGCTTTAATAATTGTTAAATTCTTAGTTCAAGAGAACAGGAAGGAAGTGCAGTGAAAACAGAAGTAATTTAAATAATTCGAACATAATTGGCACTAAAATAAAAATTATTTAAAACGATCTGATTATTGAACCATTCGTTTTGTTTAATCTTGTTTTGTATGAAGTATAACTTGTTATATCCTTCATAGCCACTGAAGAAAGGGGAGAAAGAAAAGAAAAAAAGCAATTTGGAACTCTTCAAAGAAGAATTGAAACAGTAAGTTTTATAGTGTGGAGAACAGCTATCATAGGTATTTTGCATTATTGGCTTAGAGATGCAGGTATGAAGAATGTAGTTTACTGATTAGTTACCACTAAACTGGCTTACCTACTATGAGGTTGTTTTAGATATTATAGTGATTTTTTTTAGGATATGTTTGAAAGTGAATTAGCATTTCATCCAGCACCTGGGCTGGTTACATCATGTAGATGCAGTTCAATTGATAGTATTTAAGTATTTAATGTCCAGAGTCCTGTTTGCAGTGGAAACAATGTAGTCACTGAGATATGGGTGAGGAGTGAGCAAACTTAACCAAGAAAGAACAAATTCTGTGGTCTTGATGTTGAATTTCCACCTTGGAAGTGGGCTTTGTATTCTAATGCTTGTTTGACATAGCAGAAATTTGCTCATGGCTTATAGCTATGGGACTCACTGATCTCGGTTGTTAGTACTGGCATTTAATTATTCACAAATATTTCAAGTTCTGTGAACATGGTACCTGGGTAAGTTGTATTCTTAACAGATGTGAACGAACAAATTTTGGCTCATTGTTAGTGATTATAAATGTTTTCAACAGAATTCAGGAAGAGCGTGATGAGAGACATAAAACAAAAGGCAGGTTAAGCCGATTTGAGCCTCCTCAGTCAGATTCTGATGGTCAGCGTCGTTCTAGTAAGTGACATTTTTTTTAATGTTTATAGTTGTGATTAACTATTCTAAAAACTAAGAATTGTTTTCTTTTCCCCTTTTAAAGTGGATGCGCCTTCAAGAAGAAATAGATCATCTGGTGGTAATACAGTTTTTTGCTTTTTTTAACTAATAAAAATTGTCCATACTTTGTATTTTGCAGGTTATAATTTTTTTTTCCTCTTTGTCCTAGTTCTTGATGATTATGCACCTGGCTCACATGATGTAGGAGATCCAAGCACTACTAATTTATACCTTGGAAACATTAATCCACAGGTAATATTAGAAAGTTAGATGAATGTTGACTTGTATTCTTTATAATTATGGAAGAAAACTGCTTTATCAATAAAATAAAGTCAAGAATCTAAAATAAGAAAATTTGATGGACCTTAGGGACTATTGAAGTCTCTAAAATTACCTTATAAAATTAAGTCTTAACTGGTATGGGCTGAATTATCTTGCTGCAGTTCTTAAGGGTTTACCTCGTACTCTTTCTGTAACTGGACTATCTGAATTTGAAATGTCTTACTATGTGCTGATTTTATTATTTATCAAAATAGGATATGACCAGTGCTAGACAATGTTCTTTTGAGACTACCCCCTTCTGATGCATAGCTTGCTTCCTTAATAATGTATTTCCTTTTTCTTTCTTCATAATAGCAAACTAGTGATTTGTGCCTGTCTTTTATATTTTAATTCTTTTCCTCATTTTAGTGTTACTTGTGTTATGAGGAATGTAGTGGTTGTAATAAATAACATGCTCTTTTTAAAAGTTACATCTGTTTGGACCTCATTGTGTATTTACCATTTTCTCTTTTCTCTAGCAATTACATAGGGTGCTGGAAAAAGAAAAAGTGATTAGATTTTTTTTTTTCTTTTATCACCAACATATATTTTCTCCTTTTCTTAAATGCGATAATCACTGCTGCCTGAAAAACATTGCTAAATGCCTAAAGAAATCACTGCCGAAAAACAGCTTATTTTATTTTATTTTTTTATTTATTTTTTAACGTTTATTTATTTTTTGAGACAGAGAGAGACAGAGCATGAACCGGGGAGGGTCAGAGAGAAAGAGGGAGACACAGAATCTGAAACAGGCCCCAGGCTCTGAGCTGTCAGCACAGAGCCCGACACGGGGCTCGAACCCACGAACCGCAAGATCATGACCTAAGCCGAAGTCAGACGCTTAACTGACTGAGCCACCCAGGCGCCCCCCCCCTTTTTTTTTTAAATTTTAAAACAGCTTATTTTAGATGCAGGATCTTAAAAGGAGCAAGAGGGGATGTAGAGGTGTACTTCTGATTTCTTTAGCCATCGGCCTCTTCACCCTGACCACTTATTTGTGTTTCTGGTATGAAAAGATTTGTGAATGTCCCATGAGGGCAAGATTTTACCTGTATAGATAGAGGTCCTAGTACTTGAATGGAAAATTGTAGCATTAAAATGTCTTTTTGTTAAGTTTGCAACGATTACTTTGCTTTCTGTTGCATAGAATTTCCCTTTTTTCGCATACCAAAAAACTCTCAATCTTTTTAATAGATGAATGAAGAAATGCTGTGTCAAGAATTTGGAAGATTTGGACCATTAGCCAGTGTGAAAATTATGTGGCCTAGAACTGATGAAGAAAGAGCAAGAGAGAGAAACTGTGGCTTTGTGGCCTTTATGAATAGAAGAGATGCTGAAAGAGCTTTAAAAAATTTAAATGGTAAGAAAGTTTTTATTGTCTCTTAATAGAATTCAGACTTTTTCTCGTTCTGGAAATACTTACGAAAACTCTAGGGGAAAAATAGACCAGAAATGGAAAGGTTAAAATTAATTCAAATTATCAGTCATCTTTTATTTTCTTTTGAGAGTTACCAGGGTGACCTTTCTTTTCTTTTTTTGTAGGAAAGATGATTATGTCTTTTGAAATGAAGCTAGGTTGGGGTAAAGCTGTGCCTATTCCTCCACATCCAATATACATTCCGCCTTCTATGATGGAACATACGCTTCCCCCACCTCCATCAGGACTGCCTTTTAATGCGCAGCCTAGAGAGAGGTTAAAAAACCCCAATGCTCCAATGTTACCGCCACCTAAAAACAAGGAGGATTTTGAGAAGGTAATTTAAAAAATGTACATAGGGCCGCATCTAATTTGTAAATACTAAATCTGTGGTAGTATTTCTTTTCAATAATTTTATAGAAAATGTGTGTGTAATTTTGTTTGGCAACTCTTAAAGAAATAAGTAGATGTGTTCCCTGCCTTAGCCCATGGAAACCCTGTATTGAAATACTAGGTCATATTTTTATTTGTGGCTACCATTCCTTTTTTGACCACTTAAGTTTTTTTTTCCTTTGTCCACTATTGTATCCAGGTTTGCTTAAGTGCAATATCTAAATTAACTTTGTTCTGAGAAAGTGATACTTTGTATTTGGTTAAGTGACTTTTCAATTAGAAAGACCTAAATAGTTAAACTGTTTGGATGGCTGCTAGCTAATTTAATTCTCAAGGTCTGAGGCATTAGAGTATTTGAGAGCATATGTGGTTTTTTTTAAAAAAACAGTTAACTACTCTAGTAAAAGCAAAGGGTGAGTATTTTCTTTTTATTAAACATAAAACCAACTTAATTTCAAGTTTATAAGAATTTGTTGGTTCTATTATGAAATAATTACACTTAAAATGACAGGGCTGGTTTTAAAGGCTTGGGAACAAAGTAGCAAACTGTATGGTCAGAGGCAAACAGTTAATTATTTCACAAATTAAAATCTTTATCTGATAATTCTCAGTGTAGTACCTATTTCAGTGCATTGATGTGCATTCTGGCAGGAATGTTCTGATTCTTTGCATTTGGTGAACATTTATTGTTCACTGAACACATCCATTTGCATTTATGTAATTGCTTAGTGTATAATTACTTCAAATGCAGTCATTGCCTGCAAAACTTGTGATTAGATGTGTAGTGTTTTCAATGCATTATGTATATTTTTGCTTGTTACTTGTTAACAATACTCACATATTCTATGTTTATTATCTGATGTGACTTCATATACAGACTCTGTCGCAAGCCATAGTCAAAGTGGTTATCCCAACAGAAAGGTACATGTTTTTCTTTATTATTACTGATCTAAATATAGACAATATCCCCTTCTGAATTAAAAAAAAATGGTGTTGAGGAAAAGGTAATATCTTGACTGAGCAATGGTTCCTTCCCAGTACTTTTTGGGGGGGATATGTGACTAACTTTAGTGTACTTTGCAATTTTATGTCCTTATCTTTTTGTTTTTATTGTTACCAATGTAGGGGATTTTATAGCTTTAGTAGTTAGAAGGTGTTCAATAGATTTAATATGGAGTTGTTAGTCTAATAATATTAGACTATTGTGATGGGAAAATAGTATTTTAAATGTATCTTAAATTGTGTATAATGTTACATTTTGACCCATCTGTTTTTTTTTCTCTTTGTTCCTGAATGATCTGTGTTTACGCAACTTTAGTTTGAGTTCTCCTTACTGAAGGGCATAGCTTTGGTTTTTTTCTAATTGATTAGGAATTACTACCAATTCATTTCATGAACACTGAACATACTAGAAACTTTTTTTCATGGTAACAAAGGTATTTGGAATTCTTTTATTTTCCTTTCTTCCTTTTTTTCATTTTCAACATAATGATAAAGCAGAAGAATTCATGCTCTAGGTATGCTCTTGCTCAGTCAAGCTAAGCCTTTTCCCAAACACAGGAACACAACACTGGTTGAATAATAAATGAACACAAAAGAATACCAAATTCTCTTTGACATTGGCCTTGGTGAGCAACACCAGCTGAACTGTCTGCGGCAGCGGGGGACCAGGAAAACATCATGGGATGGATTGGGAAAGTATACAGTTTTTGACCAGACATTGGTACGATCGACTCCAATAAATGTGGTTTTATTATAACTGAGAGACAATTTTTTGGTTTTTTTTTTTTTTTTGGTTGTTATTGCCCAGAGTAAGATAATTGCCATTTTAAAATAAAATAATGCACTTTAAAATATATCCTCTTTTTGTACTACACTGTTTCATTCTGATAGAAAAGTCACCCTTTTAAAAATGATGTTAAATACACAATCTTTAAGGAAAAAGCTGTGTGATTACAATTCTTTAATAATCTTGAATTCGGGTTAGCAACAAACTAATTGTCAGATTTTGATTTTAAATAATCACATGAAATGTTTAAATATTTTTAAACTTTAAATTTTCTAAAATAGATTTTATCAGTTTACAAGCCTATTTAAAACTATAGTGGGTTTTTTTTCCACTGATAAAAAAGCACTCACAGGAAAGTATTTTTGTAGCATTTAAAAAGCATATATCCAGTAGTAGCTTTACATGTGGCTCAGCTTATTTCAAAACTAAATTTTGAGTAAATATTTTGTTGAAAAGTCTTAACTCACCATTACAGTGAATCCTTTGTTTTAAACTTGCTAAACCATTTTTCATCTATAATATTCAAGTCAAGTTGCATTTGACTTAATTCGTATAAGTTTCTGGATGTATAGCATTTGTCCCCCTAGTAATTGATTTTATATATTATGATATCCACATAAAATTTCCCTCCACTTCAATTTGGCACATACCAGTGGGAGTTTTGGAACTGAATCATAACTTTACATTATCTCCCTTCCCTCAAAATGATATCATTAGCTGTATGGATGCCAAGAATACATTCTTATTTGGATGTCAAGAACGGCATATTTGCAGAACTATTAATACTAGTTTTTAGATTTAAAATTGATGCTTTTGGTTTTTTGTTTTAACAATTTTGAGGTTGAATGAATAGTTTTAAATATAGTTTCCCCTTTATTAAAGATTTAAACTTTCATATAATTTTTTTGATCTAAAAAGGTCAAAAAAATTAATTTTTTTCACTATGTTGAAATTTTAGTGTCCATTTAAGTAGTTTTGTTTGAAAACTGTAAGAAAATAATTATAATGACCATGAGATAAATTATTTTACTGTTTATGTACTCTGAAGCAGTGCTTTATAGAGCCAAAAAAATCTGTCTTATTCTATAACTCTATTCATATTCTAGCAATTATATGAACTTAATTTGAGCTGGGAATGCTAAAGGTGTAATTTAGTGTGTGCCTTGTACCAAGAGCCAATATCCTTTTGCTTTTCCCAATTATTATTTGCCAACTCTGTATGTTTGGGGGACTGGTGAAGTGAGAAATCAAAAGCAGCTTATAATAAGCTGAGTCATTTTTGCTTGATGCTGTAATCAATGTCTAAAATAGTGTTATATATCACATGATTTTAGGACCTAGAGTTTGAAAATAAAGATTTTCTATGAGCCCAACCAATAAAATGTACTAAAAAGTTACAAGTTTCTTTTTGGCTTAGATATTGGAAAGTAATTGTTTTGAAAAGTGGGAAAAGCATCTCACCATGTCCCTGTTTTTGGAATATTTTGGAAAGCGGACTCCATTTAAGTCTTTGGCAATATAATTGCTTCATTGAGTCATAATATGCAGGCAGAATTATACATGTCATGAGTGGTGTGAACTAGTTTAAAGTGTGATCCAAAGGGATGTTGCCTCATTAAAGGTCAGATTCAATAAAAACTCCATCTGCTATATGTGTACCAGAAAAGCACAGGAGTTGGATGGATTTTTTATTAAATCAGGCCTTAAACTTGTTAAATAGTTCTGCTTTTTTATAAATTATAGTTATGTATATAACGTTTCAATACCACCACAAAAGTGCTTGGTTTAGGAATATTTTCTTTTAAAACTGAGATAGTATGTAAGTTTTTAGATGGCTATGATAACATGTAAGCTCTGAGTTTACTGATTTTATATATTTGCAGCTTTCCAATTAGTTGTGATTCATAATTTAATGTTTTGCATTTTGAAAATAAAATTAAGTGGCATTTAAAAAATTAAAACTTTATTGCTAAGAAGCTGTGTTGTGGTTTCCCACCCTCCCTTCTCCTTTCCTTCCCCTCCAACTCCCCTGTCCCCATTATCCCGCTCCCTCTTAATGCACAAGGAAGGCATTAACATATGCTCCAGGTTATTTTTTTGGTATAAAATTTTGTATTAGTCAGCAGAATAATCTTTCTCTGCACAATTATAGTAACTTAGGACAAGTATAGTTTTATGTAGTGGTAGGTCTGAATCCATTTTCTTTAACTGTGTTGTTGTTGTAGGAATTTACTCGCCCTGATACATCGAATGATAGAGTTTGTTGTACGTGAAGGGCCAATGTTTGAAGCTATGATTATGAACAGAGAAATCAACAATCCTATGTTCAGGTGTGCTTTTTTTCTTTTAAAAAAATTTTTTTTACTGTGGTAAAATATACATATAACAAAATGTATCATTTTTGCCATTTTTACGTGTATAGTTGACTGGCGTTAAGTACATTCATATTATTGTGCAGACTACCTTGTATAAGTGGAATCATTCAGTATTTGTTGAGACTTGCTTATTTCATTTAGCATAATGTCTTCAAGGTTCATCCATGTTGTAGCATGTGTCAGAATTTCCTTACCTTTAAAGCTGAATAATAGTCCATTGCCTGTATAAACCACATTTTGTTTGTCCTCAGGTGTGCGTTTAAAAAAAACTTTTAGGGGCACCTGGGTGGCTCAGTCGGTTAAGCGGCTGACTTCAGCTCAGGTCATGATATCGCAGTCTGTGAGTTTGAGCCCCGCATTGGTCTATGTACTGACAGCTGAGAGCCTGGAGCCTACTTCAGATTCTGTGTCTCCCTCTCTCTCTGCCCTTCCCCTGCTCATGCTCTGTCTCTCTCTCCCTCTCCCTCTCTCTCAAAAATAAACATTTAAAAAAAAAAAAAACAAAAAACCTTTGTTTTTTGGAATTAAAAATATTTCCAAGAATAAAGTTCTAGAAGTTTGGGGTTATTTTTGTCGTAGGATGAGAAGACAGTTATAGTGAATAGGATGCACTTGGATCAGTTTTCCATCTGATTTTGATTTAGTTAACTGCGTAACATTGTTTTTTAGCAGTCTCTAGGAGGAAAATACTCTGTGCTTTTCAATGAAAGTCCTTCATAAGTGAGATATAGTAGAATAATGGAGATTTATAGAAAATTGCTTATCTTCTGAATAGCTGTGGTATCTAAGGCATTCATTTAACACTCTTAAGTCTTTAAAATACACTGCTTTTGAAATTTCTATTTTTGGAAAATCTCTCCACTGCCAGATACAATAGCCTACATGTAAGCGTTCAATAAAATTGATTGTAAGATGTATACATACCTTCTGAGTACTAACATTAGTCACAAAGGCTGTCTGGGGGCTAGGGTGAGGAAGGGGATAGATGGCAGAAGGCAATGGGTAAGTATTTTTCTTCAGGGATCTTTGCTTTTGGTTTTTATTTTAAATGAAATAGGCAAGTAGTAGTTCTGATTTGTTTATATTTACTTGAAGACACTTAATATGATTAATTTTTGTTTTTTGTGTTTGTTTTGTTTTAGATTCTTATTTGAAAACCAGACACCAGCCCATGTTTACTATAGGTGGAAGCTTTATTCTATTCTGCAGGCAAGTGGAATCAATCGCTTTGTTAATTTTGACTCTGAATATTTCACCGTTCTAATAACATTCTGTACATTTATTAGGGAGATTCTCCGACTAAGTGGCGGACGGAAGATTTTCGTATGTTCAAAAATGGATCTTTTTGGAGGCCACCACCATTAAATCCATACCTGCATGGGATGTCAGAAGAACAAGAAACAGAAGCTTTTGTAGAGGAGCCTAGTAAAAAGGGAGCACTTAAGGAAGAGTAAGAATTTTTTTCCTTTTCTGTTAACATATTCAGAAAAGTCACTTTAATAATTGCTTTAATTAATATCTTATTAAGATGTTAACTCTAAAATGTGAATTGTTTCTTTTACTTGTGAATGTTTAGAATACCAACGTTGTATTGCTTTGTAATTTTAAATATCTCGGTAAGTATAAGTATGTATTCTATTGACCTTTGTCTCTTCCTACTGATGAAGAGTAGTGATGGTCTCTTAAGCAATGATTCTCTAGCAATGGAATACTTGTGGTTTTTAGAGAAATTATATTGGGACCCTTAGAATTCTTGCCTCTCTGAATGCAACATTAAAGAGGAAAAATTACTGTAGAGCTTTGTGAAATCATATGGTTGACTATTCAAAGCCTTTCCACAAGAGTTTACAATGTGTGGCCACCATGGAAACATATTTATCAGTGCTCAGTCATTATGGGTACAGTGAAGTTAGACTGGTTTAAGAAGCAGAAACAAATACAGCTATTAAATATTAAGAGGAGGTCCTCATGGAAGAAAATTGGCTAAGAGGTTATGGCATATAGGAGTATATACTCAACTGTGTAGAGTAAATCTTAATGCTAGCTGCATTGATTCATTGTTTGTGAAAGCATTTGCTAGTGGAGAGCTATATATTTTTGAAGCCTATTTGCTTCTTAAGATGTATTTTCATCATTTTTTCCAGGGATCTGCAAACTCAGCCTATAGGCTAAATCTGGCTGCCTCCTGTTTTTGTAAATAAAGTTTTATTAGAACACAATCATGACCTCTCCCCTCCTTTTTTTTTTTCTTTTTATTTCATTTTAACTTGTTGTCTATGGTTGCTTTGGTGTTAATAGCAGTGGAGTCGAGTAACTACTAGAGAGACTATATGATCTGCATTGCCTGAAATATTTATTATCTGATCCTTTACAGACAGTTTGTCATCCCCTGCTTTTAGCCTATTGTGATCTGATGCAGAAGTGCTAAAGTAACTGACTTCCTTCAAAAGAAAGTGAAGAACATGAAGGCTTTTTTCCATTGTAATGGGATAATGGGACTGGGACACTCACAAACACTTCTTGCAAATAAATGCCCATAATTTAAAATTTACTTTATTTGAAAACTAAAAATCACTGAATTATTTATTTATGAGAAAGTATTCTTCCCCCATGTAAGTTCTTCAAAGAAATGTAATGTATTTGGGGGACTCAAATCAGACTTAACACAATTTAGTCTTCAGAATTTTATCTGAGTGGGTTTTAAAGAAATTAGTTTGTGAGCAGAAACTATAATGGCATTTGAAATTTATGTCTATAAATATTTATGTTAAAAACATTTGTATTCAGACAGAGGGACAAATTAGAAGAAATCCTGAGGGGGTTAACTCCAAGGAAAAATGATATTGGAGATGCAATGGTTTTTTGTCTTAATAATGCTGAAGCTGCTGAAGAAATAGTGGATTGCATTACTGAGTCATTGTCCATCTTAAAAACACCCCTCCCTAAAAAGGTATGGGCATAATTTCTCTTTATGGAACATTAAGTAAAAGAGAAATAATAGTTGACTTCATTTTGGATTGAAATTGGTTTCCTTTTTACATGAAGAACTTGACTGAAGAAATCTTTCCTATGCAGTCTTATTTTCCTTCTGTCTGGGAAACTTGTTATGTTAATTGATGTGCAGATTATCAACCGGTTGAAATAGAAATGAGTTACATATTTTATCCCTGCCAAAGTAGTGGCTTCAGGAATGTTGAATTTCTTATAACCCTTCTAATTAGCTGTGAGTGTTATAGCTAAACATTAGCCTTATGCCACTAATTGCAAAAAATTTCAATATGGATTTTTTTCTAGCTATATTATTTGCTGCTCGTTTTTATTTTTAATCTCATTTATGTTATCTTTTGGTATTCTAGATTGCCAGATTATATTTGGTTTCTGATGTTTTGTATAACTCTTCAGCCAAAGTTGCCAATGCTTCATATTATAGAAAATTGTAAGTATAATGTTGTAAGCTGATATTCCTGAAATAATATTTAAGGGTAAGGAATTCAGAAGAGAGAATTATTTTGTTAATGTTAATTAATTTGAATTTCTTTATAGTTCATAGAATTTTCTAAAAAATCAGGTTGCATTCATTAATCCACTTTAAGCTAAGTGTTTTCAAAGTTTTCATATTTTTTGATAAATTACACTAGAATAAGCGTTAAAAAATAACTTTATATTTCTATTGCATATTTAGCCAGTTGTGTAGTAAATAAACAGAAACAATAGAAATAATGGAAGGCATAAAGGAAGAGACCAAAGACAGAACATGAACTGTTTTAATCTAGCTGTTCAATCTAACAGTTTTTTTTTGCCTTGGACAAGTCACTTAACTTTTCCTAATATAAAACAGAGGTCAGTTTAGGTAACTTAATGTATCATAAATGTAAAGTTCCTTGTTTATCAAGGAAACTAATTCTTGCCATAACCATACAGAATAAGGAGTTCAGTGTTAAGAGTTTAGACATCTAGTTATTGATTTTTGAAGAGTTACTTGATTAATCTATGAGGTTTTTTTTTCTTTTTTTGAGTTTAAGAGTTTTTTTCATTTGCTAGCATGCTGAAGTAGAATGGGGGTTTTTAAATAAATTCTATCATAAATCTATATTCTTTGAATTTCAGTTTTGAAACAAAGTTATGTCAGATATTTTCAGACCTCAATGCTACCTATCGTACAATTCAAGGCCATTTACAGTCTGAAAACTTTAAGGTATGTTTATTTTATTTTTTTCCCTAGTGTTAAGCGGGGGGTAGGGGCTGGCAAGCACATTGGAGGGCTAGAGAAGTACATAGGACAAGTATAGGACATGATGTGCATCTTTCAGAAATTATTGTTTTAAGATTTACTGCCATTTTATCTTCAGTATCAGAAATATCTGAAATTTTGAAATATTTTATCTAGTGTTGTTTTGTTCGGTATTAAGTTTGAAGTATTTTATTTAAATGTTTTACATATTAGTCTTTCCACAAAAAATTCAGAATATCACTTGTTTTAGAATGGTATATATAATTTGGCTGGAATAGGAACATAATTTTGGTTATTCATGCTTAGAAAATGTATTCAGTTACTTTTTATAACCTCTTTCTTTGTAGGTCAGTGTTAAGAAAGCCAAACAAAAAATCTTGCTTATAATGGAATAAATAGATATTACTTTCATGGGAGGAAGACTTTTCATGGAATGAAATTTTTAGCTCTGGGAGGGTGCCTGGGTGTGGCTCAGTAGGTTAAGTGTCTGACTCTTGATTTCAGCTCAGGTCGTGATCTCACAGGTGTGTGGATTCCAGCCCCGTGTTGGGCTCTGCGCTGACAGTTTGGAGCCTGCTTGGAATTCTTTCTCTCCTTCTCTCTCTGCCCCTCCCTGGTGCTCTCTCTCAAAATAAATGAACTTAAAAAAAAAACCAACTTTTTTTTTTTCTTTCCTTTTTGTTTTTAGGAAATTTTTAACTTGGGAAGATGCCCAGTGACCCTACCAATTAGGGAATTTAAACAACTACATTTAAAAATTTTGACTATAAATTAGAGCTTGTAGAAAGGTTTAGGGATGGGAAGAGAAAAGTATATCCAGAATCAAGAAAGTACTTCATTGGACCATAAAGGAATTCGGGTCAAAACTTGGCTACCCTGGTATCTAACTGTCATAAATTTCTAAGTTATTCCCAGATTGTGGCCTCGTGTACCACTTGTGGTGTGGGGCATTGATCTTAGATGGTCAAGAACAAAATAGTTACTGTTTCTTTTTCATTATTTTTATTTCTAATTCCCTTTTAGTTAGAAGGTGACATTGATTTTTTAAAGATATAATGATAGTTAAATTATTTTTTATCAAGAATCTTGGTTTAAAGGAAATACAGCAAATCGTGATGGTCATTTTCATGAGATGAAGTTTGAGACATTGCCCTAAAATAATAATTTGTTGTCTTTTTCCTGTTTATTTAGCAACGGGTAATGACCTGTTTCAGAGCATGGGAGGATTGGGCAATTTATCCAGAACCATTTTTGATCAAACTACAAAATATTTTCTTAGGACTTGTAAATATTATTGAAGAAAAGGAAACAGAGGTAGGTACTCAATGTATTTGTCTGATTATTTTAGAATTGATTTCTGGGGATGCTGTATGTTACAGATGTGAATAGTATTTCTTTGTGAAAAATACCTAGTATTTACCACTAACTTGTGGATTTTTGTTCCTGGAATTGCTGGAGCCCAGGAGAGGAAATTATGTATAATAGTAATTCTCTGTTTTGTTTCCTTATGTGAAAATTGGGTAACTGGGCACCTCCACATTTTTTTTTTTTTTTTTTGGTAATTATTGAGTATAGTTGACATACAATGTTATATTAGTTTCAGGTGTACAGTATAGTGATTCAGCAATTCTATACATTACTTGATGCTCACCATGATAAGTGTAGTTACCATACAATGTTATTACGATATTATGATGTTCCTCATGCTATACTTTTCATCTCTGTGACTTATTTATTTTATAATTGGAAGTTTGTACATCTTAATCTCTTTTTGCTTCCTTTTTGCAACTACCAGTTCTCTGTGTTTAAGAGTCTATTTTGTTTTTGTTTTTTCATTCCGTATATAAATGAAATCGTATGGTATTTGTGTTTCTCTGAATTATTTCACTTAGCATAATACTCTCTAGGTCTATCTCTGTTGTCACAAATGGCAAGAATCCATT
Source organism: Panthera pardus (assembly GCF_024362965.1). Taxonomy (NCBI): domain Eukaryota; kingdom Metazoa; phylum Chordata; class Mammalia; order Carnivora; family Felidae; genus Panthera; species Panthera pardus. Next base: position 119,733,215 of record NW_026526721.1, on the reverse strand, counting down.
CTTTTTATGAGTAGTGTGTGTGTACATGTGTATACCACATCCATTCATTTGTCAGTAGATACTTTGGTTATTTCCATATCTTGGCTATTGTAAATAATGCTGAAATAAAAATAGGGGTGCATATATGTTTTTGAATTAGTGTTTTTGGGGTTTTTTGGGTCAATATCCAGCAGTGGAGTTACTGGATCATACGGTATTTGTTTTTAAATTTTTGGGGCATCTTCATACTGTTTTCTACAGTAGTTTCACCAGTTTACATTCCTACCAGTAGTACATTATGGTTCCCTTTTCTCCACATCCTTGCCAACACTTGTTATTTCTTGTCCTTTTGATACCTGCCATTCTTACTGGTGTGAGGTGATATGTCTCCTTGTGGTTTTGATTTGCATTTCCCTGATGCTTAATGATCTACTTTCATGTTGAGCCTACTTTCATGTGTCTGTTGAGCAATTTGTATATCTTTTTTTTTTTTTTTTTTTTTTTTTTTAAGTGTATGTCAGGTTCTTTTTTGCCCACTTACCGGATTGTTTCATTTTGGTGTTGAGTTGTATAAGTTCTTTATATATTTTGGATATTAATACCTTATTGAATATATCATGTGCAAACACCACCTCCCTCTGGTAGGTTGCCTGTTTGATTTGTTGAGTTTCCTTTTCTGTGCAAAAGCTTTTTGTTTTAGTGTAGTTCCAGTAGTTGATTTTTGCTTTTGTTTTCCTTGCCTGAGGAGACCTATCTGTAAATACGTTGCTAAGGCCAGTGCCCAAGAGATTACTGCCTGTTTTATGGAGTTTTATGGTTTTGGGTCTCATATTTAGGTCTCTAATCCATCTTGAATTGATTTTGTGTATGATGTAAGAAAGTGGTCCATTTTGGTTTTTTCATGTAGCTGTTCAGTTTTTCCAGCATTTATTGAAGAGACCGTCTTTTCTTCATTAAATATTCTTGCCTCCTTTGTTGTAGATTAACTCTGTAGGTGTGGGTTTATTTTTGGGTATTCTGTTCTGTTGATCATGTGTTTATTATTGGACCAGTACCATGGTTTTGATTACTGTAGCTTTGTAGGTATCTTGAAATTTGGGATCGTCCTACCTCTGTCTTGTTCTTATTTTATTTGGCTGTTTGAGGTCTTTTGTGGTTGCATACAAATTTTAGGATTATTTGTTCTAGTTCTATGAAAAATGCTATTGGTTATTTTGATAAGGATTGCATTGAATCCATAGACTGCTTTGGGTAGTATGGATATTTTAACAATATTAATTCTTCCAGTCCGTGAGTATGGAATATCTTTTCATTGGTTTTTGTCATCTTTGGTTTTTTCCATCAGTTTTTATAGATTCCAGAATATAAGTATTTTACCTCCTTGGTTAAATTTATTCCTAGGTAGTTTTTGCTTTTGGTGCAGTTGTAATTGGGAATGTTTTTGTAAGCACTCTTTCTACTACTTTGTAATTAGTGTATAGACATGTAACAGATTTCTGTATATTTTATATCCTACAACTTTACTGCATTCATTTATTCTAAGAGTTTTTTTCGTGGAGTCTTTAAGGTTTTCTATGTATAGTATTGTGTCATCTGCAAATAGTTTTATTTTTCCCTACCTATTGAGATGCCTTTTATTTCTTACCTCATTGCTGTGGCTAGGATTTCCAGTGCTATGTTGAATAGAAGTGTTGAGAGTGAACATCCTTGTCTTATTCCTGTTCTTATTCCTGTTCTTAGAGGAAAAGCTTTCAGTTTTTCACTATTGAATATGATGTTAGCCTGTGGGTTTTCATATATGTCCTTCATTATGTTACGGTATGTTCCCTCTAAAACCCACTTTGCTGAGTTTTTATCACGAATGAATATAGTATTTTGTTAGATGCTTCTTCTGCCCCCGCTGAGATGATCATGTGGTTTTTGTCCTTTTTTGAATGTGATGTATCACATTGATTGATGAGTGTTGAACAATCCTGACATCCCAGGAGTAAATCCCACTTGATTATGGTGAATGATTGTTTTAATGTATTGTTGGATTTGGTTTGCTAATACTTTGTTGAGGTTTTTTGCATCTGTGTTCAACAGGGTTATTGGCCTGTAGTTTTCTTTTTTTAATGTCTTTATCCGATTTTGGTGTCAGAATAATGCTGGTCTTACAGAATGAATTTGAAAGTTTTCCTTCTTCTATTTTTTGGGATAGTTTGAGAAGAATAGGTTTTGACTCTTTTAATTGTTTGGTAGAATTCACCTGGAAAGCCATCTGGTCCTGGATTTTAATTTGGATTTTTATTTTGATTACTGATTCCAGTTTTGGAGATTGAATGTTTTTGGGAAGTTATCCATTTCTTCTATGTTGTTCAGTTTGTTGGCATATGATTTTTTTCATACTATTTTCTTATAATTCTTTGTATATCTGGGGTATTGGTTGTTATTTCTCCTTCATTTTTTATTTTATTTATTTGAATCTTCTTTTTTCTAGATGAGTCTGGCTAAAGGTTTATCAATTTTATTTATCTTTTCAAAGAACCAGCACTTGGTTTCATTGATTTTTAAAAAAAAATTTTTTTAGTTTCTATTTTGTTTGTGTCTGCTCATCTGTTTTAGTCCTACTAGCTTTGGCCTTTGTTCTTTTTTTAATTCCTTTACATGTAAGGTTAGAGTGTTTATTTGATATTTTTCTTGTTTCTTGAGGTAGGCCTATATTGATATAAACTTCCCTCTTAGAACTGCTTTTGCTATGTCCCATAGATTTTGGACTTTTTTTTTTTTTTTTTTCCATTTTCATTTGTCTCCATGTAGTTTTTGATTTCTGATGACTTTTTTAAAATGCTTATTTATTTATTTTGAAAGAGAGAAACCACAGGGAGGGGCAGAGAGAGGGAGAGAGAGAGAATCCCAAGTGGGCTCCGTGCTGTCAACGCAGAGCTCAATGTGGGGTTTGATATCATGAACCATGAGATCATGACCTGAGCCAAAATCAATAGTTAGGCGCTTAACTGAGCCACCTAGGTGCCCCCTGATCACTGTTGTTTTGGTTTTTTTTTTAATTTGATGACATGAAAAGATACATGATGCATTAGTTGAAAAAAGGAACTAATAAAGCAATATATATTGCATGATTTAATTTTATTAAACTAAAGTAGCTATATAAGTAAATATGCACATGAAGAGATGCACCACAATGGTAGCAGATTCTGTTCATCACGATTCTGTTGCTTTTCACCTCATCATTGTTTCATGAATCCTTTGTCTCAGTTCTACCATCCTCATCCAGTTATCTTTTCACTTTCATTCCTATGAGATTCTAATTAGCCCCCCTGTTCCAAGCACATGGTCCTTGTTTCAGTTTCTTAAGTATACGTTTCCTTCTACCATAAACCTTTGTAAATATTCTTGCCTCTCTCTGAAACATCTCCTGTTTACCTGAGATCCTTCAGATGTCAATTTAAGACTCAGTATCATTGAGTCTTCTCAGACCGCTTTAGGTGAAACCTACTTATACATTTGAATAGTATGATATGCCTCTTTGTTGTAGCAGTCATTATAGTCACAGTTCTTTGAATATTGTGATTTTATGATTGCCTGCTTCCTCCTACCCCCTGGTCTCCCAGAAAATTCTAGTAAGACCTATTACTTGAGGGACCAAAGGAACAAACTTGTTTTTGTTTATTATTGTATCCTCAGTGCCTTACATGGTACCTGGCATCAAGAAATACTTGGTAGATATTTCTTAAATAATGAAAGAATGACTGCTTCTTTGTCAGACAGGAGGATGAAGTATATCCTAGTTATAGCAATATGACTTTAGTAAAGGAAAATGTTACAGCAAGTACGTATGTTTCTGTAGGATGTACCAGATGACCTCGATGGTGCCCCCATTGAGGAAGAGCTTGATGGTGCACCTCTAGAAGATGTGGATGGAATTCCTATTGATGCTACTCCCATTGATGATCTTGACGGAGTCCCTATAAAGAGTCTTGATGATGATCTTGATGGAGTGCCTTGTAAGTTCAAATTTCAAACTGATGAGCTAATAAGTTTGATTCCAAAACTTTAATTTCCACACATGTGGATATGGAAAAAGTTTAAGGTATCAGTCTTTAATTTGTCTTTTATTTCTGACTTTTCAAAATTCAAATACCAATAATACATTTGACTCTGCCAAGAAAAAGGTTTTCTTTCTAGTCACATATCTTTATTGGGATAGTCTCGTATAAGTAAGTTTCTCTTTTTGTCTTAATTGTCATGAAAACTATAGGCACAATCTTGTTCTCAGTTATACTCATAATCCTAGATGCCTTGTTTTGTCAGTTCTGTTTTTATTCATAATTTATGGGTTCATGTTTCTTAGATGCCTAAAGTCACTTTTGGCCATAGGGTGTATACAGAATCTGTAGTATATTTGAATTGCATGAAAATATTAAACAGTATAAGAATTGTATAGTTTAAATAGTGATTAGGTAAAGACCTTAAAGATTTTTTTACTGCCCCAACTTCTCCATTTGCTTGAAATCATAATAACTTGTATATTTTGTATTGATGTATTTGTGTTTAAACATCGGACCTCAGGTGTAGAGAATTAGATTAGTCATAATCCTTGTTCTTGACCCTAGCATTATTAGTCCATATGTGGCCTTATTTTACTTTTTAATAATAGAATGAATACCCGTGAACTCTTTAAGTCCTCTAGTAGTAGGGGTTAATGGCTTATCCTTCCTCATTAGTGGATGCAACTGAAGACTCCAAGAAGAATGAGCCCATATTTAAAGTTGCCCCATCAAAATGGGAAGCTGTAGATGAATCTGAATTAGAAGCACAGGGTGAGTAAAAGTACAATAAATATTAAGCTTTAGAAAATTGAGTACTTAAAATCAATTATTGGTGTGTGTGTTCTTTTTATGTTTTACAACATTTCAACTTTAAGACCTGGAGTTACTATATTTTATGTCTAGTGGCTAAGTTTTCATTATGGTTGTTGTTACAATTTTCGTACATCTTTCAGTTTGGATGCTTTGCGAGTAATCAAAGAAATCACTGATACCTTTCAGGGTAAGGCATTTCAGTAGAAAATGTAGATGGAAGTTACACCTATTTGGAAATCTACTTAGAGGTCAGTTTCAGAGAAACCAGGCTTTGATCCTCCCATAATGCTTGACTTTTTAGACGCAGTTTAGACCTGCCTTTCATACTTACTTGGATTCGTGTCCTTAAGTGCTTATAATATGTAATTGTTAATATTTGTAGGTTCTAATGAATAAATCTTAACCATTCAGCACACAAATAAAAATGATAACATTATTTGTCACCTCATGAATTTGAATAAAATTATAGCATAGGTGTGAGGAAAGAAATATAGCACATAGAAATGGTTTTCAAAGAAGAGATAATTGGCAGATAATTTCTGTAATATAAACTTTGAATTCTAGAGCTGGGCTTCTATACTACTGCAAATGCTAATTTACCTTAATGGAATTACATCCTTTTCCTTCCCTTTAGCTGTAACAACTTCTAAATGGGAGTTATTTGACCAGCATGAAGAATCAGAAGAAGAAGAAAATCAAAAGTAAGAATCTAAGTTTTGAACTTACTCAGTTTCTTATTACATATAAGCTCCCTTTTTCATTAAGAGGTATGCTTGAAATAATAGTGAAGAGGAAAATTTCACTCTTTAAAACCTTGTTGGGAGGATCATTTTTAGTTCTTCATTGTTTTTCCAGTGAATAAAGAGCTTTTGGTTTCTGGTCTGATGTACCTCGTTTCACTTTGCTTCTGAGTTGATTTTTCAATGCTAGGTTTATATATTCTCACTTGGTAGTTACTAAATGGTCAGCTGCATTTATTTCAAATCTTTGTCATGAAATACTGTTTTGGCTTTACAGAAAGTGATTTTTAAAATGTGAATGGGAAGTTATGCTGCTTTTTATTTGGATTGTACATTGCTAAGAAAAGCAGTGCATTATGGCTATTCTGTTATGTTATTTAAGTGTAAACAGGGGTGCCTGGGTGGCTTATTTGGTTAAAAGTTCCACTCTTGGTTTTGGCTCAGGTCGTGATCTCACTGTCCTGAGATCAAGCCCCGAGTCCTGTGTTGGCTCTGCACTGGGTGTGGAGCCTGCTTGGGATTCTCTTCTTTTCTCTCTCTGCCCCTCCCCTGGTTGCATGAGCTTTCTCGTTCTCTCTCTTAAAATAAATAAACATAAAAAAAAAAAATGTAAACATCTCAGAAGAACTAAGAATGAATTAAAAAAAGCTTTCCTTTAACATGTAGAGAAATTATAATTTCAAATTTTGCTTTTTGGTAATCACCTCAAGATTGTTTTTGCATACTGAATGCGATTATAGGAATCTTGCTCCCATATTCTCCAGCAAGTTTGTATTGGTAGATTTTAGGTAGAACCTGACAGCTTTTTAAATCATTGCAAAGGAAATTAATTCTTTTTAAATAGGAGAACAGATGACCTCAAGAACACAAAGCAGAGGTTTCTGCTTAAAAAAAACAAAAAAGAAAGAAAAAAATCTTTGTTCTTTTATCCTTCTCAAATGGAAGAGTGAACAAAGGGAAAAAGTCCCTTTTGTGTCCCAGCACAGTTTGGGCATTGTATGGATTCAGTAAATGGATATTAGTAGCATTTAGATTGTTGTTAAAGAAATGTGATTGTGGGAACACAGTTTGATATACTGAGGAAAACTTCGCATCAGTGATGTCTTTCCAGAAACATTGGTGTGATCAGAACAAGTCAGCAATGATGATGATGGAATATTAACAAAATATAGATGTGGTTTGCTGATGGAAATACCTCTCCAAGGCTGTTGAAGAATACAGGAATTGGGATAGTCCAGTTTGCTTTAAAATAGTGCTTTAACCTTTTTAATGTCTACAGTACCACATTATTAACATCTCTGACTATTGTAGCATCACTGGCTTAAAATACATGTGTTAATTCATGAGATAATTAATTTAGGGGAAAGGAAGGGTATAAAAGGCCATTGCAGAACTCAAATGTTTCTTCAGTTTGTTTTGTTTCTATAGGTATTAACTTGTTTTGTGTAAATTTGATATTAGTGTTAATGTTTGGATTATGACTGCATTTCAGTGTTGAAAGTAAAATAATCAGTGAGAATAGAGTCAGTAGAATACAGTGAGGCATGGATCACTGGAAATGTAATTTTTATTTTCCTTAAGAGCTCTAAATAAATCACGGTAACATAAAAATAGCTTTATGGAAGTATAAAGCAAGGCAAAGATAATTTTCACATACAACTTTCTGGTCCTTGAAATTTTTTTATGCCTCACTACTGCTCTCTAGTGGCTGAATCCAAAATGCTTTTTTGAAACTAGTAATTACTTTTTATGGCAGAAAAGTGATTAAAAAAATACATAGCACTACTCTTTGTAGAAAACTTCCAAATAGTAATTTAATTTCATTTATGATGAATTCTGTATGGTTTTATAGACTTGAATTTCCATTTCTTTAAAAGAATAAGTCCTGGTTACCTAGAACTGGTAACTAAGAGCTAAAATCAAAACCAGTTAGAATGGACTGCTCAGGGACTGCAAAATTAAAATAGAAATCATAAAATAAATATGTGTCTCAAATTATCAAGTATAACTTATTTTAAAAGTAAATAATATGGTTAATGTTTGGTATCTAGTCATCTAGATCCTTTCTCTATATATAGAAAACATATAAACAAGACCAACTTTACAATAGTTGCCTGCCTCTTTGTACTGTATTGCTCTGGAAGGATAGGAGAATTTTTCCTCTTTGTATCCTTACCATGGTAGTCCCTTAGTTTTTCATTTTCTTCTTATCTGACATAGATTCTAACAGTATAATTTTCAGAATCAACTATGATATTGAGTACTAATATATGATAATATTTAAAATTTACACATTTATTCCTGGGATTATGTACTAATCAGATAAGGTCTTTACCTACTACCTTGTTTCTTAACTATGTATGACACAGACTCATGTATTTTCTAGTGTATAGGCTCTGCTGAAAAAAGGGTAAACATTTGGCCTTTTTAACATGAAGTGTTCTGAAATCACTCTGAACTGGAAAGTATGGGGAATCATTGATTATTCATTTGACTTAACACTGCAAGGAAAGTTGTAGAATGTTGTAGGTAACATAGAAGTTGTTTTTAAATGATTATGTTGAAGCTCAAACTTTTTATGTGGAAGAAACAGAAGAGTTTTATAGAATTCTCTATTTGATAAAATATTTTATAAAAACGTTTTAGTGATGAATTGTCCTGTTTTGTTAACACTATTTACAGACTAAGACAGTGAAAAATAAAAAAAGCCAAACTGTAAAATGTAACATTTTTTTCTGTCTTGACATACGATATATTCTGCTTATTTCCAAAGTCAAGAAGAAGAAAGTGAGGATGAAGAAGATACTCAGAGTTCCAAATCAGAAGAACATCATTTGTACTCTAATCCAATCAAAGAAGAAATGACGGAGTCTAAGTTTTCTAAGTACTCTGAAATGAGTGAGGAAAAACGAGCTAAACTTCGTGAAATTGAGGTCAGTATTTCAGTGAAGTTGAAACTATTTCACTGGCCTTCTTTCACTTTTCCGCTGACCTAGGCTCCCTCTTGGCATCATTCCTTTGTGCATTTTCTCGGTGCCTAGAAACCTTCATACCAGCTGACTTCCTACAGACCTCTTAGTTCAAGCATTTCTTCTCTCCTGCTATCCTTTTCTTACACTTGTGCATTTGCTTACTTCTCCCTATTTACCTCTCTCGTTATTTTACATGTACTGTGGTGTGTGTTTTATTTTGTTTTAGCTTGCTTGTTTAATGTTTCGAGTCCCTACTAGGTGCTGATTTACATGAGGGGAAAGAACCATGTCTGTTGTCTGTTCATCATCATAAATCCAGTGCCTGGCACATGGGAGATCTTTTGAAGATATTGATTTTAAGAATAGATTACACTGGCATTATAAAATTATTACATTTGAGTGTACATAGTATGTAACGAGGAAAAGCGAGCTATTTTCTGGCACCTTTAGGTTATATCTGCATTTTATTTCAGTGGGGAGAGCAGACATTAAGTGAGACTTAGCAGTAAGAAGGGGGAAAAACTTATGGGAATGAGTCCAAACTGTCTCAACCTGACTTTTCCCTCCCTCGGTCCCCTGTCCTTTTTAATACCTTTTTTTTTTTTTTTTTTAAATTACCAAAAGGAGACCTATCAGAGGGAAGGGTATTGTTGTAATGGGAACCTTCCTTATTCCTTGTTGCAAAGTGATGAAACATTCCCAGTAGTAAATGTTAGTGTAGCAGTCAGTCCAGAGTCTCAGAAGTATATCTGAGAGTGTATTTTAATACTTTGTCCATTGATTTAACAGTATTTTGGATGTCTGCTATGTATCAGCACTGTTCCTCTTACTAATTTATAATTCCCACCATAGTAATTACCTTATTTCCAGTTCTCTCATCACTGTTGGGCTGGTACAAGTTTTTGCCCAACTCTTTCTCAGATATCATTAAGCCAAAGTAACTGTTAACAGGGAAAGTATTTCATTTTAACCTTACACAGAATCAGTATACTGTCTGTAATAAGTGAAGAGGAGGGATTTTCAGAGTTAACGTGTTGGATATATTTTTTTATATACAATCCTTACCAATTAAAAAAAATTATTTCTTTTACTCAGGGGATGGTGGGGAGTTCAAGCAGGGGAGAGACAGAGGAAGGGAGAGAATCCCAAGCAGGCACTGCACTGTCATTGTGGAGCCCAGTGTGGGGCTTGAACTCATGAACTGTGAGCCGAAATGAAGAGCTGGATGTTTAACCAATTGAGTCAGCTAGGGCGCCCTTGTTGACAAATTTTTTAGGGGACTATATCAGTGACCTCACTCCACCTGTGGATTTTTTTTTTCCAAGTTGCACATGCCCCTTCTTAACTCTCAGAACTCCTCCCAAGCTTACTGAACTCTGCCTTTCTGGAGTTAAATAAAAATATATTTTCTTGATAATGAAGTTATACCGTTTAAATGCCAAAACAGACTACTGGATAGTTTTAAGATGTTCTATTTACCCTGATAGAAAAAGGGCAAAAATTGGGGAATTTATGAGAAATGTTCATGAAGTCAAAAACAGTGAAAATAATACTTTGAGTGGAAGAAAGTTTTTGTAGTTTGTTCCCATTCTATGGGAAAGCCTCATAATATTTATAGTAGTATTTAGTTCATTTAAAGGACCTATCAGTGCTCAGTAAAATAGGTTAAGATGTTTGCATATACAATAATCCTGTCAGGCCAGAGTGTTTTCTTCCCCTCTTCGGATGACATAGGGTGGGCAGGTTTGACGCTGCAACGGGTGGATCCATGTGCTTTCCATTTCCCCCTCCAACAGCCTGAGTCCTCATGTGTTTCATCTTACTTGTTCTCCCTTCATTTAATAAGGTTATATATAGATATCTTTATGTAATAAAACATTTTTATATATGTGTACATACAAATATATATGTATTACTGTATAACTGTATTAACATAATTAAAGTGTGGAATATATATTATACGTACACACAATGCTGTATTGGATGTTTTATACAAATGGTTTTCTGCTTGTGTATAAATTAAAAGAAATGGAAGTGTTTCTGAGTTTTTTTATTAGTACATATTCTTACTACCTTAAGTATATTCTGATATGATTTAACCTTTCCTTGATGTCTTGATATTCAGTGATTACATTGTACTATAAATAGAGTGAAACATTCAAATTCTGTAGTTCTGTGTTTGGTCCTACATGAACTGTAAAGAATGCTTTAAAAAAAATATCTTGTGTCCTGCTGGCTGTCATATCTTGTTGGAAGTATGCTTGCCTGTATAGCACCCTTGCCTCTCACATTTGGGGAGCCAGATAGCAAATTCATTATCGTTGTGTTGAGATAATAAGTAGGTTCTTAAGGGTCTGAACTATATATAGTTCATGGTTTTTGAGTCCTCTCATGTGGCTGTGCAGAGAGCCTGTGGGCCCATGCCTGATTGCTTGAATCCTGCATGGTTGGGCTTGTCTGCCAAATGGTCTTCAGATAAGGGGGAGCTTTATGTTGATGTTATATTTTGACTGAGTCCCAATCAGATATTGCTTTGCTGTGTTTATATTTTTCCTTTTTACACATTTATTTCAAAGGAAAAAGGAATTTTTTAAAGGACCAAAGCACTGCTTGAAAGCTATAATGATGAAAAGATTTATTTTTAAAATGTCTTATTTCACAGCTCAAAGTTATGAAGTTTCAGGATGAATTGGAATCTGGAAAAAGACCTAAAAAACCAGGCCAGAGCTTTCAGGAGCAAGTAGAACACTACAGAGATAAACTTCTTCAACGAGTAAGGAATAAGTGTACTCAATAATGCGTATTTTCCGAAGTAATTTGTTTGACTACCTAGAATTTTGGTATATTAGTACACTAAAGGAAAAGTATATCTCAAATTATATCCTTTGATGTGCAAATGCTGAATACTGGTAGACAGGAACATTAGAAATTTGATGTTTTACAATCATTTCAACTTGGGAAAGGGTCTGAAAGCAATAGCGCACCATTTTATTCTGGATATACTTTCTACCTGTGGACTAGAAATTCCATGCTTTCAAAGCTGGAAGACTTTATATGAAGTGCCAACATTTGTGACAGTAAAACACCAACAACCCCCTGAGAAGTGGCACAGAGATAAAGATGGACTTAGAATTTGGGACGTTCATTTAGGACTCCTTTTCCATTGTTTACAAAGAAGGACACCAAGGGGTAACATACTTCATTGGTGAACTCGAGTACATAAAAAATTTGTGGCGATATACAGAGAATTTAGAACAAGAAAGCCCATTTGTTAATTGTTGAAAGAACCCAGGAATTTTATTGGGACTGCTATTAAGTTTTACCTTGATTGTCATTGTAGAAAAGACTATATAGAGAGAAAGAAAAGAAAAGGCTAGACTAGAACACTAGAACTTAGACTCACTAAAGCTATTAATGGTGTAGAACCAGTGAGAGGAGCAGCACTATGGTAAAGTATCTTCGGTGCCACACAGACCTGTGCACTCCTGGGGCCGCCTTTTGCCGTGTGCTCCCAGGCAAGTCCCGGAGGCCTGCTTTTCTCTGTGAAACTAGGTTGATAGTCCCAATTTTGCAGGACTGTGAGATAATCGCTACTTTTTAAATTGGATTTTAATTACTTTTTTATTGGATTAAATTGTTCAAAATATTTTAAGTATTTCAATCAGGAAAATATATCCTACAGATTACCAGATGAAGACAGTGTCCTTGGCATCGCTATCTATCTATTTATTCATTTTCTAATTTTTTAAAATCTTTATTTATTTTTGAGAGAGAGAGAGACAGAGAGAGAGAGAGAGAGAGACAGAGTGCAGGTAGGGGAGGAACAGAGAGAGAGAGACACACACACAGAATCCAAAGCAGGCTCCAGGTCTCAGCTGTCAACACAGAGCCCGACGTGGGGCTCGAACCCATGAACTGTGAGTTCATGATCTGAGCTGAAGGTGGATGCTTTACCAACTGAGCCACCCAGGCTCCCCCTCAGCATCACTTTTTAAATCTGTACTCTAGTTGTATTTTGAAAAAAGAAAAATGAGATTTTTAAAAAGATGTATCTGTACCCCAAGAGTCCCTTTGGAGTTGGTGGCAGGGATTTGATCTGCATTTAAGACTATACTTTGAGATACTCACTGGTCCTGATGGTAGTAATACCTGTATTACATTTTACTCTCTGCATTCTATGATTGTAATTGGAGAGAAGGATGTGTTTCTTGAAGGTATATACTGAGGGTCAGCAGACTCATCACCTCATCATAAATCAGCTTGTTGGAACACATCCATGCCCCTTCAAGCTTTTGGACTATCATGACAGAGTTGAATACTTGGGACAGAGATCCTGTGTGGCCCATAGAGCAGAAAATACTCACTCTATGACTCTTTACAGAAAATGTTTGCAACATCTGGTATAGGCATTTTATCAGTTACCAGGTAGCTTTCTTGATGCATACAAATCGTAGAGAGATTCAATTCCTGGTAATGAAGACCTAAGTTGGCTTTGTGGGTTCATTGTTTGTAGCCACTCCCTTAATTATTTTATCAACAGAAGTCATAATTTCAAGTAAGAAGTGGCAGTAGTAGCAGTGGGGATAAGCAGATAGGTCATCTTTCTGGTTTATATAAAGTCATATAGTCATTTTGTACTTGTAGAAGTTAGGATTTAAAATTTCCAATACAAATGGTACTTGTTACTAATTAAGATTTTTTGATGGATGATTATTGTGAATAGCTGTATTTCCTTTTAAGCCTTTTGCTTGGAAAGAGCTCTCCTTTGATTAAATCAACTTGCTGTAGGAATGCTGCTGACTATTGTAGTCTAAGATAGAAAGGCCAGTCTCTTTTTCCTTGTTTTTTTTTGTTTTTTTTTAAGTGGAGGGACAGAGGGAGTAGTTAAGAGCACTGGCTGTAGAGCTTAGACTCAGATCCTGACTTCTCCATCCATTATGACTATGAGCATGGTACTTAACCTTTCTGAGTGTCATTTTTCATCTCTAGAATGAGGGTAATAGCAAATTTCTATTTTCTGTTTTGAAGTGTTACATGAAATGGTATATGGCAAGTTGTTTAGTAATTGGTCTGTGGTAGGGATTCAACCGTTTAGCTGCTGTCACTGGTATTAGTATTTTCACTCAGTGTAAGAAGAAATGACTACTTTTCCTGGAAGAGTAGGTATTTTTTAAAAAATGGCATTGTACCTTCAGTAGTGATTTTAAAAAGTGGTTAAAATATTGTTGCATAAATGAGATTAACCCAGATTGGTATTTTTTAATGACTATTCTTTCTTTAAAAAAAAATAAAACAGGAGAAAGAGAAAGAATTAGAAAGAGAACGAGAAAGAGATAAAAAGGATAAAGAAAAATTGGAATCTCGATCCAAAGACAAGAAGGAGAAAGATGAATGTACTCCAACAAGGAAAGAAAGGTATAACATTTCTCACTCAGTTCCTATGCTGGTTTCAAGTTTTGAAATGATGTTTCATTTTGTAATGTTTTCATCACTGATGCCAACAAACTAGAAAAGTATTTTTTCATGATAAATGTGTTTGGCTCCTGCCTGCAGGAGGCGGAATTAGCTGAGAAATGGGGCAGTTAGCTGGCACTTGGCTTAGCTAACTGGGACATCATCCCTCTACGTGGGTCGTATGGTACCTTAGCCTTAGTTAAGTGCAAGAATTCAGTTACCGTATTAGGTATCAGACCTGAGGCTTAAATAACTAAACAGCTTGCTATATCTTGCTTGTTGTCTCTGGTATAAGCATTTCTTCTGAGTTGAGGCTGCTGCCTTTGAAAACTTGAATCTCCCAATCCCATCTAAAAGGAGTTTGTATACATGGACCATAGGGACTTGCTCCTCATTTTAAGTCTTCATTCTAATCAAAATCACTTCTTTTTTAGTTTTTATTTTACTTTCAGTTCCTAAATGTCTCATTTAATAGAGAAAATTGCTTTAGTAACAGAACTGAGATTTTCCTAATAAAAACCAAGTGAATGCAAATTAAAAAAATTCTGGCTTAGTTACTCTACAGATAGTTACAAATAACATAGGTATACTAATTGGTTAAATGCTAAATTTACCATTTGTTTGTCTTGTATTTATTTTTTTGATACATTTTTTGATTCATAGAAAAGTTGCAAGGATAGTATAAAGAATTCCCAGATATCCTTCACGCACACTCTCCAAATGTTGAAATATTTCTACTTTTGCTTTATTTTTTTTCCCCTTCCTTTCCCCTCCTCCCAACCATTTAAGAGTAACTTGCCGGGGTTCCTGGATGGCTCAGTCGGTTGAACATCCGACTTCGGCTCAGGTCATGATCTTGCGGCTTGTGAGTTCGAGCCCCACATCCGTCTCTGTGCTGACAGCTCAGAGCCTGGAGCCTGCTTTGGATTCTGTGTCTCCCTCTCTCTGCCCCTTCCCCAGCTCTTGCTCTGTCTCTGTCTCTCTCTCTCTCTCTCTGTCTCTCTCTCTCAAAAATAAATTAACATTTAAAAAAAAAAAGTAACTTGCCAACATGATGCCCCATTTTCTTACATAACCATAATAAGTTTCAAGATTGGAGAACTAACATTAAAAACAAAACAAAACACTATTATTTGGGGCACCTGGTGGCTCATTCAGTTAAGTGTCTGATTCTTAGTTTTGGCTCAGGTAATGATCTCATGGTTTGTGGGTTCAAGCCCTGCTCAAAATAAATAAACTTTAAAAATGAATGAATGAATAAATAAGTAAAGTGTTTAAAAAACACCTCATCAGAGACCTTAATGAAATTTTATTCATTGTTCCAGTGTCTCATAGAAAAAGAAAATTGAACTTAGTTGAGTTCAGTATTTGTTTTGATCAACCTATATTTAATTAATTATTTTATAATTTTATTTAAATCTATGCTGATTAACATATAGTGCAATAATGGTTTCAGGAGCAGAATTTAGTGATTCATCCCTTATATCTAACACCCAGGGTTCATCCCAACAAGTGCCCTCCTTAATGCTCATCACCCATTTTAGCCCATCTGCCCCCACCTCCCCTCTAGCAACCCTCAGTTCTCTGTATTTAAGAGTCTCTTATGATTTGCCTCCCTCTCTGTTTTTATCTTGTTTTTCCTTCCTTTCCCCAATGTTCATCTGTTTTGTTTCTTAAATTCCACATGAGTGAAATCACATGACATTTATCTTTCTCTGACTGATTTTGCTTAGCATAATACACCCTAGTTCCATCCATGTTGATGAATCTATCTTTAAGATATTCTTTATAAAGGGCTTTGAATGTTGTTGGAAAATAATAAGGTTAAGTGAAAATAAAGTTAGTATAAACTGATAGGAATAAATCGCTAATTCAGTAGAAGGAAAATGAATACTTGATCCTTTGCTCACTTATGTAATGTTTTGGGGGCTTTGTTCCATAGGAAGAGGCGACACAGCACATCCCCTAGCCCATCTCGAAGTAGCAGTGGTAGACGAGTGAAATCCCCTTCACCCAAATCGGAGCGATCAGAGCGTTCAGAAAGATCTCATAAAGAGAGCTCACGGTCCAGGTCATCTCACAAAGATTCTCCTAGAGATGTTAGCAAAAAGGCCAAAAGGTAAATGCAGTTATTTTTTTGGTAATATTTCAAATGCCAGTTTCCTTGTCATTTTACCAGCTTTTGAAAATAATTTGGCTGGCAGCCATTTTTTTAAAGGGTGTTAGAGAACCAGAGAAGTATACTTTCATTTTAGATTATTCCTTCCCACCTCCCCACCCCAGTCTCAGAATGACTTAAAGCATAAGAAGGCTTCCAACAAGTAAAGACCAGCCAAGAATTTTAAACATTACATCCAGTGTTCTCTGTGGACTAGGGATAGCTGCTTTACTTTTCATTTTGTTCTTCAGTTTCTATAGAATATTCTTTGGTTTTGTCAAGGCTGAAAGAAAAATACATTACCCCCTTCCTCCTGCCCCTGCATCTTATTAGCAAGTTCTTGGGTAGAGACTTGTGGAATTAAATACCATTCTTCAGTGTGTAGTTTTAGTGTGTTACATACTTCTTTTCCTTGTAGTTCTAGAAAAATGGTTAAGAAATGTTTTATTCATCTGGTGTTACATAGTGGAATTTTCCTGTGAACTAAAACTGCTTTATGTCCTAAAACTTTATTATTGTAACCATTTTTAGTAAATTCTTTATAAAAGAGAGATGTTTCTCCTTTTCTAAGTGGTACTTGGATATATATATATATAAAGTATATTTATTAGTTTTGGTAATCTTCATGAACTGCGTGCGTACAGAATTATGGTGTCTTAAATGATTTCCTTAACGATATGCAGTAGTTGGTGCTTTTCCTTCAAGAAGATAGGCTGCAGAGCTGCTATGCTTTAAAAATCATGTGAATGATTTTAGATGCCATTTTGAACTTTATCTTGTAGATTTAGAGTTTCAGACTTTGGGGGTATATTAGTAACCTGGGGAGCTTGTTAAAAATGCAAATTCCCAGTCCTTACCTCTTGGGATTTTGATTAAATAGAACAGTGGTGGGGCTCAAGATTTTGTCTTCGTAAGCAAGCGCACCACTGATAATCATGGGTGCTGCACACCGGAGGTGCAAACTTGTGTGTATGTGTGTTTCTGTAAAGTAGGCAAAGTGTAAATTTGGGAAGTTTACAACCTGTTTTATTTCTGACTTTGTGCTCTGTTAAAGATCATTTTAGGTAATTGAAGGATGGTGCATTTTGATCACATGAGTACTTTGATAAATTGTTTTCATTTGTTTCCACAGATCACCATCTGGTTCCAGGACACCTAAACGGTCTAGGCGATCACGGTCTAGATCCCCTAAAAAGTCAGGGAAGAAATCCAGATCTCAGTCCCGATCTCCACACAGGTCTCATAAAAAGTCAAAGAAAAACAAACACTGACATAAATCTTTAAGATGCTGTCACTTATTGGAAATGCAATTTTGTTTTGTGCCTGAATGGTCTGTTTTTTTAAAAAAAAAAAAACAAAAAATCAAATGAAAGAGCATTCCTGGATTTTTTGTTTATTTGTTTGTGAATGCATGTGTAAACTCATGAGTAACTACATCTGTAGACCTGTCATTGTTTTATATTGTATAAATTACTTTCATTGTGGCTGTTTCTCAAGATGAAATTTTTATTGTGCTAATGAATTTCATCAGAAATGTGTATAATGGATCTGCTGGCAGTAGTAGTATTTTGTTTTAGGATGTTGTGACTTAGCAAAAATAATACAGATGTCTTCCCCCCTTTTGTAGCTTTGACAATTTGAATTAGATTTCAAATAAAATCTGAACAGAAAACTATAATGTTGTTTTTTTGCCCCATTGGTGACATCAAGTCCCTTAAAGTCCTACTGAGTTTAGCACTTCTGTTGTGTTTCTTATACTTAATGCACTTTATAAGCTCCATTGTTCAAGTAGCTAAAGTTTTATATTTACTAAGATGACTATGAAAATTAAGGGACCTGAGACTCCTATTTGGTAGGGTGCCAACCAACTTTGATGAGGTTATCTTGGATAATACTAGTACCCAGAGATCAAAAGACTAGGTAAAGGTGGCATGGTCTTTTTTGTTAATGGAATGCCTGGCTACAATATTTTTTCTGTTTTCAAAGAAGCAATACGATTTCAGTATACTCAGCCTATGTCCTGAGCAACTACTTATTTTTAGGGGAAAATTAAATCTCCGTCTTTTGACTCATCTTCTATCATGAAAGAAGTTTATTTATAAAAGAAATTTTCTAACAAGAGTTGGCCATAGAAGTTTTTTGTATGATAAATGCCCTTTTATATAGCCCTCTGTAGATTACCTTTCAAACGCTTGTATTCATGTATTTCTACAAAGTTCTGTTTAAAGCACCTTAGTTTTTTGTTTTGTTTTTTTAAGAATTGAATTTTAGGTTTTAGCTTTAGGTAAAACTTAAAAGTAAAATAGTTTTCAGGAAACTTAACATCCAATAGTTTGTAAATTCATTGTGCAAAGTTGATTTAAGCAATTTGCAGAGTTAAAATCTATATACAATGGGAATAATTGCTGCAGTATGAGGAAGAAATAAGGAAACTTGTGTAATGTTGATCATAATATTGCTATAAATATGTAATAAAGGGTTATGTAGACTTGAACTGACACTACTACAATTTGTGAATTTTTCAGTTTTTTATTTAGACACTTTATGCAGTGGTTTGATATTTTCCCCCCTTCATAGAGTAGAAAACTGTTCTAATAATGGATTGTTTTGAGTTAGATTTTAAAACTGTATTTTCCAGTTGTTTTACTTACTGTTGCCTAGTTATAAAATAAGCTATACCAATGGTTTGAGGAGTAGGTATATTAGCTGAGCAGTGAGGTATGCTGTTTCCAAACTGGGCAACCTTAAAATACAGCTTTAGAAAAGAGCCAATCACATTGTTTTACTTAATGGTTCTTGTCAACATGCAATATTGCTTGAAAGTTACTCCCTTACTGTTCACTTCACTCTTTTGTTTGTCCATAATGTTAGGGAGTGTTAATTCCTAAATGTTGCTCAGAATAATTAAACATGAACATTTGGTGCTGGTTTTTAAAAACCTACAAATATAGCCATTTTAAAAGCAACACATTTTTTCTCCTCTGTTCATTGCCTGGGAGAAGGGAAATTTATATATTGCTTTTTTCTGCAAATATAACAATAATGTTGAGTTGCTAGTGATTTGGGCATTCCATTATTAGTTGGTATCTAGTATAGTTTTATAAGTAATTGGTCAGGTTATGATTTTCCCAGCCAAGTTACAAGGAGTGCTTATTTTTTTCTATTTAAAAAAAAAATACCCTGGGGAAGGAGGAGTGAGTAGAAATTGTTACGTCAGTTTTGGGTGCTTATTTGTAGTAGTTTTCCTACTGCAATGGAAGTTTGCAGTCCCTTTAATTTGGATCCAGATACAGCAGATATTCTTTTGGGTGTGTTGGGGGAGGGGATTGCTTAGGCTTGATAGAATATGTATTCTGTAAGTTAGCTAAATGTGTGTATTGGATTGGATTGGATTTTTTTTTCCTGGAATTGCAAATGGTATTGTTACATAGGTTATTTCCAATTTTACTTAATGAGAAAATATCTAGATAAGCCTGTTTAATTCTTCATGGATTCTATGAAAGTTTAATAGGATCATAAATTGGTAAATTCTTAGTGGGGGAGATACTTTACCATTTTTTAAATAGCATATTATTCATCTGTTTCCTATCTAAAGAACACTCTTCATTAGACAGCAAAATTTCCACAGGTTAACTAAAATGTTTGTAGGGTGGCTTTCTATACAAGTTACAGGAAATACACTGTTCCCACTCTGTAATAGATGGTTATGATGCTCTGTCATAGCTACAAGTAAGAGTTACCTACTCTTTTTATAAAGAAGATCCTACTCTTCTTATAAAGGCTTAATCTCTTTACCTTCGATCCTAATAACATTTATACACGGGGATTTCTTACCAGTTTAATACCATTTAATCTCCTTCTCCTACCCTGAGAGAAAACACACAAATAAATGGTGGTCTGTTTCTTACCAAAGAGAGACCTATGATTGAAAAGTATCATGTTTGTGAATCTTTTCTTTGACATTGTATTTCCTTATTACCATTAGCAAGCATATGGGCATTTCTAAACTGTAAATGTTGAGAAGTTAGAGATTAAAGACTAAAACAACAAAAAGCTCTTTTATGATGCTTAGAATGTTTTTGGCTTTTCTGCTAAAGTTTGCAGAGATTACGCTGACCTAATTTTTCTTTGTTACAGACCATTCGTGAGCTAACCCTGAGATTTTTATCCCAATTAAAGAATCTTAGAAGAAATACTTGCTTATGACTTCTGTATTTTATCCCCAAAATTTAATATTCTTGAAAATATTTTTAAGAAGTTCCAATCGATTTAAGTATATTAGACATGTTCTCTACACATTTGCCTTCATGATCATATAGATTATGAAAAGTTTTATGGCCATAATAGTCTATCATTATGATTCTTAAAAAAATGAGAGCAAATAAATCGCTGTATTGCCAGAGTGACCTCGGCTATTCTGATGACCACATCAGTGTGATTTCTTCAACAGAGAAGGTTGTTTTAAAAATAAATAGTAACGCTATTCTAAGACTGTACATTTACAAAATAAGAGCTTTTTTTCTTTGTTGTTTTCCTCTTTCACTAATGGAAAAACTAATTACAGGAAATTCAGCACAGATACTAATGAAGACACTAGTACAAGTTTAAAAGAACACGTGACTAAAAACTCACAAAGTGCTTGATTTCTTCATATTTCACATGTAGATTTTAGGCAAAGTTTAGGGGGTATTTCATTTCTTGTCATTTTGCTTTTTTTCTTTATTTTTGTTGTGAACTTCCCGGGACTCAGAAAATACACAGATACAAATCCCAGGGGAAGTGTTGTGATGCTAGACTAAAAGGTGGGAATGTGCTGCTGTTCAGAGTGAGCCATGTTCCATTGTTGAAAATTCAACGCCTCAGTGTTTATTCAGTACCACCTCATGGAGCTTCAGTGTAAATGGGTTATGTGTATAACTGATTATTTATATAGTTTTGTAGATCTATAGATAAAATGCCCTCATTCATTTTCACATGTAATTGTGCTTGGAATATTTGTTTTATCCTTTTACTTCAACAGGCTCTTGTACGTTACATCTCTGCTGATTTGAAATATCAGGAAAGACAATTTTTCAGGAATGAGAATAATCTAGTTGAAATCAGCTCAGCTGAAATATTTTATAGCAAGACCTTTTCTTTTGGGTGAACTGATTCCATAATTTAGTTACTCTTGATGTAAGGATTAAGTTTATTGTGGAGCTGCTTTCCAGACTGTCACTTTATAGTTTTTCTACATAAAGATTATATAGTTGCAAAGGTTGTGGAATTTCCCTTTGTTGTTGTTTTTTGACTTTTAATTACTTTAATAAAAAAACATTGTTTTCATAGCAAACATTAGCCTGTTCATGTAATTTTCTCCATGTAGTTTTTCTAATGCAAGCTCAGTAAACCATAGCTGGTTTTCAGCAGCTTTCTTTCAAGTGAAATAAGTGATGTGTCACATTTATCAGTTGTAGCTAAAATGTTACATCTTACATGTTTAAACTATAATAAAATATTTTTATGATAGATGATTCTCTTGATTAGGAAATTTTATTGTTCCCCTTCTTTGAAGAGTTATTTTGTTGATTTTATTTCACGGGGGGGGGAAAGGTTTCAAACATACAAAATTGTAGAATGAACATCCCAAGTATCACCTTGTTAGTATGTATCTCTGACTGAATGTTTTGTTTTTAAAACAACGAAGTCACAATATCATCATTACACTAAAAATAATCCATTGGTTTCTTTTAAGACTTAAAAATGTTTTAATTGTGGTAAAATACTCATAACAAAATTTACCATCTTAACTATTTTTAGGTGTATAATCCAGTCGTGTTCAGTGTATTCACATTGTGCAAGCAGTCTCCATAACTTCATTTTACAAAATTGAAAATCGAACAATTAACTCATGTCCTCCCCATCCCCTATTTTCTTTTTATTTCTGGGAGTATCACTAACTACTCCAGATACCTCAAATAAGTGGAATCATAACAGTATTAGTCTTTCTGTGACTGGCATAATTCACTTAGTATAATGTCCTCAAGGTTCATCCATGTGGTAGCTTGTGCATTGGTTCTTTTTTTAAAACCTACTTTTTCTTTAAAGTTTCTCTATTTCCTTACAGAATTTGAAAAGGATTTTCCCCAAATGGCACATTAGCATTTTCTATTTTGAGTAAAAACTTCAAAAGAAAACAAGTAATACCAAGTATATATGCCAGCTATTTCCGTATCACTTTCTTTACCATTTTTACCACTTTTTGTGCTGTGTTCTCTTTAATGGTTATGTATAATTTCACATCAACATTTCATAGCATGGGGTACAAAGTATGCTTTCAAAGCAAGCCATGTGATTTTGAAATTGTAGTGTATTAATAGTAATTACCATACTCAAATGCTTTTTTTTTTTCTTACTGCCTGCTGAAAAGGAAACTAAAACTTTGGCATGTAGTAAACGCAGTTTTTGGATTGGATATTCATTTGCCACAAAGGAAAGAAGAAAAACTCTATTCTCATTTCTTTTATTTGGCCCTAAGAAAATGCAGAGCTTCAAACTGTTTACAGTAAGGAACTTGCTTTTTGATTTTTAAATGAGATGTGGCAAGGCCTAGTGTGGAAGGGGAGGAAGAGCCTGGGCTGTGGAGTCCTATTTGGACTGGAATTCCCAGCTATTCACCATTACTAGCTGTGTGATATTTCGGAATCTAATTTTCTCACAAAATGGGTACTGACCTTGGGTGTTTATTGTAAACGTGAAATCACATGTAAATCACTGACACATAGTTATACAGTGGTATTTAAAATTAATAACCGTATTTGAAAACTAATGATGGGAACATCTTTTAACTAAAAATAGAGTTATACTATAATTCCATAGCACTGTAATACGTTTTATAAACTTACATTGGGGGTATACATTGTTTTATTGCACACTGAATATCCGTATATATTCTGTCCCAGTCTTACAGGTGGCATTTAATTCTTAATATTTTTATTTTTATTTTATTTTTTTCTGTTACAGCAGCTTTTTTTTTTTTTTAGTTTAATTTAACTTTTTAAATTTACATCCAAGTTAGTTAGCTAGCACATGGTGCACAATGATTTCAGTAGATTTCTTAATGCCCCTTACCCATTAAGCCAATTCCCCCTCCTACAACCCCTCCAGTAACCCTCTGTTTGTTCTCCATGTTTAAGAGTCTCTTATGTTTTGTCCGCCTCCCTGTTTTTATATTATTTTTGCTTCCCTGTCCTTATGCTCACCTGTTCTGTGTCTTAAAGTCCTCATATGAGCGAAGTCATAGGATATTTGTCTTTATCTGACTAATTTTGCATAGCATAATACCCTCTAGTTCCATCCACGTAGTTGCAAATGGTAAGATTTCATTCTTTTTGATTGCCGAGTACTACTCCATTAGGTATATATACCACATCTCTTTATCCATTCATCCATCAATGGACATTTGGGCTCTTTGCATACTTTGGCTACTGTTGATAGTGCTGCTATAAACATTGGGGTGCATGTGCCCCTTCAAAACAGCATACCTGTATCTCTTGGATAAATGCCTAGTAGTGCAATTGCTGGGTCATAGGGTAGTTCTATTTTTAATTTTTTGAGGAAGCTCCATACTGTTTTCCACAGTGACTGCACCAGCTTGCATTCCCACCAGCAATGCAAGAGATCCTCTTTGTCCACATCCTCACCAACACCTGTTGTTGCCTGAGTTGTTAATGTTAGCTATTCTGACAGGTGTGAGGTGGTATCTCTTTGTGGTTTTGATTTGTATTTCCCTGATGAGTGATGCTGCACATTTTTTCATGTGTCAGTTGGCCATCTGGATGTCTCCTTTGGAGAAGTGTCTATTCATGTCTTTTGCCCATTTTTTCACTGGTTTACTTGTTTTTTGGGTGTTGAGTTTGATAAGTTCTTTACAGATTTTGGATACTAACCCTTTATCTAATTTGTCGTTTACAAATATCTTCTCCCATTCTGTCGGTTGCCTTTTAGTTTTCCTGATTGTTTCCTTCACTGTGCAGAAGCTTTTTATTTTGATGAGGTCCCAATAGTTCATTTTTGCTTTTGTTTCCCTTGCCTCTGGAGATGTGTTGAGTAAGAAGTCGCTGCGGCCAAGATCAAAGAGTTTTTTGCCTGCTTTCTCCTCGAGGATTTTGATGGCTTACTGTCTTACATTGAGGTGTTCATCCATTTTGAGTTTATTTTTGTGTATGGTGTAAGAAAGTGGTCCAGTTTCATTCTTCTGCATGTTGCTGTCCAGTTTTCCCAGAACCCCTTGCTGAAGAGACTCTTCATTCCATTGGGTAGTCTTTCCTGCTTTGTCAAAGATTAGTTGGCCATATATTTGTGGGTCCATTTCTGGGTTCTCTATTGTGTTCCATTGATCTGAGTATCTGTTTTTGTGCCAGTACCATATTGTCTTGCTGATTACAGCTTTTTTAAAAAAATTTTTTTAATTTTTAATTTTTTTTTTTAACGTTTATTTATTTTTGAGACAGAGACAGAGCATGAACGGGGGAGGGTCAGAGAGAGGGAGACACAGAATCTGAAACAGGCTCCAGGGTCTGAGCTGTCAGCACAGAGCCCGACACGGGGCTGGATCACGACCTGAGCCGAAGTCGGATGCTTAACCGACTGAGCCACCCAGGTGCCCCAGATTACAGCTTTGTAGTACAGTTTGAAGTCCGGGATTGTGATGCCTTCCGCTTTGGTTTTCTTTTTTCAAGATTGCCTTGGCTATTCGGGGTCTTTTCTGGTTCCATACAAATTTTAGGATTATTTGTTCTAGCTCTGTGAAGAATGCTGGTGTTACTTTGATAGGGATTGCATTGAATATGTAGATTGCTTTGGATAGTATTGACATTTTAACAATATTTGTTCTTCCTATCCAGGTGCATGGAATATTTTTCCACTTTTTTGTGTCTTCAATTTCTTTTATAAGCTTTCTAAAGTTTTCAGTGTATAGATTTTTTACCTCTTTGGTTAGATTTATTCCTGGATATCTTACAGTTTTTGGTGCAATTGTAAATGGGATCGATTCCTTGATTTCTCTTTCTGTGGCTTCATTGTTGGTGTATAGGAATGCAACTGATTCCTGTGTGTTGATTTTATGTCCTGCAACTTTGCTGAATTCATGACTCAGTTCTAGCAGTTTTTTTGTGGAATCTTTTGGAGTTTCCATATAGACTATCGTGTCATCTACGAAGAGTGAAAGTTTGACCTCGTCCTGGCTGATTTGGATGCCTTTTATTTCTTTGTGTTGTCAGATTGCAGAGGCTAAGACTTCCAATACTATGTTGAATAATGTGACAAGAGTGGACATCCCTGTCTTGTTCCTGACCTTAGGGGAAAGCTCTCAGTTTTTCCCCATTGAGGATGATATTGGTGTTGGGTCATTCATATATGGCTTTTATGATCTTGAGGTATGCTCCTTCTATCCCCACTTTCTTGAGGGTTTTTATCAAGAAAGGATGCTGTATTTTGTCAAGTGCTTTCTCTGCATCTACTGAGAGGATCATATGGTTCTTGTCCTTTCTTTTATTGATGTGGTGAATCACGCTGATTGTTTTGCAGATATTGAAGCAGCCCTGCATCCCAGGTATAAATCCCACTTCGTTGTGGTGAAATAATTTTTTAAATGTATTGTTGGATCCGGTTGGTTAATATCTTATTGAGGATTTTTGCATCCATGTTCATCAGGGAAATTGGTCTATAGTTCTCCTTTTTAGTGGGGTCTCTGTCTGGTTTTGGAATCAAGGTAATGCTGGCTTCATAGAAAGAATTTGGAAGTTTTCCTTCCATTTCTACTTTTTGGAACAGCTTCAAGAGAATAGGTGTTAAGTCTTCCTGAAATGTTTGGTAGAATTCCCCTGGAAAGCCACCTGGCCCTGGACTCTTGTTTTTTGGGAGATTTTTGATTACTAATTCAATTTCCTTACTGGTTATGGGTCTGTTCAAATTTTCTATTTCTTCCTGTTTCAGTTTTGGTAGTGTATGTGTTTCTAGGAATTTTTCCATTTCTTCCAGATTACCCATTTTGTTGGCATATAATTGCTCATAATATTCTCTTATTATTGTTTTTACTTCTGCTGTGTTGGTTGTGATCTCTCCTCTTTCATTCTTCATTTTATTTATTTGGGTCCTTTCCTTTTTCTTTTTGATCACACTGACTAGTGGCTTATCAATTTTGTTAATTCTTTCAAAGAACCAGCTTCTGGTTTCATTGATCTGTTCTGGTTTTTTTTTTTTTTTTTTTTTTATGATTTCAATAGCATTAATTTCTGCCCTACTCTTTATTACTTTTTGTCTTCTGGTTTTGGGTTTTATTTGCTATTCTTTTACCAGCTCCTTAAGGCGTAAGATTAGGTTGTGTATCAGATCTTTCTTCCTTCTTTAGGAAGGCCTGAAAGACCTCCTTTGCTGCGTCCCCGAGGTTTTGGGTTGTGGTGTTATCATTTTCATTGGCTTCCATGAACTTTTTAATTTCCTCTTTAACTTTTTGGTTAGCCCATTCATTCTTTAGTAGGATGTTCTTCAGTCTCCAAGTATTTGTTACCTTTCCAAATTTTTTCTTGTGGTTGATTTTGAGTTTCATAGCGTTGTGGGCTGAAAATATGCACGGTAAGATCTCGACCTTTTTGTACTCATTGAGGGCTGATTTGTGGCCCAGTATGTGGCCTGTTCTGGAGAACGTACCATGTGCACTGGAGAAGAATGTATATTCCGCTGCTTTAGGGTGAAATGTTCTGAATATATCTGTTAAGTCCATCTGGTCCAGTGTGTCATTCAAAGCCATTGTTTCCTTGTTGATTAGTTGATTAGATGATCTGTCCATTGCTGTGAGTGGGGTGGTGAAGTCCGCTACTATTATGGTATTACTATTGATGAGTTTCTTTATGTTTGTGATTAATTGATTTACATATTTGGGTGCTGTCACATTTGGTGCATAAACGTTTCCAGTTGTTAGGTCTTCTTGGTAGATAGACCCCTTAATATTGATACAATGCCCTTCTTCATCTCGTTAACAGTCTTTATTTTAAAGTCTAGATTGTCTGATACAAGTATGGCTACTTGGCTTTGTTGGCCGTTAGCATGATAGATGGTTCTCCATCCCCTTACTTTCAATCTGAAGTTGTCGTTAGGTCTAAAGTGGGTCTCTTGTAAACAGCATATAGGTGGATCTTGTTTTCTTATCCATTCTGTTACCCTAGGTCTTTTGATAGGAGCATTGAGTCCATTGACGATTAAAGTAAGTACTAAAAGATACGAATTTATTGCCATTATGTTGCTTGCAGAGTTGGAGTTTCTGGTGGTATTTCTCTTCCTTTCTAGTCTTTGTTGCTTTTGGTCTTTATTTGTTTGTTTGTTTTTTTCTTTCATCTTTTCTCCCCTCAGAGAGTCCCCCTTAAAATTTCTTGCAGGGTTCGTTTAGTGATCATAAACTCCTTTAATTTTTGTTTGTCTGGGAAACTTTTTCTCTCTCCTTCTATTTTGAATGACAGCCTTGCTGGAGAAAGAATTCTTGGTTACATATTTTTCTGATTCAGCACATTGAATATATCCTGCCACTCCTTTCTGGCCTGCCAAGTTTCTGTGCATGGGTCTGCTGCAAACCTGATCTGTCTTCCCTTGTAGGTTAGGGACTTTTTTTCCCTTGCTGCTTTCATGACTCTCTCCTTGCCTGAGTATTTTGTGAATTTGACTATGATATGCCTTGTTGATGGTCAGTTTTTGTTGAACCTAATGGGGGTCCTCTGTGCTTCCTGGATTTTGATGTCTGTGTCTTTCCCCAGGTTAGGAAAGTTTTCTGCTATGATTTATTCACATAACCCTCTACCCCTATTTCTCTCTCTTCCTCTTCTGGGACCCCTATGATTCTGATGTTCCTTTTTAATGAGTCACTGATTTCTCTAATTCTTAAATCGTGCTCTTTTGCCTTCATCTCCCTCTTTTTTTGTGCTTCATTATTCTCTATAAGTTTGTCCTCTGTATTACTGATTGTCTGTTCCACCTCATCCATCCTTGCTGCCACGGCATCCATCCGTGATTGCAGCTCAGTTACAGCATTTTTAATTTCATTCTATTTTTTACTTCTTTTATCTCTGCAGAAAGGGATTCTAATCTATTTTCGACTCCAGCTAGTATTCTTATTATCGTGATTCTAAATTCTGGTTCAGACATCTTGCTTGTATCTGTGTTGGTTACGTCCCTGGCTGTCATTTCTTCCTGCTCTTTCTTTTGGGGTGAATTCCTTCATTTCATCATTTTGAAGGGAGAGAAGGAATTAATGAGGTAAAAAAAATTAAAATTAAAAAAATACTAAAATTAAAAAATTAAAAACACACACACATAAATTATGCTAGATCCTAGGTGTGTTTTGGTCTGGGTGTTGAAAGGGGCTTGATAGATTAGAGAAAAAAGAGGAAAGAAAAAAACGGAAATTGTCTGAAAATTTGAAAAAATGAGTACACCGAAGTAGAATAAAATGAAATGATGGAAGTAAAATAGTATTTGAAAAAATTTACACAAAAGTAAAAAAAATATATAGTAGAAAAATATTTAAAAATATTTTTAATACAAATTGAAAATAAAAATGAGTTTTTTATCTTTCTGTATTCATGGAAACAAAAAGAAACAAAAAAGAAAAAAGAAAAAAAAAGAAAAACTGAATATATGGACTGGCAAACAGATTGAAATATGACTGAAATTACTTCGTTTTCCCCTAGAAGTCAAACTGGGAAACGCTTTATAGTCCATAAACTAAGCAGGTGGAGAGACTTGTGTTCCTGAAGAGCGAGGTTAGCCCAGTTGGGTGGGGCTTAGTGTAATGGCTCCATTCTCCACTAGATGGCGCTGCCTAGCTTATTGGGGTGGATTATTGCGGTGCTCGTTGGTGTCTGTGCGCGTGCGCGCGTACGGCGAAAATGGAGTCACCCAGCTGTTCAAACTCTAGTATCAGAACTCTGTTCTTCCCAATCAGCAATCGCGTACCAGTCCTTTGTCTTCGGCTTCTGTCCACTCCCCGCTTTTACACTGTCTGTGACCAAGCGCCAGGCAGAACCTCCCTCCTGAGTTTTATCTCAGATGTGGCTGTTTTTCCTGACCCCTTATTTCTGAGGGACTATGGCTTTGACCCTTTCTGTCCCTCTGCTGGAAATGACCGGGTGCTGGCTGCGCCCAGGAACGTTTGCGAGACTATGCTGCTGCTGATGCCCAGAGCCTGAGACTGGGTGCCAGCCCGCCCCAGAAGAAGTTTACGCGGTCATGTAGCAGCAGCGTTTCAGAGATTACGGAAAATCACAACACGCATCTGGCACCAGGCTTCACCCTTAACGACCTTGTTCCAGCACCAGTGCATGTGGTTGTTCTCCCGGGTCCACTGGGGCCTTTGTCTTTGGGGGAATCACACAGCCTCTACCAGCTGTCCTCCCAGCAGGGGAACTGGCTCTCCCCGCGGCCCCAAGACCTCCAGACTTCACTCTGCTCCTGGGGATTCACCCTTGTCACCAGAGCACCGCCAGGTATCGAGCTATGGAGTTTCAGACTCTGTGATCCCCCTATTTATAGAGTCTTAATGGAATTTAAACCCTCTTCTTTCTCCTTTCTCCCTTTTTTGTTCAGTCCCTGCGGCTGTTTCCGCTTTTCCACTTTCTCTCAGCTGCTTTTGGGGGGGGGTGCTTTTCCCATTTCCCCACTTCCCCCCCATCTCAATCCTCTCTCTGCACGCAAAAACAGCTCCTTGCCCTCTGTGGCTTCTCTCTCCCCCAGTTCACATCTCCGTCCCGCGTACCTGCTGAATTGTGTGATTCAGGTGGTACAGATTGTCGTGTTAATCCTCAGATCAGTTTTCTAGTTGTGCAGGACGGTTTAGTGTTGGTCTGGCTGTATTTCATGGATGGGAGACATACAAAAAACTTCCATGCTATTCTGCCATGTTGGCTCCTCCCACCTTAATATTTTTATTAACTAGATTTTTAAAAATACTTTTTATTAGTTGTCATTTATTATTGTAGAGTTCCATGACAAAAGTTTCTGAGAGAAAGCCCATAAAGGAACATTTAATTGTGAACAACTTAAATAGGGTATATGGTGAAGGAACATAGAGAACAGTATGAAATATGATGAAGCACTAGAATTTTTGCCCAAGTTCAAAGTAAAAAAAAAAAAAAAAATCACATTAACAGAACTGAGCTGCAATGTGGGAATTTTCACAAGATGAATGGGCAGAGAAGAGTATCCTGAGAGAAGACTAAGGTTAGTGATGTGAGGAGAATTGAACTCCTGTATTTTGTGTATATGTGTATGTTACAGTTGGTATTTTCAGATTATGCAGAAATAAGTAATGTACCCTAAAAATACCCTTTAGACTGGAGAACTGAAATGATAAAGAATTTGAAAAGGAAATGACACTTTAAATTCTGCTCAGAAATAATGGCTTTGTAGTAATGTCCTCAGGACATTTGTAAAACTCTTCAGAGTTCTTGCGACTTACACAAACATGAAGCCGGAAGAGCAAAACTTTGATTCAAAACACTGTTTGATCCTCCATAAAGCGGAAGCATTGAAATTGAAAAGAATAAGCACCTCACTATATGTTGGCTACCTTAGCAGCTAAATAGTCCTATTCCATGAAGTGCTATTAGATGATTTTTCTTGTTTCAGCATATTTTGTTTTATGGCATTGCAATAGCCAACGGGTGTGAGCGGTTTATTAAGAGCATTTAGGAAAATGAGTTTCAGATGGTTTTTGGCCATGCTAGCATTGTAGTAAAAGGTCTGTCAAACTGTTCACTTACTTCTGGAAAAGTAAACTATTTGGGTCTAATATAGGTCTTCCTCACAGGGTATAGTGAGGTATCAAAACTCAAATGGTGATCTAAGTAGATTTTTTATCTATATTCTCCAATCACAACATTCAGCTAATGTGAATGTCAACTCTAAATTTCAAAATCACGTATTATGTGTACCCTCAGGTGCTATTTCATCGGGTGCTTAGCCACAACTTCTTATATATACCATCTTATTTTAAGAATGTGTCCTCCCTAGAAAAATCTACAGCATGTTCAGCTCTGTGCCAAGTACTGTATATGTGTAAGTGCCACCAAGCAGAAATATCACTCATCAAGTACTTCTTAAGAGGCATCAACTTCTAAAAATACTGGTTTAATTCTGCATTGATCTCTCTAAAAGCATGTTTTATTTTATTTAAATAGCAGGTGTACGTTAGAGAAAGTCTTTAAGCAGGGAATGATCTGTTTACCTGTTTGTTCTCCTGACTC
The DNA here is from genome assembly GCF_024362965.1 of Panthera pardus. Classification (NCBI taxonomy): domain Eukaryota; kingdom Metazoa; phylum Chordata; class Mammalia; order Carnivora; family Felidae; genus Panthera; species Panthera pardus. The sequence goes on along the minus strand of NW_026526721.1, from coordinate 119,701,778 downwards.
AATGTAGAAATTGTCAAAACCTCTCAGAATATCCTTTATTTGCATATACTTTGTAATGAAACCTAGTATATTCTTAACTTTGTTGTATAATAAAGCCATGACTAACAATGTATGAAGGAGAGAAAGTTTTGGTGCTAAGATAAATAATTACTCTGTCTACTATATATTTCAGAGCTTATAATACTATTAGTGGTAAGGTGCAGAATTCACCTATCTAGATCTGTTTAGAACAGTTTATCATCTTATATGGCACATACACTGATAATTGTCCTATCCAGTGAAGAGTGCAAATGATTCTCTTTAAGTGCCGTAGCCTATCACAGTGGAATTCAAAGTACTGAGCTACACAGATCACCACCTCCTCATAGCTTTGCTTGAACCTCATACAACCTTATATAACTTGGATTGTAGAAAAAAACCCTTCAAGCTATTTTTAGTGCCTGAGTACACTAATGCCTACACCTCTTTGTGTCCTTACATGCACCCATTGGGGGTCCAAAGGTCCTTGACTTTGCAAAGCTTCTTGTGTCTGTGTGGCAGATGGTTTACCTCTATTGAAACAGGACCCCCCCCCCATTAAAAAAAAAAAAAACTGTTTATTTTGAGAGAGAGAGAGAGAGAGCGCTAGCAGGGGAGGGACAGAGGAGAGAGAGAATCCCAAGCAGGCTCCTTAGGGCTTGAACTCATGAGCTGTGAGATCATGACCTGAGCAAAAGTCAAGAGTAAAATGCTTAACCGACTGAGCCACCTAGGTGCCCCAGAAACAGAACATTTTGATGAAAATGGAGGAGAATATAATATGCTTTTGGCAGAAATAGAGGACTTCCCCTGCCCTCCTTACCTCCTCTGATTGACCTCCCCACTTTCTGTGAAGCTTTTAGTTCTTTCCTTGCAGAATGTGTTGCAGACAACAAAGTAAATATGACAACATGCCTGATTTGGGCTAAAGTGACTTCTCTCTGATTAATTTGTACAGATCCTTACCTTTGACCAAACCACTGCCCAATACAAGAAGAAAGACTGGAGCAAGGGCATGAAATATTAGATGTAATCACTTCCATAATCTCCTGTATGAATGTGTCCAGTTGTCAAACCTTAGGACCTTAGAGTTCTTTGGATATTTTGGGTAGAATATGATTTCTAAAAATGAATTTCTAACCTTGATCATCTTTTTTTTATTTTTTAATTTTTTAAATTTTTTTATGTTTATTTATTTTTGAGGGACAGACAGAGACAGTGGATGAGCAGGGGAGGGACAAACTGAGGGTAAGACACAGAATCTGAAGCAGGCTCCAGGCTCTGAGCTGTCAGCACATAGCCCCATGTGGGGCTTGAACCCACAAACCATGAGACCATGACCCGAGCTGAAGTCGGACGCTCAACCAATTGAGCCACCCAGGCGCCCCTAACCTTGATCATATTTAATAAATCTAGATTATTTCCTATAGGGCTTGACAGGCACAAAGTTCACAGAAGGTGAGTGCTTCCTGGAAAACCTAGTTCTTTGTATTGTGTGGCCCAGCAGGACTTGGCCAGCCATACAACATAATAACTGGACTCCAAAGACTCTTTTCAGGCTACCGTCATTGCAAAGCATGGGTTCTGATCACTTTCCAGCTGTGTGGCCTTGGTCAAGATGCTTAACCAGGGCATTTTGAGCCCATTTCCTCATCTGCAGCATGAGTATGCCATCCAGGTTACAAGGGTCATCAACACACTGAGCATTTACTATGCACCAGGCACTGTTCTAGGTCCTGGGAATATAAGGTGATGAATAGCACAGACAAGGTCTTTTGGAATTTACATACTAGTGGGAGAGTCAGACCAAAAAAAAAAAAAAAAAGATAATTTCAGATGGTAAAATGGACTGAAAAACACAGTGGTGAGATAGAAAGTGGGTGAGAGGTACTTTCATAGATAGGGTAGTCAAAGAGGGCCTCCCAATGGCACTAACATTGGGAGCTGAGCTGAATAATAACATGGAGCTAGCTATGTGAAGATAAGGCACTGAGTGCTCTGGGCCAAGGGAGCTGCCAGTATGGAACTTTTAAGCGGGAACAATGTTGGTGTGTTGAGGAATGGAAAAGCACTTGAGGAAAGCAGTCAGCGTGGCTTGAGGGCAGTGAGGAAAGGAAGGTGTGGCATGAGATGAGGTTCAGTGGAACTTGACAGTTTAAGCAAGGGGGTGACCTGATGTCATTTCAGAAGCTCACTCTGGTCACTGAGCAGGGAGAATGGGAGAGGAGCAAGGGGAGAAGCAGGGAGACCAGTTAGGAGGTTCTTGGCTGTGGAGATTAAATGGTCTTATAAGTAAAGTATCCAGCATCGCCCCAAGCAAACAGCAGCTCCCTGATAAATAATTCAGCCTCTCCTCTCATCATGTTCTTGGATCTTTGATTTCTTTTCCCCCAACAGAGGCTCAGTATTCACCGTAAGATTAACTTCACTTGGCCTCTCTTAAACCAAGCTGGCTACATCACAACAGAGCATCCCTGTCGCTCTTGGGCTGGTAGATGAGGAACTGATAAATTGTGAAGACTGCATAAGCATTCTTTCATATATTCGGTGTGCTGCCGGCCACTGCTCCTGCTACCTACTGCCCTGCACAGTGAAACTAGGTGTTACTTAGAAAAAAAGAGTCATGTGGTCAAGTAAATTGGAAACACTAGGCTAATAGGCTTTTTCAGCAGAACTTCTCATAAAGGACTGAGACTATGTACTCTGTATCCCCAGGCAGGAGACATTATGTCATATTTCCCCAACTTATCTGATCTCGGAAGGCTAAAGTTCTACTGGAAAGACTCTGGAAAACACTTTCAAGCTGTGATTGGGCAACTATTTTTCAGAGTCTGATGATCTGATTAATGGGTTAGTTAGATATGTCAGTGTCCTTTGGCACAAACAACGGAGGACATCTCTAGCGAAGTTAAGCAAAAAGGAATTCAGTGGAAGCCTATGGAATCTCTGAGAATTGACAGTGTAGCTGGTGAGCCAAATGTGGGAATCAGCAGGACAGGAGAAAGCAGTGGGCTGAGGGAGCCAGAATCCAGCGGTGGGCAATCTGGCCAGGCTACCCACCCAGACGATCACAGTGTTCTGTGTTCTGCAGCTGCTTGGTGTTTCGGTTGGAGGTGTACATTCCAGGAAGGGAGCACCACATGGACCTTGCTTTGCAGGTTATCAACTTTTAGAAAATATGACTTTAGTGGCCACAAACAATCCTTTACTGTAGTTTGCCAAGGCCCTGTTGTTAGAAACTTGAGTTGTTGCTTTTTCTATTCTCAGTAATGCTGTGATGAATATCACTATGCATAATACTTTTGTTTTCATTCCTTCAAAATTTTTTTGGATTATTCTCAGATATGGAATTATTGGGTCAGAGAACATAAACACTTTAAAGCTCATATTGCCAACTGTCTTTCCAAAAATGTACCATTATAGAGTTTCTGTGATGTGGGGGATGGGTATGTCACCACACCTTTGCCAACACTGGGAGTTTGTGACATACTACTTTAAAAAGAAATTCAAATTGGATGAAATTACTTGCTCCCAGCTGGGGAGATTTCTGGAATCTATAAAACAGAGGGTGATTTTGGCAGGCTGTATAGATGAGTGAGGTAACTAGTCTAGTCATCTGAAGAAATGTGTGGGTCTAAAGCAATCCTACTTGCATCAACCATACTGAGTGATAGCTATGTCCTTAGATCCACACTGATTTCCTCTGACAGGTCAGGCAAAAGGCCAAAGACTCCCAATATGAATCTATCGATTATAACTTAGTTTTTTAAAAAAATCACTATTTTTATACTATGTTTAGAAGAGAGGAATTATTTAATAACTCAAATGTAAGTTTTTTGGGTGATGTTAGCTGTTTTCATTTTTTTACATGTGATTTTTCAGGTTAGTTTTTCACGTGTGTAAGTGTATGAGTGTGGTCCTGTGTTGTGTGATGAGGATTGGGGGTGATAGAGAGGAGTATATTTCTGGTACATTAAAAGATCAAGCCAAGCAATGCTGTCTCCTTCCACCCGCCCTCCCCCCGCCCCCCAAACAAGGGACACCTAGATGGGTATCTTTTTTTTCCCTACTATATCTTGACATATTTAGTTAGGGGAAACCTTCTCCTCCCTGATGATTTTTGAGATGGAATGCTGTAAAGTCTTCCTGCACTAAGAGTTAAAAAATTGGACCTGCATGTTCTTAATACTCCAAATCTTATCTTGTGTTTGATTAGAACAGTAGCAATATTGAACATCCAATATGGTAGCAAGGTAGGGGAGTGAGACATATCTCCCCTAAACTTCCTACCCTACATCATCAGGGGTGATGAGACGTCTCCAGCTTCTGCACCAGGGAGAACCCAGCACTTTTGGTGTGGGTTTGCCCCTTTAACAACAGAGGTCAGATTAGGAGTGAACCTCCCTTAAGCCTCTGCCCCCCAACAGCAAAGGTCAAGAAGAAGTCCTCATTTTGGGGTCAGTTGGTTAAGTGTCTGACTCTTGATCTTGGCTCAAGTCATGGTCTCATGGTTGGTGAGATCGAGCCCCAAGTTGGGCTCTGTGCTGACAGCATGGAGCCTGCTTGGGATTCTCTGTCTCCCTCTCTCCCTGACCCTCTTCTGAACACTCTCTCTTTCTCTCTCAAAATAAATAAATATACATTAAAAAAAAGAAGTCCTCACATTAAACAGTGGTCAGGAGAAGACCACAGACACCTCTCCTTTCCCTCCTCACAACTTCTCACAACCACTCCTACCATTATTTTTCCTTAACCTGCCAAGACTGAATTTATCCAATTCCTTATCCCAGGTTAGGTCAGCTATCATGAGAAGCCCCAGACTCCTATGCCACCTCTAACATTTAATACCTGTCAGGCTGAATATCTCCCTTTCTGTTCAGGATTCACAGTCCAACAGAAGCAATATTCCCTATGTCCTCAACCTCCGTTCTGAATGTTCTGTTGCCGTCTGGTTTCCATTTAGAAAAGAGGTTGAAGATAGAGGGGATTTTGCAACTACTGGACCGCGAATCCTGAAGGACAGCAAGGGAAAATTTGTGATCTCCATGTATAATCTCATTCAGAAATAACATTGGAGATCTTAAGTTTGTGTTCCTATGTGCAGGTGTGGCTCAAAAGTCCCCCCTCCATTTTTGTGATAGACACTGAGATCTCATGGATAACCCCATGGGACTATGATTTCAAAGAGATAAAAGATCCTAGGTAACTCCCAGAGTGCCTTCTGAACACAATGTGTTCAAACCAGGCCAAAACATCATGCTGCCCAAGAGGGGAGCACATTCTGGATCTAGGGTATTTGTATTCAAGAGGCTACCTATCATCTTGGAAAGGATCTTGGGCAAGATTTAAGAAACTTGGGTTCTTCCATGAACTAGTTATGTGAGCTTGGGCAAGAAATGTACTGTCATTGTACCTCAGTTTCCTTATGAGTCAAATCACTGTTTCCTAGACACTAGTCCCCAGACCAGCTACGTCAGAATCACATGGGGGCTCTCAGAACTCAGATGCCAGCTTCTTGTATCTGAGATCCTGGTTCAGCAAGTCTGGGGTAGGGCCTAGGACCTGATATATACGTACTTTTTTTTAATTATGGAAAGTTCAAACCTATGCAAAAGTAGAGAAGGTAGTATAATGAACCCTCTTGAATATATCACCGAGCTTTAACAATTATCCTTTAATTAATTATATGTGTTTTAGTAGGTTTCTCTACAAGATACAGACTTTAAAATATTCACAATACCATTGTACACCAGAAAAAAATAGCAGTAGTCTTTTAATATTATCAAAACTCTTGTCAATGTTCACAAATCCACAATTGTCCGATGAAAAATGGTTTCTTTTTGTTTGTTTGAATTGAAATCCAAATAAGGATCGTACAATATGATTGGTTCATATACCTCTTAAGTAACTTTTAATCCATTGGTGTTCCTCAATTTAATTTTTTTCTCCTTTAAACCTTTTGTTGAAAAAAAACTGGGTTGTTTGTCCTGAAGACTTTCCCATAGTCTGGATTTTGCTGATTGCATCCTTACCTCCCATGTTTATTTTCTGTAAAACAGAAATTTGACCTAGAGGTTTGATCTGACTTAGGTTCAAAAGTTTTGGCAAGAATACTTCATAAGAGGTACTGTGCATTTTCATTAGGGTCACATAATGTCTGGTTGTGTCTCTTTTTGTAACATTAGCAGCCATTTATGGTCATTGCCTGTGTCCATTAATTCATTATGGTTGCAAATGATGATATCCTAACCCCAGCATTCCTTTTTCACTTATTAGGTGGAATAATATAGAGAAACTTGCCCTCATCTACTACTTACTGATTTCGCAGTACAGTTCAGTAGGAAACATACCCTAAATTCTTTCATTTTCCAGTTTTCAAAGTCATTTTGATGCTGAGATATTACTATGATCCTCCAAAGTGAGCATTGAAGTTTCATTATTATTTTTAGTATCATTCTAACCTCATGGATTTTTAACATATTTGATGTGATCTGGTCTACTGCAATTCTTATTCTTAGAATTCCTCTCTTTGGCCAGTGGCAGCTTCTTCAAGTTTTCTCTTGAGTGCTTTGGACACATGGCATTGGTCTTTGATAGTTTCCTTGTTTTCTGAAAATGACAAGTTCTCCAGGCTCATCTTGTACATTATTTACTCCAGACTTAAAATATTGCTCAAGCTTTAGTGGAATTCATTAAGACTCTTAATTCATCAATTAAGACTCTTCAGTTAATTCTGATGGGCAGCCAAGTTTGGGAACCACTGGGCTAAATCTGAGTTTCCTTTCATCTCCGAAACACTGCTTTGTTTTATTTTTTCTTATTAAAGTAGGAAAAATTTATTTGGAATGATTTTTAAATATTTATATGAAATAAACATATATTTTGACAACCGATATTCTTAGCTGCACTTTCAAATGTATCTCTCCTGAAATATCTTCATACACTTTGACCCAGAAATGCCACTTTTGGAAATCTGATCTAAGGAAATAATTTTAAAAATGGAAAATGCATTCATCACCAAAGCTTTATTTGCAAACTGTAAAAAGTTAGACATAGCTCAAACATCCAAAAATAGGAGAGTAGTTAGGTAGATTGCAGAGAATTTACTGGAAGGGATATCATGAGGCCATTAAATGATGCCTAGGAGGACTATGCAGCCAGATGCAAAATTGTATTTATGACATTATGTTAAAATATGCATATGAAAGTGTTTAAAATGGAATATGCCAAAATGATAGCAGTTGGTTAGTAACCTAATGGGTGATTTCTCTCTACCCTCCCCCTTTTCCGATTTTTTCCCCCAACTTAGTTATACATGTATTTGGAAATTCTACAAGTCTGTGATATTACATGATTGACTGACATGCAGTCCCTTATCATTTAGAAACAACAGGTTTAGGGAAAAGGAGCACAAAACGTAAGATAGAACCCAGAGTTTGGGGCGTTATCTGGGGAGTGGTGGGGGAGATATGAGCACCAGGCTGAGAAGGGCCAGGGTTGGGGGGTGACAGTGGACATGACAGTGCCCCCCCTTTAGTCTTACCTGATCATTGTCTTCATTAAGCTCACAAATAGTTCACCTATGAGCATGAGGAATCTTTAAAAGCTCTTTAGTCTCCCTGTTGACCATCTCTGGCATGTCTTCATTGGAGAGCACTGTGGATAGTTTTCATACCAAGGGCTTCGAAGAACGTGGCTTGATGGTGAGGATGACTGTCCAGCCTGTCTGGACAGTCTGTCCAACATGACTGGCATGTTGATGAATTTGGCTTCAACATATTCAGGTAACCAAGGGAGTATCCATCAAAGTTTGTTTGGGGCTTGCCCTCTTCATTGCTTGGCCTTCTGACAAGCTCCTTTAGGTTGTATGTATTGATAGGTGAGGCATATTTTCTCAACTCCTACCTCCCCAGCACCTGGAAGGTCCTGCCCTGGCTTTCTCTCTCTTGACAGGAGGTGGAAGCTGAGGGTGAGGAAGCGGATAAGAGCCGGCTAACCAGGCTTCTTTAACCCCCATCTCTTGACATCTACTCACGGGCACTTATCAGTACTTCCCCCGCCTGGGAGAGGAGACCTTGTGAGGGAAAAGGTGGAAAGGCAGGTAGGAGCCACATTACAGAGGACTTGGAGGGCTGGGCTGAGAAATTTAGATTTTCTCCTTTAGAAATTACAGGGGTTTTTGAGCAAGGGAGTGATGCCATCTGACCTATAGTTCAAGAGAACCACTCTGGCGGCTGCGTAGGAGAGGGCATGAGGTAAAATCATTGGGAGGGCAGCCAAAACCACACAGGTCAGGTGAAGAAAGGCCACAGGAGCTTGAACAGAGGTGGCAGCGGCAGGAAGGATGGATTTACCTACCCATGAAAAAGATTCTGTCGCCTTTTCCTCCTTAGCACACAGCACACTTGTATTTGTCCCATTGCCACTATAACGAATTGCCACAAACTAGGTGGCTTAAAACAATACAAACTGGTTCTCTTGTAATCCGGGATGTCAGAACGGTGTTGGCAGGGCTTTGTTCCATCTGCGGGTTTCTGGGGAGAATGTATTTACTTGCCTTTTCCAGCTCCTAGAGGCCACCTGTGTTCCTTGGCTTGGGCTCCTCCCTCAGTCTTCAAGGACATCACTCCAAGCTGCTTGCACCCTTGCAGCCCCTTTTCCGACTTTGGCCCTCTGCCTCTCTCTTATGAGGACACTGGGATTACATTGGTCCCACCCATATAATCCAGGGCAGCCTCCTCATCTCAGGATTCTTAATGACATCTGCAAAGTCCTTTTTGGCTAGGAACATATAACACAAGTTCTAGGGACATCTTTGGGGGCCATTCTTCTGTCTGCCACATTGCTCATGCTGGTCTCCCACACGGTTAAAAGAGTTATGAAGCCAAATTCTGGCCAATGGAATGTGACCAGAGAAATATGATTTTTACTCTTCCCTCCCAGGCCTGGCCCATAAAATCTCCCTTGTAGTCCTCATGCTCTGTCCCTTTCCCTGCACTGGGGACACAAAGGAGGGCAGAGTCAGAAGGTGGAAGCACCTGGGACCCTCGAGGATGAACCAGAATGCTGTCTGCCACTGGAGCATCCATAATGAGCGGAGTGAAAAATAAACCTCTGTGTTAAGCCACCAAACTTGGGAGTTTGTTGTTAGCTAGCATTGCTTACCCTAGTATCTCAACTAAACTGATTATTGTTCGAGACTGAGAGTGAGGAACAGGATGGTTTAGAGCCTCAGGAAGTGGGCAGGCTGGAGGCTATTAGTCAAGATACAAATTCAACTTGGAAATAAGAATAAATAAGAATCCATTACCTCAGAGTAAAAACGAAGTAAGGCAATAGATCTAAAGATGTTTCATAAATGCTTCTCTTTTCTATATTTTTATTAGGATTTCACAGGAGCCCGTTCTGGGGAGGACTGAATATATTTAGATGAGCAGATTCATTTGTGGTCTTGCTTTGATCAGATACCTGAGAGGCTTCATAGCAACAGGGATGGAGAGTTACAGGAATGGGCCATGTCCCAGTGCAGGAGGGACAGGGCTGGAAGGACAAGGGGCTGGGGGAGAGATAGTAGCCCTGGCCGGTGGTCAAGGTTTCTGGCTGAGACCAGTTTTGGTGGAAGTCTTAAGCATTTTTTTTGTTCTACGTATACTTAGAAGTAATAAAAGAAATAATAAAACATTTTAAAATTTAAAGTGAATATGCTATAAAGTGAACATTTCCAGTGGTAATGGCTAACAACTTGTTTAGATTACCTGGGTGTTTCTCTATTCTTGCGCTAACACACACACACACACACACACACACACACACACACACACACACTTTCAACTTTCTTTTTATACTTGGTATATCTTGAATAGACTTCCTAATCATTACCTATAAATATTCCTTATGCTGTAACTATTATTGATAGACATTAAGTTGTTTCCATTTTTTTTCTGATTACAAATACTGTCTCAGTGAACATCCTTTGAGCACTTTAAGAGCACTTTACAGAGTCTATCCACTGGAGGACAAATAAATTCCTGGGAGTGGAATTGCTGTATTAAAGAGTAAGAATATTTTATAATTTTTAAAAGTTTATTTATTTATTTTTGAAAGAGAGAGCACAAGTAAAGGAGGGGCAGAGGGAGAGAAGGAGAGAGGATCCCAAGCAGGCTCCACGCTGGCAGTGCAGACCCCCATGTGGGGCTTGAACCCACAAACCGTGAGATAATGAGCTGGGTTGAGATCAAGAGCCAGATGCTTAAGCAACTGAGCCACCCGGGTGCCCCAGGAATCTTTCATAATCTTGACAGGGATTTAAATTTCCCTCCAAACATATACCAATGCCCTCGTTTTGAGGGACTGAAGCTGTGGAGTCAAGGAGGTGGGGTCTGGTGCAGAGGAAGGATGGATTCTTGTGTGAAGACATGATGAGGACAGGAGGGTGGGGTGAGCAAGAGTCGTAACTCTCTGGTCTGAATCGTGTGGGGCCAGAGACAAGGCCTTGGGAAGAAAGGCACATGCTGAGCTTAATGCTCTTTTGTCAGTGTATTAATACTATTATTATTAAGTCTTACTACTATTTAAGCAAAGGGCCCCAAATTTCCATTTCCATTAGACCCCACAAATTATGTAGCCGGTTCCCACAGGGGGAAAACTTGTCCCTGTGGTGAGGGAGTTGCTACGTGGGTAGCACTTGGCCCTGAAATCGAAGGGAACAGGCCTGGCGCCAGTCCAGGGAGATCTGGACCTCTGAGGAGAGGGGTCACAGGGGCCTGAAAGCCAGGGGCCTGAAGAGCAGCTGGATTGGGGCATCCATGAAAGCCTGTGTTCACTGGCTCCCTTAGAGTGTCCTAAAGCAGTGCCCCATCTTGTATCTCCAGTGATCCTAGCGTGTGGTCCCCACAGCAGCAGCAGCCGCTCTGGGAACTGGTTAGAAATGCAGATTCTTGGCCCCCCCTTTCCCCACCGAGCCCCAAACATCAGCACAGCCAGAAATTCTGGTGGGGCCCAGCAATCTGTGCTTCAGCCAGTCTTCCAGGTGATTCTGACAGGTGCTCAAGTCTGAGAACGGCTGTCTAAACCAACTCTGAATCTACAGGAGACCTCTCAGAGTTGTTTTCCAGAAGAGTGTACACCATTGGCCTCTCGAGGGCAGAAGTGAGCCCTACGAGAGAAGACCCTGGAGCCTGCCGGTTTCCTTGCCCAGGCTGGGGCTTCTTCCTCCCGTTTCAGCTTGACAGAAATGCTTTGGACCATTATAAGTCTCTTGGGGGTGTTAACTTGCTTTTTCTCCGTCTCTATCATGACTATAATCTACTGGGCTAATAAAATGCCATGCAGGCTTCATTTCTGTGGTCCCCTGGTGGATCCAGCATATAATCTATAATAAGTCCTCCTCACCTTGGGGGATAAAAGAAAGCTTGGCAAAGATGGATATCCTAAAAGACTTATTAATGATGTGAGTTCTGTTTTGAAGAAGCTAAAAGTCACCGTGTTAGCAAATGCTTTATGATCATAGTTTGGACTCCTGGAAGCCACACATATCTAAGGTAAACATCTTTGTCAGGGAAGGGCCCTCTTGGGATGCACAGAATATGAGAATATTAGAATTGGAAAGGGCAGCTAGAGATGGTAATAAAGCTGTATCTTATCTAGCAATAATATTGAAAAATGCTAACAAATTGTTTAAACACCCTGAAGAGTCGGTTCTTTGTGCTGTGGCCAGTAAAATGGGTTGTGGATACACTGTAGAATGGATATTACAGGGACCTGTTGGGCACTGTGGTTGAGTCCAGGTCTACACCACTGTCCTCCACTTCCCTGCAGTCTGGGACTAGAAAGGGATGAAGCCACTTGAACTTGCAGTGGCTGAAACTCAAAGTGCATACACTTTGGAACCGTGCAAAGGAAATGTCCATCTCTGATTGAGTGTCCTGGGTGAGGGGCATGGCAGCCTGAGGGCAAGCCTGGGGTGCCCAATGTCCCCTACCCTGGGAGCTGGATGGAGCATCCCAGCCCTTCCCCTCCCGCCGCCCCCCCCCCCCCCAAGTCCTGAACCTAACCTGTGGGACCCAGATCTGTCTGGTCACTTGTGTGCTGTAGGGAGGGATCAGAGCTGGTACTTTGTGAGTGCCTCTGTATTTGGGCTTGCCCTTTGGGAGGGCGAAAGGATGAAAGAACTCAGCCTCAAGAGCTGGAGAGCAGTCATCCTCTCCCTGCCCTCTGGGGCCATATAAGCGGCATTTGGTTCTGTGGAGACAGCAGAAGTCTGCAGGTCTCCCTTATGTGCACCCAGACTTTGACATTCTCTTGGTAGCACCTTCCCCTAAAAGGAATCTCTGTGTTTGCCTTAGGCCAGCTGGCTGCAGCCGGATCTGTGCCTGTTGGAGACATGCCGAGGGCGGCCTGGTGACAGACTGATTCATAGAATTTTCTCTAAGCTGCAGGTGTGAAAAGAAGATGGGTTTAGGGTGTCATAACTGATGAAAAGGCTCAGTGGAATAGAATTGACTTTCCAAGTCATTGACACCGGCAGGAAAATGTTAACTCGTCCAAGCCGCTTGTTCTGGTCTGATACCCCGCAGTCCCCGGAGGCTCTGCTCTTTCCCATGGTGGCCGCCCAGGGGCTGACTGTTGTTCATCTTCTCCAGCATGTTTGCAGTGAGAGGGGACACGATGCTGTTGGCTGGATTTGCAAACAAGAGTGTGTGATATTCTCTAAAGGGTGTGGTGCCCTGACTTTATAGGATTAAAAAGTAAGTCTTAATGCAGGAATATTCATCAGATGCTCTGCTTTCAATTTTCTTTTTTCTTTTCCCTTGTAAGTGACCTTTTGTTCTAAGAATGGGCTTCTGACTAGCAGGGTTTCCTTGTGTTGGCTGCTTTTTCCCTTTCTGGGCTCATTCTTTGTGACACGATTACCATGTCCCTAGCCTCTATGTTGGATGCTACGATTGGAGGTTACACTGGTGAGAAGAAAAAGGCTCAAATAGATGAATTCTTAGGAGACCAAGGTCTTGTATTTATCTCGTTGCTTGAAAAAGATACAGAGTAGAGAAACACACAGAAGCTGTGACACACAGGTGGAATTATGGCTACATGGAATGCTTTTCAAAGCGTTAGATGGCATTGTTAGGTCCGTGAAGAAACTCTTCTCCTGGGAGGCTCCATAAATTCTGAAATTCAGTCAGGCCGCCGTGCAGGCTGGATTTCCACTCATTGCCTGAAGGAACTGGAATTTGTATATGGAACAGCATTTCCGCACAGTCTTTTCTCTCTCTCTCTCTCTCTCTCTCTCTCTCTCTCTCTCTCTCTCTCTCTCTGTCTCTCTCACTCTCTCTCTTCTGGCTTTGAAATTTGCATTCCTTTTAGTAAAATTTGTTGGTTCCAAAACATGTACACATACTTGTTTGTCCATGCCACTTAATCCCTATGAAATTTGGAATTTTACAAGCTTTTCTTACTAAGAATTCAGTGAAACAGAAGCTGCTGTTGGCAGCTCCCTATTTTAGGTGAGAAACTGAGGCACATTTGAGGTCTGGCACCTTGTGCAACCACAGTGTCCCCACATTCCTGATTTGGTACTGAAAGAGTCAGGGTTCTTAGCTGCATGAGGTCACAAGCCTGGATGCTTCATGTAGAGTCTGGGAATGCATGTGTTAGCCCTTTTGGCTTCTCTATGGGGATGGAGTCATGCTGGGGAAGTTTCCAAATTTAGGAAAGGGATTTGATTGCCAGTGAAGTGTCTGTTCATATCTTTTGCTCATTTCTTTATTGAGTTGATAACTCATCAAAACATTCTTTCTGGGACGCCTGCGTGGCTCAGTTGGTTGAGCATCCAACTCTTGATTTCAGCTCAGGTCATGATTCCAGGGCCGTGGGATCGAGCTCCCTGTCGGGCTCCATGCTGAGTGTGGAGCCTGCTTATGATCCTCTCTCTCTCTCTCTCTGCCTCTCTCCCTGGCTTATGCACTCTGTCTCTAAAATTGAGTTAAATTAAATTAAAATAAAATAAGTTAAAAAAAGTTAAAACATTCTTTCTGAAAAGCCCTTCTTTAACATCTGTATTTGGGAAAAGTCTGGGAAACAATAAAACGCTTAGAGGCTGAGAACCGGCTTATCCCTAAACCATAAATTTAAAATTAAATGTATTTATTTCTCAGACTAAAATACTTATTGTTAGCAGTGTATTATATAGGGTTATTTGGGAATGTTTGGTGGGCAGAATTAATAAGGAGCCCTGGGATACTTTGATCTCTCATTTTTATAGCTATCAGGCATATGACCAGAGCTGAATGTTTAAAATAATTAAACAAGTGAAGAAAAAAATCGTATTTGTTGTGTTTTTGATTATCAGAAAAGGTAATTCCCTAAAGCCATAACCTCAGAAAACCTAGGAACAATTTATTTTGAGCCCATTATTTGAATACCTTAGTTCTTCCATAACTATAATAAGACATTTAACCCAGAGTACATTGATCTGCTAGAATTTCATACCACTTGCTTTAAATTGTACAATCCATTCTTCCTACCACATCTATTAACATGTATTGAACACTCAGTACAACCTATCATTTAGGAGATGTAGAACTAATCTTGAAGCACTTACCAATTAGGAGAAGTGGGTCTGTTCCCTGTGAGAGCACTGCATTTAGCTACTACATTTCGTGAAGGAGCAGGGCTGCTTAACCTCCCAACCTCCGGGGAAGTCAGGCAAGGACACTTCACCACCTGATTTCTGACTTGATGATCTTGATGGTCAGGATATTTTACAGGCCTTGCTAAGATTTACATCTTGGGATCTCCCTGCTGCCTGGGTCCACACCTTTCTGGGGCTCCATTTTCTCCTCTATCTAGATCCTTTCCAGAGGTACACATACTTGACACATACCTGTAACACATACCTGCCAGTCACAGGGCAGTGGCCTCTGTCAGCAAATTTTATGAGAAAAGGGAAGGAGTTCTCCAGACCTTACCTCCACAGACCAATGCAAAACAAGGGAAATCTTGGAGAGCTCCTAGATCAAGAAAACAAAATCCAAAGACCCTTAGGGAGAGTTGAGGCATCTGGGTAGAGTGGCGTTCTGCTAGATTTAGAACAGTTCTATGGTCCAATAGCAGGTAAAAGCTTTCATTTACTTTGGCGATAAGGTTTCTTATGGAAATCATGTAGACTGGCATGCAGGGATCCAGGACTAACACTGTGTAAAGAATTGATCCCTATGATCTAAAGTCTGAGTGTTAAGACTGAGTTTATGGAACTGATGTGTTCCAAGACTAGGAGTCCTGAGCACTCACAAGAAACACTTACTCTCCCCTCTTGTCTTTGGTTCCATACAGCCTCTCTCTCCCTTCACTTCTCCCCATAGAAGCGGGGGGGGGGGGGGAGGAAAATGTTCTCATTTTGCTAAAGGCTTTTTCTAGAACCTCTTCACCTCAATCCTTAAAACCTTTGAGATGGTATGGAGCCAAGGACTGTAATTTTGGAGCCCCTCTTTTGAGTCTATGTGGATGGTGTAGTACTAATGTGTGACATGTGGGAATACCTGACACCTATTGATTTGTTTGTGGCCATGTGGAGTTTTGACCACAACAGAGCCTGAAAGAGGCTCACCTTAACAGCCTGGGGTGTGTGTGTGTGTGTGTGTGTGTGTGTGTGTGTGTGTGTTCTTCCTCCTCATCATTACATCTCCCAACTTGTTATCCATCATATTTAAGGTCTCTTTCACGGATATAAAAAACAAACAAAACTGGCACGCCTGGGTGGCTCAGTTGGTTAAGCATTCGACTTAGGCTCAGGTCCTGATCTCATGGTTTGTGAGTTCTAGCCCTGTGTTGGGCTCTGTGCTGACAGCTTGGAGCCTGAAGCCTGCTTTGGATTCTGTATCTCCCTCTCTCTCTGCCCCTCCCCCACTCGTGCTGTCTCTCTCCCTCTCTCTCAAAAAAAAAAAAAAACATTAAAAAAATCAAAACCCCAATACTCATAAAAGAAAGTAGGTGGAGCTGAGAAGGGGTGATGGAAAAAGAAAAATAAGTATAAATATGGAGGGTGGCTAAAAACCACGCATTTTACTATCAGTGGGCCAGCAGTTGGTTTAGAGCTTTCTAGTCGATCTAGGAGAAGCCCAGCTGGTCTTAGATTATGAGCCAGAAGGAATTTCTTTTGGGCCAAGTTAATCAGTAGATAACAATGATTAAAGTACTTTTAATCCATTTAAATCAGATTTACTTTTAAAAGCCAGACAATTTGGGGGTGGCTAGGTGGCTCAGTTGGTTGGGCATCTTGATTTCTGCTCAGGTCATGATCCCAGGGTCATGGGATCAAGCCCCGAGTTGGGCTGAGCATGGAGCCTACTTGGCATTCTCTCTCTCTCTCCTCTCTCTTTGTCCCTCTCCCCCACTCATGCTCTCTTTCTCTAAAAAAATAAATAAATGAAAATAAAAGCTAGACGGTTTTAGTGCTATCAATATCCTTTGCCCACCCTTCCTCCTAAAAAGCTCCAACATCAAACAAGTTAATGAGATAAAAATCCCTGAAAGGAACCAAATCTGATTAAAAGACACAACATTATTTCTACCTTCAGTGAGAAGCTGGGGAAATACTCTGCCCACGAATAATGTGGCAGAGTCAGTTTTCAGTGAAGAAGGAAATGAGCAGAGAGCGGTCTTTGGGTGTGGCAGCATCCACTGTATAGTTGCACCTGAGCCAATAGCCATGAGGTGAGCAAGAGACCCAAGTAGGCCCATGGGAATTCCCTTCCTGGGGATTTGACTCACAGCATGACTTAGAGGCTGAAGATGCTTGGTTGTCATTCACTATGATGTGGGTGTCTGGATGGGGCTTGAGCCCAGTTTCCTGGATATCCCACCCCTGACGAGACCTACTGGTCCAGTCCTTTGTGAGACTCTTCACATCCCCGCCCTCTGATGTCCCCAAAGATTCCAATAAAATATATTTTAATTTATGGTGGTCAGACTCAGTTCCTGTTTCTTGCAACCCAAGTATTCTGACATACTGTCAATATGGCTCCAGAGTGAAATACAGTCAGTGGGATCATTTGAGGTGGTACCAAGGAGCATTTAGAATTTTCAGTTATGTGATTATTTTAATGCATATTGGGGAAAATGGTAAACAGCACATCAAACCCACAATGTTATGGGTATTACTGCTTAGAGTGAGGATACAATTATTTAGGTCAGGAAGTGAGTTGTTCTAAAGACAAGCACTAAGTGATAGCATAGGTGTCTGTGGCTATGGGAAACAAAATTCTAAAAGGTGGTGTCTGAATCGCTGGTGGAGGCCATGGGGACCTGTCACATTTTTTCAGGAAAGGGGACACCAGATCTGTGTTTTGAAAAGTTCCCTCTGTGCCATTGTGGCGACAGAGAGAGGAGAGGCCAGAGACAGCGAGAAGTCTTGTACCAAGGGCCCAGGGAGAGGGCCCCAGGGGTAGCAGCACACATGGCCAAGTGGGGTTGGAGAGAAGGGGCTGAGAAACACTTTGAGACCACCATGTGATCCTTCATCTCCCCTCTTTCTGGTTGCAGGTAGAGAGGTCAGCTGAGACAGACCTCTCTTTCCTCCCTTTTTTCCTCCCCTTGTCATTTCAGTGTGGCCTAACCACCCCCATCCCCAACTCAGACCTGTCTGGCTTCCAGGGCTGCTTGTCTCCAACAAAGGGATGAAGGTAGATCATAACTCCAATTCTGCAACCTCTCAGCTGAGGCTCAGGTCATCAGGAGGGGCCCCTAGATGCTTTCTGCTGTTTCTCCCATTTGCCACTCTCTAAGCTTAGGCTCCACGATTAAGGTGGGAAAACTGCCAGCATCTCAGTTATCTCATCTAAAAAATAGGGATGCTAATAATAACACCTACTTCATAGGATTAGATGGATGTTGAGTAACACATTCATTGAGAATATTTAGACAGTTGCAAAGTAAGTGTGCCATACATGTTAGGTATTCCCATGAAGATTTCTAGTGTCCATTTAGACAGTAGTACTTGGAAATCCAGAACCACCACTGGGAATACTTTTTGTCTTACAATAACTACAGAGGACACTCAGATGTTTTCCCTCACTCCCAACTAAAAGACAACACTGTATTTTTCTACCAAAAATTCTTTTTTTTAAAGTTTATTTATTTTGAGAGAGAGAGAGAGAGCACAGTGGGGAGAGGGGTAGAGAGAGAGAGGGAGAGAGAGAATCCCAAGCAGGTTCCATGCTGTCAATGCAGAGCCCGATGTAGGACTTGATCTCATGAACCATGAGATCATGACCTGAGCCGAATTCAAGAGTTGGACGCTTAACTGAGCAAGCCACCCAGGCACCCCTCTAATAGCAATTCTAACATTGAATTTGTTCTCTCACCACATGTAGACCCATTGTCAAGGGAGTTACTGAGATTTTTAAAAAATTTTCCGATGGATGGTCTGAACCGTATGACTTTCTCCCCAGCTCCAGGTTGCAGCTACCTTCTGATACCATAAATCTGGGTTGGGGAGCAACAGGTATACCTTCAGCTTTTGGGCCAGGACTTCTGTTCCAGAGCTGAGATTTTAAAGGCCTTGAAACTGTCTGACACCAGAGAGAGAAAGAACCTTTCTTATAATGTAGCAAGACAATACATTTTTATTGCTGTTTTACAAAGATGCTGAGGTTTTAATGGTGATCTGAAGAGAGAAACAGTTTCTAATGATTTTAGCAAAAGAAACATGGAAAAGGGACTTCTGATTTTGTTTGCTAAGATCCTAGAAGTCACAGGGGTTTCGGATTTCCTTAGGGCTTCTCCTTAGTCTCCAGCTCTCTCATCCAACCCCATTAAGTATATATATATATCTATATATATCTATCTATATATCTATATCTATATCTATATCTATATCTATATCTATATCTATATCTATATACACACACACACACATTTATATGTATATATATATATACACACACATATATATGTATATATATATAAGGATATATATATACACACATATATATGTAAATATATATATGTAAATATATATACATATACATGTAAATATATATATACATATATATGTATATATATGTCATTGTCATCATCACCATCGTCAAGCTTTTGAAGAACTTATTCAGAAGGATAGAAAGAGGAAACATTGCACGTTTTTCCTTAATATTGGCATGAAATATTTGGGGGCAATAGTTTTGGAGCTATAGGTTTATAAATTAGTCTAAAAGTGTGTGTGTGTGTGTGTGTGTGTGTGTGTGTGTGCATGTTTAGAGTTCTCATACAGACAGCTACTCATTTTGTCTCTTAAGAGAAAAAAAGAAAAAAGTATCTTTAACATTCAGCTAAATAAAGTTCTTTAAAGATAAGTGGATTTTGAAATCTTGTGAAAGGCATGAAGCTATTCAATTCAGTATGTTCTTACTAACTGCATGAAGAGCAAAAAAATGGAATTAAAAATCTCCCTCAACCACCAGGGCCCATCCCCAGAGGTAACCACCGTCAATAGTTTCTATCATAAATTCTTCTGGCACTTACTGTCATCACTTTATGTAATATGCTCATCCCCCTATTTCTTGATTTATTATTTTTAAGTGGAATCTTTTAACTTCCTGCCATCTGGAAAGAAGGCTTTAGCTCATTCATGTTTCTGTCCACCTCCTGCCCTCCACACTGGCTACCTGCTGCCTATAATTTTAACTACTTCTTCTAGTGGTTGCCTACATCAGCCAAGAGAATCCCTACAGATGACCCACTTACTCCTCCTTCCATCTTTTCTTGTCTCTCTCTGACCTCTTTCACTACCTCCCATCGTATGCTTGTTACAGTTACAATGTCACTGTTTGACACCTTCTGCATTCTGTTCATGTCAGTACAGATTTTCCTCCACTCAGGATGGGGTTACATCCCGATAAACCCAGGGCAAATTGCAAATACCATTAAGTAGAAAATGTATTTAATACTCCTAATCTACCAAATATCATAGCTTAGCCTAGCCGACCCTAAACGTGCTCAGAACCCTTGTGTCAGCGTACCATTGGGCAAAATCATCTAACACAAAGCCTATTTTATAATACAGTGTTGAACGTCTCACTAATTTATTGAATACTGTACTGAAAGTGAGAAACAGGGTGGTTGTTGGGGAACACAATGGTTGTTTGTGTATCAGTTGATCACTCTTGAGATGGCGTGGCTGCCTGGGAGCTGTGGCTGCTGCTCAGCGACACGAGAGGGGACCGCACCACATATTGCTGGCCTGGGAGGAGATCCAAATTCAAAATCTGAAGTATGGTTTCTACTGAAAAGTGTATCATTTTCACACCATCATAAAGTCAAAAGGTCCTAAGTTGAACCATTGTGAGTCTGGACCATCTCTGTATAACTAAGGCTCCCATCCTGTCTTTAGGTTAATTCTAAAAACTGAAAACCTATTAACAGCATTTACAATAATGTCAGTAGGTAGGTGTTGGTCATTGTAGAGCCAACTATGATTTGAGCCATATAGTTGAAATTGTAATCCTTTTTTTAAGGTTTATTTATTTTAAGATAGAGAGAGAGAGAGAGGTTTGTTTATTTATTTTAAGAGAGAGCGCGAGAGAGAGCATGCAGCAGGGAAGGGATAGAGAGAGGGGGAGACAGAGAATCCCCAGGCTCTGCATTATTGGTGTGGCTTGAAGTCACAAACCATGAGATCATGACCTGAGCTGAAATCAAGAGTCGGTCACTCAATCAACTGAGTCGCCCAAGTGCCCTCTAATCCTTTTTTTTTTTTTTTTTTAATCTTTGCTCATCGAAAAATTTTGTAAACATCTCATCCCAGTGGATTTTCCCTTAAATTTTTCTACTTTCCTTCACTTCTATGAAATCATTATTGCCTAATATAGATTTATTTTGCTTCATTTAATCTTGCTTTAGTTTTTTCCTATAGGGTATGTGTGTGATAAATCTTTTGGTAATTGTTTGGTACTTACTTTACTGGAAATATTTTTTTTTTTTGATTGGGAATATTTTTCTTTTACTCTAATGTTTAATTCAATTTGTGAGGGCATAAAATTCTTCGTAGAAACTGACTTTTTTTAATTTAATTTTTTATTTTTTAAAATTTACATCCAAGTTAGTTAGCATATAGTGCAACAATGATTTCAGGAGTAGATTCCTTAGTGCCCCTTACCCATTGAGCCCATCCGCCCTCCCACAACCCCTCCAGTAACCCTCCATTTGTTCTCCATATTTAAGACTCTCTTATGTTTTTGTCCCCCTCTCTGTTTTTATATTATTTTTGTTTCCCTTCCTTTATGTTCATCTGTTTTGTCTCTTAAAGTCCTCATATGAGTGAAGTCACATGATTTTTTCTTTCTCTGACTAATTTCACTTAACATAATCCCCTTCAGTTCCATCCACATAGTTGCAAATGGCAAGATTTCATTCTTTTTGATTGCCGAGTAATACTCCATTGTATATATATACATATACATGTATATGTATATATATACCACATCTTCTTTATCCATTCATCCATCGATGGACATTTGGGCTCTTTCCATACTGTGGCTATTGTCGATAGTGCTGCTATAAACATGGGGGTGCATGTGTCTCTTCGAAACAGCACACCTGTATCCCTTGGATGAATGGCTAGTAGTGCAATTGCTGGGTTGTAGGGTAGTTCTGTTTTTAGTTTTTTGAGGAACCTCCATACTGTTTTCCAGAGTGGCTGCACCAGCTTGCATTCCCACCAACAATGCAAAAGAGATCCTCTTTCTCCACATCCTCGCCAACATCTGTTGTTGCCTGGGTTGTTAATGTAAGGGAAACTGATTTTTCGACTATTAAATATATTGCACGACTGTCCTCAGAATCCAATGTTGCTTAAGGAAAGTCTGATTTTTGTTCCTTTTTGGTAATCTCATTTTTTTTTTCCTGGAAGCTTTTAAGATTTTTCTCTTTATCCTTGGGGTCAGGAGATGTTAGCAGAATATGTCTTGATGAGGATCATTTAATCTTGTTTGGAACTTGGTGAGCCCTTTTGGTCTGAAAAGTCACATCTTTCTTCAGGGGCATCTTTTTTTTTTTAATGTTTATTTTTGAAAGGGAGAGAGAGAGAGAGAGAGAGAGAGAGAGAGAGAGAGAGAGAGAGAGAGAGAGAACATGAGTGGGGGAAGGGCAGAGAGAGGGGGAGACACAGAATCTGAAGCAGGCTCCAGGCTCCAAGCTGCCAGCACAGAGCCCGATGCAGGGTTCGAACTCACAAACCGTGATTCATGACCTGAGCTAAAGTCAGATGCTTAACTGGCTGAGCCACCCAGACATCCCAGAGTCATCTTCTTTTAATATAATTTTGATTATTTTTTCTCTTCAGCTATGAGTGTACACTCTTACTGGAATTACTGTTAGATGTAAATCAAACTGCCTGAATATATTCTCCTTCTCCACTCTTCTGTCATATTTTCTATTTCTTTGCCTTTTTACTCTGTATATTCTGGGAGAGTCTGACTTTGCCTTTAAAATCATCAACTCATTCTTCTATCTTTCCCTCTCTTCCTTCATTTTTTATATCGAAGATTACATTTTTTAATTAATCAAAATCTTTGCATTTTTTTTTTCAAATTGACCATTTTCCATAGCCCCCAGCAGCTGACATGAATTTCCTTTAGAGGTGTGTGGGTCTGAGTTTTCCCGGAGCAGGAGCCTGGTGCTTTTGTCTAAGTGGGTGGGGCACGTTGAAAGGCCCACCGTGTAGGTATGTTGCCAAGTCAAGTTGGCGGGTGGCCGTGGGACACGCACACTTGCCCGCATCAGGAGGTCTCCTCTTTGAGTGGAGTGCTTCAGTGTGGCGGGCTTGCTGTGGCTCCGTATCCTCAGTGCCTTCCTTCTCTGCAACCCCGTGATTTGCTCCAGGACAGTCCTTTGTGTCTGGTGGAACCTGCTACCTCTCCAGGCCTCCCTTGGGCAGACCTGCACCCTATACTCTTGTCTACTATCTGGCGGTGCCTTTTTCTCTGCTCTGTCTCCCTCAGTCCCAGGCCATTTGTCAGGGATTCCTTAAGACTTCCGTCTGCTGATGCCACCTTTCCTGGTGGCTGGGGAGGGAGATGAGATAGCCCTGGGCCCTCAGCCCAGGCAACACCAGGAGCCAGAAGCTGCAAAGTTTTTATCTTGAG
This sequence comes from Panthera pardus, assembly GCF_024362965.1. Taxonomy (NCBI): domain Eukaryota; kingdom Metazoa; phylum Chordata; class Mammalia; order Carnivora; family Felidae; genus Panthera; species Panthera pardus. The sequence continues at coordinate 119,678,625 of NW_026526721.1, read as the reverse complement.
TTGTTCAAAATTCTGCTCTAAAAGCCCCCCACATGGAATGCACAAAGAATCTATCAAGTTTATCTGTATGCTAGATTTCTGAGGTAGCTAATATGCCTTGCGTCTGTATGCCCAATTAGCAACAAGAAGATGAGTTCCTGCACATTCTTTGGTTAATTAGATTGGCTATGAAATCACTCATTTGATGACCACCCTAATGAAGCTAATAAAAGCCTCTTCTGAAGCAGTCTATTCTTCGTACCTTAAGTACTGTACCTCGCTCAGCTACACTATTTTCACGCTCCGTTGATTTCATTAGATACAAAATAAAATCACTACCTATTAAAATTGCATTAAAGTACTAACTTAAACTGACAAAGGCTTAGAAACTTAGAGCCTGAGCTGTTGTTCAGCCTCCTGTATATGGGAAATTCCTGCATTAGGCAGACAGTGGATTGGGCATGGTCCCGTGCTTTATCACCTAAACATTCTGCATTTCCCCAGGCTGGGTGGGGAGTCAGGAGTGCAAGCTGCCAATGAAATTACTTGGTTTCTCATCAATCAGTGATTCAACAGCATTTTAATGGTTCAGTGGTTATTTTCTGATTTCCAGAATCAGATGCGGCAAATGGGATGATGAGAAGAGAGACACTTTTTACATGGCCAGCGTAGTGCCTTCAGAAAAGATCACCCATGGAGACATTTTCACTGTTGATGGTTTGGAGCTGCTAATGCAGAGGCCAAGGCCAGTAGAATGGCTATATACTTCCAGCATCACATGTAATCAGTGTTACCTGATTTTTAAAAAACAAAAATTATCAAAAAAAACCCACCTTGGTTCTTACAAAAATAGGAACAGATAGCTTCCCAAAACCAATATGTGACCTGACTATATCCAGGGAGAGTGAGGCAGAATGGGAATCTGGGGGCAGGTTTTGGAAGTACGTAGCTGGCAGGTGCACAGAGAAAAAGGTATTGGCTGAGAAAAGAACTCTGTTCCTGGCCCAGATCTGGGTTAACTTGTGACCTTCAGCGCGTTACTTCGTGGACTTCAGCTTCCTCATCTGTAAAATGAGGCTGTCATGCCATATATTACTATTGCTCTCACCAAGCAATTCAGTGTGTGTGTGTGTGTGTGTGTGTGTGTGTGCGTGCACGCGCATGCACGTGCGTATGCGTGTTGGTGCAAGCCTGTGTGTGAGATTTTTAAAAACTGCCCTCAAAAAATTGCCCCTCTCCAAATTGAGTGCCACTGTTCTAATCCAAGCTTCCTGCTGCTGCCAGGTAATGTTCCCTTTGGGCCCCACATTAAGAATTTTGTTCTGATCACTTTGAGACTGTAGTTCTGACAGCTTCTGAATCTGTGCTCAGGAGAATGGGATGGTCTGTGCTCACAGCCTTCAGAGGAGGGAAGACTCTGCCATTTCTTTCCTTCCATCTTCCCACACTTCCTCACCCCCTCTATGGACTCTTATTAGCTGACCCCTGAGGTCGGGTCCTCAAGGCAGGAATCCAGAAGGTGACAGGACACTGTCCCTGATGCACATACTGAGATCCTAGCACTTGCACAGCAGCTTTCTAGGTGCCACAGCATTCTAAAGAAAGCGTCATGTAGATGAAGAGTATGACACAAAGATGTAAGGAAAAACTGACATAAAAATCAGTTTATTAACTACTTGCTCTGTATAAGGCATTGTGCAAAATCCCTAAATAATTGTCTTGAATCCTTACAACAGTCTAGTAAAGTAAACATTATTCTCCCATATTACAGATGAGAACACTGAGACCCAAGTGGTTAAGTAATTTGCCTAGGGCCTCAGAGCTCCTTAAGTGGCTGATCCAGGACTGGAGATAAGCAGAGCTCCCTGCCACATGGCCAGACAAGGAAGAATCATGGAGCAGACTGCTTTTTGGACTGTGGGTTGTAAACCATTAATGGGATATGAAAATCAGTGTGAAATCAGGGTTTAAGAACAGCATGAAGAAAATAGAACAGACTAGAGAGTATCAATTACATCTCATGTTTTGTGAATTGTGTATGAGTGTGTACATGGTTATAACATAAAATCAGTTTCCTGTGTTGTGATTAGAAATAGTTCTAAAACTCTGGCTTGGAGAAGTTAATGAATGAGAGGGAGTGAGAAGGGCTCTGCTTTGGGGAGCCTAGGCTTTTCCCTCCAGAAATCGACCATGACCTGGTTTTGTCATTTTAAACACCCTTTTTACATCCTGATCTCCTTTCCTCATGGTTCTTTCCAGCTCTGAAATTCTGTGATTGTTTGAGAAGCACAGACAATTTGTGTCCTAGGAATTTAGGGGACAACAAGGTTGCTGGCACTGAGGAGCTTCATGGGGATGTTGTCGCCTGAATGGAGACAGGAGGCTGGTGTTTCTGGGCAGGGGGACCAGCCTGAGCAAAAACATGGAAGTGGACTCCAGGGGTACAGGAGTGGAGGGGTAACTTGCAAGTGGGGTGGGAATGCAGCACTTCCCATGCTGGGCTGAAGAGGCTGGGCAAGGTCTTGTTGGCCGTGGGGAGTGAATGAAATCTTTGGGTCAGAAGAATGGGTTGATACAAGTGCATTGAATTCTGGAGTTGCAAATTCCTCAGACGCCAGTCAGATGCCATGAGAGAATGCAGTGGACCAGGTGGGGACTCGGGAGCTATCCATCTCATGGCCCCTCTGAGGGGGCAGCTACCAATGATCTCTGGAAGATCATCTTACAAGATTCAGGTCCAGTGTTGCTAAAATTCAGATTTTTCAACAGAAATCTGAATTTTTAAAATTATTTATTTATTTGGAGAGAGACAGAGGGAATGTGAGCAGGGGAGGGGCAGAGAGAGAGAGAAAGAGAGAGAGAGAGAGAGAGAGAGAAAGAGAGACAGGGAGAATCCTAAGCAGGCTCCGTGCAGTCTGCACAAAGCCTAAGGAGGGGCTTAGACCCACAAACTGTGAGACCATGACCTGAGCTGAAGCTGGATGCTTAACCGGAAGTCAGATGCTTAACTGACTGAGCCACCCAGGCGCCCCCAGAAATCTGAATTTTTATGTGAAACTCCTGAATTGTAATGTAGGTAACTAAAAGGCAAGACTGCTGTAACAAATACACTTGAAGATGCAGTGCCTTTAAGAAGATGGACCGTGGTTGGTTTGGGGGGGCCAGCTGTGCTCCACCTGGTCACTGAGGGACCAACGCTCCCTCCATCTTGCACTGCTCCGCTTTACGGTATTGTACGCTGGGTCACAGGCCCGTCCCTGCTCCAGCGGCTATTTGCAGCTGAGGCCAACCTCAGAGTAGCTGGAGGCTGGGGGAAGTCTGCCAGCCACACTCCCTATAGCTGGGTGGCAAGTCCTTCCACAAACCGGTATTTGGGCAGAGCGTCTCCATATTTACCACATGCCATGATCCACCACGGCAGTGAATATATTTCTGTAACACTATTTGTTAAGTTACATGGACTTTGATAATGCCAATATATTGTATCATATGGGGACACACACATCTGATTCCTCATTTTGGGACTTTTAGACTGTTTCCCATATTTGAAATTAGAAACAATGTCATAATGAACATTCTTAACTAAAACTTTAGACACATCCTCAGTATTTTTAATGCCCGAATTTCTAAAGTAAGATGTCAGCCAGAGAGTGTGTATTGATCTTTCTGCCTCCGATCTCATTTCCTCCCTCCCTCACTCCTACTTTCCTTTCTTCCTTCCTTTGTTCTTTCCTGGATTTGTCTTCCTTCATTCTCCTTTTATTTACTTTTATCTTATAAAATACACCACACCTAAGGAAAGTACATAGATGTACATTATAATTAATATGGAAAAGATGAATATTCATACCACCAAGTCAAGAAATATAGTGTCACGAGTCTCCCTATAGCACTTCCATATGCCTTCTCCACAGAGGTGACCCCATCTGACTTTTGTGAAGGCAGTTCCTTGATTTTTAAAAAACATAATTTTGTCACCTATGTATATACTACGGTGTAATTTCACCTGCTCTTGGACAGGTATTATAGTATTATATGGTGTAGTATTACAAATAATGTAGGCCTTGCTCCTTTTACTCAGCAGTGTATATAAGATTCATCATGTTTTTGTATATACCCTGGTTCATCTCTTTTCATTTAATATTCCATTGTTTGACAATGCAACTTATTTGTCTCTTTTGGTGTTTTGGATTTTATAAACAGTGTTGTTTTGAAGACTCTGGTCTCCTGGTGGCCATGTCCACAGATTCTTCAGTACATAGGCCCTATGAGTAGAATTGCTGGGTCACAAGGTTGAGCATTTCAAGTTTAGTAGATAATGCCAAGACCTTTTTCATACAGTATCAATAATTGGTGATTTTCACTAGCAGTAGATGAGAGTTCCCCTCCTTACCAACAGTTGATGTTGCCAGATTTTTTTATTTCTTTAGCAATTTGGGGTTGTGTTTCATTGTGGTTTGTGGTTTAAAAAAATTTTTTTAATGTTTATTTATTTTTGAGAGAGAGAGGAGAGAGAGACAGAGCGTGAGCTGGGGAGGGGCAGAGAGACTGGGAGACACAGAATCTGAACCAGTTCTGGCTCCAAGCTGTCGGTATAGATCCTGACATGGGGCTTGAACTCACAAACCATGAGATCAGTTTCATTGTGGTTTTTAATCGCATCTCCTTGATTACTAATGAGACCGAGCACCTTTTCATGTATATTAGTAATTTCAATTTATTCCTTTGTGAAGAGCCTAAATAAAATCTTCTGGAGTTTTTTTCTATTAGGTTACCTGCCTTTTTCTTACTGATCTGTGGAAAGTCTTTGTCATGTGGTTAGAAGTCCTTTGTCACTTATGTGTGTTGCCATATCTTCTCCCATTCCATTTGTTTTTTAGTTTATGTTCTTTTTTGATGAACAGAAGCCCTTATTTTTTATTTTTTTTTTCAACGTTTTTTTATTTTTTTATTTTTGGGACAGAGAGAGACAGAGCATGAACGGGGGAGGGGCAGAGAGAGAGGGAGACACAGAATCAGAAACAGGCTCCAGGCTCCGAGCTGTCAGCACAGAGCCTGACGCGGGGCTCGAACTCACGGACCGCGAGATCGTGACCTGGCTGAAGTCGGACGTTTAACCGACTGCGCCACCCAGGCGCCCCAGAAGCCCTTATTTTTTAAAAAAAATTTTTAATATTTATTCATTTTTGAGAGACACAGAGAGTGAATGGGGGAAGGGCAGAGAAAGAGGGAGGCACAGAATCCAAAACAGGATCCAAAACAGGATCCAGGCACTGAGCTATCAGTGCAGAGCCCAGTGTGGGGCTTGAACTCATGTACCATGAGTTCATGACCTGAGCCAAAGTCATATGCTTAACCAACTGAGCCACCCAGGCACTCACAGAAGCCCCTATTTTTAATGTAGTTACATACATATATTTTTTTTTCTTTCATGGTTAGGGCTTTTGTGTTATATTCCCCCCCCCCAACCCCCCCCCCCCCCCGGGGATCATTAAGCTGTTCTACATTATTTCTAAAAGCATTACTGTGTTTACCTTTAACATTCAGAATTGTAATTGAGCTGGACTTGAGTTTTATATATAGTATGAGGTAGGTGTCTTTCCATTGTCATTTTTTCCCCATATGAACATCTACTTGTCCAAGCATCATTTATTGAAAGACTATCTCTGTCTTATCCTTTTGCAATGGCAGCTTGTCACAGCTCAGGGTCCATAAATGCATGAGTCTGTGATGGAGTCTGTGATGGTCTATTCTGGTCCATGGTCTATTTTTCTGTCCCTGTACTAATATCATACTGTCTTCATAATGAGAGATTTCTACCAAGTTTTTAATATCTGTAAGAGGAAGTCTTCCTATTTGTTCTCCTCTGAGCTTTTGTTGGCTTTTTCTTGACCCTCCACGTTATATATCCATCAATTTTTGTAGTTAGTTAGTGGGGGTGTTGATCTGAATAACCACAATTGTTATTAGCAGAAGCAGTACTTTCTGGGTAGAACATTTGAATTTGGATTTATATATGTCACAGAGATATGTCACTCTGCAAAAGGTGAGATACTAATGTACACTCCCACAAGTGGGTCATAACAAGATTTGGAATGAAAAAAATGCTATCTATAAGGTTTGAGATTTAATTTGGGTGGGGATATAGTGTTGACATCATGCCTCTTGTAGCTGCTCAAAAAGTCTGTGCTGAACATATGAATCTTTTGGATGATAAAAATGCCAGTTGTAAAGAGAAGCAGTATGGGTTTTCCCTTATCATTGTAACTGCATGTGTGGTACCCATGTTTGAAAATGATTGATTATATACTATCCTGAAAAGAAGGCCTAGAGACACTTACAGGCAAAGTGAGTGTTTTAAAAAACCCTTTGTTACCTAATAACCTTAACGGCAAGTGCAAACTATTTTATGTATATAGTTTACAGAAGCATTCGGAAGACTTCGCAGATCTTGGGTGCGTGGAATTGGCTAGCACCTTTGCAGTGCTCTTGAGCCAGCAATGAAAATATTTACCATTGAGTTAATCAGGAAATAGCATGACGAGGTTGTTCAGTGAGCTGGATCCAGGGCTGCAGGTTGAGTGAGACCGCTTTAGGTGCACGGGCATGATCATAAACCCCTAGCAACAGGGAAGCTGGCAACTAAAGGGTTAATATTAGACACCCACTCCTGAACCAAAATCCAAACATAAAAACCAACCCATGGCTCCAATAAACTGTGTGGTTCATGACCTAACATAGATGAAAGGGGTGATAGGGCACACAAGATGGAAAGTGTAATAAACAAACAAACACACAAGCAAAAAAGCCTCCGTTAATGAGCATTCTGACCATGATCAAATCACATGCAAATTGGGAGCTGTCTATTTGAATTGTGTAATTGGAACTCATCACATGGGGGAAGAAATTCATAGGGTAGAATTTGGATTGTACTAGGGAGACACTGAACTGAACCACTAAAGGTTAATGGAGCAGTTAAGCTGAGGAAAGTTGCAAAATCAATTTTACAGCCAGGATGTTTGTACATTCTTTCATTCATTCACTCAACAAATATTTGCTCAGTGTGCTCAGTGTACTCCATATGCAAAGCACTCATACTAAGTCCTAAAGCAGTTTTAAAGATGGGCATGACAGTAGTATAAAACGTTCACACTGATTTCTTTAAGTGGCAACATGTCTGCCTTTGAGTTGTTATGTTTCCCACAAATTATGGTCTTTGTCTTAAGAAACTTATTTTCTGGGACGTTTCTGAAAGACTGGAACCCTACCATTCATGGTATGTCAGATAGTTTTCTTTATTTTGTTTTTTTATTTGAGAGAGAGAGAGAGAGAGACAGACAGGGAGGGAGAGGGGCAGAGGAAAAAGAGAATCTTAAGCAGGCTCCACACTCAGTGCAGAGCCCAATATGGGGCTTGATTCCATGACCCTGGGATCATGACCTGAGCCAAAATCAAGAGTTGGTGCCCAATAGTTTTCAGAAGAATGAAGGATGATTTTTAATTTTAGTCTGGGATTGGTCTGTCTTTAACACTTTTTAATACTTGCTAATCTTCCTCTCCTTTAAAAACAAAACAAAACAGAGATCACATCTAAACCTTTTATAGGCGATAATCTAACTAGAATTTAATAACTTTCTTTTGGTTTTTGGTTACCTTTCAGTTTTGGAACATGATGGTTTTCCATACCATTTTTATTTATATAATTTTTATTTAAAATAAACACAGGTCAGGTCTGGAGCAAGGAGTCAGATGAAAGAAAATAGTGGATAAATAATAGAACAATATGTGCATGTGGCAAGAAAGAGGGGAAGTAGCAGTGGAAAGAGCGAAATTTGGGAACCTTACGAGGAGAAGTGAGGCGTGCTTCGCTCAGCTAACTCAGTGGTTCAAGCAGGAGCCGCAGAACACGCTAGGCATTGGCTGCCTCTTCCTTCTGTGGTAATTATGGAAGCTCCCAGAAGGAGGCTTTTCTGCCTGTCGTTCTGTGGATGGAGACTGGCATTGGAGCAAGGGGCCTTCCAAGTGGGGAAATGACTGTGGAAGCCTGAGAGTCAAGGTGTGTGCTACAGTTGACGGTGGTGCCCCAACTGAAGTATGCATCAGAATCAGCAGGAGGGCTTTTCCAGGTACTGTTGGAAATGCTGGAGGTAATATCCAGTGACTGGGGGAAGGGGAGTGTTTAAACCTCACCTGGAGAAGGTTGTTGAAGGCCATGTGAGAAGGCCTGTGAATCTGGAGAATAAACACAGAACTGGAGGTCTGGCCGCTGAGCTTGGAGTGTGCATCCTTTTGTGGTTATGGACTTGCAGTACCACCAGGTGCTTCTGTTTCCTCAGTTCTTCCCAGCAGTCAGTGACTAAACTCTGTTTTAGCACATTTATGTATCTCTCCCGTTGCCCTTGAGACCTCCTTGCATATTAGCCCCAGTTGGGTGGCACTTTCGTGGGAGAGATTGGGAGGAGAATGCTTGGATGTGGGAGGACACGGAGAGATCTTCTGATCTGGATTCTCTGTTCTTGCTTTGTATCGAAGCTGAGTACAGGGTTAGGCTTTCAGTAATCCTTGGGGGACACCATGAAGTCAGGAAGCTAAAATTCTACTGGACCTAGTTATTCATGGGCAAAATTAGTGCCTCATTTCCAGTCCTCTTGAAATATCTATCCTTCTCTGGTGAGCGATTATAAGGATGAACATCTGTAAATTGCTTTGAAAGTGAACCATGGTTGTGCCAGGAGATGACATTATCTACCTTCTCTTGATGGCAAGAAACAGCAATATGGGGGGTCTTGTAGGTAAATAAAGACTTTTTGAATCAGGAGGAATCATGGGATTAAACTAAATGTGAGCCCCAAATGCACACAGTGCATATTCAGCACTTTGCCTTGAACTACCAGATGGATAATAATCTGTTAGGGGATATTCTGTGTGGGTTATTTAAAAGGATATAAAAGATTGCTGACCCTGACTGGGACTGTATGCAAGCTGTGGGCTCATCTGCAGCGATTGTACACATATTTCTAAGGGTTTCCAGCAAAACATAAGTAAACAATTGCCTGCCTGAGTGATATGGGAGTTTCATAAGGGCCATAAACACCCAAGCTGATGGCCAACATGGTTGGACAAATCCAGCTGTTTACAGAAACAAGGCCATTCAGCCAAAAACATACCAAATGGCACCATCTTTCATGGGTTCTTTTCCAACATACCATGCCAAGCAGAAGGGTAAAATCTGAGAGATGATGCCCAAGCGTTCTGACCTGGTGACACCAGCAAAAATGCTGCAAACATGTGAAGATATTGTGGCCTTCACATCATTATGGACAGAATTAAACAAGCCAGGGATCCAAAAGCCTCCAGAGCAGTGCCATGCATATTAATTGAGAACAATTAATTTTCACTGGAGAGGCCTTCTTTCTGTCATTAGTGACTGTTATTCCCACTTTGTCGGCACTGCTATTCTGTCAAACCCGATATTATGTGTTACGATGCTGCACATCCAATCTTCATTCCCTAGGTTCAGAGTCCAGGCCATGGCAATGGCTGAACATTGGTTTTCCATAATAGGTGTTAAGGGATGAACTGAACCAGTAGGGCTAAAGCCCAATAGTCTCTTATGTTCTGTGCAGAGGAGATTTGGGGGAAAAACCCAAAATATCCACCATTAAAATAACAGTGGAAAAATAAATTTGAATGAACCCAGGTGTTTGTTATAAAAATCACAGCAAATATCTCAGTACAATAAATTCCTAATTTCTTATGTTTTCCTGGAATTTCATCAAGTCGATTAGATCCTGAAATAAATGACAAATGGGGCATTGGCTGGAAATGAAGAAAGCAATGCATTTTCATATAAAGGCTAGGAGTTTAGATATGTATTGGATTGGAATTTGACCTATGGCATTAAAATGCAGATTGTCTCCCAAAAACTGTAAGTGGGACACAGACCTGCAGATGAGACTTTTTTGCATAATAAGTTGTGTCCTAACAATGAAATCTTGCATAAAAATAGACAGCTAACAAGGCAAAGGAAAAGAAACAGTTCAACAAATCAACAAAACATTTTGTGCTCTAGAAATGAGTGTGACAGAAACCGAGCTCAAGCCGAAAGGTTGCTCCTTTGAAGTGAGTCAAACCACATGTTGTGTCGTGACTGAGAAAAGAGGAATCTGAAGAAGGACAAGGATATATCATCTGAAAACTAATGAGACGTTACATTTTAAGCCAAAGTTGCATCCAACTTTTTAGCATGTAACTAGGCAAGATCTGAGTCAGAGGATAAAGAGTTGACATAAAACTTTGGGGATTCAGAATTCAGACACTACCACAGAAAAGGAAAGGGGGAAAGGACAATCTATAGAGCTGAGAAGATGCAGAATGAAACAATCCAGGCTGAGAACTACTTTCTATCTCCAATTTTTCCCTCTGAGGGATTTGCTATCTTGTGACTGCCAAAACAATGCATGTATGAGACCGTACATTCCACTTTGTTCACCAATACATTTTAGAAATTATGCAGCATACATTAAGCACAGAGGTCACCTAAGGAAAGTTGCTGTTTCTGCATAACAGTTTGTCTATAAGTTACAAGAATAGAGAGATAGCATTGCCTAGAATGGAATCTGCTTTTGTGTGTGGCAACGTGTACCATGAGACTCATGACATGCCCCAAACACTCATTCTTCTGCAGAAAGAACCGATGTGACAGTATGTTGCTATTGTAATTAAGTGCTGCCACGATTTCTTTTTCTTTCTGTTTAATGCAAGCAAAGGAGGTATTTCTGTTGCTTTCGGCAAATACAAAAGTTGAGAGTAATGGACTAGTTCTGGGAATTGTGAGCATTATTTTACTTATTTTTGTGCTAAGAACAAAATATTCTTATATGGTTGTGCAAGTTGTGTACTGCACAAAGGCTCCAGCATCTGCTCATTAGCTGTGAACCCTGACAAGGGGCTGTACCTGGGGCAGGGAAGAGGGTAGGGAGGCATCTCTTTTTAATTTGCACTGCTCCAGGAGAATCCTCTATGAACCACCTGGTAATCTTATGTAGCCCAGAGGCAGGAATGGAGGGGACCAGTCCACCCACCTGCATGGCCCTGAGTAATTTATTGTAGGTGTTTACCCATCATTAAACATCAAAGTGGCTGCTACTTTGCTTCTTACACTCTAATGTGTGGACCAGTCACACAGGAATCTTGCTAAACGGCAGACACTGATGCAAGATGTCTTGGGCCTGAGATTTTGCATTCTAACAAGCTCTCAAGTGACCTCACTTGAGAGGTCACTCATCTGAGTGACCTCAGCTGAGTGACCTCAGCTGATCCACTGACCACACTTTGGGTAGCAAGGCCCAGGGGACATCAAGGCCATCAAGACACACAGGTCAACTCCAGCTGTGATGGGCTCCATCCTCCCTGCTGTTTGAATACTTCTCCCCATCTTTCTGCACCCTTCCAATGTCAACCAGAACCCTTCCTGCCTGAAAAGAAGCCCTCACCAAACCAAATCCCCAAATATCCCTAACAGAAGAGGAGGAAAGAAAGTGATAGGACATCCTTCTTTCTTGTAGATCCTAAGTTCTTTCAACTTGCTTCATTCCTCCCTTAAGAGAAAAGACCCTTCATGTGGGGTGGGGGCAGGAATTACTAAGGGCTCCATGCCATGCTGGTGCTTTACCTCTGAACCCTCCCTGGCCTTTTCTGTCTATTCTAGGAGACAGATATTATTATCCTATTTACAGATGGGAAGCTGAAGCTCAAAGAGATTTCATATCTTGGCTAAGAACATTGAACTTGTAAGTAAACTTGTAGGGAATTAAATCCAGAGCTGATTCCAAATTCTGTACATGGGCCACTATCTGTTTTTAAATCTCAAAGAACTTAATTCTTTCTGTTAATAAAGAGACGGTTTTCCAATTGACCGCCTATTATCAGATACTGTGGTACCTGAGGTAGAAGTCACATTGAAGGCCTGAGGGTGTTACAGCAGACATCCCTTTATTTGTTTTAAACAGAATTCTATTAGTGCAGAGGCGTGTGGATGTCCCATGGAATTTCTGCCAATGTGATGTTATCTCTTCATCCTCATGACTGTTGATTTGGGTGACTGCTTAATTGTTTTTAAAGCATTTCTGATCAGGGACTGAAACTTCAGTGTCAAAGCTTCTCATCTTTTCAAATGTCATATTTCAAAATACTCTTGAGAGTTATCTCTCCTGACTGATCAGGATGGATGGGGGCGGGGGGGCAGAGATGGGCCTAGATGGTCCACAGAGAGGGGGATGGCTGCCTCTCAGCAGATACAGGGAGGCCTGGCCTCTGAGCATCTGTTAGGGTACAGACCTTCTATGGAGAGAACAGGCTTACTCCAAGGAGGGATTCCTGTGAACTGGAGCTCCACACTGGGGATGAGAGGCAATAATCAGAGCAAAGCACTCTGCACACTCCCAGCTTCAACCCTGTTCAGTGTGTTCATAACTCACAAGTCCTGACCAACTGAGGGAGAAAGCCAGGGAAATGAAATGATTTTCAAAGTGCTTCAAGACCACTGTCTAGCTGAGGATAGCAGAAGACACAGCTTTTACTGCCACTGGGCGATGTTTGGCATGGAGATGTGGAAAGAGATGACAGAAGCCGGGTCTCTTGTTTCCAGGTAATAGTTTCTCCAAGAAGCCTTGTCCTAGAAGTTATTCATCCTTACATGCTTCAGCATGATAAATAGCTTCATTCAGCACGCTGAGATGACCCAGCAGCCTAGCGCATCAGAGGGGTAGATGTGGCCCACACTAAATTGCCTTTAGTGAACTGAGCATTGACATTATGCCATTGGATTGCATTGACTGGTCTTATAAGAACCAGCACTTTCTGCCCCAACTCTATAGTCGTTTTTATTGTAGATTACAGAGACACATTTAAGGACTTAGTCTACTTTCTATACTGCATAATTCTTTTATGAGGACCCACAGCAAATCGACCAATAAGCATTTATTGAACACTTACATGCCAGATACTATGCTAGTATTGGGAAAAGAGTAGTAAACAAAGAAATCACATAAATGAGGCTTACAATAGAGGGAAGATAAAAAATTTTTTTCTTAGTTTTCTGTGTCAGGTAAGGCTGTTGGTCTCCTGACCAATTTTCTTTCTTTACACTGGCTACTGGGAAGCTCAGAACCAATTTTTTTTTTTTTTTTTTTTGGCTCACCTCTAATAATTGAATAAGACCTCATGGAATGAATCGCTATATAGAAGCACACCCTTGGCTTCATGTTATTTTCCATTTGATCACTTTTCTTGTATTTATCTTTGTGGGCAATCTCACATCCCTACTATCTCTCTCTCTCTCTCTCTCTCTCTCTCTCTCTCTCTTTTTTATAGGGGGCTGTAATTAAATAATAATCAAAGAGCCCAGTAGGTCCTTGGAAGCAGAGGTCAGGAAATACTGATGATTAGATGTGGTTTCTGGGAGTAAATCTGACTAAAAAGGCATGCTAATTAGTGTGATAGCAGTCCTGGCTGTGTGGCTGAGGGGGCAGGGATTACAAGTGCGCAGCCCAGCCAGTGTTGGTGATAAATAAGGCCAGGGGAAGGTGTGAGTGGTGAGGTCACTGATGCCCATGTGGGGGCTGGGCTGCATGGAGATCCTATGATCACTGTCTGGCTAGATACTGGAATGTAAATGTGGGAACTCAGAAGAGAAAGCACTGCTTTAAGGGCAGGTGGAGAATAAGGCACAAAGATGAAGCATGAATGAAACCAAAGCTGCAATTAGGCAGTAAGCCATCACGTTGATTAGGAGTTTTTGGTTGTAAGTAACAAAAATGGACTCTGACAAACTTAATGGGGAGGAGGGAGAATTTGTGGATGCATTTGGAGTAGCTCACAGGATCTAAAAAATAAATCCTCCAGGTTAATAGGCTTAAAGACAGGGCCCCTCTGAAAGGTTAATGGAGCATCTCTCTAGGGCCCCACTGATGGGAGGAGGAGGCTGCAACTGTTTTCTGTTTTTCAGTCTGTCTGATGAAGATTCAGACTGTCTGGCACGTACAAGGAGTTCAATACACATAGATTGAATGAATGAATGGAACTTTCATGAAGAGAACACTTAACTTGCTAAGTCTGGGTCCCACATATGCCCCTTGGGAGGAGAAGAGGAGTGCTTCGGCCAAAGTTCCCATCAAAGCCACAGTCAATGGGGTGGGGTGGTTCAGACACTGTGCCTGAAGAGAGGAAGAACGGAAGGGCAGGCCAACCCCAGAAGGGTGCCTGATGCAGGCAGCAGAGAAATGGCTGGTGGACTAGTTGTGGCAGGGGGACATCTCCTTGTCCAGTTAGCTTGTCCCTAATGTCTGGTAGGAAAAACTGTGCAAAGAGACTCCAAGGCTTTGTTCCCAATCTTCTGTCTTTATTCCCACACTCAGATGTGTCTTGCTAGTATTTATTTAAGAGTTTTGTGTGTATATTAACCAACGCAAAGGACCTATTTCCTCCTCTGAAATCCTCCTCTAGTTATTATCCCCTTAGAATGAGTTGGGGTAAGTATTCACTCTTCTTCTGTTCTCTGGAAGAGTTTGTAGAAGATAGGAATTATTTACCCCTTGAAAGTCTGGTAGAAAGCCTAATAAAGCCCTCTGGGCCTGTTGTTTTTCTTTTGGAAATATTTTAAATGACTGCTTCATTTCCTTATAATCATAAGACTGTACAGGCTATTTCTTTGTTTGACAATTAAGGCAAGTTTTTTTTTTTCCTCTTGGAACAACCATTTCATTAAAAAATTTTAAGTAAATTAAGTAGAGCGTTTATCTCTGGAGGTTTTTGGGCTCTGTAAAGGGCTCGTGAGTATTCATTATCTTATTTAAAATCATACGAAATAGAAGAGAGCCACCCTTGGACTGATGATGGTGTGTTTTAAATCAAGGATTATGATTAATCCAATTCTGTGCATTTAAGTTCCACTGAAAATGCGTATTTGTTGCAAATATGAGTGAGCCAATCTATCTTGGTGTCCAGGGGTGAATCTGGCAGGCCCCCACTGACACTGACAAGCTTGTCTGGAAATTGTCCAGATACCCTTGACTTACATTTTTTTCCAAATCCTGATCATGGAGGAAGGTCTTGGAAGATTTTGATGCCATGGGCTGGGGTACTGGGCTGACAGCACCCCGGAATGTTAGGCCCCTATTTGTCAGGGATTAGGCAAAGGTCACAGCCAATGTCCAACAGCGTTCCTTTTCCCCATCACAGGGGTCCAAGAAGAGATACTGAAGGAGCATCCTGGAAAAGGATGTTCTATGCATTGCATGAACTGAATTGCAATGAACTAAACAGTGAGCTGAAATTAAGGACAGCCTATGGCATGACTGGCTCCTCTGCCAATGAAATTATTAGGTGACTTATTATATGTCTGGGTCATTACCATGCTCGAAGAATAAGTGGATTCAAATGAAAAGAATTTCTGAACACATGTGGGAAGAAAGGCATTGTTAGCAAGTCTTTGGAGGTCATGACTTGTGACAAAGTTTGGAATTAATAATGACACCATGCAAAATGGTAAAATTTTTGCCAGCAAGGAGAGGGTGGAGATGCCGGAACCTGTAAATTTATGCCAGCTGAGCACTCGCTGTGGGGGCGTGTGGCAAATGGATTTACTATTTTGCCGACTCTAGTGAAGTGTTAGAAAATTGCAACAAAATTTTTCCTATGCAAACAATTGTTTAAAAAGGGGTCTTCCCTCAAATAACTGCAATTCATGGTGCTTTCTGAGTAACCACAAAGCCAGAGACTAAATTAAAAATACTAGAAATTATTTTTCTTGGAATCATGCTGAATATGAAAATGGAGATTTTCTTTCCTCCACAACACCCTCTCTCTTTAATCAGGCTTTCAGTGAGCCAATATAACTTATTTATTTTTATGGGGAAAAGGTAGAGGGAAGAGGGGACAGGGACTTTTGAGACAGCAGCGGAAGAGAGGTGGGTGGGTCCAGAAATGGAGAGATGAGAAGTCACACAATTAAACTCTACCGCCTTCCTCTGTAAACAGGGATTAAGGGCGTCTGTCCTGACCCGTTCCTAGAGGGGATGCTTGCTACTTGAGAAAGCTGCACACAAAACTCTACTCTGTCCTAGAAACGTCTCATCCTTACACTTTATCAGAACGACAGGGGGAAAAGTTATTTGAACTCACTCAGGGCGTTATGGGTTTTTCTGGAAAACGGGGGAAAGTCTAGTTCTTTGAACATTTTTCTATCCTGAAAACCCACGTGAATTAGGTCACTTTTCAAGAGTCCTTGCACTCCTGAGATTCTATAAAACTCACTGAAGAATAATGGCGCAAACAGCAACATTTTAAATTTAGAAGAGTCCTTTGGCTGAGAGAGGCTACCCAAAATAGCACAAATGTAATTCTGCAGTAACTGTCAAACTTCCAAAAACTTCATCGGGCAGGAGGTAACAGAACACCTCCAGCAGATCCGCGCTCTGTTTACCCGCAGCCCGTGAGCTTCAAGACTCCTAGTGATTCGCTGCTACTCAGGCAAGGCCTCCAGTAGGGTTCGATCATCTGGGCATCTAACACCCAATCACCGCTGAATTACTGGATGCTATTATAAGTGTCCCCATTTTACGGATGCAATTGAGGGTATGGCTTAGTCGTCTCTCTTACTCTCAGGAGCGAGCGATTTTTCATCTTTTTGAAAAGAAAGCAACTCAAAATGACTTCTTCCAACGACCGTGTTTCCTTTAGTCGAATCATTTGAGCTCCTCTGTAAAAGCAAGAAGCAAGGCAAGTTGTTTTGTCTTTTTTTTTTTTTTCTTTTTTTAACTGCAAACTACAACAACAAAGAGGCACTACTCCCCGACCCTCCACCACCCCGGTTCCCGAGGATGTCAGTCACCCTGGAAGCGTCACCGAAAGCGGAGGTCGGGAGAGCATTTTCGGGCGGCAGCCCGAGCGGCCCTGTCCGTAGGTGGAGTAAAGCGGGAGGCAAGACGCCCCGCCTGCACACTCCTCCCGAAAACTGATGCGTCTTCTTTGACCCGGGGGTCAGAAAGATTTATTACTTCCTCAGTGAGGGAGAAACCCCAGACCAGCTGGAATGCGTGAGCCGGGAGTAGAAAGCCTGCAAGCGGCGCTCGGCGTCCTCGGAGCGCTCCCGGGAGCGGCTGTGTCCCCGGTTCCCGGAGGAGCCGGGCGGTGCAGACGCCGAGGGAAGAGCAGAGTGGGCGGCCGCTGAGGGATTTCTGTTCAAACTTTATCACCAACTCTTTCTGAGAGCAAAAATATGCGGCTGAGCCTGGCAGCGGCAAGGAGACTCCCAAGTTTCTCAGAGCCCCCGACGCCCGATCGCTCCGAACCCCGCGCTCGCGCCCAGGCTTTATGCGCACGGATTGTTACGGCCTCTGCCGTGCGGCTGGCGGCCCGGGCTGCGTCGCCGTGAATCGAGTCCCGCATCTCCAGCCCCCAAGGCGGCGGCGGCTGGAGCCCGACTCTGGGAGGAGGGCGGGCGCGGGACGGGCGGAGGAGGAGGGCAGCGCGGCGAAGGGGAGGAGCCGCAGCGACAGACGGCGGCGCGCACCAACCCGGCGCCGGCTGGCAGGAGCCGCGCAGAGGCTGGCCCGAGCGTGTTGCAGCCGCTCCGCGTAGGGGGAGTCGGGTAGCAGCATCCTCCCGGGCGCCGCTTTCGCGCGGCGGCAGCGGCGGGGGCTTTCTCTGCCCGGATACCTCTTTGGCCAGAACTGGTCGGTGCCAGGGGGCGGGCCGACAAGAGAGCGCTGCAGACTCGGGCCCCTTGGCCGATTGTTGTGTGTGTAGGGTCCTCCCCGGCCAGTCGGAGGCTGCGGAGCGGCGGGCGCTGCCGGCAATGCCGGCCCGGGCATCCTCCGAGTGATGGAAGAAGCAGCTGCTGCCGCTGCAGGGTCTCGCTGCGCCCCATCCACCGCCGCCAGAGAGATGGGAAGGTTCGGGGCGCGGAGGCCGAGAGCGAGAAAGGCGGAGCCGCTTTGCCGGGAGCTGGGTCCTGTATAAGCCCCCTCCCCCAGCCGGCTTCGCCCCCCAAAGCGAGGAAGGAAGCTGCGGTCTCGAGAGGGCGGCGGAGACGCCGCTGGAGCTGGGCACGCCGGCCTCAGCGGAGCGCAGAGCAGGGTTCCAGGCCCGGTGAAAGTTTCCCTTCCCAAGCCGCAGGGCGCCTGCCGCCCGGAAACTGCCCAGGGCTTGCGGTGCTGAGTCCCGCGGACCCCTCTGAGGCGCGGGGACTCCCGCGGAAGACAGAGAAATCGAGGAACGAGTGACAGCAGGACAGACCGCCCGGCCGTGAACCCGGGCGGCTCTGGGGTGCGCCCGCGGCTCCAGGTGAGCGGGGGAGCCTGGCAGACCCGAGGGTGGGCGTTACTTAGGTGGAGGAGGCGGATGGGGAGGAGGATTGGGGCGCATCGGCTTACTCTGCTTCCCCTCGCAGGTCTTTCTCGGAGCCGCTGCCATGGGAGAGCCAGCTTTGGGCGTCGGGGACCAGCCGCCGCTGCTGCCGCGCCTGCCTCGGAGCCGCGGCCCCAGTCCCCGCGCCCGAAGTCGGCCCGCTGCGTCCCCCTCTCGGGCTGCAGGGCCGCCTCCGCCGCGTCGCCGGCCCCGGCTGTGCCTGTGATGAGCCGCAGCCCGCTGCGAGCCCTGCCCCCGGGCGCGCTCCCCCGGTTGCTCCCGGCCGCGCCTGCCGCCGCGCCGCGCGCCCTGCTCCCGCCGTGGCCCCGGCGCCCGGGCCGTCGTTGGCCCGCGTCCCCGCTCGGAATGAAGGTGTTCCGCAGGAAGGCGCTGGTGCTGTGCGCGGGCTACGCGCTGCTGCTGGTGCTCACCATGCTCAACCTCCTGGACTACAAGTGGCACAAGGAGCCGCTGCAGCAGTGCAGCCCCGACGGGCAGCTGGGTGCCGCGGCGGGGGCGGCTGGCGGCGGCTGGGGGCGCCCGGGGCCGCCGCCAGCAGTGCCGCCCCGCGTACACACCCGCCTGGACCCCCGCACGCCGTACCGCCCTCCCGCCGCCGCCGCCGCCGCCGCAGCCGCCGCCGCCGTCGTTGGGGCGGCCCCCGCCGCCGCAGCAGGGGTGGCGGGGGCCGTAGCCACTCCCCGCAATGGCACTCGGGGCACCGGGGGTAGCGGAGAGAAGCGGCAGTTGGTGTATGTGTTCACCACGTGGCGCTCGGGCTCATCTTTCTTCGGTGAGCTCTTCAACCAGAACCCCGAGGTGTTCTTTCTGTACGAGCCAGTGTGGCACGTGTGGCAAAAACTGTACCCAGGGGACGCTGTTTCCCTGCAAGGGGCTGCGCGGGACATGCTGAGCGCTCTGTATCGCTGCGACCTCTCCGTCTTCCAGCTGTACAGCCCCGCGGGCAGCGGGGGGCGCAACCTCACCACGCTGGGCATTTTTGGTGCGGCCACCAACAAAGTGGTGTGCTCCTCGCCACTCTGCCCCGCCTACCGCAAGGAGGTCGTGGGGCTGGTGGACGATCGTGTGTGCAAGAAGTGCCCACCGCAGCGCCTGGCGCGCTTTGAGGAGGAGTGCCGCAAGTATCGCACGCTGGTCATCAAGGGCGTGCGTGTCTTCGACGTGGCCGTGTTGGCGCCGCTGCTGCGCGACCCCGCCCTGGACCTCAAGGTCATCCACCTAGTGCGCGATCCTCGTGCTGTGGCCAGCTCACGCATCCGCTCGCGCCACGGTCTCATCCGCGAGAGCCTGCAGGTAGTGCGCAGCCGGGACCCGAGAGCCCACCGCATGCCCTTCCTGGAGGCCGCTGGCCACAAGCTCGGTGTCAAGAAGGAGGGTGTGGGCGGCCCGGCAGACTACCACGCGCTTGGCGCTATGGAGGTCATTTGCAACAGCATGGCCAAGACACTGCAGACGGCCCTGCAGCCCCCGGACTGGCTGCAAGGCCACTACCTGGTGGTGCGGTACGAGGACCTGGTGGGAGACCCCGTCAAGACCCTACGGAGGGTGTACGACTTTGTGGGGCTGCTAGTGAGCCCCGAAATGGAACAGTTTGCCCTCAACATGACCAGTGGCTCAGGCTCCTCCTCTAAGCCTTTTGTGGTGTCCGCTCGCAACGCCACGCAGGCCGCCAACGCCTGGCGGACGGCCCTCACCTTCCAGCAGATCAAACAGGTGGAGGAGTTTTGCTACCAGCCCATGGCCGTGCTGGGCTATGAGCGGGTCAATAGCCCCGAAGAGGTCAAAGACCTCAGTAAGACCCTGCTCCGGAAGCCCCGGCTCTGAGAGGGTTTTCTGGGAGACTTGATTCCTTGTAGAGACACCCACGGGAGGATTGTGGTGTATTTAAACAAAAACAGCCCAGACCCAAACTGAGGAAGCCCACGTATTCTATTATAGATATATAATATAAATAACCACACAGGCACTTGCTGTCAATGTTTTGAGTCATTGAATTTCAAGGAACAGCCACAATACACACACGTCTCAGAAAAGGCAAGACTTGAAAGCTCTGACCAGCTCCCCTCCTCTCCTCTCCCCTACCTTTTTTCTCCCTTCCTTTTTCTCCCAGTTCTTACCCTCTCTCCTACCTGCCTTGTGTTTTGAAGTGGGATGTTGATTAAATCAAGGTCCAGTATCTTAAATCTTGTTTACAAAATTTTCGTCGCATCTGTGAACACGTAAAAGAGTCATTTGGATGTGGGGTGGGGTGGGGTGGAGAAAGGGGAAGTTGTCCAGGAGCACAAAGCTCTGTTGGACAAACCAAGGAGGCATTCTTCTAAAAGTAGACTTGTGTAAAAGGCAAAGGTTATAAAGTGAGTATTAATTTAAAAAAGGTAATAAATAATATTCTTTTTAATATCTGCCTCCATTACTTTGGATTTACCTGTGCTACTTGTCCTGTGTAGCTTCGGACGGAATTTGCTTCCCCTCCCCCCACCCCATTTTCCCAGTCTGTTTCCTAGAAAACTGCTAGGACGGGTGGCAGCAGCTTCTGACTCCTTGATAAGAACCTTGGAGTTGTTTTCTCACACGTAAATCACAGCCTGTCAGGTGCCCAGGAATGGGAACAAACCTTGAAATTCTAAAGGCAAAAACCAAGCAAGGCACTGGAGGAGAAGGCCCACTCTACTTTCCTGTTCCACTGTGGGCACAGAAAGGAAGAAGCAACCCCGTGAGGATTTGACGGCATTCGGTTTTGATTATTGTTGGGTTAAGACTGGGGAAACTTGACGCAGAGACGTGTTTTGGTGCTGAGGTTAGTTCAGAAAAAGGATTTTGTTTTTTGAAGAAAAGTGTGTAATTAAAATTTCTGAGGATTAAAACATAGACCTCGAAAATTAGTGTGAACACATTGTTGACAATGGTAGCAACTTCTTTAGAAAAATGAAAGAAGTATATGTGTCTGGAGTGTTTTTCTGCCTGTGACATAGTACATGGAGGCATTTGAAAAGGGGAAGTTTTTATCTGAGAACCATAAGGGTACGCACAGGCTTTTCCTTTTCTTTCTTGCTTCCTATTTAAATTAGTGCAAACAATATGAATTTATAATGGCTTACTTGGGATGCCCATGAGGCTACATCGCTTTTCCTTACTGTGTTTCCTAAAAGTAAAATTGCAAAGAAGTTATAACATGTTGCAGACAGTATAAGGCTTCAGCCAAGAGCTTCTTTTAGATATGAAAATGAATTATGGGAAAGAGGAAATGAAATGAATTATGAGTAAGCGTGTTGGATTTTGAGATTTGGTATTTTCCAGGGAGAAAACCATTCCAATTTTCCTGCAATGGTAATGGTGTTGCTGCTGTTCTGAGCCCATTTGTACTGAAACATTCTACAGAATGTCATATTACAATAAGAAGTTATGAAGCCTGAATAGGAACAAGAGACAGTGTAGTTCTGTGTTTCATTAAATACGGTACAAGTTCAATATCATCATGACTTTATTTTCTGTAATTTATTGTGAAATCTCTGCAGGCCAAGCTGTGTTGGTTAAATGCCGAGGATTTTAAGGAAAATATGATGAAAAATAATACATACATGGGAAATATTTAACACAAGATGATTCTTAAGTATAATTTTCATTACAAGGTGAAATCTCACCACGCTGTTAAGCATTCAAGATAAAGAAGCACAGAAGTTAAAAAGAAAAGTTGTATTTAGCAGTGGATTTTATAACATATTCTAGAATGATTAGTTCCTGACTTACTAAAATAGTTTATAGTGTTGTGTTTATTAAACCAGATTGTAGCTATAACATATCGATCCTGTTTTCTATGGTGTTTTCATGGTAGCGCCTATGCTGAAGTATCATGGCCAATAGTGGAATATTTGCAATAACTTTAATTTAAGAAGACTTTAAAATTAAATGAACAAAATTAATATGAATGTGGGATGACTATAGATGACACAGGTTTAACAGGAAATCAAGGCAGCATCATTAAAAAGCAACCATTCTGAATAAAATAACCACTTAAAAACAAATTTCATACGGCATGAGAATCAGCTGTCGCTTAATCACAGTAGGATTCATGCTTGGTTTTTGAGTGAAGGAGTTTTAAACAGTTGAATTCATTCTCCTCTCAGTATATCTAAGGACTTTGTGTTGAAGTGGAATTATGCTGTTTTTGGATTTTGTATTAAAAAAAATATTAGATGCTGTATAGAGCCTTTGCAGCCTGAAGAGCATTGTGGCCTCTGCTCAGATGAAATTTTAAGCGTAAACGCACAACATTTGTCCCCTGTGCTGTGTCTGAACGTGGTTTCCGCCCGAAATACCCTTGTTTTGTAGCGATGCATTCTCTCCACTCTGCCACTCTGTAATTTGAAAGGTGAATTGTCGCTCCTGGAGATTTGTTCCTAGCTGCATTCTAGGAAAGCAAGACAAGTGTAGTTCCCACTCACGGCCGACATAGTCATATCAGTGGCATCCAGCTTCCACGGGTTTGAGAAGGAGAGACGCATTTTTTTGGTGTTAATAAGCTTCTGTCAGCCCCTGGTGCAAGCAGACCTGTGTCCCAACAAATTGCAACAGAACCTGTGACGATTTCTGAGGCAGCAAACGTAAAAGAGATCCTTTCACATTTCCCAACTTGGCAGGATATCCATCAGCAGGAGGAAATATTCTTCAGAGCAGGTTATCTGAGTGATTTTTATTTTCAGATTCTGCTTAGCTGATAGCACGCCTGACTTACTCCTTTGACTTTGGAATGCCTTTGTTAATTAGAAAGCTCTATTTAGAAAATGTAGCCTACCCAGTGCATTTAGTCAACAAATATGAGTTTAGAACAAGGCAGCAGCACTGGCTGGGTGCTTGAATTTCAGGGAGCTCAGAGGCACTCAAAGGCCTGATTCAGTCTGACCTGTGGGCACCTTGCAGGCAGGGACTGGGGCAAATCCTGTACCCTTCAGTGTCCATAGAGTGAGTACTTGACAAACACTTGCTAAGTACCTCCACGAAATCTAGAACTATCAAAATTTGAAAGTCCTCAGAAGGGCAAGAGTGGAAGAATGTGTTACCTGTTTGGAGAAACTGCCAAGCTGTTCACCAAAGTTTGCTGAAGGAAAGGGGGCCTTAGGCTCCTATGTTGATGTGGGGAATGGGCAATAGGAACATCTTCAGGATTTCCAGGGTGACTGTACATAGGCTAGTATTTCCCACAGATGAAGTAGAAACAAAAACTCAGAATTTCTGAATGTGGACAAGTAAAAATTTCCAAATGAGGAATTTGATGTTTATTCTTTGTTTTCCCAATTGCATTAACAAGATAAAGGCAGAACTCAAAACATCCCTGCAGAAGAAATGAACTCTCTGAGGGAGAGCTATGAGGTTGTTCATTATTGCAGAAGCCATGTAATATTTATTTATTATTTTGAGTGCTTTGGATGTGCAGTTTAAAGGACTTTGAGGTGGATTTCACCCAGGCATAGGAATAGTTACTTTCGGGAAGTTTGGCCTATTGTGGATGCTGAATGAGACAATGGCTGCCTGTTCCCATGCATCTCTGCCTGGCCGTGGCCAGTTCTGTCCAGGATTTCTGTTGCACACAGTATAGTTGCGGCTGGATTATGCTATCGGTTTGAAATTAATGTGAATCTGAGTGAGGCTGTTAATTAACATTCCCTGGGTCTGAGCAATGAAATAAAGATCATGTTTGAAACCTCGTCTCTAGAGATGACTTCAGAAAGACCAAGAGGGAAATAAAAAGGCATGTTTTATCTGTAGTTGCGAATAAGGATGAGGTGTCACTTTACCACCCTCCCCCAACTTTCTTCCCTCCCCACACATGACACCCATGCGCGTCTGCACATGCATTTGAGTTCCTGTGTTGTCTTCAGTCTGGAAAAGAGAACGTTTTGACACCAGCTAACAGGTATGTGGGGAGGGGTACTTTCGATTTCAGGTGAAATTGGGAGAGTGAGTGGCCAATGATTCTATCAGAACCTATGACTGTTCTGTGTCAGGATCCAGTGTGGACAGGTAGAAAATGACAGTTGCAAAGTGAGGAATGGCTTGAACTGTGTAATGGGCTGTCTTGAGGTAAATGCACACGTTACAGACCCCTCTTGTCATTCACCTTGAGGAGGGCCCCTTCAAATCTGTCACGGTGAAGAACGTAATTTGTTTATGTCCTTCCCCCCCTTTCTGGACTTGAGCTGCTACTTTTGCGGTTCAAATGCATGCCACTGAGCCGGCTCGGGTACAGGCTCTCGTACGAGTGTTTAATAATTTAAATTACAGGGCTTGACTTTTATTACATCTGATGCAATTCTGCACACAAGTATGCTGAGGAAATTGTTAAATTCTGAATAACACATTAAGCTTATAGAATGGGAAACTTTATGAACCAGTGCTTGGATGTGGTATTGTTTGTAAACTTGAAGGGGCCTTGAGGGAGTAGGAGCCTATCCTATACTTGGCAGGATGGTAAAGGATGATCAAGTGTGGCTAAGGCCAAAGCTTAACTTTTGGTTGAACCAGTTACTTGTAATCAGAGATCAAAAAGTGTTTGGGGACTGCTTGAACTTGCAGGTTTGTGATAGTCACCCTGCCAAGTGAATAGCGGTGAAAACGATCACCAAAGTGGCTCCCATCCCAAAGTGCACAGGCAGCGCTTGGCAGAAATTCACCTTGAAGCAGTTAATCCTCTAGACAGGACCAGCTAAATAATTTGTGGAGCGCAGTACAGAATGAAGGTGTGGAACCCCTTGTTAAAAAAAATTATGAAGCATTTCAGTTGAGCAACAGCAAAGAGTTAAACCAAACGTGGTGTCCTTCTGGCTGCGGGGCCTGCAAACTGCACAGGCTGTGTGCCGTGGAGGCAGTCCTGCATCGGATGCAGGGACTGAAATGCCTGACTATAGGAGAGAGCAAATAATGGTGGCATTCAAGTTCCTGGGAAATCAGTGCAAAGGTAGAAGCTATTGTGTGCAACTATAATTAAAGCAAAGACATACCAGTGAGACAAATGTACTTTGCATGATGGAATTCTAAGGAGGTGGATGTGCACATGACAAATAATCCTTAGTAATTGCAGCCAGTGATTGACAAGGCCTTCTGAGTCATCAGTTGGGCTTGAGGGCACTTGGGACTGAGTGTTCTGAGGACTGGTCGGACAGAGACAGCCTATGCTGTTGCAGGAATCCTCACAAGAACAGGATAGACGTCTTCCAGGAGGACAGAGAGCACACTCTCCTTGTCCTCAGCAAGTGGATCCTGGTGCGTGCCGCTAATGATAAAGTTACCTTCCTTCTGGAACTACTGTGGGGCTCTGCGTTTGCTTCTTGTGTAATAGAGAGGGAAAGTCTATGTATGGAAGAGCAAAAGGTCAAGTGACAATAAACTCAAGGAGTAAAGGTGCAAGATGTACTAAGCCGACTGGTGTGTCTCTTCATTGTGCTAAGTATAGTTGGCTCGGTCTATTTTTATTGCAGGTGTGATATGTCCCATTTTCCTCCAGGTAGCAGTTCTCCACCCTCTGTCCCTGTCTCCTGCCTCCCATTTCTTCTCTGCTTTGTGGATTCCTACTCATTAGTGAAGATCCTGGATCCTTCGGAAGGTTTCATTTATTGGCCCTGCTCCAAGATGCAGAACTGTCTTTCTGTTCCCTACTTCCCCTTGTTCCTTTTGCATTGATCTATTGGTGTCAGTCACTGCAGATTGAGCTTCTTTGTTCACAGCCTCCTTCCTTTCCTAGTCTGGGCGCTTCAGGAAGGGTGGGACTGGATCCATGTGTGTGTGTATCTCCCCCACGCTGAAGCAGTGTCTCGCTCACAGGTCTTTAATAAGTGAGTGATAAATAAAAGATGTAGCCCAAGAAGACATTTGCTGAAGAGCCTTTAGAGTTAGTATGCTACATTCCATAGTGTCTTGGGCTTTGTACGTGTGGCAGACAGGAGCTGAGAAAGAAGGCGAATGAATGTGGACGAAAGGAATACCAAATAATGCCGGTGGAAGGCCTCAGATGTGATCCTTCCATATTAATGCCACCCCCCACCCCCCACCCCGCAATAAAAGTAACAAATGAACTTCAGTCAAACAGAAATGATGCAAGTTTTTAAGAGCCCAGTAGGAAAATGTATTATTGTAAAGGAGGCAGAGGCTGTGTATTTGTTTTTCACACATGGATCTCACCTCCACTGTGATTCTCTTTCAACCTCTCTGGGGACTAGAAATTTTCAAGAAGCAACATGGAGGTCTAAATATTACATTTCCATTTTCAGGTGTCCCAGTTACTCTGGCAAACTCTTCTTCTCTCTAGGGCTGAATGAGCTCCTGGGAGGAATTAAAATATTTGATGTTCTTATATTGGTGCTCAGTATCTTTAGATGAAGGACGGTGTTACGTTATTCTTTTTTAAAAGAAAAATATAAATGAAACACATTTTCTTTCTGAAATAATGGCCCTCACATTTATAGTTTTTAGTCCTGTTATTTAACCAGCCCTACTTGCTGGTGAGACCAGTAACCTTCCCAGGACGTGAGTTCCAAGTGTACTTTATTTAGGGTAAGTCTCAGTTGCACATAGTTTTTCATTTGTATTTCCACATTTCCCAAGTGACTTCTTGATGTGCTGTGCTCTTTATAACTTGCTATCACCATTTTCATTTCACTTGCAAGTGCCCTAAGTGGCAGTAATGATGGTAATAATCGTAATACTATCATTTACCCTTTGTAAATCATTTGTTTTGTGCCGGTCACTGTGCAAAGCACTTTGAATTATGATCCTATTTTATTCTCGCAACAATCCTATGGATAAGTATTATTATTGTCCCCATTTTACAGAAGAACAATTTAGGTTTAGATGGGTAATTTTCCGAAGATCCCATAGCTAGGACGTGGCAAAGCCTCTTTCTTTTTGCTTGGTAGATCAGAGATCACACTGTTTCCACTAAGGGATACCAACAAGGCAGCAAATCTTTTTGTCCCAGCCAAGTGCTTTCTGAGAAATTCTTGAATGCTTGTTTCTGAATGCTTGAGGCATGATGCCTTCAGCCAAAGAGGAGGTGTTACCTATATCTTTAGAGATGCATTTTTATGCAGCAGGAAGAAAAAGGTCACTGTTGGTTTGAGTGCTGTTGGATGAAATTCCTCTTGGAATGACCCCTGTTAGCCAAACAAGTCACGGGGCCATTTGGGTGGTGGGAAGAAGCTCTTTGTGACACCTGGACAGGAAATTTGGGAGTTGGGAGAAAGAGAGTGAAAGGAGAGGGGTGTGGTAAAGGGAGGAATAACAGGGGACAAGTAATAGGACAGGGGGCTCAGGATGCTGGGGCCCGAGGAGGGGACACTGACGTGGTGCTCCCCAGAAGAGAATGGCCAGTGGCAGGAAGACTGATGTTCAGCTGGGCATTGTTTGCCCTACTGAGCTGCACTATAGTTGCCATTGTTGCCCAAACCTCCAGTAAAGGCTGTTACATGCCTCACATTGGGTGGGTGGTGCTTTGCAGGTGGAAGGGATCAGAGTAGTGTCAGCCAGGAAGACGTGGAACAAGAAACCAGGAGAGGTGAAATGCATTGAAGCAAATGCAAATTCTGTAGTTGACCTTGGAACTGTTGGTTTAGCCCTTGAGTCCCTGGGGGAGTTTGAGAGGGAGGGGAATTTCTCTCCTACTGTGAGCTGGGGCTTCTAGGCAATCTTATTTGAATTATAAAGGACAAGGTAGCCTGAGTGAAGCTCAAGGAGGGGGCTTGTCAGCAGGCTTATATTTGTTCCAGGGTTAGGAACTCACTGGGCAAGTGGAGACCTAGCAAAGTCAGGAAGTGTTGGTATGTCATAAAAACTGAAGTGACAGAGTCAGCTCAGGCATTTGCAAGTGTCAAGTGAGGTGCAGAAAGGCTGTGAGATGTACTCTGTGTCCCTAGTTTAGAGGAGGAGCACAAACTAGAAATCCCAGCTCCTGATTCCCTGTTGGAGTCTCTCTGACATTTTCTCATCCTAGGACTTTTTATTTTCTTGGTTCCTACCAGTCTTTTGGCCACTCCAGTATTGCTCAATGTCTCTATACTATGTCTGGGGATCAGAAGAGTGCCCTTTGGGATTCTGGTTAAGCTTTAGTAAGAGATGAGGTTGAAACCAAAGCAGACAGCTGAGTTTCTGTTCTGGGTGGTCTGAAAATGTCATTCTGTTGGGCATCTGTCAAGGTTTTTTGGTTGCAAATCTGACTCAATTACAATGAGAAAAATAAGTAATGAACTGGAAAGGTTGTGGGGAGCCACAGAATTGAAGAATAGCTAAGGAGCAACGCTGGACACCTTGCTTTCTTCTCTTCCCAGCCCTGCCCTCCCTTCCCCTCTCTCCCTTTACCTTCCCCTCTCCTCTCTTTTTCTCGAACTCTCCTTCTCTTCTCTTCTCTTCTCTTCTCTTCTCTTCTCTTCTCTTCTCTTCTCTTCTCTTCTCTTCTCTTCCCTTCCCTTCCCTTCCCTTCCCTTCCCTTCCCTTCCCTTCTCTTCTCTCCCTCCCTGCTTCCTTCCTTCCTTCCTTCCTTCCTTCCTTCCTTCCTTCCTTTCTTTTTTCCTCTCTTCCTCCGCCATCTCTCTCTCCCTCTCTCCCTTCATCCCTCCCTCCTTCCCTCCTTCCCTCCTTTCTTTGCCTTGCTTCACACATTCAAAATTCAAAGTGCTGGATGAGAGAGTTGCATTGGCTGAGGTTGGGTCAGGTATCTGTTCCTTGGCACCTGAGCAGAACACCTTGCCACCAGTGGGTGCCACCAGTCCCACCCACCAGCATCGATGTGGGGAAGTAGTTTCCCCGGAACAAAATCAGAATGCAATTATCAAAAGTAGGGGGATGAATGCCAGGTGGCCTTAAACTAATAAATATCTTTTATAGTCATTTACACACTTATTATTCTCCTGTTATCTTGAATAGTTGGAGGCTATTTAGAGTCCACTGCACACAAGGTGGTTAACTCCACATTGTTATGTTAAAATGAGGCAGAGATGTGCCTCATTAGTTAATTGGGCCACCATGCCTGTTGGACATAAAGAAGATCATCCACTTATTTACCCTTAAGTAATGTGGATGAAGGAGACTCCAGATGGAATGAGTGTGGTGAAATTCATGTAAATGCCATATTTTGTGACGTGTTTTCCTTCAGGTTTTAATAATAATGCCACCCTATACTGCCATAATGCTTTGTAATCTGCCAAGGGTGGCAGATATTACCGGTTTCCCACCCACTAACCATTCTTGTGTCTTACTCCCAGAACCTTACTTTTGTTCAAGGAGGCAGTATGCTCCGCTAAAAATATTTCCCAGTCTCCTTGGTAGGTAGGAATGATCATGTGATAGTCGATGAGTTGTAAATGGAAATCTGCTAGGGGTTTTGGGGCAAGTGTTATGTTTCTGATAGAGACAGTTTTTTGTTTTTTGTTTTTTGTTTTTCTTGCCTGTTTTGTTTTCTTCCTCCCTCCCCTTCTTTCTATCTTTCCTGCAGATTGAGTCTGGGAGTGGGGCCTCTATTTCAGAACTGAAAGGCAGCCATGAAGGTAAAAGCAGCTTGCAGAAAGACAGAAGCTGGGGACACCGAAGCTGGGGATACTGATGACATTGTGCAGCCACTGCATAGCCTTGGACAACCAGTCTTCAAAATGTCCTGTGATGTGGGAAAAATAAACACCTAATTGTTTAAACGGTTGCTGCCAATTTTAATTGGCATAATCTTAATGAATACACCAAATACTTTCACTAAGGCAGATACAAGATTATGATCCACCTTTTACAGGAGAAGAACCTGGTAGTCAGGCTGAGTTGTTTGCTCAAGGTCTCAAAGTGTAGGAAGTGACAATTTTGATGTTCAAATTAGTGCTCTTTTCATTCAGCCAGGGGCACTCAGCTGGGTGTGGAACTGTTCCTGCAATCTGGCTGGGGGCGGGGGGTGGATTGGGGGCCGTGTGTGTGTGTGTGTGTGTGTGTGTGTGTGTGTGTGTGTGTTTTGCCATGACTGGGGAGTAATGGTGAATGTTTTGCTATGCACAGGACAGGCCTATGTAATGAACAATTGTTCTGCTAGAAATGCCAAGAGTGGTTCCATTGAAAAACACTGAGCTAAATTAAGCCAAAGAGAATTATGTACTTACTGACTCAAAATCAACAATAAGGTTGGTTCATAATGATATTCAATAAATGTTAAATGATAATGATATCACTATTGTCATAGCATCATTATCATCGCTATTCTGGGATTTGTGGCTATCATGAATTTAAAAGTTGCATGTGTCTCTAGCTACATTCTGCTGTTTTAGGTGAGATGTGGAGAAGATCGCTGACTGGATGATGGGTAATGGATAGGGAAAAATAGGAGAAATACTGGCTTGAGACTGTCAATGAGATCAAAGATTTGAGATTTTCTATAAATAAAAATAAAATCAAATAATATAAATAATTCTGGCAGAATAAAATATAGAACGTTGGTCAGGAATTCTTGAAAACTACATGTCTGCAGTTGTTACTAGTCAAGGGCTAAGGTATTTGGTATTTGTGTTGGATTGGAGGGGGAGATGTTGAGAAGCTGAAGGGCTGAGATGTTAGATGGGTTTCCAACACAAATACTGAAGTCACGGATAATGGTGGTGGAGACCATGGTGGACAGGAGGTCATGGATCTGGGTGCTCATATCTTGCAGGTATCTCTGGTTTCTTTCTTTCTTTTTTAAAATTAATTAATTAGTTTAGTTTTTAATTTATATCCAAGTTAGTGTATAGTGCAACAATGATTTCAGGAGTGTATTCCTTAATGCCCCTTACCCATTTAGCCCATCCACCTTCCCACATCCCCTCCAGCAACCCTCTATTTGTTCTCCATATTTAAGAATCTCTTATGTTTTGTCTCCCTCCCTGTTTTTATATTGTTTTTGTTCCCCTTCCCTTATGCTCATCTGTTTTGTATCTTAAATTCCTCATATGAGTGAAGTCATATGATTTTTGTCTTTCTTTGACTGACTAATTTTGCTTAGCATAATAACTTCCAGTTCCATCCACATAGTGGCAAATGGCGAAGATTTCATTCTTTTTGATTGCCAAGTAATAGTCCATTGTATATATTCATTCATACATCGATGGACATTTGGCTATTGTCGATACTTTGGCTATTGGCTATTGTCGATAGCACTGCTATAAACATTGGGGTGCATGTGTCCCTTCGAAACAGCACACCTGTATCCCTTGGATAAATACCTAGTAGGGCAATTGCTGGGTTGGAGGGTAGTTCTATTTTTAATTTTTTGAGGAACCTCCATACTGTTTTCCAGAGTGTCTGCACCAGCTTTCATTGCCACCAGCAATGCAAGAGATCCTCTTTGTCCACATCCTCACCAACACCTGTTGTTGCCTGAGTTGTTAATGTTAGCCATTCTGACAGGTGTGAGGTGGTATCTCGTTGTGGTTTTGATTTGTATTTCCCTGATGATGAGTGATGAGCATTTTTTCATGTGTCGGTTGGCCATCTGGATGTCTTCTTTGGAAAAGTCTATTCGTGTCTTTTGCCCATTTCTTCACTGGATTACTTGTTTTTTGGGTGCTGAGTTTGATAGCAGGTATACCTGGTTTCTGAAGATGACACTGTCTTTGCCCACTACTTGTTTGGTCTCATCACATTCCAATGCACAAACCAGCATCTGCATATTTGTGCCTTGTGGAAACTTCTGTTCCGGTTCACACAAATGCCTTTTTCCTTTGATCACAAATTAGCACTCATCTGCATAATATTTATACTGGCTTTAAAATGTGATGTGTTTCAATCTAGTCTACAGTCCAACTTAATCCTAATCTCAGGAGCAATTTAACCACACTTTTTGTTTCTTGTCCCCTGCACAGAAAGTAGTGTAATGAAATATTTCTGGAGTGACTGAATCACACCACAGCTGAGGCAGAGGTGGGGCAGTATTGTGTCAAAGACCTCCAAAGCCAATCAGTGCCCAGTCCTTTCCAAACTTTGTGTGCTTTGCACTGTGGCTGGTCCATCTGCCTCCCTCCACATGGTTGTTGATAGTATTTATCAAGTGTCAGTGCTTTTCTCCATGCTTTCACTGTCCCCTGTATGTGCTTCTATCATGTATTTGGAGTGGTAACTGTGGGCTTTTGGCTCCTTAGCATCCAACCCTTGATTTTCTTTTGGGAATCCATGTGTCCTGCTCCCTTGGTACACGGGGTTCTGCTGGAGCTGACTCTACCCCAAACTCCAGGGTTTGCCAGGAGCAAAGTCTGACTTCTTAGCACACAGTGATAGGTTAAGGGCTGAACACATGACCCAATTAGGACCAATAGGATACCTTGAATTTTTCCTGAGACATCTGGGATTGGCAGGCACTCTTATTAAGAGAGGGCATATGGATGGGGCGCCTGGGTGGCGCAGTCGGTTAAGCGTCCGATTTCAGCCAGGTCATGATCTCGCGGTCCGTGAGTTCGAGCCCCGCGACGATCTCGCGGTACGTGAGTTCGAGCCCCGCGTCAGGCTCTGGGCTGATGGCTCGGAGCCTGGAGCCTGTTTCCGATTCTGTGTCTCCCTCTCTCTCTGACCCTCCCCCGTTCATGCTCTGTCTCTCTCTGTCCCAAAAATAAATAAAAAACGTTGAAAAAAAAAATTAAAAAAAAAAAGAGAGGGCATATGGGAGGTTCAGTCGGTTAAGTGTGGGACTTCAGCTCAGGTCATGATGTCACTCTTGGTGAGGTGAGCCCCGTATCTGGCTCTGTGCTGACAGCTCAGAGCTTGCTTCAGATTCTCTTTCTGTCTCTTTTTCTCTCTCTGTCCCCTACCCTGGCTCTCTCTCTCAAAAATAAACATTAAGAGAGAGAGAGAGAGAGAGAGAGAGAGAAAGAGGACATATGGACTGGCCAACCCATGTTGCCTCCAGGAGAAAGAAGTCAAATCACAGAAAGCAGAGCAAAGAGATGGAGAGAGAGAAACTACGTATTGGAGGAGAAAGGGGATCTAGGTATTGGTGACATCATTTTAGCCCTGCTTTGAAGTGGACCTGAAGTTGGCCTTACCAGGGTTTTGCAAACACAGGAGTCAATTACATTCCTTTTTTGACTTGAGCCATTTTGGATGAGCTTTTTCTTTCTTGTAATACAAAGAATCTCAATGAATACTGAATTTACCCGGGGTGTTATAAGCTGTCTCTCCTATTACATGGCCCGTCCCTCTAAGGCAGAGCCCTTGTCTTATCATCTTTGTGTTTTCTGTAGAAGGCACAGTGCTTGGCACCTGGGATGCCTCCAAATTATGTTTATTTAATTGTGAATGTAATGATCTTGAGCTCACTTTACAACTTTGCTGCTCAAAGTGGGGTCCTCAGACCAGCAGCACCAGTGCCTCATTATCCTGCCATATGGAGTCTGCATTTTAATAGGATCCCCACACGATCAATGTGCATGTTAAGGTTTGGGAAGGGCTGCCCTGCAGACCTATAGACAACTTCGGTTTGCAAACATCCAGCTCGGAGTGGCTGTACACACAAAGCAGCACCTCTGCCAATTCTGGCTGCATTTCCGGCCTCTTCAGTGGGCATCTTGCCCATGGGGCTCCATAAACGTATAGATAAAGATGCTCAGAAAGCCAGCAGTGGCATCCGCAGCTGGTCCAGTCCCACAGGGTGAGGGAAGTGAACGACCCTCATGGCTTCCCCATAGATGCCTGGATCCCTCCCTGGCACCACGTCCTGGCAGCCTGCCAAGAGACTGAGCATTTGTTTATTTATGAATATGTTAACAACCCACTAGATTCTTTTTGGTTTGGGGAGCCTGGAGAAGGCTAATTGAAACCTGAATTCTGTTACAGTCTAGAGAATACCATACATTAAAATGAATTCTGGGCTCCCATCCTGCAGCATTTTAGCCATGAGGCTGACTCAAGAATGTGATTTTTAGGAGTCTTTTTGAGCATACATTATCAGGAGAGGTAAAGGCAAACGAGCATCATGTAAATAGAAAAGACGAGGATCACTCTCATTTCTTATCTTCAGGTGGTGGGAAAGTTTGGTTGCCACACCCCTAAAAATCGAACGTTTGCCTTAAAGGACAATGTTGATTCCTGCCCACACCCTGACTTCTGCTCACTCCGTTTGCGAATACATTTTACCATAGGAGTTTTACACCCAGCCATAACACATGAAGTCTGAACCAGTTTAGAAAAACAGAGTCTCATGGAAGGATCACATTTGCATGTATTTATACATATGTACATGTGACCTAAATGATCTGCACAATGTTTGAATAACACAGGGCAGAAGGAATGAGTCATTTCTCTTCTGTAACTTAAGAATTTGTTTAAAAATGGCTGTTAGGAGACTTGAAGCTGGGGGCAGAAGAGGGACACACTCACATCCTCTAACTGTGGTTTGCTGTTCTGCAAGTGGGACCTGGACTGACTCAGCATTGTCCCCACGGGGACGTGGTTCTGGTGTGGCCATTGGCAATTGCTCTTCCAGGCTTCTCAAAACACCTGAAGTAATTCAGAACTTTGGCCATCATTTCTTCCAGCCTCCAGTCCACAACTGTGGGTCAGTTGTGGATCAGCCCTGTGGGTTGCAGTCATTTTCTGATGATGCTGTCAGAGGACTTCTGTGAGCTCTTAATTGTTAATAGGTTGTGACCTTACCACTCTGATAAAAATATCCCAGTGTGGGATACTTGCATTTTAATATCCAGCATGTTACTCATCCTTTGTTTCTAAGTGCCTTCATGTACACAAGTTTTGACAACCAACATAGTTTGCAATTCCAGTAAGTGGGAGAAAGCAAAACCACACTGACGAAACAAGACACATAGTGGAGCACATTCAACTAGGGGTAGCCTGGAGAAGCACTCCTTGGGCAAGAGTTCTGTACAGCCAGCCAAGCTGACTCTCACCAGCAAAGGCTCAGGACAGCCCTGAGTGTAGGGCAAAATCAAGAGGGTGGCAATACATGGTTCTGTATACATTGTATCCCTCTATCTGTGTAGATAGTATGGATTTTAAAGGAAACGATTTTATAGACAAATAGCGTTTTAACATATCAGAGCTGAAAAAGGTGGGGCTAAACACCCCACTTTGGGCTTGAGTGCATCTAACAGGTGGTATCTAATCTAACAGGTCCCTAACCTAACAGCCAGCTGGTGCAGATAATGCCTTCTTCCTCCAGAACAGATGCCAGCCCTGTTAGATTTGCCAAGCTAGTGGTTGGTTAACTTTTCAAACGCAGTTTATATTTGCAAAGAATGGGTACAAAAGATTCTTCTTCCTTCAACTTCAGGAATTACTATCAGAGGATGATAACAATTTGCCTACCTTGATTGAGGGTACTGTTCTAGCCACTGTGCTGTGAATATATTTAATCCTCACTCTGACCCTCTGAGGCAGCCACTACTCATACCCGTTTACAGATGTGGCTGAAAGAGGTGGAGATGGGGCGCCTGGGTGACTCTTGATTTCAGCTCAGGTCATGATCCTGTGGTTCATGAGTTCGAGCCCACATCGGGCCCTGTGCTGACAGCATGGAGCCTGCTTGTGATTCTCTCTCTTCCTCTCTCTCTCTGCCCCTCCTCCAACTGGCTTCATGCTTAGAAGAGGTGGAGTAACCTGCCGGGTGTTGCACATTTATAATCACAGGGCCATCCCCCTCAGCCCAGAGCCCAAGCCCTTACTAGTCAAATTCCCCCCCCCCCCCCCCCCAGTTAAAGTGTTTGTAATTGTTCTCATCCCAGACTAACATGGCTACTCCTGTCAAGTTAAAACCCTAGACTAGGCCTGACTGTTTGCCAACAAGAGGAAAACATCACACAACTCCTTCCTCACCTGGGCGTAATGACTGAGGAATTTTTGTTTTTCATTTTTTCAGGTTTTTATTTTTTTAAGAAAACTTTTAAATTTTATATAAAACTATCTAATCCAGAGTCCCAATTAGGATCCAATTTCTGATTTGAATCATCATCATGTATTACCCATATTTTGAATTGAATGGTTTTAATGCGAAGTCCAATCTGGGTGCACGAGGAGAGCAATTATTTCTGTTTTGGTGTTATATAGAGTCAGCCAACATGAAATGATTTAGGAGGACTTATTTATGTGTTTTCTTAATCAGAATTGCAAGCAGGGGACCTCAGTGACCTCACTGTTAATAAAGATGCACATGTAAAACATAGTCACACGTGGATATTGTTTTTTTCAGGACTGGGTCCTCAAGGCGTTATGAAGATATCGTATGATGTTCTGAGTAGGCTGAAAACAAAATCCATGGGGTGCCTGGGCGGCTCAGTTGGTTAAGTGTCCGACTTCAGCTCAGGTCATGATCTCATGGTTCGTGAGTTTGAGTTCAGTGCTGACAGCTTAGAGCCTGGAGCCTGCTTCAGATTCTATGTCTCCCTATCTCCCTGTCCCTCCCTCCACTCACACTCTGTCTCTCTCTTAAGACTAAATAAACATTAAAAAAAAAAAGAACAGGAAAGAAAATCCACAGTATTTTGTGCTTAAAAATAAGGATAAAGACATTATGTGTGTGTGTGTATGTATGTGTATGTATGTGTGTGTATGTGTAGGTGTGTGTGTCTGTGTGTATATGTGTATGTGTGTGTGTGTATGTGTGTATATGTGTATTTGTGTGTGTGTGTGTGACAACCACTATTGTTTCATGTCATAGCTCTTTGCTCACTGACACAGGAGGCAGCTGCAGAGCACAGATTTAGTTATCCAGAAAATACACACAAATCACTCTGGACCAGTAAACAACCAGTAAGAGGCAAAAAGTCAGGGATTGACTAAAAGTGATGTTATCAACTGATAACATCACAGACTAGTTTGGGCAAAGGACCCAGAATGATCCATGCTTTTTTACTTTGTCATGAAAGAGTTCTGGGATTCCCCTTAACTTTCCCTGAATATTCAGAGAAACATTGTATCTTTGCTTTCTTTTTCCAGGTGGTGGTCTCTGATAAAAAGATACTGTCCTTTCATTGTCTGGGGACCATGCTAAACCCTGTTTTATTACTGATTTTATATAGTTGGCAAGAAAGTTAGGTGAGATGAAACTCCTAGCAGAGCACAACACTTTGAGTGCTTGATGGTCTGATATTGAAGGAATGCTTCCTTAAACAAAAGCAAACCCTCAATCTTGACAGTTATGTTTAAAACTCTGATTTGGAAGTGAGGGAAGGGTGAGGCAGGAATTCTAAACACAGTAATAGTGAGTTAGGGTTAAGTTTAAAATTAGGTTTCATCGAGGGGCACCTGAGTGGCTCAGTCAGTTAAGCGTCTGACTTCAGCTCAGTCATGATCTCCCGGTTTGTGAGTTCAAGCCCTGCTTCAGGCTCTGTGCTGACAGCTCAGAGCCTGGAGCCTGCTTCGGATTCTGTGTCTCCCTCTCTCTCTGCCCCTCTCCTGCTTGTGCTCCCTGTCTCTCTCTCTTAAAAATAAATAGATATAAAAAAAAAAATTAGGTGTCGTTGATACGGCATCTTTAGCAATGGTAACTTCTCTTTGTTCTTCCATCTGAGCTTGGTATTTTTCTGTCTTCCCCTTTATTGAAAACTTGGGCAACAAAACAACCTAAAACCATTCCTTCGCCTCCCTTCCTCAAACAAACAAAACTAACCCAGGATCCACAAACATATATTTAAGACTCTGACTTGGAACTCACGGAAATGGTATTAAGCAAGGAAATTTAGTGTTTTGGTTGAAATGCCCCTTCTCCTTGGCTCATATACTTTTGCTTACAGCTTGCAGGGCTCTGAAAGAATTCATCTGGAAAAAAAAAAATCAAAGGCTTTTAACATTAAACAGCCTTTTCATGTTCATAAGCCATCTGTGCTGTGACTTCAACCAGCATAGTGTCGATGTTGCCACACTAAGTCTCCTTGCCCAGGAAGTGAGCATGTGCTGTCTCGAGTCCAAAGACAGCCCCCAGTCCAGCTGATTTCACTTAGGGAGGCATTGGCGACGGGTCTCTGTCCTACTCCAGCTCAGTCGGATGTAAACATAAGTGAGGAATATGACAGGCATCCCCAGGGTCCTGTGGAGCCCACAGCATCTGGATTCCCTTCTGTCTTAAGCAGTGGGTCTGATTTCACTCATACATTCTCTACAACCTGCCTGGGTCTGGGGTGGGTTGGTCATATTTATGCCAAGAATATTTTTCCATAGGGCAAAACAACAGTAGGTTGGAAATTGCCATGTCGATTCTCAAAAGTATGTACTTAATAATTCAGCAGAAATTTAAAGAATTGTAAGGTGCAAGGGACACAGGTGGTCATATTCTCTCTCCTCTTGGAGTGTATCCTGGAGTAGGAGAGACGGACACTGCCAGTGTAGGACAAGTGCAGGGAAGAAGGAAAACTTCCTTGGATGGAGGAAGAGCTAATCCATACTGGGTGGTGGTGGTGGTCTTGCTCAGAAAGGTTTCAAAGAGGAAGTAATGCCTCTCCAGGGGTCTGGGAGGCGAAATAGGAATTCTCTGGAGGGGTGGGGTTAAGGCCAGGTTAGGGTATCTGGCAGAGGGAGCAGAGCCTGGGAGAAGAGCGGTGGGGTTGGCGTCGGAGAATATGAATGATGAGCTGGAGAGACAGGCAGGACTGCTGGTTGCTTCCCAACAGCATTATCCCTCCACCTATCCTCTTCATCAGAACCACCACGTTTTATGGAGGCACCCAGTATAAAGACTACATTTCCCTGCCCCCTTTGCAGGGGTGTGGTCCCTGTCTAAGTTCTGTGAGGAGGAAATAGAGTGATGTGTATATCCTCTTGGCTGTGCCCTTAAAGAGTGTGTCCTTCCTCCTTGCCTTTCCTGCTTCCTGAGGGCTGGAATGTGGATGAGATCAGAAATGTTCTGGGGATGGCCCTGCCCTAAGAAAGGGTCTGGGACCTTACAGTCATGGACTGCTCATGCTCAGATGGTTATATGAAAGAAAAATAAACTTCTGTCTTATTTAAGTTACTGGTAATTGGGGTTTCTCTTATAGCCGCTATATTTATGTTCATAATGATTCAAGAGGTAAGGGGCCAGATGTTTCTTTCCTCCATCTGAATAGCATGCTCACCGAGTGCCTCTTCTCTGGAGGACTGTGTGACAGGCGGGGGTTATAGTGGTGACCAGGCTGGGTGGAGTGCCCACTCCCATGCAGCTAGAGTCTAGTGAGCCAGTGTGTAGGGCTTTGTAAGCAAAGGAATAATAATAATGATGATGAAAAAGATGATGATGATTAGAGCAGCTGACATTTATCAAGAGCTTTCTCTTGGCTACACGTCATGTGGAGTACTTGTCACATTACTTCATGTAGTACTTACAGCAGCCCAGTGACTTTACTTTTGTGTCCCCATTTTATAGAAGAAGAATGAAGAGATTGAGTAATTCGTCTCAAGTCCCATGAAGAAGTTTATTCTTCATTTTTTATTTTATTATATTATTTCTTAATTTATTTTGAGAGAGACAGAGAGAGACAGAGAGAGGGAGGGAGAGAATCTCAACCAAGCAGGCTCTGTGCTGTCAGCTCATGAACCGTGAGATCATGACCTGAGCTGAAATCAAGAGTTGGACACTTAACCCACCGAGCCACCGAGGCCACCCAAGAAGTTTGTTCTCATTTTCGCAGCAGCTGGAAGCAGGGTGGGGTCTAAAACACCTGTGGGTATAAATAGGTAGGCGTGGCCAAAAAATGGGCTAAGGTTAGTGTAGGGTTTGTTTGAACTTTTGCACTTTCAGGTCACTGCTGCCACCTGTTGTTGGCTGACTTCTTAGTTCTCTGACAGACCACACAGTCTGGTTTCTACAAAGCTGGTTCTAATCACACCCTGCCCCCTCCTTGCTAACTCCAGCCACTCCCCAACCAGAACCATCAGAAACGTTTTATTTTTTTAATGCTTGATTTTGAAATAATTTCAGATTTACAAAATATCGCAGGAATAGTACAGAAGACGTTCGGAGCCCCTTCACCCAGATTCCTCACACGTTAACGAATCTCACACACACACACAGCTGCAGTGAAATGATAAAAATCAGAAATTGAACATTGATGTGATACTGTTGTATAACCTAGAGACCTTATTCACATTTCTCCCATTGTCCACCTAACATCCCTTTTCTGGTCCAGGATCCTGAGGTTAACACGTTGCATTTAGTTGTTACGGCTCCTTAGTTTCCTTTAATTTGTGACAACTTGCTCCTCAGTCTTTGTACTTCATGACCTTGATGTTTTTTAAGAGTATTGGCCAGTTATTTTGTGGAATGTCCCTTAAATAGGGTTTGTCCAGTTTTCACGATGATTAAGTTCACATTATGCTTTTTTGACAAGAACGCCACAGAAATGATATTGTGTTCTTGTGCAACATATCAGGAGGCACATGAGATTGACCTGTTCCATAACTGGTGACATTAACTTTGATAGCTTGGCTAAAGTGACGACTGACAGATCCTTCCAATGGGCAGTTACTATTTTCCCCTTTGCAATTAATAATGACTTTATGGAAGATACTCTGAGACCCGCGTAAATATCTTGTTTCTTATGGCATATGTCAAATGGTAATTCAGATAGGAGCTTTCCATTCCCTCTCATTCATTTGTTTAGTCAATTATTTACATTGGTATGGGTTAATGAATTTTGTTTTATTCTATGGGCAATTACCTATTACTACCACTGTTTATCTTATTGCTATAATTGTCCCACATTTGGTCAATTGGTTTCTGTGTCATTTTGACATATCCCCATCATTTTTTGAGCATGTCTTACTTTTGCTCTAAATGTAGAGCTTGAACTCACGACCCCAAGATCAAGAGTTACATACTCTACTGACTGAGCCAGCCAGGCACCTCTGAGCATGTCTTACTTTTTGGCATCATAAGATGACATAGCCTCACCTTTTATTTTTCTTCCCTGGGCTGGAATCAGCCATTTCTCCAAGGTTCCTCTTTATTGAAGAATGCTGTTTAGAAATTAAGATCTGGGTGCTAGATCTGGTCATAAACCAGAATAATTTAAGCCTCAATGCAAAGGGGCTTGGCTGTGTGTTGCCATTTTTCATTCTTTCCTGCTCAGTCACTTCTTTATCATCCACTTATTTTTGACCTGTGAGGTGTCATAATATAAGCTATTGTTCTGGTAGTTACAGAAATATCAGTGTAGATATTTATTTTTATTTACTATGTTTCAGCAAATATTTATGGAACACTTACTATTCTAACAATTCATCTTTTTACTTGTGAGCACCAAAATTTATTGCTACTATAGCCAAAAAGAGAGCAGATTACGGATAATCTAAGTCTGATCATATATTTATGCTTTGGTATGAATAGATTGTATCTATTTAACTCCTAATCAGTTGGTTAACTCGAACCATTTGCTCAAGCTACTGTTCAATTTAGTGGAGCAAAGTCATCTTGACTAGCTGTTTGGCATTGTTAGATACTAATTAACTAACACATTTTTCATTTTTTTAAAACAATTGTGCTGTGGTGTAGATATGACGCTGGTTAGAAATTCAATTTCCCAGTTTGTAATGCATTTGTCAAAATGGTTGAATCATATCAAACCTCAGCATAGCTGATATGCTGGAACACCTATTTCCCTGAAGGATATCAGAGAATTATATACGTAGTCAACAGGTAATTTATGAACTCCAAGGCCAAATATCCCAGTGCAAAAGCTAATCTATTCTGTTTTGGTGAAGGATGTCTCTATTTCATTTGCTATGGATTCCTCATCAAATTCACTCTATCGCTCAAACAAGAGTGCAGCGAGCAAACCCTCAGAACATGATTTAATCATGTTGATTTAGTCCACAATTTCCCACATGGGTAATGCAGTTAGAGCAATCATATAAATCAAAATACCTGATTCTTCTCTAGAAAGTCAAAGACTTTTCTACATTGTATTTGATGTATCTGGTGCCAAATGATAGATTAAGAAGGAAAGATGCAAGATTTGAAGAGAGAAGTTAGAAGGGATTCTATATATTCTTTTTATAAAAATGCATTTTTGTTGTTGCTGTTGCCAGAGCCAGTCCCCCCAAAACTTGAGCAGTTCCTGGTATGATCACACATGGGCACACATGGGTTGTCATTGTAAAAGTCATCGCTGTTCAAGATATGCATCTGAGTATAGGATGTTTACCAGACTTGATGATGGCACTGTCCTTGCAAAGAGAAGAAGATCCCCAACCATCTTGGAAAGGTCATCCAGATATCTCTACTACTTCCTAGGTGCCTCAAGAGACTAGTTCAACAGAAGGTGCTTCATCTGAGTAGTTCTTCCCTTATCATTGTTTTCTGAAAAACTAAGGTCCATTCAACCTCCATCCTAGCCTCTCAAGACATAATATGACACCATTTTGAAGCCACTTGGGAGCATCATTTCTTCATCCAGAGCTCCTGATGTAGAAATAGTCAATGTCTCTCTTCTCAGCACACAGAGACTCATCTTCCTGCTGCCCAGCTGATAATCCTCGATTTCAATTCTCCTTCGCAGACTATCCCTAGCAGCAGGTATTGTTGTCATCATGAGAATTGTGGGACAGAGGAAAACTCATGACTGACCCAGATCAGCCAACTTGGCAACAGAGTATGTTATCCCTCAGTATTTGTTAAAAACCTAACAAACGGCCTGGTGTTTGCCAAACACCTTTTCAGCATCCCCATTCTCCCCACTCTATCCCAGGCCTTTTGATTCCGTGTGTTGTTGCTGCTGGTAATTGCCATAGAGGGTTCAGAGGGAGTTCTGTAAACTAGTTCTTGCACCCAGAAAACAGCAATTATATTTTCCTACTCTCTTGGGATTCTGTATTGATCCCCTATTACTACATTCATTCCTTCAATAAGGTGGTCATTTTCTGTATGAGAATGTTCTACCTGTTCTACCTTGGAGTGATAGGCCAATCTGTTTAAGACATGCTGCAGTGAGAAGATCTGACCTAACATGACTTGCTTTGATGGTGAAAGAAAGAGAACATAGTGCAGACTCACCCCAGGGCCTTTGTACTCGCAGTACCTTCAGTTTGGAATGTTATTTCCTGAGATCTTTGCATGGCTGTTCCTCTCTTGCCATTCAGGTCTCAGCTTAAATATGCTTTCCTCAGAGAGACTCCCCTTACCACACAAGGCACTCTCTTTCCTGTCTTCCAGTTTTATTTTCTTCATAGCACTTATCATCTGATATCATTTTGTTGGTTGATTTGTTTACTTGACACCCAGGGGCTAGAATGGGAACCCCTTGAAAGCAGTGACCTTGTCTGTTCTGGTTGTAAGCGTATCCCCAGAGTTTAGAACAGGAAAGGTGAAATCTCTCTTATAACAGGTCCGGGATGCCTGTGTCAGCTCATAGGTAGAGCTATCAACGTCACCCAGAAGAAACAAGTCCTTGCACCTCCTTCATTGGTATGCTGTGTCTCAGGTATATCACCAAATTGTAACTCCGCCTGCTCCCGTAGCTGTCTGTCTCTTGGAATTTCATGATTATGATTGCCTTCTTTGTAGAGATTAGAAAAGATGGATTTTGGTGGCAAGTGAGGAGTCATTTGCCTCTTACTTACTTTCAAGCCTTCTTCCCCAGCTGAAAATTACATAAATTAAGCGGTTGTGGTGTCCAAGCCAGCGAGCTGTCAACTGTGTGTGGAGTATAGTTCACACTGTAAGTCATTTCATAAGCAGGGGTGCAGATAGGATTTGCTTCGCCATGACATTTGGGGCTGGCTGCTGCTTCTGAGGGGCCGAGGGGAGACTGTGCCACCAGACCACCTGACCGTGCGCGCCAGGACTGAGTCCTGCCGTCTGACGTCTCTCCCCTAGCTCGCCTCTCCCCACGCCAATTAATATTACGAAAGGGCAATGTTTATGCAAAACCACATGCCGAGAGGCCTTTTGCTCCTAATTTAAACTATTAAAATGCCATTAAGAATTGCACAGCACATTTCGGCACTGTTTTCCTTCATTATTTCTTGTTGAAGAACAACCATGTGGAAAGGAATGCATTTTGTTTCTGTGCAA
Source organism: Panthera pardus (assembly GCF_024362965.1). Lineage (NCBI taxonomy): Eukaryota > Metazoa > Chordata > Mammalia > Carnivora > Felidae > Panthera > Panthera pardus. The sequence continues at coordinate 119,634,239 of NW_026526721.1, read as the reverse complement.
AGTGGAGCTCATTTTTTCAGGAGGGTTTATGGTGCCCGTTGGTGGAATTCATCTCCCCAGACCCAACCCCTCTATCTGGACATAGAGTTGGCAGATACGATTTCTGTCAGTGAAAATAAGCACAGTTCATACAAACATACCAAGGCATTTATTTTAAACATTTGGCTGAATAAAACATTGTGGCCACTGCACTGGAGACAACCTTCATTTCAACCATGGAATGTTTTGGAGTCCATGATATTTCTATTGTTTGCTTGTTCCTTTTCGATAAAGCATCAACATTGATTGTACCATGGCTAATACCTCATCAGAAGTTACATCTGCTGCTCAGAGGCAAAACTGGTTATCGGAAGACCAGTTCATATGTCATGGGAAACTTTTCGTGAATATGTAGTCTACCTGCAGGGCTTGTTATTTTTGAAATTTTTGCCCAATTTACATTTTTTTGGAGATTAAAAGACACTCAGTTTGATCCCAGCTTTGACCTTTTAAATTGCTACAAGTTAATCTTTGGCTAAAAGCATGGAGAGCAGGAGTAATTATATTTTGTGAAAGAAGCAGGTTATGTGCACAGAGGGTGACCGCAGTTATGGTAATGTGTCTCTTAGACAACGTTTCGTTGCTAGAAATGGTATAAACAAAGAAAAACAGTATTTTCATGCATTTTTATTGAAAAAGTGTACCTAGATTCTGGATGGTTGCTTTGCAAACAAGCTGCTCCTGGGTATTTTCCTTCGCCTTGCTTTTCTCCATGAGCGATGGTGTTCCTTGGCAAACATTGCCCACGGACTGCCATGACATGGGGTGGGGATGCTTCCTGGCTCACGCATGCTGAGTGATTCATTTGGGGAAGCCAGTGTGGTTCAGTCTGAAGTCTGAGTCCCCTTAGGCAATGTCCTGTTGACCTTTGAAGAAAGAGTAGTTTTTGCTTTTTGCCTCCTCTGCCCTGTTAACCTCCCACAGCTGGCCACAGAAGTGGCTCCTCTGGGCCCCTCTACTTCCTGCCGGAAGGAACAGAAAAAATACCGGAACTTGTTCAGTGTCAACATTATCAGCATTATGGTCAAGGCTTGGCATCCATGAACTTTTCTAGCCCTCACGCCCACCCCTGGAGAATGTACCATCTAACCCCATTTTATTGGTGGGAGAAACTGAAGTTATTCACCTGGGAGGTGGCAGAGATGGGAGTTGGATCCAGGAGTCAGACTGCAGAGCCCTTGGAAGGCTCTAAACCATCACAACAGGTGGCCTGCCATCTAAAGGGCCCAGAAGTCCTTCAATCATACCATTTGCTTGACTGAGGAAATGAGCAGAAATTCTAGAAATCTCCAAGCCCTAATGTCTAGGGGAATACATTTTACACAGAGAGCCTGATGCTGTTGTCTCTGTGGGGACAAGTACCACCAAGGCTTCACATAATGAGATCGTGTGAGTTGGGACTCAACACATGTAGATACAATGTCCTCCAAAGTCAAAATCTAAGCCAGATTGGCTTATTCCAAAGATGCTTATTCCAACATGTTCTGTTCCTCTTTCTCCTTGTCCTCTATATCCTGTGCTGGACAATGAAGCTCCTCTTAGAAATGGAGGAAAAGCACAGGGTTTAGTGTCATCCATTGGAAGTTCAAGCCTGGGCTGCACTGACAACAAAATAAATGACCTCAATTTACTCAATTTACTCAAACTCTTGACTCTTGACTTCCTCCTTTGTAAAATGGAGATAATTACAACCTCATCATCATCTCCAGGGATGCACCAGTCTTTATCCTTTGAGTATTGGTTTGATCTTTGGAATAAAGCCAAAAAAACCTTTGCAGGAAGGAGCTGTGAATAGGTGGGCTCTCTGGGAACAGCTGTGCAGAGAAGATGAGACTGCCCTGCCATGATGCTCCTTTCCTCAGGTGACCTGTGAACTGACTCTGAGGTAATTTCAGAAATGGCGTCCTCTTGGCACAATTGTGGGAAGAAGAGTAGCACCTTCCTCCCGTTGGGATGGAAAAGTTCAGTTTGCTAAACTCACTTGTGGATCATATGATGCCTTATGGATCTTTATTTCCTTAGAGACCATGGTTGAATGTTTACCGCTTCATAAATTTTCTTTGCGAGGACCTCAGGCCTGGGTAGTTACTTAATTCTTTCACAAAATGGTGAAACCTGGTGAGTGGGAATAGCCATCTTCCACTTATTCTTTATGACACAAACTTAGACAATTAATTGAAACTCTTGAAGCTTCTGTTTCTCAACTCAAAAATGGGACATTGTTGTGTCTTTGAAGGATTGTTGAAAGGATTAGAAATAATGTATGAAAAGCATTAGCATACTGCTGGTGTGAAGTAGGTACTCAATAAATTATATCTGCCATCACTGAAATTCCTTGAGCAGAAAAGGATAATCATATTCACAGCTGGCTTTAAAATGTATGTTACTTCCAACAAACTATGGCTCTCCCAAGTATTTAAGGACCTTAATACTGGTTTTAATACACATTTACCAGTGCCTATGTTTGTGCCCAATTAATGAAGTATTAACGGAGATCTGGGGTCACCTCAAGTGTGGGGAAAGCGACAACAGAGAAGGGAGAAAAAACCCTGCAGAACTGAATGAGGTCCCCATGTTACTGTGTTGGCCACGGTGGACAGGTGCTGCTATAGCCCAGCCTGCTGTGTTGTGGAGCCACGATGTGGAGGCAGAATAGGGTAGTGGCTAACATCATGGCTCTGCAGTCACCATCTGTCTTTGAATCTCAGTTCTGCCGTTTACTGTGCAACCTTAACCTCTCTGAGCTGCAGTGTTCTCATCTGAAAAATGGGATGACAGCATTTACTTTATAGGGTTGTATAAAGTTTAAATGAATTAGTATATGTAGAACACTTAAAATCATGGCTAGGCATACTCAATAAATGTTTGCTTCCAGATTATTGCACTGACACTTATTGAGCACCTCCTCTATGCCAGGCACTGCTCTAGGTGCAGGAGAGAGTATGGGCAGAGTGCGTGCCCTCATGGAGCTCTTAGACAAGTAAGCAACATAGGTAGACTAGAAGCACTGTGAGGGAAAGTGAAGGAGAGCAAGGAAATACCTCATGAGTTAGGGAGGGTGGCCAGGGAAGGCCTCTCTGAGAGGAAGACATTTGACATGAAGATGGTGGATGCCTGGTGAGTTTAGAGCCTATATGAAGAGTTGAAGGTAGAGAAACACTAACTTTCAAGAGGGTTTCAGAGCTGTGACGTGGTCCTGTGGTCAGGAACTCCCTGAGAGATATTACGTTGTTCCATGACCCCATGAGCCGGCAGTGGCCTCACAGCAGGGTCATCCACACAGAGTGGAGTGCATTCAACCAGGAATTCTCCGGAAGATGCCACAATGCACAGTGGCAGCCCATGCCCTCCCTGTCAGAGGGCTCATTGTCTTCGGGAGGTGTAGATGGAGGAAGTGGCGCCTAGAGAGAGACCATGGCTGAGAGACTTTGATTCTCCAGGTCACTCCATAGCTGATAACAGGTCCAACGTGAGCAGCCCTCCAGCCTGGTGTCGCCCCCTAGCGACCAAGAGCCTCTCTGGGGAGCCCTGGCTGTGGGACCTGGGCCCAGAGAGGCTTCTGTCTCCTCTCTCCATCACCCACCCTCTGCCCTCGCTGTCCTCTCTTCCCTCCACCTCTGCCTGGAAATGCCCAGAGCTGGCAGCAGTAGAGGTGGGGATTCAGGAATTCTGACAATATGACCCGAAGATCTACGTGATCCATGCCCCCTCTCTTAACAGCAGCAATTATAAAGGCAGACTTTCATTAAGCAGCTTAGGGGCTTTTAATGGAATTGGAAATTGGGTAATTATGAAAACAAATAATCACAAATGGAAGATTCTATGCAGCTGAGCAGAAAACTAAATCAAATGCACGTTTCACACCAGGTAATTCCAACGTGCTTAGACCCACTTTATAGATGTGGAAAAGCGAGCTATTAAGACTACTCCATATCCAAACTTCTCAGCATTATACATTTGTACATTAATATAAAACGCAAGTGTTCTTCACATCTGAACTCAGCAGATTACAATACTTGCACTAAATGACAGACCTGCTAATTATCTGGGCTCGTGCTTGTGGTTGTGCAAGATACACTTAGCCCAACTGTTGCGGTGGCCCTGCTGGTTGCCTATCCAACGTATACTTTCACTTTTACCAGGATGGTAATTTTGATAGGGGTTGGTGATATGTCCAGTAAAATGCACACCTCTCAGACTCCCTTGCTGCTATGAGCGGCTATGCGAATGTCATGATGACACTCATTGCTTACACTGAGTTGTAAGCAACATGCTGCTAAGTGATTTTTGGGAAAACATGTGCTTTCTGGATGCAAATTCTTCCCGTTTCTATTTCTTTATCTCCTTCCTGCTGGAATGTAGATGTGATGATTGAAGGTACTGCAGCTATTTTGGAACCATGAGGCAACAAGCATGAGGGATAGAAGGCTTGTGGGGCAGAAGAAGAACAGAGCCTGGGATCCTGATGCCGGTGTTACCTTTCTGAGCTATTGCTAGGCTGCTGACCCCCCGGACTGCTTCTCGAAGAAGACCTATAAATCCTTATCTATTTAAGTCCTTGGTAGTCAGGTTTTCTGTTGTTTGCAACTGCACACATTTCTAACTGGTACAAATAGCTTCCATAACAATGGGCTAGCAGACATAAATAAATTTCCCCTTTCTGAAATGGGCACTAGATTTTGTGTGAAAACAGAGGGCATATGAATGGATAATGGAAACAATAGATAGTCTAGTTCTCTGCAGGAGAATTGGCCTATCTAGCTATTGCTTTGTCTTAAATTATGGCATCTGGCCTCCTATGTCTTTTGTTCCTTAAAAAAATTTAAATGGAAGCATTCCTTTGTGAAGACACTGACAGGCCACTGGGTTTCCAGATCTGGCTGGACTTCGTTCTGTTCCTGTTTAGCCTAATTTCTTGCCCTGGCTCTTTTCTTCTTGGCTCCATTTACCGCACGAATACTGCTCTCCCTGCAGTTGTGATTTCAGAGTTCTTGCCCTTTCATGTTGACCAGGAGTGACTTGATGTAAAGCCAAAAGAAGGGCCAGGGAGACACCAGCCTTGGTCCCATTTGCTTTTCTTGGCCCTTTAGAAAAAAATTCAACAACATTCCTAGTTAATTGTATCTTCTCTCCCTTTTATTTTGGCCACTGGTCCACTGGATGAGAAAGAGAAATGTGGTTTTAGGCAAGGGACTTCCGGTGTGCAGTTACAGTTTGGAGTCTGGTGCTCCCCCTCACTCCTCCGTGTGGCTTAGTAAAAGCAAGAGAGTGCTGGAAACAACATTTGCACGTTCCTTCAAGCCATCGGCACACAGGGGACTCTGATGCATGCCAAGATGTGGCCTAGCCTCCAGACCCTTCTTTGTTTGTGTCCACATCTGCCCAGGGATTTCCCAGAGAGAAAAAAAGTCACATACTTCCTTTCTCAGAGTGCTGAGGGTCATGTAGAGAGCCTGGGGTGAAAAGCAGAAGCGAGCATGGCATTTATGGTTCTTACATGTGGGAAATAATCACCCTCTGAGCCCTTCCTTTTCCAGCAAACATATAATTGCATCCCAAATCGAGAAGTGCCAATACCACATACCTGCAAATGCCAAAACTGGTAAAAAAGATTAAAATGAAATGGGCGTCTCCAAAGAGGCTTTGCTCTCCTGTGTGCTCTGGCAACTACCACCTGCTGCAGGCTGGCTCCTCATCCAATCTCCTTGTTGTGCAAAAGAGGTGTTTTGTTTTGTTTTGCTTTGTCCTACTGTCTAATTTCATTTCCCTTACCCCTTTGTCCTTGTGTTATTTATGGGACAAGGCTGAGGAGTGAGTTGCTGAGGCACTTTTCAGCATATGCTTCATAAGTTTTATGAACCTCAATTGGATTTGCTTTTTTGTCTCCATGTCTAGGCTGAATAACTTCTTTCTGGAATATAACCTATCAGCCTGCTAAAGGCAATGAGTACAACGCCCCTCCCCCCGCCCGGTGCCGCCCCGAACCTTCCCAGCCAGCCAGCCTAGACTCTTTCCAATCATTTGCTTCATTTCCTGATGCGATGGGGCACCTGAAATGGGGCACACAGCTTCAGCTGTGGCCTGTGGGACAGGCCATCAGTCACCTCCCCTGCTCCTCGGCTCAATAAATATACGTCTCATGGATGCTGTTAACTGATGCCCTTTTCAGAAGTGAGGCTCCCTTTTCTCTGTGGAACCTTCTTCCTTCATGCGGTTTGTAAAGTGCTAAGCTAACTCGAAGTGCTCAGAAGTCAGAAGCAAATGAATTTGCTAGACCTAGGCACTTGAATAGGCAGGTGGGGTCTCAGATCAATAATCAGGCAAATTTTTCAGTCAAGCGTGGCTGACACCTATCACTGTCGGCCTTCTCAGCATCAGAGCATCCTTCTTACTGGAGACTCATCTTTCCTTGAGGGGTCTTAGAGAGGGGGAGGACACAGATGCCCTCAATAAAACCAAGGAGGGTGACAGATACTCCTTGTTTGCTTGGCAAATAAGACACTTCCTCTGAACTTGGCATTTTCAGGGAGTGATGCAGAGGATGAAGAGGCCATTGGAGATAACTTGTAGCAGGTGGAGTGGGGTGGCGTTGGCTCTGGTTGGGGCCGGCCTGACAGCACCCTGCCTGGATCGGAGCTTGTCTGTGTTCCTGGGATGCTCGGCTTCCCCTCTTCTATTTTCCAAGCCTAGATCTCCAGTCTTCCCAATGACTCAGCATGCCCCTATTCTTTCAATATGTTGCTTTTCATACAGCCTAACTGGCATCCAATGGAAACATGAACTTTCCCACCCCTCTGCGCACCTCACAAGCCACTAGAGAAAAATCAGGAGACACTGGCTTGACCCTCCATTTCGGTCATCGTTTTTACTGGAGATGGACCACAGTTCATTTTTATCTAAGAGGAATGACCCTACTCACCCACCCCTATCATGATCTGAATTAAGGCCAGGCTTGTTTGCTTTATTGCATTTTAGGGAGAAGTTCAGAGGAGGTGACCAATGACTGGTGTTTTTAGCACACAGGTAGTGCACCAATGTGTGCTTTTCATAAAAGGTTCAAAGAATGCCAGAATATTTAGAGGAAAACACCATAGCCTTCTCGGCCGGTGCCCCAATCACTCTTGCCTCCTCCTGTCCCACATGGCAGGAATGGTGAACACTGCTTTGCATTTGTTTGGTCCATATACCTTAAAACACAGAATTGGGACATACTATGAGTTTTGCTTTGTTACTTGTTACAGATAATAACTTGTCTGGGATATCTATTTTTAAAAAAATGTTTATTTGTTTACTTTTGAGAGAGAGAGAGAGAGAGAGAGAGACAGTGGGGGAGGGGCAGAGAGAGAGAGAGAGAGAGAGAGAGAGAGGGAGGGAGACAGAGAATCCCAAGCCTGATGTGGGGCTCGAACTCATGAACCATGAGATCATGGCCTGAGCCGAAACCAAGAGTCAGATGCTTAACCAACTGAGCCACCCAGGAGCCCCTGGGATATCTTTTTATAAAGTTTCCATATATTCTTTTAACACACACACACACATACACACACACACACAATATTCTATATCATACTTTATTTACCCTTTCCCATTTAGGAGTTTCTAATTTTTCACTAGTAGAAAAAAATGCTCCCATGAACAGTCTTGTGTATTTATCTTTGTGTTCATATGTAAATATCTCTTCCAGAATAGATTTTTCTGGAATTGAATTTTTTCTACAATGGCATTCCTGGCTCAAACATTATATATATTTAGTTTTGATAGGTGCCATCCAACAGCTTTCCAAAAAGGCTCCACTGATTTGCGGTGCCTCTTATAGAACAGCCCAGAGCTCAGTCCTCTAGCTCTTTCAGATTCTATAGGCGCTTAATTCTCTCTCCACTTAACATTGCCACGGTGGTTTTGATTTCCTGCAACAGAATCCTGCCTGAGATCCCATGCTATGATCACACGTCTCCTCTGCTTTAAACACTTCTGTGGCTACCAAATACAGTTCAAACTAAAACATTATATGCTTCCCTTGAGCCCCACTTTTGCTCATGGCCCAGTCACAGCTTCTCTTGCCTCTGGCATCAAGAACAGCCCGCCTTTCAGGTTCCCCAGAATCCGACTCCATTCCCTCATTAGTCAATATGGTTTTGCTATTTTCCTACAACTCACCCTGTGCTCTCGATGTTTTGAATGAGTGTATCTCCTACTGGTCTGCTTTAATCTGCAAGGTGGAAATAAATACCTGGCACCCACTCAGAGGGACTCCTGTCTTTAGGCTTTTGCTTTTTCCCTCTAGGCTCAATTGTCGTTCCCAGCTTTCCCTTATCTGTGCACACCACTCAGGACAATCCCATCCTCTTGAAAACTGCCAGGGGGATGATGCTTGCTTTTGTGTGGGTTCTGCTCTGGTGCACAACCCCTCCCCCCACCCCCCCACCCCCCACCAATTGAACTCAACATTCGATTTTATCAGGGTGTAAAGCTGTTCTTTGGTAATTGGTGCACACATGTGTATGTTTTGTCTCAGTTTAGATGGTAAGGCCTCCATGTAACAGCTACCGCATCTTGTTTTCCTTTTGTATTCCAAAATGTTCAAAACAAGAGAAAAGAAAGGATTTTTACTGACTACCAATTATGGATAAAATGCTTTCTTTGCATGACCTCATTCAATTTCCACAATAACCCTGGAAAGATATTTTTACCTTTTGGAGATATGAAGCAACTTTCCCCAGGCAAATTCCCCAAATTTAAATTTAGATCTGTCTCACCACAGCGCCATAGTGCTCCTAAATCTGTTGCCTGACCAAGTGCCCCCTAGTTTTTTATACTCCTGGGGAGGGGGAGGGATGGTGACTCCTACTATGAGTAACCAATTCATGGAACATGAAAATGGGCCTTCTTTGTCTAGATAGTGTTTCAGGATTTTCAAAGTATTTACTCTGTGTGCTTTTATTTTCTTCCAGATATTTAAAAAACTTTTTATTTTGAGATAATTTACTTACAAGGAAGTTGCCAAAACAGCACAGGGAATTCTCCAGTATACCCTTTACGAAGCTCTCCCTAATGTTAAACCCTTATATAAATATAATTACAATAACTAAGAAATTAACATTGGCCCAGTGTTAGTAATTACGGATGATGGTAGAATTTTTCCAGTTTTCCTACCGATGTTCTGTTCCAGAATCCAATCCAGGAAGCCACATTGCATATAAGCATCATGTCTCCTCGGCCCCCTCCATTCTAGGACAGTTCCTCAGTCTTTCCTTGCTTTTCATGACTTTGATAGTTTTGAAGAATACTGATCAGGTATTTTGTAGAATGCTCTTCAATTTGGGTTTGTCTGGATTTCTCAGGATTATATGAGTTATGGATTTGGGGGAGGAATACCACAGTGGTGACTTGTCTGCCCTTCTCAGTGGATCAGATCAGGTGGTACGTGCCATCATAACATCACTAGCAATGTTGGCCCTCATCAGTTGGCATGGGTGATTTCTCTGCTGTAAAATAACCATTTCTTACCTTTAAATGAATAGATACTTATTGGGGGGGAGGATAATAGTTTGAGATTATGGAAATATCTTGTTTCTTCTTACATTTTATCCACTAATTTCAATATCTCTCTGTGGATTATGCCTCCAAAAGGTGTTACTGTGGTGTTCTAATAGTGATTTTCTATTTTTCTCATTCCATCCACATTTATAAATTGGAATTCTTGTGTAAGGAAGTGTTGTACTTTTTCTCCTATGTATGTATGTATATATGTATGTATGTATGTATTCAATTGTTTGTTTACCCACTGTGGACTCAGGGATATTTACTTTATTTTTTGGGTTATAATCCAATAGGATTGCTATTTATTTTATTGCCCAGATTTCTCCAGCTTCAGTCATTGGGAGCTCTTTCAGGTTGAACCCTGTGCCTTTTAACATGTTTCTTTTTTCTTATTTTTAATAATGTCTTCTTTTTTATAGTCGTCTTTTTACTTTTTACCACCATGAGACACTTCCAATTCCTCTTGGATTTTTCCTGCTCCAGCCCTGGGGTCAACTATTTCTCCAAGGAGCACTGGTTCCTTTCATTGGAGCGTGGTATTAGAAACCAAGATCAGGGCACTAGGTGTATTCATTGCTACCGGGCTATTACTACTTCTAGGCTCTCAGTGGACAGACTGAGTTAGAACACACATGTGTGTATCTTTACATATCTATCTATCTATCTATCTATCATCTGTTTATCTATCTATTATCTATCATCATCTACCTATTGCCTAAAATAACCATGAGACTTGATATCAAAGCCAAAGACTATGATATCAGAACAGTGGGACAATGAGGAGTTATTGTTTAATGGGTACAGAGTTTCAGTTTGGGACAATGGAAAAGTTGTGGAGATGAATAGTGGCAATGGTTGCACCACAATGTGAATGTACTTAAGGACACTGACTTACCCATCTAAAAAGGGTTAAAATATTAAGATTTTATGTTACATATATTTGATCACAATAAAAAAAAGTAGCCATAAGTTCACTCTGCTCCCTCCCATACCCATAAAGCTCTGCAGGGTTTCTACTAGCTTTCCTCTTGCCTTATTTGTAACTTCTTTCTCTAACAGTAAGAAACTTGGTTCTCATTATCCACAATATATTTTCTTATATGTTCCGTACTGGCATACATATAAAGTAATTTCAGAATTGTTAACCAATACCCTTGTGAGAAATAAATTTACCAACTAGAGTACAGTGTTTATGTACTTTCTTTTTTGTCCCTAGCCTTAGAGTACCCAGTCAAGATACTGTTTTCCAAAGTTACTTAGCTCAGTTCCTTTCCTCCTCATCCTCTTCGATGTGGTCATGTCACTCATTTGTAATACACTTGGATTCATTTGTCACAAGTGCTTGCTTGATGGCCAATGAGATAATGCATGCAAAGTGCCTAATGCACTACCTGGCATGAAACAGAGTCTTGAGAAATATGAGCTGAACCTGAATTTGTGGCAGTGATTAGTGTTGTCCATCAGCTTCATTACTCCAGCCCTACGAAATGTCAAAAGAGCTCGCATCAGGTTTCAAGGGCCATTCTTGTCTGTGACTCAGAACCAGGGTAACCAGCCCACAGAAATTGAGTCAGAAGAGCTGCCCTCGTTAACATCGTGCTTTACACGGCTGAGCTGCTTCTCCCAGGACGGTAAGTCTGTAGGTTTAAATGATGAGTAACAGTGAAAGGTGTGAATCATGCAAGGCATAGAAGACTCCACGAGTGTAAAACTATACAGAAACACAACAGAATGTCTCAAAACAGCCCTCATTTCACCTCTCATTCACTTTTCCATATCAGCCAGTCACCTCTATATCTCGGCAGAGGAATCTCAGAGATTCCAGTCTCCCCTTGGTCAGCTGGAGATGAAGTCAGGATTTTAGAGTTGCAGGCAACAGAAACCAGCTAACTTGAGCAGAACAGGAATGTGTGGGAGGATATATGGTGGATGACAGGACTGAAGAGAAACCTGCTGGACCTTGTTTCAGAACAACAGGGACTCAGAAACTCTGGGAAGCTTGGTGGCAGGAGCCAATTGTCAGTGTGCCCTCATGGCTGCCAGAATGAACCAATTGCAGAATTCTCTCTGCATCTTTCCACTCAAGACTCGATTTAGGGGAGGGTTCCATGGATCTAGCCTGGGTCACATGCCCACTCCTGGCTTGAGGGAAGGCAGAGAACCTTGCATAGAGACCCACTAATGGGGACAAGGTGGTAGATGGCAGGCAGCAGATGTCCACTACTTTCTGGGATGTACACATCTTCCTTCCATCTGTTGTGAGCTCTGAGTTAATTTACCAATAAAAAAAAAAAATCAAAGAAATAAGCTCCTTTTCTGCACATTCCCTACATGTATTTACTTAAATTTTAAATAGTTACATACCCACTGCCAGGGCAGGTGTGAATTAGGCTGTGACATGTGGTTGGCTCTGCTATTGTCCAAGTGGTTAGTGTTCTAGGCCATCCTTCAGGTCAGTGCGAAGTTCATGGTCAGGACAGGTCACTCAGACTTCTATCCAGCTTCTTTTGAGACAGCTCTTTACTGTGGAGTTTGGGTATTGGTTTGAAGCCCATGGAGTTTCCCTGATTTCACATTGTATGAAATCCTCAAATAAAATCCAAAAAGAAGTTACGTTGGGTGTGCAAGTCAATTTAATACAACATCAAGTTTAAAAGCATGGAAACTTGGAATTAGAAAGACTGGAATTCTGGGGCACCTGGGTGGCTCAGTCAGTTAAACGTCCCACTCTTGGTTTCGGCTCAGGTCATGATCTCAGGGTTCGTGAGTTCAAGCCCCGCATCAGGCTCTGCACTGATGGCATGGAGTCTGCTTGGGATTCTCTCTCTCCACCTGTCTCTGCCCTTCCCCTGCTCTCTCTCTCTCTCAATAAACGTTTTTTTTTTTTTTTTTTTTTTTTTTTTTTAAAGAAAGACTGGAATTCAAATTCTGATGTGACCGCTCATCTTCTGTGTGTTCTTTGGTGGTATCAACTTCCTTAGGGCTCAGTTTCCCCTTCTGTAAAATGTATAAAGGGTCTAGTTGGTAAAGATACAAGCAATGAGATGAGACCCTTGAGTTGATTCTCCAGTCCAGACTCAATAGCTGCATGACCATGGGAAAGTCACTTGATGTCTTTCATATCTTTTCTTATCTGTAAAATAGAAATAATGGTAGTGCTTCCCTCCAAGGCTTGATCTGAGAACTAAATGAAATAATTTACAGAAGTCACCAATGTTATTACTGGCACAGAGTTTTCTTGAAGATTAAATTCCTATAGGTGAGGTCCATGGTGTAGGGCCTGCCCTACCGTGGTAAACCTTCAATAATGGTGACCATTGATAATGCGTGTCTTAGTGGCCGTTTGTGAATTTTCTGTGCTTCCTTTTATTTGTGTGGGTAATTGAGTTTCTGTGTATGTACCTATATTTTCAGCAAATTGCCTTATATCTGGTGAGAGACTTGCTGTTGCTGTTTTTATCTTCAGAGAATTCTAAAAGATTGCAAAGACCCGAGGAGGCTTTGGAAAAGTGTTTAATAAACTGATTTGACTCAACACTCTAACTTCCTCTTGAGTTACTGAGGTGGTGAGACTCATCCTTAACTGCAAGTTTCTATTTGTAGAGCTCTAAAGGTAGAGCTGAAAATATATTCTAAATGTAGTCAAATATAGATGAAGAAAACAACAGGCAGTCCTATTTCAAAAAGTCTGAATTCTTTGTCCCCAGTTTCCTGGAGATTTGCTGAATTCTCTACTTAACTTTGTGGAGACTGAAATGTCTGACTGTGTCCCAATATTAGGGGAGGCCCACAGATCCCATGGAAGGGGCTTTAAAGCTAAATTTCTTGCTGGCTTCTGCATGAAGAGTGTTTTCCTTTCTACGACCTAGATTTCATATCTTTATCACGAGTTCTACTATTCTGCTTTTCCATTCCTTTTGAATTCTTGGACACTGCCCTTCTGTCTTCATGATTTATCACCTCTCTGTTTCTCTAGAGGCTGCCTGATTTCTTCCCTGGAGACCTCAGTGTCTGTCACAGTCATCCCGTGATTTCATGCTGACAATGTTCTTGGGATGGAAACCACTCCATCAACTCCTCTAAGGGACAGGCTGTTCTGAAAAATTAATTTAACTTCTCAGTAACCACGTCACCCCTGGATCAGCCCCTGACCCATGGCTTCTCTGACTCCCAGACACCCCTGCCTATGAGGGGGCTGCTTTTTAGTTGGGTTTCTTGGTGCCCTTTGAGTTTCCAGCGTGGGCCTCTGGGGACTACAGCTCCGCTCAATAACCTGGCATCTTCTGGTGAGATGTGTCTTTTAAATTCTTCAAAACAACTTTCTCAGGATGGCTCCCAAGCCCCTCCATCCCACAGTGACCATGATTCAGTCTTCAATCCCTTTTGTGATTCCTTTGCATCTAGTAGCACAGACAAGAGTCACATTTATGACAAAGCTATGGTTTTGGGGGGACTTTGAAGGGGGTTGCACTATTACTTTCAAAGTCTCGCTTTATTTAATTGCTAATTTCCCGTTTCTTAATTTCCAAGTTCTACATAGGTGAGTTCTCCCACTACAACTGTAAATTTTGCAAGATAAGTTCAGGGTTAGACTTCTCTCCGGGATCTCTCCAAATAGTAAACTGTGAATGGGCTTTGGGAAAGAAATGTGTTGTGGTGAAAAGTCATTGTATTCATCAAAATATTAAGAACTTTAGTTTTGCTTATGAATTTTTTTGGGGCATTTAGAAAACTTTTGAAATGAATTCGTGTTTAATTTCAAAACCCATCATTCTTTTGCTAATCTGTAGCATCATCACCCGCTTAACTGGAGGCATAAATAACTCGGGGGGGAGACTTGGGGAGTGAGCCAATGAGGAGTCTTCCCTGCTGCCTCTTCTGAATCTCTGCATGTGAGGTGTGAGGGCAGCGACACCATTTGTGTCTGGGTGAACTGATGCAGGATCTGGTGACATCATATGAAATTCAAAGTGTCTTGAACAAGGTAGGATGGGCACAGGGCTCCACTTTTCAAATGAAGTCATTTTTCCACTTTGGGAAAGTATTTATTGAGCACTTACTATATACCCAACATCGTGCTTGGCAATATAGGAGGCATAATCAAATTAAAGACCTGGCTTCTGCTAACTTCAAAACACTATTGGTGGAAAGAGGGGCACCTGGGTGGCTCAGTCGGTTAAGCATCCAACTCTTGATCTTGGCTCAGGTCATGATTTCCTGGTTTGTGGGATCGAGCTCTGTGTCGGGCTCTTTGCTAACAGTGCAGAGCCTGCTTGGGGTTCTCTCTCTCTCCCTCTTCCTCTGCCCCTCCCCCGCTCTCACTCTCTCTCTCTTAATAAATAAATAAACTTAAACAATATTGTTAGAAAAAGAGGTACAGATTTTGGGAACTGACATAGATGTCAATTAGAAAATGGTGCACATCAGTAGAACAACTACCATGAGTGTAATTAAATTCATACGCTAAGTGCAACTGGAGTTTACAAACGTGAGAGAGATTACAACTGTTGGGAGGTCTTCCTGGGGGAAGTGGGCTTTGAGTGGGTCTTTGAAGGAAGGAGGCTATATCTGCTGGTGTCCAGATATGTTGCCTTATAGACAGGCAGAAATGGGTATGAATCACATGCCTCATTTCAGAGGTTGTGTGACATTGGGTAAGTTATCTCATCTTTCTGAGCTTCAGTTTCCTAATCTGTAAAATACAGAAAACACATCACAGTGTTATGAAGATTATATATGATAACGTGGTAATTGATAGAGGGGCAAAGTTGTTTCAATGGGAGAAAAGAAAAACTTTTCAACAAATGGTGCAGGAAAAATGGATATCCATATGGGGAGAAAATGAGCTTAGGCCCCTACAATGATCCATGTAAAAAAGTTAATTTGAGATTGTTGATAAATGCAATACATAAAATCAGATCCACAAATCTAAAAGAAAGCATAGGAGACTATCTTAGTCACCTTGAGGGTAGGCAAAGACTTCTATGTCAGGACATGGAGAGCACTCATCATAAAAGATAAATTCATAAATTAGACTATATCAGAATTAAGAATTTCTACTTTTTGAAAGATATTGTTAAGAAAATAAAGACAAGACACAGACTGGGAGAAAATATTTATAATACATATACCTGACAAAATACATATCCAGAAAATACCAAGCACTCTTACAACTCAACAATAAGAAGACAACTCAATAAAAACATGGGCAAAAGATTTGAACAGAACATTCAAAAAAGAAGATATATAGGTAATAAATACATGAAGAAGATAATCAATATTTTTACCCATTCAGAAGATGCAGTGTAAAGCCAGAATAAGATACCACTAGATATCTATTAAAATGAGTAAAATTAAAACAAGTATAATACCAAGTTGTAGAAGAACTGCAACATTCACACTCTGCTGAGGAATTTAAGTGCATAACACCACGGAGAATGTTTGCCAATTTCTTACAAAGTTAAACGTACATGTATGCTATGACTTAGCAATTAAACGTACAGATATTTATCCAAGAGATGTTGAAACTTATGTCCACACATACAAAAAAAAGATTTGTGCCAGAATGTTCAGAGCAGTCTCATTCATAAGAGCCAGAAATTAGAAACCTACATGTTCATCACTATGAAAAGATAAGAAAACTATGGGATATCCATTGTAATTGAATACTACTCAGCAATAAGAACAATGACTAACACATAACAACGTGGGTAAACCTCATTATGCTGAGTGAAAGAAATCAGACACAAAGGAGTATTTACAGCATGATTCCATTTATGCTAAATTCTATAACAGACAAGATGAATCTATAGTAATAGAAATCAAACAATTGCTGTTTTTGTGGGAGGGAACTGAATGGAAAGTGGCACAAAGGAATGTTGTAAGATAATGGACATGATCTCTATCTCTACTGGACTCATGGTTACACAAATGTGTACAATTGTCAAAACTCATTGTATAATCATCAAAACTCTAATGTATGGAATTGTTGAATCATTATATTGTATACTTGAAACTAATACAACATTTTATGTTAGTTATACTTCAATGAAAAATAAACATTAAAATACCCTCATTGAGCTGAACATTTAAGACCTGTGCATTTTACTGTACACAAATTATTCCTAAATACAAAAGGACAGCATGGTAAAGTGCTCAGTATGTGGTAATTCTCAGGAATGGTGGCTATGAGTATTACAGGTGTGGACAACAATATCAGGGGTTTTAGTTTTGATCTCCTGCCCAATAAGCCAGTGGCTTGGTCAGCCATCTGCTTTGCCAGCAGGGTCTTGTGGGACTCAGATGAAACTCTTGGCAGATGCTAGAATGTTCTTACTGTACCCATAAAAATGCACCTGAATTCTGTGTGAACACAGATACTCCTTCTCTCTCCTCAATGCTCTCTCTCTCTCTCTCTCTCTCACACAAACACAAAATTATGGACCTTCCTTCCTTCTTTCCTTCCTTTCCTCCTTCCTTCCTTCCCTCCCTTCCCTCCCTTCCCTTCCTTTCTTCTTTTCCTTCCTTCCTTCCTTCCTTCCTTCCTTCCTTCCTTCCTTCCTTCCCTCCCTCCTATCATCTATCATCTTTATGCCACCTCATTCCAAAGTCACTTTAATGTGGATTATAAAATACATGTCAGGGGCACCTGGGTGACTCAGTCGGTTGAGCGTCCAACTTTGCCTCAGGTCATGATCTCACGATCTGTGAGTTTGAGCCCTGCATGGGGCTCTGTGCTGACAGCTCAGAGCCCGGAGCCTGCTTCAGATTCTGTGTCTCCCTCTCTCTCTCTGCCCCTCCCCCACTCGTGCTGTGTCTCTGTCTCTCTCTGTCAAAAATAAATAAACGTTAAAAAAAAATTTTAAAATACATGTCAGCCACTGGATAAATGGTGTAGGAAATAAATGAAAAACCAAAGCCACAAAGAAATAGACACCATTTGGTCCTGAACCCCTGCTAGAAGCAGGTTACAGATAGATTTGACTCTGAGCTTCCTAGTCAGAACAACAAGAAGAGAAACATGATTAGTTACTAAACAGCCCACAGAGCAGATTAACTTGATCATAAAGCAGCGTCTTGGGCTGAGGTCTGTTGTTCAGAGCCCCAGGTTTCCAATTTGTTTGCCTGAGTGGTGGATTAGTGGTGAGGGGAGAAGGAACCAGAGAGTTTTTCACTCTTGGCTCGATTTTCCTGGCAGGGAGACGCTCAGAGTTTCCTTTTGGAAGTGAGTGGAGCTGGGGCACTCCCTGCAGTGGAGACAGCATGATTTGTATTCCTAGTCTCTGTGGTCATCGTCTGTGTGCTCAGCCTGTCCTCACTGCACAGTTCATCCTCACGCTGTTTTTCTGTGATTTCAGTTTTGATGTTGACACCTTTTCTCGAGTTAAATTCTGGCAAGACAAACTTGTTGCTGAATGGTGCATCCCAGCAGTGGTCCCTTTCATTCATCTTAGCTGTGTTTCTTTGATTACGGTAGACTTCTATTTTTCCTTCCCCTTCTCAGAGTCATTTTAGACTTTAAAACCTCTTAGGGCTTTGGCTGGAGCTATCAAGTGCATGGATACAGGCATTTTTTAGATGGAGAGCACTCTTCCATTGACCCTCTTAAGAATGAGCTTCCTAAGTGGAGGCAGTCATTGGTCTTGCAATAGAGTAAAATCCATCTTCCTCTTGTCCTAAAATGTTACTACCCCTAAGAATCTGCCATTTGGTTGCTTGAAATGAGATTTTCAGGCTGGTCTCTGGACTTAAATCTTGATTTCCAAGAATGGGGAGCTTGTAAGTGTCAAGCCACCAGACTGGGTGTTGGGGGATATAGATTTTAGGTTAACTTCTGGGGCTGATGTTAGGCAGGTGACATAACCTTTCCAGAAATGCTTTCCTCAAAGTGCAGTGGAGGAAATAGGCTCAGAAAGTTGTTCTAAAGGTCAAGTAAGATATAACTCTTGAAAGTGCTTTGAAAATCTGAGTGTTTTAAATTCTCAGTCTGGGGGTGCCTGGGTGGCTCTAATGTACTGGTTAAGCATCCAACTTTGGCTCAGGTCATGATCTCATGGTTTGTGAGTTCGAGCTCCGCGTTGGGTTCTGTGCTGACAACTCAGAGCCTGGAATTTGCTTTGGATTCTGTCTGTCTGTCTGTCTGTCTCTCTCTGCCCCTCCCCCACTAGTGCTCTGTCTCTCAAAAATAAAAAAAATGTAAAAAAAAATTAAATTTAAAAAAAAATTCTCAGTCTGTAAGGGAGAAGAAAAGAAGGAAATATATTTTCACCAGGATTGAATTTGCAGGTTGTATTCAGTGCCTTGGCAGGAGGACAAAAGAATTAGGAAGCATATTTCCTGTCCTGAAGAGTTTTAGAGTTTGAAGGATGTACATAAAATGCAAAACATTTACTCTTGAAACTCTGTCTGAAGTCTTTTTTTTTTTTTTTTTTGTCTGAAGATTTTGGGGCCAGACTTGTTTCTTTTTGTTTCCTTCTTTAAATACTTAACTTCTTCCTCCTGACATTGATATTTAGGTATCACAAGAATATCTCTTACTTCTCTTGAGAGGTATGTTTCAGATAATGAGAGTTTCATAATGCATCTTGTTTCTCTTATTGCTTTGGCTACCAGGAACCTCAAGGCTACAATTATTGCTTAATCTAAATAACCATGATATCCAATGTGCTTGAGCCATTTCCTTTTGCTTCCTCTTTTTCTTACCTGATGTCTTATTTTTCTTTTGCATTTGAATAGTCTTACTGAATATCTCTCTGCTGGTGCAAGTTGTTGCAGATATTTTTTGGAATTAGAAATAATTTATATAAATTAATTTGGAAGTATAAATAATGCCAATACATAACAACACCTAACAAACACTGTTCTATGAGAAAAATGCATTCTGAGTTCTAATTCAACATCTTTCCTCCAGTCTTAGTGGTTGAAGAGCAGCCTGTCTTGAATTCTAAAGCAGCTCTAACAGCCAATGGCCACCATTGAAGAAATTAAGTACCAGGTGTGAGGCACTGACCACTTGAGAATTCTCTAGATTGGTGGAGGAACAGGACAACTTCAGGCCAGTTCTTTCTCAGCAGCTCTTAAAAGGGTCTGCTCAAGCAGATCTCCTTCCTGGTCCCCATTTGCACATTTACATATAGTCAGTGCTTGATACTCAGAATATTTTTCTCATACTTTAACATGCTTGTGAGGGGAGCCTGGGTGGCTCAGTCGGTTAAGCATCCGACTTCAGCTCAGGTCATGATCTCACGGTCCGTGAGTTCAAGCCCCGCATCGGGCTCTGTGCTGACAGCTCAGAGCCTGGAGCCTGTTTCTGATTCTGTGTCTCCCTCTCTGTCTGACCCTCCCCCGTTCATGTTCTGTCTCTCTCTGTCTCAAAAATAAATAAATGTTAAAAAAAAAATTAAAAAAAAAACATGCTTGTGAGTCCCCTGGACATCTTGTTAAAATTCAGGTTCTGATTCAGTATTTGTTGGATGGGGCATGAAAGTCTGCATTTTTAATGAGTTCTCAGGTGATACTGATATTGTTAGTCTGGGGAACATGCTTTGAGTATGGAGGACTTAGAAGTTATTTAAACCTGATCTGTTGAATGGACAAATCTCCCTTGTGTATGAAACATACTTCCTAACATTAGAACTGGCTATATTGCTAGACATGCTTTCTTTTAAGAATCCTAATTCTTCATAGTTCCTAGTTTTTATCAGTTGAGCATCTTCTGTTAGAAATTTATTATCTCTTCCACCTCTTGGTGAGTTTCTTCTTTCTTCCTTCACCTCCTGACCCACATCACACTCTGAAGTCCATACCTAAAGAAAATATGTTGTGAGCTGTAGTGTCACTGGATAAAGGTCTAGGCTCTCTGGTCTCAGGGGTAGACTGGCTTGTAATTTTTTCTCAGAACTGGGGGTCCTGCAGGGCCTCGCACCTAGTCGGTCCTTCTTAGATGTTTGTTGCTTGATTGGCCTGCGATTCTAAATATTTTTGATAACTGAGGAGAAAAGATCAACAGAAAAATTTATCAACATCTCTCTGCGCATCAAAAGCAGAGGCTAATGCACACTGCATTGGTTTCAGAAATTACCGGGAAGATGATGGCCCTACTCTGCAAAATTAGGAATGATGATGGGTATTGGTGTCCATGTACTGGTTGCATTTGCTCAGGTTTTCAGACAGCTCCTATAATGCTGGTTCACTTCACATCAGGCCACAGAGACCAAAGGTATTCACAAACCAGTGGCTAGAAAACTCTACAAAGTATGCTGTGGAGGCTGCATGTATGCATCTATGCCACATGCTCTCTGCCATGTTCCTTCTCCATTCTTGATTCTCCATCACTTTCCTCCTTGCCTCAGTCAGAGAGGTGAATCAGGGATGCCAAGTGACATCTCAGAACTTATACATCTGCATAAACACACCTTTTTCTACTGAGTTCCTCACCTTGGAATAAGCTTGTAGTTGCCCCAGTAAAGGAAGGGTTCCATTCATGTTGCAAAACATCAATCATGCTGTGTGTCAAAACAAATTTTTTATTGGCTATGCTTAAAGCATCCAAGTTTGTTCATAAAATATATAAAAAATAAATTAGGGTGTATTAAGGAGTTACTGTTTAATAATTTAATTCTCACTGATTTGCATTGATATGATTTTGTGAGTGGAAGAAGAATGTTTTGTTACAATTAGTGAGTGGTAAGTCGCATACACATCAGATATTGAATGGCACTTCTGCTATCTTGAAAAATTTAGCTAAAGTCCCAAAGCCAATAATTGGATAATAATTCCTAAGGAATTGCTGCTAGACGTGTTCCTGCAGCACCTTTAATGAAGTGGCCACACCAGCCCAGTGATCTTCAGCCTAATAACCACCTGCAGCCTACATGAGGAGAACACTCGAAGTTCAAGGGGGATCATTAAGGAAATGAATCACGGGTCTTTGGCTTTTCCTTACAAGCCTGGGGCAGGGGTGGGTCCTCCAGGGCACCAACAATGTATCACAAAAGCATCAATGAGGGAGAACGTAAGTCCACTTTGTACCGTCTCCTTTTTCCCTGCTCTTACACTGGAAGAGAGATGGGTAGAGATGGAGAAGGTGTGGAAGGGCAGGGAAGTACAGACCACTCTCCACCCACATGCAGATCAGGACTAAGGTGGAAGAGAGGGTGATCAAGTTGTTCAGGGAGAGGTGGTTAAGATCAATATTTTGACTGAGATTGGACCAAGCCAGAGAGAGCCTTGATTATCAAAATGAGGCTTGTTCTTAGACATGGCAGTGATTGCAAAGTTATGAGATCTGTCAAGTGTGGTCAAGGGATAGAAAAGGGAGATCTGACAGGGCAGGTGTGAAGGCAGTGGCTGAGGAAAACAAAGCTGTTTCCCTTTTCTTTTTTAATTTTTAAAAAGTTATTTATTTATTTATTTATTTATTTAAATTTTATTTAAATCCAAGTTAGTTAACATAGAGTATAATAATGGTTTCAGAAGTAGAATTTAGTGACTCATAAGCTGTTTCCTATTTGAACCCCACTTGATCCAGGCCAGTCAAAGCCGGTGTTTCACATAAGCCTGGGTGCACCCAAGGGAGTACATCATGTCAGTGATCATTGTCTGCCCTGGGTGTTTCAGGGAAGAAAGGGTAGAGAACCTTTGAGTTATACTTTATATTTTAGCCTCAAGAAATACCATCCTGGTGCTCAAGGGGTGAGGCCCTGTCCCATGCTGCATTCCTTGTAGATATTATCTCATTTGGCTTCTATTTCTTTGGATTAACAAACACTTTTTTTTGCCTTTAAAAAGTTTTTAATTGAAATATAAATATTTCAGGTGGCACAGTCAGCACAATATTTCTGGGTGGCTCAGTTGGTTAAGTGTCCAACTCTTGATTTCGGCTCAGGTATGATCTCACAGTTTGTGAGTTTGAGCCCCACGTCAGGCTCTGTGCTGACAGTGCAGAGCCTGCTTGGGATCCTCTCTTTCCCTCTCTCTCTGCCCCTATCCCACTGGTGCTCTCTCTGTGTCTTTCAAAATAAATAAATAAACTTAAAAAAATAGAAATATCTCTAGGAGGGCAGCACCTGAAGTAGTATTAGTCAGTGACTTTGGTGGAATGTCTGATGGGATCAAGTCCCCATCCCTGCTCAGGAACCTTCAGTGGCTCCCCAAGGCCTGTGTAATTGAGCCTGAACAATCTAGCCTGGCACACAGTCCCTCCAGGAACTGGTTTCAGACTGCTCTTCTGGATTGGATTCCTAAATCCTCCCATCTTTTCCCACAGGTTGATATAACTCTACTGGATTCCATGCCTCCTCTTGAACATGCTACTGCCTTTTCTCCCTTATTCCCATCATAGGGAATAATTCTCTCCATCATTGTCTTTAAAAAGTCTACCCACCTGGCTGGGTTAAGAGGCCACCTTCTATATAAAGACCTCCTCTTACCTCTCAATTGATTTCTCTCTCCCTTAGTGACCCTTAATGCAGAAACCAGCCCCTGCTTTGATAAGAGGATGTTATACATCAGGAGTTAGAGAAAGAGAGCTACAGTTTCAGCAAAATGACAACTTATGGTAACTTTATTGGGCAGACACTAGGACTTCCTTCAAGCATATGTCATCAGTACCCCTCCTTCTTTTTAGATTTATTTTTAATTTTTTTACAGCTCTAAGGTTTACTCTTCTCTCTCATATTGAATCTTTTATTTTAAATATAATTTATTGTCTGGGGCGCCTGGGTGGCTCAGTCGGTTAAGCGTCCGACTTCCACTCAGGTCATGATCTCACGGTCCGTGAGTTCGAGCCCCACGTCGGGCTCTGTGCTGACAGCTCAGAGCCTGGAGCCTGTTTCAGATTCTGTGTCTCCCTCTCTCTCTGCCCCTCCCCCGTTCATGCTCTGTCTCTCTCTGTCTCAAAAATAAATAAACGTTAAAAAAAAAGTTAAAAAAAATAAACAAATATAATTTATTGTCAAATTGACTAACATACAGTGTATACAGTGTGCTCTTGGTTTTGGGGGTAGATTCCCTTGATTCATCGCTTCCATACAACACTCAGTGCTCATCCCAATCTCATATTGAATCTAATGAGACCTCCTCTCCCTCAAGGGTCATCCAGGTTCCTTCCCCTGCTGATCACATGGCAATTCTCAGAGGAGTTCCTTGTAAATTCTATGTGTTAAGGAACTGACTGATGAATACTCCCCTCCTATCTACCATGCAGCTCTTAGTGGAGGACAAATCTTTAAAAAGTTTTCTGTATCCAGGGGCACTTGTGTGGCTCAGTCAGTTAAGCATCCAACTCTTGAGGTCGGCTTAAGTGATGATCTCAGGGTTCTTGTGATGGAGCCCCCACGTGTGGCTCTGCAGTGACAGCACAGACCTTGCTTGGGATTCTCTCTCTCTCTGGCCCTCCCCCACTTGCTCTCTTTCTCAAAATAAATAAGTAAACATTAAAAATTTTCTGTATCTGTAGATTTATTGTTTACATCATCCTATAGTGTTGTCTGTACACAAAGTCCTTAACTATATTGTCTTGCTATTTTTAGTTTCTTTAATAACTTGTCTTTTATTTGCTTCAGAGCTCATCTCTACCATTGCTTCCTTGCTTCTTGTCACATGAGGCAGTTGAACACGTAGGAAGAAGTCGGTGATTGTTAATTGTTTTACTCTCTAATTAGACCCACTAGGGAGTAGATACTACAGGGTATTGATTTTTAGGGGTGTAGGAAAGTAATTTGGGACAGTCATTTCTAAAGACCAAATGTGTAAATATTAACTGAGTTTGCCTCTCTCTAGTCCTCAGGGGACTTGAAGCAGATCAACAGACTTTTCAAGAAATAAACCACAAGTAGCTGAAAAACACCAAAGTTCAAACTGCATCCGGTGTAAGTCTGTGAGAGAGTTTCTGCAGCAGAAGGAAGTTTGTTGTTCTTGACCTGAACCTTAATATTCTATGATACTACTGGGGCTGCAAAAATGCTTCTAATCTCACTGACAAAGTTACGTTCTTATCCATAAATCATATCTGGAATTAGAGGAACTGACTGACTGATAGAGAAAAATTTCCCCAGTGACAGTAGACAATGTATGTGTGTGTGTATATATATATATGTATTTAAATAAATGTAATTGGTTAATATTATGAAAATATTATTTCAGTTTTAAGTGGTGTTTTTCTGAATTTGATGTGTGTTATTTTAAAAATACAATACAGACATAGCTTTTAAACCACCCCCCATCCCATGCCTCTGACATTATTCATACTGAAGCTTTCAACCAGCCAACTTGGAAAGCACTTTCAACTACAACTCACATCATTAGTGTTTTTGCTGTCTAAGCAGAAAAAATTGGGATGCAGCTTAGCAAAGGCTGAGGAAAACATAAAAGAAGACGGGTAATAGATCTGTTTCTCAAATAGTTTTCCTGTGTAATGAGCATCCTAATGATGTTTTTCAATTAATATATTTTCATTTATCTCAAGATGAGAAACCCAAGAATATTTTGTTAGGATAATCTGTATTTACCAAGATGTGTGCACTTTGGAGTCATTGGTCTTTACTCAGCTCTTGCTCTGCCAGACTTCCCCTTCTGGGCCCTCACAGCTTGGTGTCAGCTCCTGATCTTGCTTCTGGGCTCCAGGCTGGACTTTCCAACTCCTTGATAAACATTTGAGAGAAGTATGATTGATATTTCTAACTAAACAGGCTAAGGTAACCTTACAATATATCCCCTAGCAATATTTGCATTTATGCCATTGACATCCCTCTGCACACCTGAATCACCTTCGACTTATTTTTTTGGTTTCCTGTAATCAATGGCAGCCAATTCCTGTTGATTCAGACTTTAAAATATTTAGAGAGTACTTTCTCAGGTTTCTATTTCTATTTCTGCTGTCCTAGTTCAGGTCACATCCTCTTGTGCTTGCCTAGGTCATGGCAACTAATGATGGTCTAATTGGTCTCATGAGCTACTGTGATTCTCTCTCAAAAACACACTTCATGTTACCTCCACAGTGCTCTTCTTAAGGAATTACTTAGATGATGCCCTTCTCCTGCTACAAGCCTTGTGGTGGATCCCCACTGCCGACTGAATCTGCTTCTTTTTTTTTTTTTTCCTTTTAATGATTTTTAAATTTATTTTTGAAAGAGAGAGATAGAGCATGAGCAGGGGAGGAGCAGAAAGAGAGGGAGACACAGAATCTGAAGCAGGCTCCAGGCTCAGAGCTGTCAGCACAGAGCCCAATGTAGGTCTTTTTTTTCAACGTTTTTTATTTATTTTTGGGACAGAGAGAGACAGAGCATGAACGGGGGAGGGGCAGAGAGAGAGGGAGACACAGAATCGGAAACAGGCTCCAGGCTCCGAGCCATCAGCCCAGAGCCTGACGCGGGGCTCGAACTCACGGACCGCGAGATCGTGACCTGGCTGAAGTCGGACGCTTAACCGACTGCGCCATCCAGGCGCCCCCCAATGTAGGTCTTGAACCCACAAACCATGAGATCATGACCTGAGTGGAAGTCCGACGCTTCACCAACTGAGCCACCCAGACACCCTGACTGAATCTGTTCCTAATCTAACTTTCCAGCTTCATTTTCTGTAACTCCCTCCCATCTCCCTGCTCTGAACTGCAAGCAAACAGCCCACTATTGTTCAACGAGATACTTAATCACGTTCACCCCCTGTTCTTTGCTTGGGTTGTTTTCACCCCTAGATCCTCCAGCAAGACAACATACACTGTCCTGCAACTTCCCCTAGTCCCTCACCCCTGCCTGTCCCAAGCATTACTCTTCTTTTCAGGTTGAGAAAAACAATCCTTCCTGGTAGGTTTTATGGAGACCATGTTTACATTTCTGTCTCTTCTGCACATCAACTTGAGCTTCTGGAAAGTAGGGACTGTGTTTTATTTTATTTTATTTTTAAAAAATCATTATTATTATTATTATTATTATTTTTAAGATTCAACTTAGTTATGTTATTAAGTGCTCAGTGAATTCTTCTTGTTGATAAATGAATTGTTGCCCTCTTTACGAATCTTTATCTGATCCCTGGAAGCAAGATTATTCTCTTCTTTATGTAACTATACTAATTTGTATATACCTCCAAGGTTTTTCTCTTTGCATTTGGTTTTTAATGATGTGGGTTAGTATGTTTTTCTTTGTATTTATCCTGCTTGGGGCTTGAGGGACTTTCTGAATCTGTGGCTTGACGTATTCTGTCAGCTTTGGAAAATTCTTGGTCATTATTTCTTCATATATTGTTCTGCCTCCCTTTTTTTCCTGCTTCTCTTTGGGACTCTACGTCCATATAATTCTGCTGGGCCTCCTGTGTTTCTTTCTGTATTTTACATCCCCCTTCTCAGTGCTTCACTCTGGATAATTCCCACTCTTCTATCTTCCAGATTACTAGTCCCTTTTCCAGCTGTGTCTAATTTTCTATCAAATCTATTTGTTGAGTTCTCAATTTCTGATATGAGTTTTATAATTTATATGTGATTCTTTTTTATAGATTATAATTATCTTACTTTTTATTTTCATTAATCTATACATCATAGGGGTTTTAAAGTATTTAAATAAATCTCTGGAGGGTCTGTTTCTATTGTCTTTTTTTTTTTTTTTGTGCCTCTTTTTCATCTCTTTTGGATATCTGGTAACATTTTATTAAATTCTGGACAGGTATATGAAAAACCACAGAGGTTATAGATGGTACTTTCTTCCTCCAGCACCGAGACGCTGCGGGCAGCTCTGCTCAGCTTCCCGTGGTCTTAGAGGCCATTGTCTACCTCTTCATAGCTGCTCCTTCTGAACCAGCAAATGCCACAAAGGGAAATGCTGCTCCGATTGTTGGGTTCCTCCCTCTGGGGTCCCTTCTTTTCCTGGATCTTGGCCCTTTAATTCCTGGTTGTCTTGCTGGCTCTGAACTCCAAGTTTTGTCTCCATATTTCTGTGAGGAGATGAAAGTGCTGCTTAGCTCTTTTGCCCCTTAGCAGTTGCTTTCTGCTTGGCTTCTCCACCTTTCTGTATATGCCATGCCCTGAGGAGATACGAGGTATGGAATGCTGGGCTCACCTCAGTGAGTTTCTCTTTTCTCTGGGCTCCTGGCCATACAAAGCCTGACTTTCCTGAAAATTCCCAGTGTCTTCAAACAGATGTATCACACTTTTGTAGCTTGTTCAGTGGGATGATTGCTCTGCTATATGACAGTCTGCTATAGCTGAAAGCAGGGCTCTATGTTCTATTACAGCACTTTCTTCTACTATAAATTTCTAGGTGTGTTTCTTTCCCTCATTTATAAGTTACTTGAGAGCAGGAACCACATCTTATTCCATTTATCTCTGGTAAAATGCCAATTCATTCATTAATTCATTCGATAGTATTTTTTGAGCACCCACTATGGGCTAAGTGTGGAAAGATTCATCAGTGAATAAAACAGACAAGGTCTCAGCCTGTAGTCCTTGTAGTGGAGCTTATTTGCTAGTGGGAGAGAAGGCACACGAACAAAGAAAATGCAAAAATACCAAATAGTAACATGTGTTAGTGTAGTATTAAATTAGAATGCTGGAATGGAAGGCGGGTGGCCACTTAAAGCACTCTCTACGTGGGTCATCATTAGGTTGAGGTCTAAATGACAAAAAAAAAAAAAAAAAAAAAAAAAATCAGGCATGAAGAGCCCTGGAGTAGATCCAGGTATAGGGAGGAACAGTGGCAAGGGACCTGGGGTGTCTGCTAAAGTGGATTAATGTGTGAGATTCTAAATTCAAAATGTCAATGTAAGCTTTTTTTTTTTTTCTTAAGAGAACATTACATGTCTTGAAATGGCTTCTAATTATAAGTTGTAAATGTATCTGAGGTACTTCAGTCATTTAGGAATCTTGAATATTACTTATGGCTCCTGGAAGAACTAAGACATCTGTAACAGGCATACTTCACTGCAGGAGGGTCCCTTGCCCGCCAGGGTGGCAAAGCTGAGTGGAAACAATAACTGATTTTTCCTTACCTTTGAGGCTATCTGAATTTGAAATATGCTATTTTTGTTTAACAATCATATTAATAATTATTTATATATGGGGCGCCTGGGTGGCTCAGTCGGTTAAGCGTCCGACTTCAGCTCAGGTCATGATCTCGAGGTCTGTGAGTTCGAGCCCTGCGTTGGGCTCTGTGCTGACCTCTCAGAGCCTGGAGCCTATTTCAGATTCTGTGTCTCCCTCTCTCTCTGACCCTCCCCCGTTCATGCTCTGTCTCTCTCTGTCTCAAAAATAAATAAACGTTAAAAAAAATAATTATTTACATAAAACAATTATATTTTTATCAGGGCTCTCTATCAGTCAGGAGCTTAGCAACCAACAAATTCCGATTCATATAGTTCAAGAGACTGCAAATAAGAGGCTGCTTACAGGGGTGTAGACAGGGCGAAGGGAACAAGCAGGGATGGTGAGGGATTAGCAATGGTGGGAGCCAATACTGTCCTAGGCCTGAAGGGACAAGGGGTGCCACAAAGTCCATTACTTCAGTCCAGTGTAAGCTGAAGTCAGGGAAGGGTGCAGCTCAAAAAATATGGCCCAGAGCAGGAAAGGAGCAGGAAAGAAATGCCCTGTCTTCTCTTTCCTTCTGCCTCATCTTGAGGTGCCTCCTTTGGCCAAACCCACCCAAGAGCCAGCTGGCAGTGGAGCCTGGTTGATGCAATGCGGCCCGCAGAAGTTGGTCCCCAGAGCTCAGAGCTGCATGGACAGAGGCCAAGGATGGACCCAGGGCGAGGAAGAAAATAAGCCACAATGCACACATCCTCACTTTTGAAATAACAAGCAATAATAGGTCTGAAGAGAGTTTGTAGGTTTCTTTTGGAGCTTCAGCCTCACTAGGACCTGTGTGATACAAAGTGCCTTTCCCCAGCTAAGGATAGAGAACCTGAGGGGTTTTCAGTCATGTCTTTAAGCATAGGAAATTATTTGAAAAGAAGTTGAAATTAGCTCGGGGGACTCTGAGAATGGAATTCGCAGTGGAGTTTTTAAGGCTTGTTTTAAGGCCAAGTCTTGTGTTTGTGCTTGTGGGAGAAAGGGATAGACCAGGAAAGAGTAGGTATGAAGGTGCAGGATTAGGGGTCTGGGAAGAAGAGCCCTGTGGCCGACATGGATTTCTCAATGTATAATCATTGATACCCCCAGAAATTCTTGAAATCTAATCATATGCTGAAAATGTGTTTGCTAATGAAAGGTTCTTGACATTGATACGAGCATTGTTTTATGACACACAAATACTTACATTTTCAATTCAGCAATTTAAAGTAGCCAAAATCTTCAACTGTCATTGCTCGGCATATACAAAATGCCCGTGCATACTTGTCTGTGTATTCTCCTACATAAAATATCAATGCTCCCAGGCTCAGATACTTGGTGGATTTAGGCTAAGTCATATTTAGACCACATCTGATATTTTGTCTAAAATTTCCCGAACTGAACAACCTCTTATTCTACATCCAAATATTGTGTAATATTTCAGTCAATAATTTTTTGTTAATGTCGAACTTAGATTTCCATTGTTTCTCTTTCATGTGGAAAATAGAACAGTTCCTAGATGGGGAAGGCCATGGGATATAACTTATTGGATCAAAGGGTATGCATACCGTTTTGTTCTTGAGCACTTGAAATGATTTATGTCACATATTCCCTTCCAAAAGCTTAGTATTTACCATTCTAACTATTTTATAAATTGTTTACTCATTAAATTTCAAGCATTTCTGTGAAGTAGGTACTATTATTATTATGACGCTCATTACACATATGGGGGAGCTGAGAATGGTGGCATGGAGGGGTTAAGTACCTAACACAAGGCTGCACGGTTAATAAATGGAATTAAAACTGAGATTTAAACAGGAAATCTGGCTCCACAGTCTGTGGCCTGCACTGCTATACCAGGCTGTCTGCATTCAATGGTGGCTTGAGTTTTATGATAATTCCACTATTGTAGGGTTGAGATTTCCATATTATGAATCGAAGTGTGTACCAAACATTTAAAGCAACATTTTCAAAAGCACCCAGTACATCAGCCCTCACATTAAAAATACTGCTAATTAGAATATTACCATAGCATCTTAAATACAGAGAACAAACTGAGGGTTTCTGGAGGGGAGGTGGGTAGGGAGATGGGCTAAATGGGTGAGGGATATTAAGAAGGGCACTTGTTGAGATGAGCACTGGGTGTTAATATGTAAGTGATGAATCACTGGGTTCTACTCCTGAAAGCAATACCATGCTGTATGTTAACAAACTTGAATTTAAATAAATAAATTAAAAAAAAGGATATTACCAAAATAGAATCCATTAATGTTTCTTTGGGCCAATAAAAGGAAAAGATTTAACAAGCATTCCTTAAAATTCACTGCAGGAATGTCGCTATAGGATGTCCCCCGTAGAAAGGTTTCTCTCAACGAGTAAGTTTGGAGAACATCATGTGTTATATCCATGTATTTGAGATTCACGACCCACATAGTAAAAGTTCAATGAAGTCCTCACTAAAGACACCTGTTTAACTTTTTTTTAGCTCAGAATTTACCAAGTTAAGTTGACAAAAATTATTTTTTCACAAAACACTTATTATCAGACCGAAGGGCCAGTGTTGTACAATTTTGAGCTGGTCCCTTAAAATTAAAGCCTTGGCTCTGAGATTTCTTGAAGGCAAGCAAAAAGTGGGGAGGGGCTGAAGAAAATGACCAGCAAGCGAAATGATTCAGGCTGGCATCTTTGTGTCAGCACTGTCCAAATTCTCCTGTTAAGGTCTACAACAATGTGCTAAAAGGGTATTTCCTATCACTGAATAGCGTCGTCTGTTGGATTTCTTTCTGATCTGAGGCAGCTCTTGCTGCAAATTTGGGAAGAGTAGCGGTGAATCTCACTTGCCTTTCCTGTGTGTGCTGTAGATATCTCCTCAAATAGCCTTGCTTTGTTTGACATTTTAGAGTGATTTCTGAATGTTCAAAAAGGGCAGATTCTAAATCCAGATCTGGTGAGAAATGCTGTTACTTATCTGAGAAGAGCAGCAATGGAGTGCACACACAGATGTGAAAGGAGATCTTTTTAAAACAGAAATAAGAGAGGAGAGAGATAGAGAAGAACTTGATGTAGGAATTTGATATTATTGAAGGCCCTGCAGTTATGGTAGGCACCTCATGCTGTAATTTCTCTTCATTTGGGCTGGGATTCCCAGCCACATTCTAAGAATATGATTAAGAACATTGTATTCTCTGTACTGTAACTCTCTCTCCCTCTCTCACTCTCGCTTTCTCTCGATTTCTCAACACCAGTCAGGTTTGGGCTTATTGTATTTTTGGACAACTGGTTCTGACTCTGGCTTTGTCCTCTCTTCCCATGTCTTCCCCATGGTAGTGACCCCTCCCCCCCCCCCATCTTTTGGTCCCTCTGGACAAGTCAACACTCCCCAGGGCAAGATGGAGAACAACTTCCCTTTCTTACAGTCATCATTGCTTTTCCTGTTTCTCCCCATCAACTGGCTCCTAAGGCCCAGGACTATCGGGAACCACTGTTGTGTGGACCCTCCACGCTGCGCTTCTATTTTCCATTAGTCTTGGGCCTACGCCGGCAGGGAGGAAACTGCTCTCTGGAAGTAAACTTGTGACCTGTGCAAAATGAATTCACTTTTCGATGGCACCAGAGGACCATTTAGTAAATTACTTTCATTGTACAGAATACCACCCTGGTGTCCTGGAAGATGGAATTGGTGTCACATGGGTGAGCTATTTTCTCCCTGAGAAAAAGTATACTTCCATAAAGGGCTCTGGCAGGTGTGTGATGAGTCTGGTCGGGGGACGGTGGGAGGGGGGTCTGGCAGGACAGGGCAAGCATGGCGATAGAGTTTGGTCCCTAACACTTCTAGAAGTGGGTTAGGAGGGTTTTCTGGGGACACTAAAAATAATTCTTCACTGCAGTTTGTGGCAGTAACGTTGACTGATGGAAACAACAACAATGGCAACAAGTGTTTACTTAGCTCCTGTCAAACTCCGGCACAGTGGAAGATACTTCACACATATTATGTCATTTAATTTAGCAAAAACAGTAAGAGATAGGTATTTTGATATCGCTGTTTCATGGAAATGAGACTATAGAGAATTTAAGCCTCATATTAAGGTCAGGCACATAGAATGTGTTGACATGAGAGTACAAATTCATTCATTCATTCATTCAACAAATATTTATGTTACAGAGACCCTTCTGGGTGCCAGGGATATAGCAGGCAACAAACCCCCCAAATGAGAATATAGTATATTAGACAATGAAAAGTGTAATGGAGAAAAATAAAGCAGGATAAGGAGATGGAAAGCCTTTGTGTGGATGACTGTTCTATTTTAT
The DNA here is from genome assembly GCF_024362965.1 of Panthera pardus. Lineage (NCBI taxonomy): Eukaryota > Metazoa > Chordata > Mammalia > Carnivora > Felidae > Panthera > Panthera pardus. The sequence goes on along the minus strand of NW_026526721.1, from coordinate 119,601,322 downwards.
GTGAGCAGGGGTCAAGGAAGTTGTCTCTGATAAGGTGACATTTAAGTAGAATTGAAAGGAAGGCAGAAGTGAGTCATGTACATACTTCAGAGACCAGGAAACAGTAGGAGCAAGGGCCCTGTGATGAAAATGTGCTTGGCGTGGGCAAAGACAGGAGATCAATGTGACTGGAGCAGAAAGGGGGAGGGGCAGGGGTAAGAAATGAGGGTAAATGCCCTTATCAAAGAGACCTCTGAGAGCTTCCTCGCCTCTTTTGCCACGTGAGTACACAGTGAGGACTGCGGCTATCTACAAACCAGGAAGTAATCTTTCATCAGACACTGAATCTATTGGTGCCTTCATCTGGGATTTCCCAGCCTCCAGAACTGCGAGAAAGTTTTTTTTTTAATTTTAATTTTTTAATGTTTATTTATATGAAAGAGAGAGAGAAAGAGAGAGAAATTGAGCAGGGGAGGGGCAGAGAGACAGAGACAGAATCTGAAGCAGGCTTCAGGCTCTGAGCTGTTAGTACAGAGCCTGATGTGGGGCTCGAACTCACGAACCATGAGATCATGACCTGAGCTGAAGTTGGACACTTAACCGACTGAGCTACCCAGGATCCCCAGAGAAATAAATGTTTTTAAGCCACCCAGTCTATGGTATTTTTGTTAGAGGAGCTCAAATGGGCTAATTCACACTATAAAGGCTAGTAAGGGTTCTTCCTTTTGCCGTGGGAGATGTCAAGCCCCTGGTACTCTTTAATTGCCCAGAGTCAGGAGGCCCAGCCTCTATGCCCCAGGAGAGGATAGTCACCCTTTGGGGTTCCATGAATGGATCACAGATGGATGCTGTAATTCTTCACTCTTCCAGCTAGGTATAGAGGAGAACAATACCCTTTTCACCTTCACCATCTCTGTACTTTTCGAAACTTGCATGGGGAAGTGAGTTGCCCAGCAGAACAACTCTGAGGAGGCCCCTGCCACCCTCTAGACCCACATACCACTTTGAGTCACAAGAATGGACAAATAGCTTCGGGTTTTCCCACATTTCTTCCTGAGAGATTTCCTGGGCCAACTCCATGCTGAATATGTCGTGAATATATTTTCTTTAATCCCTAATCGCCATCCGATAAGCCCTCCCTGAATGTTCCCCTATCCCCACGCTACTCTGTACATGCTGAAATCTGACCCTTCTTCCATTTCTCTTCATCTGTCCAACCCTCCCTCTATGCCCTTTGGAGCTTTTGGTTGTCATTCTGTCATCAGCACACACATTCTCATCCTCTTCCCTGGATGTGCCCTTTACCCTCTCACTCCAGCTGGACCCTGGCTCTCCCTGAGGACACTGCTTCTTCTGCAGTCTTCTCAAGGAGAGACTTTTGATTTCATACCCCATGGACCTTAAAGCCTGGAAAAAAGGGCAAGTCTCTTCCTGACTTGCCTTTGCTACTTCTAATTAATCATTGCTCTTGCTTCCAACTTCAAAGCTCTCAGCCCCTTTGAAGCACATCATCTGATGTTACCACCTGCTACCCCACCTTGTTGTCATTCACTGACCTTAGTCCTTGTGCCTCCAGCACCTGCTTTGCTGTCTTTATCTCTACTGCCAACGATAATGATAGTGACAGCGCTCACTGAGTTTTCTCTCTTCTCCTGGAACTCTTCTAAACACCCCAAAAGCTTTATCTTATTTAATTCCTTTAATGCTATGAGATAGCTATTGTTACCACCCTCATTGTATAGATGAGCAAATTGAGGTGCAGAGAGTAATACACTTTGCCTAGCATCACACACAGTTAGTGACAGAGTCAGGACTGGAAATGCAGTCTGGCTCCTGAGCATGCGCACTTAAACACTATATTAAGCTGTTTCCTTGTCAATGTTCTTGGCAAACTTAACAGCTATGCAGATGACCCGTTTGACACCCTGGCCTCTCCGTTCCTTGATCTCCTTGGTTCCTCTACTCTACCACAACTACCCACACCTACAGTCACATCCATGGCCTTGTCATCAGTGATAACAACATTACCTCAAAATGTTGATTTTGAGTTTCGCACTCTTTGTGTCTTTCTAACCCTCTATAGTAGTAGTTCCAATTCAGAAATCCCTCAACCTTGGGAAAGCCTCAATTCCAACAAATGGTATTAATATATCCCGTACCCCCTGCCCCAAATCTTCATATCCTTTCAGTGGACTATGGCAACAAGTTGAGGGAGCACTTCCTGATTTATCTAAGGCTGTATAACAAATCACCACAGAGCTTAGTGGCTCAAGACAGCAAACTTTATTTGCTCACAATTCTGTAGGCCAGAAATTTGAGCAACACTTGACTGGATGGCTCTTCTGTTCCATGTGGCTTCAGCTGGAGTCCCTCATGAGGCTGGAGTCAGATGACAGCTGAGATTGGAGTGTCCACGACGGCCTATCTCAGGTCTGGAACCTCGGTGGTGATGGCTGGGATCTCTCTCTTGCTCTCTCTCACTCACTCTCAGTTCATGCAGGGCTGCCTCCAGGGTCTGTCTTGGGCTTCCTTACATGACAGCTGGATGGCAAGAGTGAGTATTTTAATTGGCAAAGCTCGAAGCTGCAGAAACTTTGCACACAGCACACAGCACTTTGGCTGCATTCTCTTAGTCAAAACAAAATATACAGTGAGCCCCAATCCAAAGGGAGGGGAAATAGACTCCACCTCTTGGTGGGTGAGTGGCAGGATCATACCGCAAAAGAGCATGTGCATGGGGGGTATTGTTGTAGCCATCTTTGGAAATACATTTTAACCGTGACATAGCACTTCAATTTCCTATTACCTGTCTCATCCTCTCCCCTTTCCTCCTTGCCTGACAATATTCCTGACCTGGTCAAACCCAACTATCAATCCACTCCATGCTTGCATTTGAGTAGATGAATGTTTCTGGAGAAAAATCATGCAACTTTCTGAATTTTTAATAGAAACGTTCTAACTTTCTAACTTTGCTTCCAACCAGCTGGCCTTCTTTCAAATTTGCATGCCATGCTCCTTCCAGTCTCTGGCCCCTGAATGTGACACTCCCCCAAACATTTGCATGGCTGTTGTCAACCATTCACATCTCATCTCCTCCCAGAGGCCTCTGAACACCTTAGTCAGGAAGATTTCACTTGCCCTCTTGTAGACACCCCATATCACATTACTTCATTTTCTTCATAGCAGTCACCCTCTAAAATTTGCTTATTCATCAGATGGTTTCTGTGTTTACTGTTAATTTCCTCACCAGAATGCTAGCTTTTTGAGGGCAAGACTTTATCTTGTGATTCATAGAGTCTAGACAAGGCCTAGCACAGAGTATGTTCTCTGTGGATATTTATTAACTCGCTGAACCAATGCTTTTTGATTTACTGAATCATATAAGTAATTCAAGCATATGAGAAAAATTTCAAATAACATCAAGGCATAAAATAAAAAGTAAAATTATCCTTCTGCCTTCTCCAGGTCCTGCTCCTAAAAAGTAAGTTGGTTTGGGAAGTTGTGGAATTTAGCACATGAACATCATCCCCCTCTCTCTCTTTTTTTTGAAAGTTATATTGTTGTTTAGAATGTCTTCTTTTGTTTCCCTTTGTAACTATATACCTTCTTTTGGTTATATTTTATCACTATTTCTTGGGTCCCCTTTATGTAATAAGAGAAAATGTACCATAGCCTCTCCCTTCCCCTAGTCTCTATCCCCTCTCCCCTCAACATGGGTTATTACTGTTATGTGATCAAGGTTTATTACATTTATATTCTGATCTGTAACTATAATTACGTCTTCTGTGCTTTTACGATAGGTTAGTTTCTTAAAATCAAAAACCATTAAATGGCAATTGGAAATTATAATTATGTAAATATTATTCAGTGGAGAACCAAGTAGTTTGATTAGAGTTGTAGAGAAAGAAAAATAATCCTAAATTACCAAACTTATGGCACTCAAAGGAGAAAAGACCCAATCTTCAAGGTCAAATGAGTTCTCTGTTTTCCACTTCATATTACTTTACTTGCTAAAATCATGCTGCAGTTTAATTTGCTTTGATTTGACATATGACATTTCTTGACAGCTTTCTTTATCTTTTCTAAAATCTCTAATTGCCTCTCTTTTTTTCTTGTTGATATGAATATTATAATAATAAAATAAATCTTTTATAGCAGTTACTCAAGGTCAGGCACTAAATACTGTGCATGCATTATTTCATTTAATACCCACAATGACCCTAGGAAGTAGAAATTATTTTTATACCCATTTTTAAACCAGAAAAGTGAGCCAAGGGGAATTTAAGTAATTGCTCAAGGTCACATACTTAGTTTGTAATTTGAACCAAGCAGTCTGATTTTGGAGATGGAGATTTTAATCACGTGATTTATTTATCTAATTAGTAGGTATATCAAGCTTCTATAATTACACTGTTGTCGAAATAAATCGATTTTTTTAATTGATGGCCTTTACGGGGTGCAGGGGGCATTCCCAACTTCCTGTTTCAGTGTGAGTTTTAGGTTTTAGTATTGCTGCATAGCCGTCATCTTGACTTTTTTTTGTTGCACTTCTGGTTTGATCCACACATCTTCCTGTTTCTTTCGTTTCATTTAAATTTTTGCTGGCATACATATAAGTCTTTCAGAAAGTGTAACTAGAAAGCCAAATTTCTGAATCCTTGCATGTTTAAAAAGTTCTCGCACTTGATTGATGGTTTGCTTAGCTATAGAATTTAGGTTGAAAATAATCTACCAGAACTTTGCTGGGATTGTGCCACTATCTCCCAGGATCCAGAATAATTGATGAGAAGTCTGATGCCCATTCTTTTGTAGATATTTCCCCCATCCCCCCCTTAAGGTTTTTGTTCTTCTCCTTAACTTTGATGTTTCAAAATTTCATAATTAGGTGTGGGCCTTTTTGTTCAGTAATTGGTGCATCCAAGACTTGTGTTTGCTTCTGCTCTAGGAAATTTTCTTCAATGATTTATTTAATTTTCTTCCTTCCAGTTCTTATTTTTTTCTCTCCTGGAACTCCTGTGGGATTGGTGGTGGAATTCCTAGATGGAAGTTAGAGCTACCATTTTGCTTAAGTTTTTCTCCTCTTTTCCTTTAAAAATTTCCTCCTTTCCTTTCTTCTTTCTTCCTTCTTTTAAATCTCAGTCTTTTCTGTGACTTTGTCTTCTGGCCCTTCTATTGATTTTTCTTTTGACAATTATGTACTTAATTTCCAAAGCATTGCAGTTGTTCTCTGTACTATGTTCAAGTATCCTGTTCAATTTTGATGGATACAGTCTCTTTTCAAACCTGTACATGCACTTGAGTAATCAGTTCCTTTGTTTACCTTCGAGATTCTTTCATGCTGTTGGTTTTCTTAAAATGTTTGCTGAGACTTGGTGGCTTGTTCCTGTTTGTAATAGAAAGATTAGATTTTTAAATGTGGGCCACTAAGGTAAATTCCTTTTGGAGCCGAGGAGATCTCTTTTTACAGCAGATATCACCATCCTTCTTTTCCAAAAAGATGTCTCTGGGCTATTCATACTCTGGGGGCAGTTCACACTGCTTGCTCCCCATATATAACCTGGTATATTTTTATCCAACTAAAACCAGAATAAAGTGAGTGCCATGGGAAGGCTTAGGGAGAAAGAAGGGGAGTCTGTCTTATAGGTGGTGGTTCTGCCACAGGTTAGTATTTTAAGTGGCTCATTGTGTACAATGGAACCCTAGAAGGTTTTTGTTTTTGTTTTATTATTATTGTTATTGTTATTATTTTATTTTATTTTTTTTAGCAAGAGCAGGGGAGGGGGCAGAGGAGAGAGTGAATCTTAAGCAAGCTCCATGCCCAGTGTGGAGCCTCATATGGGGCTTGGTCCCACGACCATGAGATCATGACCTGAGCTGAAATCAAGACTCAGATGCTTAACTGACTGAGCCACCCCGGAGTCCCTGTTTTTGTTTTTTTAAAATGAACACTTTATTTTTGTAGAGCAGTTTAAGGTTCATAGTGAAGTTAAAAGGAAGGTACAGAGGTTTCCCTTATACCCCCTTCTTCCACACACGCATAGCCTCCCCCACAATGGATATTCCACAACAGAGGGGTACATTTGTTACAACTGATGAACCTACACTGACACATCCTGATTACCCCAAGTCTATAGTTTACATTAAGGTTCACTCTTGATGTACAAACGTATGATGACATGTATCCATTACTATATTATGCAAAGCATTTTCACTGCTCAAAAAGTCCTCTGTGCACTTCCTGTTGCCCCTTCCCTCCCCCTGCCCCCAACCCCTGGCAACCATGGATCTTTTTATTGTCTCCATAGTTTTGCCTTTTCTAAAATGTCATATCCAGAATGTCATATTATTGGAATCGTATAATATGCAGCCTTTTCAGATTTGCTTCTTTCACTTAGTAATATGCATTTAAGTTTTCTCTCCAAGTCCTGATAGTTCACTTCTTTTTATTGCTAAATAATATTCCTTTGTCTGGATGGACCACAGTTTATTTACCCATTCATCTACTGAAGGACATTTTGGTTGCTTCCAATTTAAAGTGTTTTTTAATGGTGGTGAGTTTTTTGTCCTTGTCTCAAAACCCATTGATCAGGGGCGCCTGGGTGGCGCAGTCGGTTAAGCGTCCGACTTCAGCCAGGTCACGATCTCGCGGTCCGTGAGTTCGAGCCCCGCGTCAGGCTCTGGGCTGATGGCTCGGAGCCTGGAGCCTGTTTCCGATTCTGTGTCTCCCTCTCTCTCTGCCCCTCCCCCGTTCATGCTCTGTCTCTCTCTGTCCCAAAAATAAATAAAAAACGTTGAAAAAAAAATTAAAAAAAAAAAAAAACCCATTGATCAGAACGATCTCCTCCAGCCCCGCATTATCTTACAAAGTCACTGCCCTGCTGTAACCACTGGCAACACAGCCAACTTCCAGGACTCAGAATATGGAGCAACTGTTTAAATCTCTGTTGTCTAAGAAGGGACTCGGCAGGTTACCCTTGGGCCAGCCCTGGCCTCTTCCTAACTTCTTATTTCGTGCCTATTTTACCACGAATATATCTTTTTTTCCCTCGTGAATATGAGATCATTGTGAAAATTCGAAAAGTTCTTAAGTTGGAATATTAACTATCACTCAATATTATACCACTCAGTAAACAGGTGAAAAGGTAAGTAGCACATGATGTATACAGTTTTTAGTTGACTTAAAAAATTTTATAGCTTGTGTTTTTTTGGTAAGTTTATTTATTTTTGAGAGAGACAGAGACAGTGTGAGTGGGGGGAGGGGCAGAGAGAGAGAGAGAGAGAGAGAGAGGGAGAGGGAATCCCAAGCAGGCTCCGTGCGGTCAGCACAGAGCCGGATGCAGGGCTCAAACTGAGGAAACTGTAAGATCATGACCTGAGCCGAAACCCAAAGTCGGATCCCTAACCAACTGAGTCACTCAGGCTCCCCTATAGCTCGTGTTTTTAAACATTCTTCAAAACATGATCCCTGATTGTTGCATGGTATTTATCACATGGGTATACTACAGTTCAATTTTTCTCTACTTTTGAAGTTTGGGATATTTCTAGTTTTTTGTTTTTGTTTTTGTTTTTATCATGAATGCTACTATGAGAAATAAACTCATTCGTAAGGTTTTGCTTTGTTTTGTTTTCACACATTTCTTAGTTCCTTGGATTAATTCTTAGAATGCAGATAATAGACAAAAGTGTTTCAACACATTCTAGAGCTTTTGTTACATACTGCCCAATTGTCCATCTGATGGTGAAAAATGGCTATCCTTTTTGCTAGTATGTAAAAATTCCCTTTTGACTGAACTAACATCTAAACTTGATATCGTTTTAAAAAAGAGAGACACTGGGGAAACAAAGAGTTTCTATCAGTATGATAAGAGAAAATATTTTTAGGCGTTTTTTTCTCTTGCATTTTTAAAAAATCCTTAGTGAGATTAAATATGTCTGGTATCCCATTTGCATTTCTTCTTTAGCAATTTTTCCTTTCAGATCTTTTGCCTTTTATTGTGCTAGTGTGCTTCTCTTTTATTAATTTATTTGTAAGCCTTTTATAAATTAAGAATTTTTCACACATTTATATGGACGTATGCATATCTATATCTACAAAATCAAACAATTTACTTAAATATTGTTTATTTAAATCTTGCTATTGTTGCGTTTCTATAGCAGGGGTGAGATGTGAGCCCTCCATGGAAGGGTTGGGCCTCCTCTCGGAGGCACAGAGCCCACAGAGCCGTCAGCGCTGTTACCATTTTGCAAAGCTCCAGGGAAGCAAAACAAAAGAAACAGGGCAGCTTTGAAGGTCCCTGCCAAACTCTTTAGAGCAACAGGATTAGGAGGAAAATGAGGCTTCTAAGAGCATGACTAAACATTTAATACCCCCTCGGAACCCACAAAACAAAAACACAATCATCTTCATCTCACAATTAGAAAGAAATCACGAAGGACAGTGGCTTTGCTGATCTCCTTAAATGCATTATAAACCTTAGATGGAATTTTTTTTTTTTGCAACAAAGTGGCCAAAGCTTTATGGCCAGGACAGGATAACTCAGAGCAGATCTTCAGGTACCCAAGACTTTTCATCCCTAGAAACATGGGGCTTAATTTCTACATCATACGTGGTTTTAGTCTGCATAAATTTACTACTGCTTTTGAAATAATTCAATTTCAAGAACAATGGAAGCTCGAACCCACTTTGGTGGTAGCCATTAATAGCTCTTGTTTGATGAATAATTCTGAAAACTCTTTTTTTCTTGTTGTCACAAAAAATGAACTGGTGATGCATATGCTAGCATTAAGAAAGAGCTTAATATATTGGCAGATAAAAACACAGCACACACTGAAGGAATGTATTATGGACATAAGCCATAAAAATGTTTTCAATTTCTTTTGGTGTTAAGATACAGCGTAAGAAACTAGTCAATTTCTGGAGAGTCACTTGAGGCAATTTGCATATGGAATGTTTATGGCAGATGTGACTGAATAAATGGAGCCAGTTCCTGTGAATGTTGCCTCCCATCTTTGTCCAGCCTACCAGCATCTGGAAATTGTGGCCATGCTGCATTAAGAAAAATGATTACAGGGATCGAAGACAATATTAGGTCTTCCCAAAAAAGTTTATATGATTTTAACTGAATTTGCAGCTAACTGATGTAGTACTATTAGAGGTTTCTGTGAAGTGAGCAACTTAAGGAACTCTTTCAACGGCAAGAGAAATAAATATTTTTCTCCCAGTCCCCAAAACTTTTTTCTTTTCTTTTCTTTTCTCTTCTCTTTTCTTTTTTTTTTCTTTTTCTTTTCTTTCCTTTCCTTTCCTTTCCTTTCCTTTCCTTTCCTTTCCTTTCCTTTCCTTTTCTTCCCTCCCCTCCCCTCCCCTCCTCTCTCTCCTCTCCTCTCCTCTTCTCCTCTCCTCTTCTCCTCTCCTCTCCTCTCCTCTCCTCTCCTCTCCTCTCCTCTCCTCTTTCCTCTCCTCTTCTCCTCTCCTCTCCTCTCCTCTCCTCTCCTCTCCTCTCCCCTCTCCTCTCTTCTTTCTCTCCTCTCCTGTCCTCTCCTCTTTTCTCTCCTCTCCTCTCCTCTCCTCTCCTCTCCTCTCCTCTCCTCTCCTCTCTTCTCTTCTCCTCTCTTCCCCTCCCCTCCCCTCCCCTCTCCCTCCCTTTTTCTCTTCTCTTCTCTTCTTTTTTTCAATGGTGTAACATGAATTCACTCTGTTTGTACACACTGACATCCTTTTGCATTTCATCCTGGAAGAGAGCTTACTGCAAAGCCTCCTTTACCGCCAGATTCTGGGGAAGCATTTATTTACCTACCAAGGGAGGGGCACTTCATGTGGATAAAAAGTGATGAAAAGGCTATGAAAAGTGACACCACTGAAAGAGAGGATCATTCGCCAAATTACAAAATGCAACAGACAATTTTCTTTGACTCCATTCCAGATGTGAGAAACAGGTAACGTAAGGCAATCATCCTGCCAACAGGACCGGTTTCCTTGGGGCCCTGGCAGAGACAAGGAGGGGCACAGTGAGTGCCACAGATTGCAGCTCATCATGGACTTCTCAGCCCAGATGCAATGGTGAAAATAGATAGCCTCCACTTTCTGTTTGGTTACCTTCAGGGGTCAGGTCCCAGTGCATGTCACAAGTTCTGCTGGCCCGCCTCTTTCCCAGCCACCCTCCACTGGCTCCAGGGTCTTCTCAAGAGCAAATGTCACCAACTCAGGTTGGTCTTCCGTGACCTGCCCATTTAAGTTACATCTCACAGTCACAGACACTCATGGCCTCCTGTGGTGTTCCTTCATGGCTCCCACCGTCATCTGTAAATGCTCATTCAATTGTGTGCTTACCGGTTTCTCCAGCCAGGCTGTGGTCAGGGCTCTCTGCTGCTCCCCTGCACCTGTAGAAAAGGTGCCCAGTAAACCTTGGTGGCAAACGTGGGAGATTTGTGGTTTTCTGAGGGTGACTGGTGTCCATTCTCCTGCCTTGTCCAGGCAAAATTCTCCAACAGCTTGATTTCCATCTGTTTCCTTTTTCACTTTCTCTTTCCTTTTCTCTGTCCTCCCCCCTTTCCCCCTGTTCATTTGTAACAACTTTATTGGTTTCCTTGTTTTTTTCTCCTGTGTTTCTCTAGAAGGAAGCAGATGGGTAGAGGATTTCAGATGAATACTGAATATCACATCCCCATTGATGAGATCATTTCAGAATATTCTAAAATTATTCTTCATGGTTCCATGGCCGGGGAGAAAATATCCCTGGGTTTTTGAGAGTCAGGATGCTGCTGCTGCCAGGTTTAAATCATTATTAAAGAGACAAAGGCTCACCAGGATAAAGCTGCTGGAAAGTTTTCTTCAGCAGTAGAGTATATTCAATAAATACCACTCACCTGGAGGTGTGCTGGGTGAGAGCTCCTTCTTTTGTGTGTATGTATATAATTACTTGTTACTGTACCTAAATGCCACATCTGGGGGGAGCTTACCTTTCTTTAGAACTTTAAGATAGCATCCACCCCGGGACTACCAATAGGAGATGGCTTGGCCCTGGAAAGAATTTTTTTTTTAATTTAATTTAATTTTTTTTTTCAATATATGAAATTTATTGTCAAATTGGTGGGAAGAATTTTTTAAAAATTTTTTAATGTTTACATTTGAGAGAGAGAAGGAGAGGGAGAGAGTGCAATCGGGGGAGGGGCAGAGAGAGAGGGAGACACAGAATCCAAAGCAGGCTCCAGGTTCCGAGCTGTCAGCACAGAGCCCACCGCAGGGCTTGAACCCATGAACTGTGAGATCATGACCTGAGCCATAGTCAGACGCTCAACCGACTGAGCCACTGAGGTGCCCCTGGAAAGAATATTTAAAAAAAAAAATTTTTTTTGCATTTATTTATTTTTGAGAGACAGAGTGAGACAGAGCACGAGCAGGGGAGGGGCAGAGAGAGAGGGAGACACAGAATCCAAAGCAGGCTCCAGGCTCCAAGCTGTCAGCAGAGCCTGCTGCGGGGCTCGAACTAATGAACCATGAGATCATGACCTGCGCCGAAGTCGGTCGCTCAACCGACTAAGCCACCGAGGCGCCCCTGGAAAGAATATTTTTAATGGTACTATATTAATGGCCTGAAATTTCCCACCCCTCCTCTTATAAAAGCAATGTGGGCAACTGTGTCAGAAGGGCGATGTCATGCCTTGAGACATAAGAATATGACACGTGTTCCAGGTAGTAGTGCCTACTTGCCACATTTGATCATCTCACTCCTTACTCTCTGGAAAATAAAGGACACATGGACGTGGCTCCTTTAGAGAAGCAATCTGAACTTTGTAAGGATTAAGCCCATCAGTTGGGTGTTGAGCCATCTCTAGCTGAGTTGTTGGATGCCAAGAGCAAGCAGACCCAGCCATGTTACCTGAAAGGTAAACACCCTCCCTGCCCAGCGGTGTCCACGACAGTTGACTCAGGTCAACTGCCTCTTTCTCTCACCTTCAGCTCAGTCCGGGAAAGGCTGCCCTGGTGCAAAGCTCTAGAAAGGCTCAACATCTCATGCAGGCAGGCAGATCTGTCAGTAACCTAGCAACGTGGCAACAAAAGCATTCTCATGCTGTTCAGCTTTTCAAATAATGAAATGATAGTCACAACATTTTGCATTTAAACTGCATCATCTCCAAGGATCTTAAAATCTGTTGTGAATAGAGAAAAGGAGTCCCAGGAACTTGCTCCTCCCGGGATGGCTAGCTCCATTTTACAGATGGCTAAGCCAGGGCAAACAGAGCAAGGAGGTCCATTTCACACGAGTGGCAGAACTAGCTGGGCATCCTACAGAAAGGACTTCTAACCAATAGAAAAAAACTGAAGAAAAGGAGCTGTAAACCAGCCCATTTTTTCTCATTAAACTTTACAACTCCTACGGAGCAGAGAATATGTTGATCATATATTTTGAAAAGTCTCAGCTTTACTGATTGCTAAATTATAGATGAAATCAATGGGTAGGTGGTCTGTCTTACAGCCACACTGCTGAATAGAGAATCAGCTCTAGGAAAAGTTTGCAAGACATGGTTAGTTTTCTAAAAATGTGATTATACCGTGATTGTTTTCTCAAGATGTAGTTCATTTCTGATCTGAAGGCAGATACTGTTGTTTGTCTCTGCCTTCTTTTTTGTTAGCAATGGTGGTTTGAAAAACATCGCTACAAATTTTTTGATATTCCTTCCAGTGAGAGATAGGGTCTTTGTAATCTCCCCTGAGTCTGGGTGGGTTTATGACTGATCCAATCAACAGAGTATTGTAGAAGTTATGTTATATAGCTTCCTAGGCTGAATCCTATAAGGTAATACAGTTTCTTCCTTACTCACTGACATTGGGAGCCCCAGGAGGCCATGTAAGGAGTCTGACTACCGTGAGGCTGGCACGCTGTGTAGAAATCCAAGCCACACTGTCAGGCTATGTGTGGGTACTCTAGTTAACCATCCCAGCTGAGCTCAGCCTTTGAGTCATTCCCACCCAGGCACCAGACATTTGAGTGAAGAAGTCTCTAGATAATCATTCTGCCCCCCGCCCACCGCCCAGTCATTCTAAATGTCCCACCTGAATCCTCTGACATCATGAAACAGATACTAGCTATCCTTTCTGTGCCGTTTTCCAAATTATCTGCAAGAATCATTAAATCGTTGTTTGATGCCACTAAGTTTTGTAACCAAACCCATTTGTACGCCCAATGAGCGGTGCGGTCAGTCACTGAGGCATTGAGTATGCGTCAAGGAAAGGGTTTATTTGAGAGATAGCCAACCAACGAGGGCAAGGCAAGCCTCAAATCCACCTCCCCAAGGGTTGGGGTTGTATTTATTTAAGGGTGACTGCTCAGGATGTCATGGGGGATGTAGGCTGAATGCAATATGCTTATTAGATATAGTGACAAAGGAGTGTGTCCTCCTTTCTGAGCATGAGCAGTCAGGAATCCTGTCTCTTCATGGGACATGTGTTCATTAAATGGCAGCATACGCATGACAAACAGGGGAACATCCCGGGTGTGTCCTCACAGAGGTTACTTTCGTTTCCTCTTCTGTGCATCTGCAAGAATTCTTCCTGGTTTGATCTAATCTTAACTAGTCTCATTGGTGGTCGGTAGGCTTCTGCAAGACAAGCTCGTAAATCAGTCAGATCAGCCAGTGTTTCCTCAGGGTAGGATGGTAAAGCATTTGTTAATGTGTTGGTTTCAGTTTAAGGACATTTCTTGACTAGCAACAATAACTAGAACACTAACAAAACCCCAGTGGTTCACCCTCCTCTGCATATTTATGTTCTGGAGGAGAGGCTGTGGCCCTTTGTCAACCGCTGAGGATGAATATTTATTTGTCTAAGAGAATTATGGTCATTTCGTTTCTTTTACTACATGTTTAGATTGAGTATGGCCCAGAGATTCAATCCTGGCCAATAAGGAGAGTGGAGAAGTTTGCTGGGGCTCTGCTCTCAGGACATTTCCCCTTCTTCTCAATGAGATTTGCAGGGCAGAGTGGTTCTCAGTGCTACCTTTGGGTGCTGTTGTCTGTACATGATGCCTACTCCTGTGCTACCCGTCCTGGGACTAGGAGGAGAACCGAGAGCCCACGAGGACGAGCCACACGCTGAAGGTGATAGGTCAAAGAGACAAGGATGGAGAAGCTATGTCCTTGGTTAAGCACCACATTGGTGATGCTCGATCCTGGAACCACCACCACCACCATTTCCTCATTGTTTAAGCCTGTGTGTGTTGGGCTTTCTGAGACCTGCAGCCAAAGCTTCCTAGTGGCTCCCTGATATTTCAGAGCATAGGTTTTGGTCCTAAAGCTCTAGGTTCAAATCTCAGCTCTGTCACTTACTTGCTGTGAAACTTTCAGTTGTTCTGACTCTGTTTCTTCATCTGTAAAATGAGGATAAACACGTTTTCATCACTGAATTTTTATGAAGATATAATGATTCACTCAGTAAATACTTATCGAGTGCCTGACTCCCAGATCAAAGAGGCAGAGAAATTCTTTCCAAAGACGGCCTGCTTCGAATCCCCATCATCGACAGAACCTCGTCGCCCTTTTTTTTTTGCACTTTTATTTCTCTATGAACACATCCAACTACTCTTTTCTTGTTTTCTGCCTCCCTAATATTCATGGCCTGTCAATGAAGATCGTGCTTAAGAGCGGTCTTGATGTCCACTCACACCTGCAGCTGAGAGACGTGGTTGAGGGGCTCTTTCCTGTGTCGCTGGAAGCATCACATATGCTGTGTGCTGCCTTGCCCCTGTTTATCCCGAGGAATTGCCCCGTCTCACATTTTAGCTCTCTGGGCCTGGTTGGAATTCTGTCTGCCTGGCTGCCTAGGCAGCCCTTCAACCCTGAGTGAGGTCTTCAAGTGCTGCTGTCAAGCCCCTGGGGGAGAGAAACAAGTCACGTCCGCCCAGCCTGGCTCTGGGCTGCTGGGCCCCGGACAACTGCAGCCGTAGAGCCATCGTGTCATGAGTGATGGGCCATGACCTCTCAGCTGTGCAGAACCTCCCCTCCAAAAATGCACATGCGTCCCTTTCCTTTTTCTGTGCACTTACATCTGCTCACTGAGGCATCTCCCTGGAGCTCAGGATGCTGCATGGTTTTTAGGGTTTTTATGGGTTTGTCAGTTCCAAGTGCTTCTTGCAGTCTTGCAAAGGAAACCTGCTGAATCACCATGGGTGGCCAAATACTGTGGCCAGAACTGGCATTTGATGGGGTTTCTGAGGAGGAGGCCACTGGCCGTTCAATCCTTACGGATTTGTGAGGGGGTGTGGTGGTCTCATTAGGAAGGGAGCAGGAAAGTAGTTGCCTTTTGGGGTCCTACCTCTCATCCCGACTTTTTTACCTCCTTCTTTTGGTTATAGAGAAAACACCTCGCCTCTTAAGTCAGACAGATCTAGATTTGAAAGCTGAACTTGCTGATTAGACACTATTTGTTCTTAGGTAAGTTACTTAACCTCTCTGAGTCTGTTTTTTTTGAAAAAAGATAATGCTTAACTCATAGGGTTGTTGGAAGGATTAGATGAGCTCACTATGCTTAGCGTAGGGCTCAAGAAATGTCTCATTTTAGATGTCCTTTTTGAAAACACAAGTGCACATCGAGGATTCCTATAATACAGTAAGTGCTTACCAATGAGCACTCCTTCATCACTTAATGATAATTAAAGCAAGGATCAACAGGAGTTAAGTAGAGAGGGTCAAAGGAGAGAGACAGAATCTTGTAGGAAATGGGTGATAGTACCAAAGACATTGATTTTCTCACCTTGTGGCTTTCCCTGGAGTTGGGCCTTTTAGGGGAAATGACTATATATATATATATATATATATATATATTTTTTTTTTTTTTTTTTTTTTTTTTTAACGTTTATTTATTTTTGAGACAGAGAGAGACAGAGCATGAGCAGGGGAGGGGCAGAGAGAGAGGGAGACACAGAATCCGAAACAGGCTCCAGGCTCTGAGCTGTCAGCACAGAGCCTGACGCGGGGCTCGAACTCACGGACCGTGAGATCACGACCTGAGCCGAAGTCGGATGCTCAACCGACCGAGCCACCCAGGTGCCCCTATATATATATTTTTTTAATTAGTTCTAAGGTATATACTTTTTTCACAGTTTAACATCTCTGAATTTTGAATTCATCTGACAGTTTGTGGCATTTATAATTACAACTTTTTAAATGATACATGAAGTAAGCTATAATTGAGGGCATCTTAGTTTTGATGAATATGGTAATACTTTTTATAAACAACAATAGTGCCAGGGATCTGGGGCTCTCACTGGGATCTCTTAGAACTGCACCTCCAGACAAAGTAGCCACTATCACCATGTGGATTTTCAGAACTTGAAATGTGGTGAGTCCCCCCACCGTGACATGGTGTAGTGCAAAACACTTACCAGATTCTGAAGACGTAGTATGGAAAAAAATAATGCTAAAATATCTCCTGAACACTTTTTTTTTTAACTGATTACATGTCAAAATAATTATACTTTGGATATAGTGGGTTACCTAAACTACATGACTAAAATTGATTTCATCTTTTTACTTTTTTAAATGAAATTTTTAAAAATGTTTACTCATTTTTGAGAGAGGGAGGGAGAGAGAGAGAGGGAGAGGGAGAGAGAGGGAGAGAGAGAGAGAGAGAGAGAGAGACAGAGCATGAGCAGGGGAGGGGCAGAGAGAGAGGGAGACACAGAATCTGAGGCAGGCTCCAGGCTCTGAGCTGTCAGCACAAAGCCTGACATGTGGCTCAGACTTACAAATCTTTGAGATCATGGCCTGAGTGGAAGTTGGCTGCTTAAATGACTGAGCCACCCAGGCACCTCTCATCTTTTTACTTTTTTAAAGTGGCTACTAGAAAGTTTAAATTCCCACGTGCAGCTCGCATTACATTTCTCCTGGACAGCATTACTTTGGAAAAAGACCAGACATTGTCTGTTGTGACCACCCTATAGACGCTGGATGGACTATAGCCCCAAATTTGGTTCAGATTATAGCATATATCAAAAGGATAGGAAAAGGCTTATTATCACATAATGATGCTTTTTAGGGGAGGGTGGAGTGGATCCCAGGCAGGTCCAAAGATGGCTGGAGAGAGGAGGGAAAGGAGACTGGTTAGAGGATGGGACTGAGGTTAGCGTTCCCACCCCCAGAGATTTATCTGACCTAAAACTCCCTCAAGGGAACACCTGGGCTTCCCCCCCCCCCCCCCCCCCCCCCCCGCCCCCAGCTTTCCCAGATGTGGGACAGAAAGGGAAGATGAAAGGGGAAGGTCAAAAGTGTCAGTTCCAAGTGCTGGTAATAAACGAGCCATTAGCGAGGGAGAGAGGGAAGATGGCGGTGTAGGAGGACGCTGGGCTCACCGCGCGTCCTGCTGATCACTTAGATTCCGCCTACACCTGCCTAAAGAACCCAGAAAACCGCCAGAGGATTAGCAGAACGGAGTCTCCGGAGCCAAGCGCAGACGAGAGGCCCACGGAAGAGGGTAGGAAGGGCGGCGAGGCGGTGCGCGCTCCACGGACTGGCGGCAGGGAGCTGGGGCGGAGGGGCGGCTTGCCGGCCAAGCGGAGCCCCCGAGTCTGGCTGGCAAAAGCGGAGGGGCCGGAGGGACTGTGTTCCGACAGCAAGCGCGACTTAGCCTCTGGGAGGTCATAAGTTAACAGCTCTGCTCAGAAAGCGGGAAGGCTGGAGGACAAAGGGAGGGAGAGCTGCTGAGCCCCCGGAGGGCAGAGCTCAGCTTGGTGGGGAACAAAGGCGCTCACCAGCGCCATCTCCCCCGCCCATCCCCCAGCCAAAATCCCAAAGGGAACCAGTTCCCGCCAGGGAACTTGCTCGCTCCGCGCAAACACCCAACTCTGTGCTCCTGCGGAGCCAAACCTCCGGCAGCGGATCTGACTCCCTCGCTGCCACAGGGCCCCTCCTGAAGTGGATCACCTAAGGAGAAGCGAGCTAAGCCTGCCCCTCCTGCCCCCGTGCACCTCGCCTACCCACCCCAGCTAATACGCCAGATCCCCAGCACCACAAGCCTGGCAGTGTGCACGTAGCCCAGACGGGCCACGCCACCCCACAGTGAATCCCGCCCCTAGGATAGGGGAAGAGAAGGCACACACCAGTCTGACTGTGGCCCCAGCGGTGGGCTGGGGGCAGACATCGGGTCGGACTGCGGCCCCGCCCACCAACTCCAGTTATACACCACAACACAGGGGAAGTGCCCTGCAGGTCCTCACCACTCCAGGGACTATCCAAAATGACCAAACGGAAGAATTCCCCCCAGAAGAATCTCCAGGAAATAACAACAGCTAATGAACTGATCAAAAAGGATTTAAATAATATAACAGAAAGTGAATTTAGAATAATAGTCATAAAATTAATCGCTGGGCTTGAAAACAGTATAGAGGACAGCAGAGAATCTCTTGCTACAGAGATCAAGGGACTAAGGAACAGTCACGAGGAGCTGAAAAGCGCTTTAAACGAAATGCAAAACAAAATGGAAACGACGACAGCTCGGATTGAAGAGGCAGAGGAGAGAATAGGTGAACTAGAAGATAAAGTTATGGAAAAAGAGGAAGCTGAGAGAAAGAGAGATAAAAAAATCCAGGAGTATGAGGGGAAAATTAGAGAACTAAGTGATACACTAAAAAGAAATAATATACGCATAATTGGTATCCCAGAGGAGGAAGAGAAAGGGAAAGGTGCTGAAGGGGTACTTGAAGAAATTATAGCTGAGAACTTCCCTGAACTGGTGAAGGAAAAAGGCATTGAAATCCAAGAGGCACAGAGAACTCCCTTCAGACGTAACTTGAATCGATCTTCTGCACGACATATCATAGTGAAACTGGCAAAATACAAGGATAAAGAGAAAATTCTGAAAGCAGCAAGGGATAAACGTGCCCTCACATATAAAGGGAGACCTATAAGACTCGTGACTGATCTCTCTTTTGAAACTTGGCAGGCCAGAAAGGCTTGGCACGATATCTTCAGTGTGCTAAACAGAAAAAAATATGCAGCCGAGAATCCTTTATCCAGCAAGTCTGTCATTTAGAATAGAAGGAGCGATAAAGGTCTTCCCAAACAAACAAAAACTGAAGGAATTTGTCACCACTAAACCAGCCCTACAAGAGATCCTAAGGGGGATCCTGTGAGACAAAGTACCAGAGACATCACTACAAGCATAAAACATACAGACATCACAATGACTCTAAACCCGTATCTTTCTATAATAACACTGAATGTAAATGGATTAAATGCGCCAACCAAAAGACATAGGCTATCAGAATGGATAAAAAAACAAGACCCATCTATTTGCTGTCTACAAGAGACTCATTTTAGATCTGAGGACACCTTTAGATTGAGAGTGAGGGGATGGAGAACTATTTATCATGCTATTGGAAGCCAAAAGAAAGCTGGAGTAGCCATACTTATATCAGACAAACTAGACTTTAAATTAAAGGCTGTAACAAGAGATGAAGAAGGGCATTATATAATAATTACAGGGTCTATCCATCAGGAAGAGCTAACAATTATAAATGTATGCGCTGAATACAGGAGCCCCCAAATATATAAAACAATTACTCATAAACATAAGCAACCTTATTGATAAGAATGTGGTAATTGCAGGGGACTTTAACATCCCACTTACAGAAATGGATAGATCATCTAGACACACGGTCAATAAAGAAACAAGGGCCCTGAATGATACATTGGATCAGATGGACTTAACAGATCTATTTAGAACTCTGCATCCCAAAGCAACAGAATATACTTTCTTCTCGAGTGCACATGGAACATTCTCCAAGATAGATCATATACTGGGTCACAAAACAGCCCTTCATAAGTTTACAAGAATTGAAATTATACCATGCATACTTTCAGACCACAATGCTATGAAGCTTGAAATCAACCACAGGAAAAAGTCTGGAAAACCTCCAAAAGCATGGAGGTTAAAGAACACCCTACTAACGAATGAGTGGGTCAACCAGGCAATTAGAGAAGAAATTAAAAAATATATGGAAACAAACGAAAATGAAAATACAACAATCCAAATGCTTTGGGATGCAGCGAAGGCAGTCCTGAGAGGAAAATACATTGCAATCCAGGCCTATCTCAAGAAACAAGAAAAATCCCAAATACAAAATCTAACAGCACACCTAAAGGAAATACAAGCACAACAGCAAAGGCAGCCTAAACCCAGCAGAAGAAGAGAAATAATAAAGATCAGAGCAGAAATAAACAATATAGAATCTAAAAAAACGGTAGAGCAGATCAACGAAACCAAGAGTTGGTTTTTTGAAAAAATAAACAAAATTGACAAACCTCTAGCCAGGCTTCTCAAAAAGAAAAGGGAGATGACCCAAATAGGTAAAATCATGAATGAAAATGGAATTATTACAACCAATCCCTCAGAGATACAAGCAATTATCAGGGAATACTATGAAAAATTATATGCCAACAAATTGGACAACCTGGAAGAAATGGACAAATTCCTAAACACCCACACTCTTCCAAAACTCAATCAGGAGGAAATAGAAAGCTTGAACAGACCCATAACCAGTGAAGAAATTGAATCGGTTATCAAAAATCTCCCAACAAATAAGAGTCCAGGACCAGATGGCTTCCCAGGGGAGTTCTACCAGACGTTTAAAGCAGAGATAATACCTATCCTTCTCAAGCTATTCCAAGAAATAGAAAGGGAAGGAAAACTTCCAGACTCATTCTATGAAGCCAGTATTACTTTGATTCCTACACCAGACAGAGACCCAGTAAAAAAAGAGAACTACAGGCCAATATCCCTGATGAATATGGATGCAAAAATTCTCAATAAGATACCAGCAAATCGAATTCAACGGCATATAAAAAGAATTATTCACCATGATCGAGTGGGATTCATTCCTGGGATGCAGGGCTGGCTCAACATTCGCAAATCAATCAATGTGA
The DNA here is from genome assembly GCF_024362965.1 of Panthera pardus. Lineage (NCBI taxonomy): Eukaryota > Metazoa > Chordata > Mammalia > Carnivora > Felidae > Panthera > Panthera pardus. The sequence goes on along the minus strand of NW_026526721.1, from coordinate 119,580,430 downwards.
TACATCACATTAACAAAAAAAAAAGAGAAGAACCATATGATCCTGCCAATCGATGCAGAAAAGGCCTTTGACAAAATCCAGCACCCTTTCTTAATAAAAACCCTTGAGAAAGTCGGGATAGAAGGAACATACTTAAAGATCATAAAAGCCATTTATGAAAAGCCCACAGCTAACATCATCCTCAATGGGGAAAAACTGAGAGCTTTTTCCCTGAGATCAGGAACACGACAGGGATGCCCACTCTCACCGCTGTTGTTTAACATAGTGCTGGAAGTTCTAGCTTCAGCAATCAGACAACAAAAGGAAATCAAAGGCATCAAAATTGGCAAAGATGAAGTCAAGCTTTCGCTTTTTGCAGATGACATGATATTATACATGGAAAATCCGATAGACTTCACCAAAAGTCTGCTAGAACTGATACATGAATTCAGCAAAGTTGCAGGATACAAAATCAATGTACAGAAATCAGTTGCATTCTTATACACTAACAATGAAGCAACAGAAAGACAAATAAAGAAACTGATCCCATTCACAATTGCACCAAGAAGCATAAAATACCTAGGAATAAATCTAACCAAAGATGTAAAAGATCTGTATGCTGAAAACTATAGAAAGCTTATGAAGGAAATTGAAGAAGATATAAAGAAATGGAAAGACATTCCCTGCTCATGGATTGGAAGAATAAATATTGTCAAAATGTCAATACTACCCAAAGCTATCTACACATTCAATGCAATCCCAATCAAAATTGCACCAGCATTCTTCTCGAAACTAGAACAAGCAATCCTAAAATTCATATGGAACCACAAAAGGCCCCAAATAGCCAAAGTAATTTTGAAGAAGAAGACCAAAGCAGGAGGCATCACAATCCCAGACTTTAGCCTCTACTACAAAGCTGTCATCATCAAGACAGCATGGTATTGGCACAAAAACAGACACATAGACCAATGGAATAGAATAGAAACCCCAGAACTAGACCCACAAACGTATGGCCAACTCATCTTTGACAAAGCAGGAAAGAACATCCAATGGAAAAAAGACAGTCTCTTTAACAAATGGTGCTGGGAGAACTGGACAGCAACATGCAGAAGGTTGAAACTAGACCACTTTCTCACACCATTCACAAAAATCAACTCAAAATGGATAAAGGACCTGAATGTGAGACAGGAAACCATCAAAACCCTAGAGGAGAAAGCAGGAAAAGACCTCTCTGACCTCAGCCGTAGCAATCTCTTACTCGGCACATCCCCAAAGGCAAGGGAATTAAAAGCAAAAGTGAATTACTGGGACCTTATGAAGATAAAAAGCTTCTGCACAGCAAAGGAAACAACGAACAAAACTAAAAGGCAACCAACGGAATGGGAAAAGATATTTGCAAATGACATATCGGACAAAGGGCTAGTATCCAAAATCTATAAAGAGCTCACCAAACTCCACACCCGAAAAACAAATAACCCAGTGAAGAAATGGGCAGAAAACATGAATAGACACTTCTCTAAAGAAGACATCTGGATGGCCAACAGGCACATGAAAAGATGTTCAACGTCGCTCCTTATCAGGGAAATACAAATCAAAACCACACTCAGATATCACCTCACGCCAGTCAGAGTGGCCAAAATGAACAAATCAGGAGACTATAGATGCTGGAGAGGATGTGGAGAAACAGGAACCCTCTTGCACTGTTGGTGGGAATGCAAATTGGTGCAGCCAGTCTGGAAAGCAGTGTGGAGGTTCCTCAGAAAATTAAAAATAGACCTACCCTATGACCCAGCAATAGCACTGCTAGGAATTTATCCAAGGGATACAGGAGTACTGATGCATAGGGGCACTTGTACCCCAGTGTTTATAACAGCACTCTCAACAATAGCCAAATTATGGAAAGAGCCTAAATGTCCATCAACTGATGAATGGATAAAGAAATTGTGGTTTATATACACAATGGAATACTACGTGGCAATGAGAAAAAATGAAATATGGCCTTTTGTAGCAACGTGGATGGAACTGGAGAGTGTGATGCTAAGTGAAATAAGCCATACAGAGAAAGACAGATACCATATGGTTTCACTCTTATGTGGATCCTGAGAAACGTAGCAGAAACCCATGGGGGAGGGGAAGGAAAAAAAAAAGAGGTTAGAGTGGGAGAGAGCCAAAGCATAAGAGACTGTTAAAAACTGAGAACAAACTGAGGGTTGATGGGGGGTGGGAGGGAGGGTAGGGTGGGTGATGGGTATTGAGGAGGGCACCTTTTGGGATGAGCACTGGGTGTTGTATGGAAACCAATTTGACAATAAATTTCATATATTAAAAAAAAATAAATTAAAAAAAAAATAAACGAGCCATTAGCTAATCCTGCACCCTCATTTTACCAGTGAAGACTCAGACGTAGAAAGGGGAGGTGACTTGCCCGATGTCACACAGCCAGCTAGTGGCAGTGCTGTCACTGGGGAGACCAGAGATGTTTTCGCTTCTGTTTCACGGCTCCTCTTGGAAAGCTACCTTGGAGGACAAGAGAATCCTTTGTCCAGGGATGGTCTCCATGTTTTGTGGCTCTGTTGGGAAGGAGGAGAGGCTGAAGGGTAGTGGTCAGGCATGGCAACAGCCCCCAGGAACTCTCTTGCCAGGGCAGAGGGAGGCCAATTTGGCTGATGTTTGCTGACAGGCTGGCTCAGGAAAATGATTTGAAAAGTTAATACTCACCATAAAATGAAAAGGAAATCAAGAATCCTGAAAAAAACAAACAAAAAACAAAAAACCCCAAACACAAATAAATCCATGAGGATGGCGTGGGCATTGTGTGTACACTTTTTCTCAACATTAAAGTGGCTTTGAATCAGACCAGGAAGCCCTCACACCTACATTTTGCTTGAGGATTAAAAACTTCCAAGAGAGGTTACTAGTCCAGGGACAGAGGTCTCCCCTTGCAGGTGCACGGCTTAAATGCTTTACAAAGAAAAGAAAATAAACTCATCGGGATTTGTTTTAAAACTTCCAGGAGAGTTGTCTTGACTGTACAGCATGAATTTTGGAAGCCCAGGTACTTAAAAAGATACTTGTGAAGAGACTGATTTTAAAATCTGAAACTTTGCCTAGTTCTTGGCTTCCCTGAAGTGCCTAGTGGCACTTCGGTGTTTTCTGTTGATTGTAGCATGCACAAATGCATCTGCATTTGTTTTGACTTGTCTGATTTTCTTCCATCCTGGAAGTAGAGCAGACTTCTCTTGGAAATGACATGGGGTAAAGTCTCAAATAATTACCGATTCCAGCTGACACTTGGTGGGACCCTGGAGCATGCTTCTATCTCCTACCTTCTTGAAAGAATATAGGATAGAAGAAATTGATTGAGAACCAGACAAAGAGCTCCTTGTAGATTGTGGCCAGTCAAGAGAATTTCAAGAATATTTGCACGTCGAGTCAGCCCACAGTTGCCTGGTGAGTGGGACGTGATGGATATAAACAGGTAAAAGCTGTGGTCAATACCCAATTAACTATATTTAGCTTTGAAATGTCTTTTGTTTGGTACTGTCTTCTGAATATGAGGGATTTTATGTTTGAAACAATACCCACCTATACCAAGTATATATTCTGTGCCAAACCTGGGGTAAAGCGATTTCACACTGGGGATAGCCTGTCTATTGACTCTATGATTTACTGTCTGAGGGGCTCTTTTCCTTGGAGAGGAACATTCACTACTATCTATCTTTTTACTGATGCTCAATTTGTTAATTTTTTAGATTTTATGAAACAGTAGACAGCTTTTTAATAATTAAACAGTTAATACTCCTCAGAATATTTGTACCTACTTACCATGACTAATCAGTCAAAATTTAGGAGTTTGATATTTTCCCACTCAAACTCAGAAACTTATTTGATTAAACTATTTTAAACAGTTAACTTTCCCAAGTCCAAGGTATCAGAGTCTTTTAAATGCTCTAAAAACCTTAAGAAGGAGATAAAACATGTGGAATACTATGAAGATTACAGACCTTATTCTTGCAATTACAGTACAGATTCCAATGTTTTATTGTTTCTATCCATACCTGTACCCTCATTATCACTCTAATTTCTTATGCCTTCCCAAGGTAGCAGTAATTTTACCAGAGAAACTTACATGGCAGAATAAACCAGCAGAATTTTGGGTCTGGGCATGGTACCCATTTTCCAAGTTCAGGATGCTTTAAACCAGAGTCTGGTCAGTGGCCCTGACTGTGTCTGCTTTTTTTTTTTTTTTTTAATTGTTAAAAAAGTTTTGAGAGAGAGAGAGAGACAGAGCAGGAGTGGGGGAGGAGCAGAGAGAGAGAGGGAGACACAGAATCTGAAGCAGGCTCCAGGCTCCACGCTGTCAGCACAGAGCCTGACGTGGGGTTCGAACTCACGAACTGTGAGATTATGACCTGAGCCGAAGTTGGACGCTCAACTGACTGAGCCACCCAGGCACCCCTGCATCTGCTTTTTAATTTGTTTCTCTCACTAATCATGAGATTGTAGGATTTTAAGGCTTTCAGACTTTTGATGTATGCTGTTTTTTTCCCTGTCGTGGTGTATATTGGCCTGGCCAAGTCTTTAAGTAAACATGAAAATATAGTTACAATTTCCTAACATCTCATTATTATTAATAAGTGCATGGAGATGGTTAGCTTCATGTTGTACATTCTCCTCTTTGGGCTACAAGGTGGATGCTGAGATATATACCTTCTAGGTCCCTCCCTGAGGACTCAGGCACTCATTCCCCCAGAGGGCAGGCATGTTGCCTGCTGATGGCTCATAGCAAGGTCCACCCTCAGAAACTGATCTTAGACAAAGGAAGCTGCCTTTCTCCAAGGACATGTTGACGTGGTGGTGCAAATGATTGTGCCCCTTGCCTCAGTATGGGATATGTCTGAAAAGCCATTCCAGTTTGAGAGCTCCCCACGGGATCGGCTTAGACTTTGGCTGCCACCGCATCACATTTCAACACTCCCCTCTGCCCCTTCCTGCCCACTTGCTTTCAGCAGTTGTTCCCAACAGGACACCCCAATAAACTTCCATCTCAAAGTTTGTTTCCGTGAAGCCCATCTGTGAAGGTTGGTGCCAGGTGTAGTCCTAGGAAATAGGATCTGGGTGATGATGCCACCAACCAAGTGGCAGTGAGGACCCCATCACCAGTTGTGGCCCCCTGGTGTGCGATATGGTGCAATTGCTAAAATATGGTGGACTGAGATGGGATACTGGCAGAGTGGAATTTACCAGCAGATGCAATATTTCAGTATTTGAGACGTCAGGAAAAGTAAACATTTTTAGGATTATGAAATTGGATGGTAGTTGGTTGGGGGTACCAAGGCACTGAGAAAATGAAAGACTGAGGGTGATTAATCACCAATTTAAGGTGAAGTGTGAAACGCAGAGGGCCTCCTTGGCAGCACATAAAGAGACTCTCATTTCCTGTAGCCAAAGGGCAGAAAATGCTCAGCATTAGGTTTAGGACTTAATTATAAGGGTGATGGACCTCCAGAAGAGGTTGAATTCTCAAACCTGGCAAGTCTGCTACTCCAAGGTCAGGGTCCTGATGAGAAAGGTGTGGGACTCTGAGACTTGAGATGGGGTCATCTGGGTTAATGTAATTGAAAATTTTAATTCCTACAGTCCTCTGAGCCCTCTAGGCCTGTGGAATGCCATAGTTCTCACTAATAAAGGCTAGTTCACCCTTTTCTTGAAGACCAGACAGAGGTACTCATCCTGGCCCCCTCCAGGATCCATCTGTATCTCTTCCCCAAACCAATGACTAGAGTTGAGTCACAACGTAACCTGGCCAGAGAAGTGCTGGGCCTGTAAGGGAAAAAAGGAAGTAGCAGTCCTTAGTGAATATGTGGTATCCTGATCGGGAAGAGCTGGGTGGGATGCTGGATCGAGTGGTGGTGACAGTGAAGGGAAATAGAGTGTTGCCTAAAGGAGAGGTTACTGATATGGGGACACTCTCACAGGACACATAATCTGACACCTTGGAAAGAACCTTGGGGGATGGTGCCGATATGCTGCTGGCACATTGCTCTTATACGTTTGAAAAAGTAATGGTCTGTGCTAACTGAAGGAGAAATGCCACAACTGTGTAGCAGATGGTATAGGGATCAAAGAGTCAGAAAAGTGAATGTGCTAGAGATAATATACCAAGTAAGGGTAAAACAAAACAGAACAAAACAAAACAACACTCCCCGCCCCCCCAAACAACTAACTGCATTCCAAGGGAAAGCCAGAAGAATCATCCACTTCACACACACACACACACACACACACACACACACACACACACGGCAATGAGCTGGCAAGAAGGACGTTCACATCATTGAGAAGTTTGGAGGTGGTGGTGTTCTGCAGGTGCCAGGGCTGACAGCAGACAATGCTGTTAGAGCAATGAGTTCAGCAATGGGGCTGCTAGGATTCACGTGCTGGCACTCAGCTATCAGGAAAAAGTGGAGCACCATCTTCATAATTAATGGCAAGGTCAAGGTGTCAGCCGGAAACCTTGACCCACCGAGAGCTGGAGAGATGGTTAGTAAAATACAGTATCCCTACAGGTGAGAGAGAGTGGCAGCCATCAAAGGATTGCTCCATCCATGCAACCAAAAGGTATTGAGGATAGATTATCAGGAGTTTGAGGGAACTACTCCGGTAAAAATTCATGATGTCTCGTGTCCAGTTTCCAGACCTGAGACAGTTTTGGACTCGAAACCTGTTTACTGAAGGAGAGGCAGAGTAATCAGGAGGAAGAAATCTGCAACACCATGGCAGGTGAATATGATGATAATTCCTCTGGGTAATAATTCATCCAAGGGCCTCCAGTGGTTTTCTCAGCCAACTGTGCACTGGATAAGGGGGCATACCCAAACATTTCAGATACTGTTGGCCGCAGAGTCTGAATTGATGTTAATACCTGGGATCCCTCCCTCTTAGACAGTCCAGGCCCAACTCACAGTATACACTGGGCTCATCCAGAGGTCATTTTCCTGGAACAGACATACTTGGTAGTTTGCAGAAGTGTCATACTTGTTCCTTAGCCTCTAAGCTAAGAGATAGTGTGGTGGAAAAAGCCAAGTGGAAGCCTTTGGAGCTGCTGTCCTCCAAATGACCAAATAGACAGTAACTCTGGTGACCCTCAATGAACTATGCCTCCCAATGTTTACACCTTTGTGTAGTCCCCTCCAACATTGACTCTGAACTTGGGAAAATGGATATGAGTAGGCATGGTACAAGCAAAGGCTTAATAAGAGGTTGCACAGAGGGGCTTGTCCTGGAATGCTTGCTCTTAGAATCCGGCTGCCATATGGAGAAGCTCTAGGTAGCTGCATGACGAGACTACATGGGAAGAGAGGCTCCAGCCTGCCAGCCATCTCTGCCAAGGTGCCAGCCATGTGAGTGTGGCTATCTTGACATTCCAGTTCCAGCTGCCTTCTGACTGCATTTGCATGAGATGCTCCAAGCAAGAACAACAGAAGAATGATCCAATTAAGCCCCTGAATCATGCTAAATAATAAAATAGTTGCTGTATTAAGCCACCACATTTTGTGGTAATTTGTTATTCAGCAACGAGTAAACATAAAGAATATAATGGGGAATGGCGGAGGTTAGTATAACTGATAAAGACCTAAAGCCTCTCAAAGTGCAGAATTTTGAGTGGTGCATTTACTTGTATACTCTCATGGGAAGACAAGTGGTTCAAGGTAAGAATATGAATGAACTCTAGGTGCTTGTGAATGGGTTGACTGGTTGGTCAGAAGCCTGGCAGGAGAAAGATCAGAATGCTGGGGGTAGGAAGGCCTGGGAAAGAGACATGTGGATGGATCTATGGGAGTGGCCACAAAGTGTATCCTGTGAATACTGGAGAACATTTTATTTCCCTGTTCTCACTGGTTCACCTCCATGCTGTATGCGGGAAGTACCATTCTTAAATTTAATGTTGCTCTCTTTTCCTGAGCTTGTTTTTGTCCTGGCTTATACCTTCCTAGGAGCAGGTAAACCATTTATGTCTAAGATGGAAATGACTTTCCTGGTAGCGGGTCTGAGTGTGGTGAGAAAACCCCAAACCTCCCTTCCTATGGGCTGGGGTAGTGTTCAGATGATTACGCAATACATTTTCTGATGTATTGGTTCAAATGCTAAGGTTTGCACATATTGTTGACAAGACTGCTGCAGTCATTAGAATCAATCCTTAACTGTGAAATCTGAACCTTTAATCTAGGAAACATATCCAGAGATGGCCATGGCAGTTCGTATTATTTGAGGTAGAATATCTTATCCTTCCTTTATTAAGAGACTTGAGTAGGTACTTGATGTTGTCTTTAACTGGATTAGGTACTTGGCTGTCTTCCCAGTCCACAATAACATGCTTTCTTAGAGAAGTACACCTTCATTCCCACGGATGCGGTTCTAGAAGCCAGGTTTGTGCTACCTGATGCCTGCCTCTCTGGTCACAGCGGTTTGGACCAGAGGTGGGCACCTGACCCAAGTTGAACCAACCAGACTTTTCTCCTGGGGACTTGGAATTGAGAGTATGGCCCAGGCAGTTTGTGCTGGTCTTTTGCTGAGAGAGGACAGAATCTCGGGAGCTGGGGCACACTCACCTTCTGCTCACACGTGCATGGGGAAGCATCAAAGGCTTGTCTTCAGAGGGAAAAGAGAAACAGATGTTAACAGCTCCAGAGAGCTTTCTTCTTTTGGGGCTTCCACCCTTTTCTGATCCTACCTTTCTTTTGCCTTCTGAGATACTCCTATCTCTTTATAAAGCCTCCTCCTCCCTTTAAGCTAACTTGAGTTATTTTATGTTACTTACAACCGAAGAGACTTAATCAACAGAGGCCGTTTTGCCTGAACATTCTGCTGGTGCCTGCACATTGCTGCACAGCTCTTCCTGTCTCCTTCTTCCCCTCTCTCCATCCTGCCTCCACTCTCTTTTTGTTTTTGCTTTTAATTCTTCCCCCCAACACTGCATTATGATTGTAAATTAAGGTTACAGAGGATCCCTGTTCCAACCCAAAGCCATTTTCTTGCCAGGAATCCCAGAGCTACAAACCCTCAGCTTTGAAGGGTAAATTAAGCTGAAGGGTATACCTCTCAGAATATAGTTCACAATCTCTTATCTAAAGAAAATATGCAAGGTCATTGTCTTCCCTAAAGGCAGCCTCCTCCTAGTTAAGTACCTATGTCTGGTTCTGTTTGTGTGATCACCAACAGCTCCTTTCAGTGAGAAGGAATAATGGGCACCCAGCAGACAAGGGAAGACAAGAGGGTGTTGTGGCCTTTTACATGAGTTTTTTCATCTTTCTTTATGATTGTTTGATATAAAAGAAGAGAGACTTCATAGTCCCTCCACCTGTCAGTCAATGAAAATCAAAATGTGACTCATTTGTTTAAATATATTTGATAAGTTTCCTCCAAATTCAAGTACTCTTGCTTGTGTGGCAGAGGGAAAACAACAAAAACCTAGAAATAACAATGATTTTCAGAAATAGGAGAGTGGTTGGATAACTATAACATAGCCACCTTTCAGAAAATTGAGTATTTATTTAAAAAAAAAATGATTCAGAGCAGCATGTATAATAGTAAGAGCTCTATCTGGGGCAAAGGCTGCTAGTTCCTACCACCATCCTCCAAATAAGTCTACCCCTTTCTGAGACTTTTTAGCTTGGACACATAGTTGCCCAGGGGAAGACTACACTTCCCGGCTTCCCTTGCAGCAAAGTATAGCCGTGTGACCAAGTCCTGGTTAATAAGAAGTGAGGGGATGTTAGGTGGCCAACTTCTGTGTTGTTCTGAAAAGAAGGAAGGGGGTGGGAAAGATCCTTTTTTCCCCTCTTTCCTCTACCATATTTCCTGGAATGTGGCCATTTTCTGGAATGTGGCTATTTCCTGGAATGTGGCTATTTCCTGGAATGTGGTTAACAGGCCATGTGGATGAATGATACTGCTTGGGGAGGACAGACAACAAGATAGAAAAGGCTTGAATGCCTGGCTCACTGTGTGCAGCAGAGTTCCAGAAGGCCCCTGGACCATCTACCTAGGGACTCTGAAGGCAGGAAGAAATGTCTGTCTTCTTAATTTGGATCTGTTATCTGCAGCCAGACTTATAGCCCAATTAATATCTTATCTAAGTAGGAAAATAAATTCAGTTATAATGTGCACAGCATGATGTCATTTAAAAGTGTGAGTGAAAGACTCTATCTTGTACACAGATGCATATATGCTTGTAAATGTTTAAATGATTATAAAGAAAGGTGGGAAAGTAAGTGGCCAAGCTTCTAACTTTGATTTCCTAAGAGGTGGGGTGGGGAGAAAGTATTTAAACTTTTCTTTAACATCTTTTTTTTTTAACTTATAACAAAAAAATTTTTTTAATCTACAGAAGAAATTATTTCAAGTTTTCCTGAAATCAGCATGGCTAATGCGGAAGTATTTATTTAAACCATGCAGTTGAAGGCTTTTGTGGTAAAGGCTCAGGGTCAGAAGCCCAGCCTGTCCTTCTGCTATGGTAGGGCACTCTATCTGAGTGAGAGATTTATGGTTGTGGGTCATTCTTACAAACTTGTTTCTAGGTAGAGGTGCTGCCAGCTCTTTTTATGTATTCGAAAAGGGGAAATGTTGTGTTTTGTATACAGTTGTCTCTCGATTTGCTGCCACTGTGGAGCACTTAGAGGAAGAGATGGACAGAATGAGTGAGGAAAATAATTAAGCTGTGGAAAGTCATGTCCCTAGTAACTTCTAACCAGCTGACCACATGGTCAAAGCTCAGGGTGAGAAGGGGAGTCAGATAGCCCCGAGTTACTGCTTACAACGTACCTACAACAAGTAGTGAGATTTATACATTTGCTGATATGGGCTCAGTTGGAAATGAAAATTGGGAAATCACACGCTTCAGAGTCAGTAACCAACAGCAAAAGCTTTCAAATACCTTTTCCAAGCATTTGTTTAAAAAAAAGAATTGGTTTTTTTTGTATTCCACCAAACCTTCCTATTTCTCTAAGCGTGAATGCCACAAGACTACATACAGTTTGACAAAGGTTGAAACTCTGCTATTTATTGAGCATAGGAGCTAATTAAATTTTTCCACTTGGGGGACCTAGGTGCCTCAGTCGGTTAAGTGGCTAACTTCAGCTCGGGTCTTGATCTCATGGTTCATGAGTGTAAGCCCCACATTGGGCTCTCTGCTGTCAGTCTGGAGCCTGCTTTGGATCCTCTGTTCTTCTCTCTCTCTCGCCTCTCTCCACTCTCTCTTTCTCAAAAATAAATAAACATTAAAAAAAAATTTTTTTTTCCATTTGACCAAGGACAGGGAAACCAAGGGTTTTTCATCCCTTGGTAAAGTGGAAAAAAAAAATCAGTGAAAACAGAAGGATGTGATGTACATACATTCGGAAAGGCATCTTTTCCAGGACAAAAATGAAGACTATCAAAAAAGTACTAAATAAATTCCAAATGGCATAAACTTAAAAGGCATAAAATTCTTAATTAGACATAGGTGAAGGTTGCCTGGCATAGTAGGAAGAACATGGACTTTGGAATCAGGTAGGTGTGTATTCAAATCATTGATTTTACACTTATATCAGTGTCATAAGATATTAAAATAAAACACTTTTGGTGAGGCTTCAAGACCACGGGATTAACTTATATTTCAAGGTAAGGAGACCATCGTGATGACCTGCAATAAAGTGTTTGAAACCAGTTTTGGGTCCCTTATCCCCTCAGCCATCAAGGGTTTGAAAAGGTTGAATAGAGATTTAAAAAAGATTTTTGTTTGGAAGGGTGGAGCACTGTTCTTTTACCTCAAGCCTGGGGAGAAGGTCTTCAATGGAACCACCAGTGAGTTCGATGTTTGTCCCAATGAACCAATGTCTGAGTCATGCCTGAGACAGCAGAAAGGTAGACTGTTGTGGCTTTGCTTTGCTGAGAGAGGAGTGAAAAGGTATTGCTGCAAAGAAGGGGAATTTCACTCCCAAGTTGTCTGGGGCAAAGAATATATGTTTTCTTTTCACCAGGTATTGTTCAGGGCTATTAGAAGACTGGGGAGGGTTGTCTTCGATACCAATCAAGAAGACTGCCTTGAAGGGCAAGGTGACCCAAACAGAGAGTGGTGTTGGGTATCACCGGACCAAGTTTGATGGGAGAAACCAGGGTTGGCGGGGGGGGGGGGGGTCCTCTGAAGAACCCACAAAAGTGCTCCTCAGAAGAAAGAGTCAGTTGTATACAGCTGCCAGTCCTAGGAAGCACTGGTGTCAGGTGCACCAATGGTGGCAGGTGGGGTATAATTGCTAAAGAAGACTCAAGGTCACCAATGTCAGTGCTGACAAATCTATAGTTTATTGCAAGAGAGGATAAAATATAGCACCAGCATTAAAGCAGATATATACATTTCAGCCACAGGTTGTGTCACAGTAAGGAATCAGGAGAGACCAGGAGCAAGCTCTAACTGTCTTCCTTCTGTAAAGGCCATGGCAAGATGCGCTAACTCTCTCAGAGAGGAACCACTATTGTATGCACAGAATACATAGGAATCGGGGAGCCCAAAGTAGTCTCAACCAGAATTTCTTTTCTTTTTTGTGTGTTTTTTAATTTTCATTTTTTAAAATTTACATTAGTTAGCATATAGTGCAACAATGATTTCAGGAGTAGATTCCTTAGTGCGCCTTACCCATTTAGCCCATCCTCCCTCCCTCAACCTCTCCAGTAACCCTCTGTTTGTTCTCCATATTTAAGAGCCTCTTATGTTTTGTCCCCTTCCCTGTTTTTGTATTATTTCTGCTTCTCTTCCCTATGTTCACCTGTTTTGTATCTTAAAGTCCTTATATGGGTGAAGTCATATGACAGTTGTCTTTCTCTGACTAATTTCGCTTACCATAATACCCTCTAGTTCCATCCACATAGTTGCAAATGGCAAGATTTCATTCTTTTTGATTGCTGAGTTATACTCCATTGTATATATATACCACATCTTCTTTATCCATTCATCTATCGATGGACATTTGGGCTCTTTCCATACTTTGGCTATTGTGGATAGTGCTGCTATAAACATGGGGGTGCATGTGCCCCTTCAAAACAGCATACCTGTATCCCTTGGATAAATGCCTAGTAGTGCAATTGCTGGGTCATAGGGTGGTTCTATTTTTAATTTTTTGAGGAACTTCCATACTGTTTTCCAGAGTGGCTGCACCAGCTTGCATTCCCACCAACAATGCAGAAGAGATCTCTTTCTCTGCATCCTTGCCAACATCTGTTGTTGCCTGAATTGTTAATGTTAACCATTCTGACTGGTGTGAGATGGTAGCTCATTATGGTTTTGATTTGTATTTCCCTGATGATGAGTGATGCTGTGCATTTTTTCATGTGTCGGTTGGCCATCTGAATGTCTTCTTTGGAGAAGTGTCTATTCATATCTGTTGCCCGTTTCTTCACCAGATTATTTGTTTTTTGGGTGTTGAGTTTGATAAGTTCTTTATAGATTTTGGATACTAACCCTTTATCTGATATGTCATTTGCAAATATCTTCTCCCATTCTGTCAGTTGCCTTTTAGTTTTGCTGATTGTTTCCTTTGTTGTGCAGAAGCTTTTTATTTTGATGAGGTCCCAATAGTTCATTTTTTCTTTTGTTTCCCTTGCCTCTGGAGATGTGTTGAGTAAGAAGTTGCTGCGGCCAAGATCAAAGAGGTTTTTGCCTGCTTTCTCCTCGAGGATTTTGATGGCTTCCTGTCTTACATTGAGGTCTTTCATCCATTTTGAGTTTATCTTTGTGTCTGGTGTAAGAAAGTGGTCCAGTTTCATTCTTCTGCATGTCGCTGTCCAGTTTTCTCAGCACCACTTGCTGAAGAGACTGTCTTTATTCCATTGGATATTCTTCCCTGCTTTGTCAAATATTAGGTGGCCATACATTTGTGGGTCCATTTCTGAGTTCTCTATTCTGTTCCATTGATCTGAGTGTCTGTTTTTGTACCAGTACCATACTGTCTTGATGATTACAGCTTTGTAGTATAGCTTGAAGTCTGGGATTGTGATGCCTCCTGCTTTGGTTTCCTTTTTCAAGATTGCTTTGGCTATTCGGTTGGCCATAGTTTCTTATAATCTGCTGGTCATGTAGGTATATTTTGGTATGCAACCAGCTCCAATGGCTGAGACTTTTGGGGGTCTCACTAGGACCAGGTGCAAATCATCAACCTCATTCTTATTAAACAATGCTGACAAGTTGGTACCAACCAGCCCAAAACTTGGACACATGGCTATAAAGTGACTATTAACTGTGCCTTGACCAGGATTCAATGCCATGCTGGTGTATATTTCTTTTTTGAGTAAAACAGCTCAGGTGTATTCCAGGCTTGCTGGAATTAATCTTTGTTGTGCACCAACTCATGACAGTACCTGTCTAGTAAGAATGTTTCCACTGCTTATCTCTCCCTACACGCTAAGCCTAGAAGAGGTAGAGAATAGCGGAGGAGAACAGAAGCCCAAGATGAAGAAATAGAAAGAGTAGATCACACCTATTTCCTTCTCAAAGCATGTCTGTCTAAGGGACAGGTAAAAGAGTTCATTCTAAATGGAGTTGAATATTACAACTATTACCTAGGACTAGATATTTTAATTATTGAACTGAGAACATTTTCATGACTACAAGTACCTAAAACGCTTTTTTTTTTAAATTGGTGATGATTGACCATAAACCCATGAGACTTGCCTTAAATTTCATCTTGTGGGCAGGGGAAAAAATTAGCCCCTCAGAATGGGTTTGAATAAGTAGGAGGAGAAAATGATCAAGCCATTTGTTATTATATCACATGAGTTTGGTTCTTTTAACATATTGGTTATATGGGAATATCAGGGGTGCCTGAGTGGCTCAGTCGGTTAAGCCTCCAACTTTGGCTCAAGTCATGATCTCACGGTTCGTGAGTTTGAGCCCCACGTCGGGCTCTGGGCTGACAGCTCAGAGCCTGGAGCCTGCTTCGGATTCTGTGTCTCCCTCTGTCTGCCCCTCTGCTGCTTGCACTCTGTCTCTTGCATTGTCTCAAAAATAAGTAAACATTAAAAAGTTTTTTAAAAAATATGGGAATATCAAAGGTAAAATTGGACAAGTACCAAGGAATGTCCAAGAAAAATAATCAAATAGATACGTATTTCCCACTCCAAACCCAACTAGAGACAAGGAGTGGAGTGTTTTTGCTTTCCTTATGAAGCACAAGGTTTACTTACATCATTTGGTTTTGTGATGAAGATAAAGGTACCAGTTTTGAGTTTAAGAGCTTGGTTTGCAGGATTAAGAGATATCTGGAACAGCTGGGAAGGTTGCAGGGTTGGTGTGTGAAACTGCTCTTCTAGGCTGTTAAGGCATGTGGCCAGAAGCAAAATGAAAGTGCCTTTTCCCTGCCCTCCCCCCTTCCCTGCCTTAGGGTTGGTTTGATTGGGTTCTGTGACTGGATTCTGGTCATCTGATGAGGGCAGAAGTGATATACTACTTGCAGACCTGGCTCTTAAAAACCAAGTGGATGCTCCAGATTTCTCTTTCTCTGCTGCTGTGATGTTTAAAGGTAATGCTTTCTAGATGGAGACAGGACAGAGGAAGTTTTCCTGACCTGTTCAGGGCTTTGTGGGAGCAAGTTCAGCCACAGAAATGTTGGGTTAAACCATAGGTTAAATTATCCTGATTAATACATGGGAAAAGAACTGTGAAGAAAGGAAGGAGCGGATACGTGAAGCAGTTTTCACAGACAGAGATCTAAAGGTGGAATCAATATTTCTTTTAGATCAATATTTGTTGAAGAGAACAGGGAATAAGGAAAGAAGAAATGACACAAAATAACTCTATCTCGTGGTTGCATTAAAAAAACTTAAAATATATACAGAAATGTACAAACATCATACAGTTTTTGCAAACTGAATGTGCCTGGCATATGAATACAAACAACCCCAAACATCCAGAGCATTACCAGGATCCCAGAAGCTTTCCTCCTGGACCTTCTCAGTCACAAGCTCGCAAGAGCACCTGCAGGCCTGACCTCTAATGCTGTGGTTACACCTTGACTTCCACTTCACCATGTGACCTGAAAAGGATCTCCCGCCCCAGCCTACTTAAGTTTCCATATTACCCAGAAACTCTAGGCTTCTTGAAATTTCTTAATTTTCTAGTTTTCATAACTACTAGAAAAAAAATAAAGACAATGGGGAATTGAATGAAAAAAATTATCAAACTGATTTTAATTCTTGGTGGACTTTAGTTTAATTAATATCAGTTTAATTTTCTTCAAATGAGTATTATACATTTTTGTATGTCCATACAAACTTAAAAAATTAGCTACATATGTTACAAAAAGGATACCTTTTTACATTTTATTTCTTCTTCTTATTTTTTAAATGCTTATTTATTTTTTGAGAGAGTGAGTGTGAGTAGGGGAGGGACAGAGAAAAAGGGATACAGAGAATCCAAAGCAGGCTCCACATTGTCAGCACAGAGTCTGATGTGGGGCTCGAACCCATGAACCATGGGATCATGACCTGAGCCAAAGTCAGACGCTCAACCGACTGAGCCACCTAGGCACCCTTCCTTATTATATTTTAAAAGAGATTTTACAACACAAGTTGTATAGTCATAATCCAGTATAATTAAAAATAAATACTGGTGAAAACAAAACAACACAAGAAAGCAAATACTGGAGAGTAACCAAAATATTGCTACATGGAGAATAAGAATAAACAGAAAATACTTGGTGCAATCAAAAGTAAAAACTGTAATTTACAATCTATGTAAAAGCAAAAAAAAAAATAGCTTTATACTTAGACCTCATTTCAAAAGATGTTCTCATAGAAAAAGTCACAGCCTCAAGTATCTTCATTAATACAGAAGGACTAAAAATAAACATATTACCTCTCTTTAAAAAGGGGGACCCCCCCCCCCAATTAACCTAAATAAACCAGGAAGTGAGAATTACCATATTTCATGGTTTCTAAGACCCATTTTATTTTTTCTTTTGACATCTTGGAAATCAGAGTGCGTCCTCAATTTCTGTTGACCATGTAGCAGGATGACCTTGTTATTGCTCGTGCATGTAAGAACTTGGCTGTTCTTTCTGGTAGCATGATGGCAATCCCTTGGTGTGTCAGTCAAAAAACCATTTAAACACTATTTGAGGAAGGGATATGAATACTGTTTCATGACTGAATATTTTGAATGACACTTTCAGTAACAGAGAACTACAGCAAAACTTGTAGAACAAGTATCAGCAATTTGGGAGATCACTCTTTTAAAAAATGCAGTGTCATCAGCACAGAGGACAGTATTGTATGGGAAAATGGTAACATTAATGAGTGAGTGGATAGTGATTTAAAAGAGTTGGGTTCTCGGGGAGAAGACATCTTAGAAATCTCTTAAGCAATTCTGTATTTTCCTTTTATGGATACACAAGAGAAATATGATTAAAATTTATGCCTCATGAGTTTCAAAAACTCTTCCAATAAGTACGAAATAATATTCTAAGTGATAAGAAGGCCTTATGTCCTAAATTATGTGAAAGTGTTTTATTTTTCTTAGTGGTGTCCAAAATAATGATGAAATGTGGTAACACAGCCAATAGAAAATCAAAAGAGTAGAATGTACAAATAAATATAAAAACTAGATTTTTGGGCGCCTGGGTGGCTCAGTCAGTTAAGTGTCAGACTTTGGCTCAGTCATGATCTCAATGGTTTGTGAGTTTGAGTCCTGCATTGGGCTCTGTGCTGAGAGCTCAGTGCCTGGAGCCTGCTTCGGATTCTGTGTCTCCCTCTCTCTCTCTGCCCCTCCCTCACTCATGCACTGTCTCTCTCTCTCAAGAATAATAAACATTAAAAAAAAATTAAAAAGACTAGATTTTTGAAAAGATTAATAATGTTTACATAAACTCTTCATGAGCCTGATTAAGAAAAAAAGTGTGAGAGCAAAAATATATAAGATCAGGAGTAGGAAAAGGGACAGGGTTACAGACAATGCAGATTAAAACGGTAAGAGAATGGCATATGCAAATCATCAGCAAACAATGTGAAAATCAAGAAAAGGGGCTGGTGAACTTTTTCTACAGAAGGCTAGGCAGTAAATATTTTAGGCTTTCCAAGTGAAGAGGTAAATCAAGGGTATTATGTAGGTATTTAAATAACCATTTAAAAATTTATAAACCATTCTTAGCTCAATGACTGTAGAAAAATAGATGGCGGGCCAGATTTGGCCCATGAACATTATTTGCTGACCTGAACTAGAAGAAAATGATGGTTTCCCAGACAAATACAATTTCCAAATACGACCCAAAAAAGATTGGGTAATTTGAACAGAACAATTATTGTGGAAGAAATTAGAACAACACTTAAAGATCTACTAATATAAAAGACACCAGGGTCGGATGATTTCAACAGTTAAAAAATATTTAACCTTATAGAACAATAATGCCAAGGTTATTTCTGACCATAGAAAACTGTTACAGATCATACATAGAAAAGAGATGGAAATCTCCCAAATTCATTTAGTGAAGTCACCATAGTGGTAATATCAAACTCAGTTTTTTAAAAATTTTACTTATTTTTTATTTAAAAAAATTTTTTTAATGTTTATTTGCTTTTGAGAGAGAGAAAGAGAGAGCGTGAGTTAGGAAGGGGCAGAGAGAGAGAGGGAGACACAGAATCTGAAGCAGGCTCCAGGCTCTGAGTTGTCAGCACAGAGCCCCATGCAGGACTCCAACCTATGAACCTTGAGATCATGACCTAAGCCGAAGTGTGATGCTTAACCAACTGAGCCACCCAGGCACCCAGAAACTCAGTTGTTGCGCAGCTAGTATGCAAAACATATAGACAAACAGTACTTACAGATATAGCTGAGAAAATAAAAAATGAAATATTAGCAAAAGAATACAGCAAAGTATCAAATGAATGGCATATTTCAACCAAGTAGGAAAGGCAAGGGTAGTTAGATATCAGGAAATCTATCAGTATAATTTATCAGATCAACAAATTAAGAGGAAAACCATGTGATCAGAGCAATAGATGCTAAAAGGACATTTTCTAAAGAGTATTTTAAAAGGGTTTCCAAAAAAAGAAAAAAAAACCCACCAAAAACCAAAAAAACAAAACAAACCGGCAGTTATTCCTACAAAAACACTCTAAATAAATGGCAATAAAAGGAGGCTTTTATCATTTAGTTATGATTAAGACTATTTTTCAAACCAAGATAGGAAATGGGGCACCTGGGTGGCTCAGTTGGTTAAACGTCTGACTCTTGATTTCAGCTCAGGTCATGATCTCAGGGTTCAAGAGATCAAGCCCTGTGTGGGGCTGCCTGCTGAGTGTGGAGCCTGCTTGGGATGCTCTCTCTCCCTCTCTCTGCCCCTCCCCATGCTTGGACTCTCTGAAAACAAACAAAAAAATAAACATTTAGAATTATATTTCTAAAAAACAGAAACAAAAGAAAACAAAAACAAAACAGGAAACATCGTTCTAAGTCCCGAAATGATAAAGCCAAGTCAATGAAATTCAGAAACAAGATGCCAAATCTTACCTTTATTATTGAATATTATTTTGGAAATTGTATTGGATGTACTAAGATAAAATAATATGTTTAAATATTGGAGAAAAAAGAACTAAATTGATCATATTATTTCAAACCTAAAAAACCAAGAAATTCTAGTTTTAAAAATTTCTAGAACAAATAAGAGCATTTGGTAATGCTGGACACAAGCTTTTTTTTATTCCAGAAATAAGAACCTAGAAATGGAAATGAGAAAACATTCTGTTTATAACACTAACAAAAAATTTAAAATATGGATAAGAAAAGGACAGAATCTATGTACATGGAATAAATGACAATGTGAGATGGAAGGATATAAATTAGCTGAATAAATGAAAAAACACATCATGTTCTTGGATGGAAGAGTTAGTATCATATAAAATCAATTATGTCACTATTAATATATCAGTGCAATTCGAATTAGAATTCCAATGAAGGCTTTTGGGAGGAAAATTGATTACAATGATCTTAAATTTCATATGGAGGAAAAAAGTGCCTATGAATAGCCAATAAAAGTGTAAAGGGAAGCAGAGCAGGGCGGCATCTATTTTACTAGGTATTAAAACACGAAAAAGCCACCATAATAAATCAATATGATACAAGCAACAGGACAGCTGTATAGATCAGAGCACAGATGGACAATTCAGAAATAGATCCTATTTTAAATGAGAATTTTATATATGAAAATGTGGTATTTCAACATAGTGGAAGAAGAGAGATTGATTTAATAAATAACGTGAGCACAACAGGCTATCTGTCTGGAAGAAAATTAAAGAGGACTCTCATCTAGTATCTTTTATAAAAATAAATTCCAAATAGGTTAAAGGAATGAGGTTTGTAGGGTCTCTTTAAACTGATGGATCTCACTGTTGGAAATCATGCTTTGGCTACCCCATCTCTGTCGCCCTGTCCAAAATCCTCTCAGGATGAAGGGAAGCTGGGGGCCGAGGTGGGGCCTCTGTTGCAGCTGCCTTGTTGCGAGGGAGCTTGGAGGTGAGGCTTTAGACACGATGCAGGAAGACAAGGAGAACAGATATTGAGTTGGAGCTAGTGTGTCTGTCCACTTAAGAAAACCAGTTGGGGGAGTGGAGAGAGAGCGCGCAAGAGTGTTAGTTTATGTTGGTGTGTGTAACCCTCCAAGCTTTCTAGAATAGCTTTTACACAGGAAGAAAAAAAATGTAATTACTGCTGCCTCTTTCTTCATACTTAAGTACTTTGGAAAAAATAAGGAATGAAAGCCAGAAAAGTAAGCAGAAGGCTGACTGCTTTCTTCACTCATTAAAAAAAAAATTTTTTTTTAATGTTTATTTTTGAAGGAGAGCGAGAGAGGGGTGGGGAGGAGAGAGAGGGAGACACAGAATCTGAAGCAGGCTCCAGGCTCTGAGCTGTTAGCACACAGCTTGGTGTGGGACTCGAACTCAACAACTGTGAGATCATGACCTGAGCCGAAACCAAAAGTTGCACACTTAACCGACTGAGCCACCGAGGCACCCCTCTTCACTCATTTTTAAGGGACACCAAAGACAGGTGTGGGGGTCATTCAGCATTTCCCCAGCAGCCTGCAGAGGAGGACCCTTGGGTAGGGGTGCTTGGAAGTAAGCATTTAAGGCCCAGTGGATAATTGCTCTTGAAGGAAATCCTATTCCCAGTGCTTCTGGCATCCCGGCCTGAGAGACAGCCAGGCACAGAGGTCACCTTAGAAAAGCAGTGGGCTTAGGGAGGAGAGAGGACAAGACGCTGCCTGAGCAACACCATCAGGGAGAGGCCGGTTGTGGCCCCTGATGACACAGAGGGAGGAAAGAGTTCTCTGCTGTGCTGGCCAGGGATGTGAAGGACATTTAAGCTTGGAGCCCAAGGTGAAGCACTGTTGTAGCCACAGCTATCGTCTGAAGGACTTGGAGGGGTTGGGGAGGACAGGGATAGGAGGGGTCCCCAGATTCCAGATAACTCTACCCTAGGCCAGAGAGGTGTTTATGTAAGGGCTGGTACGTGAACACAGAGACAAAGCACATTTAGCACTGTCGGGGTTCTCTGCCAAAGCCAGTGCCTGGGTGGGGACCCTGTCCCCAGGTAATGACAGAGAGGCAGAGCATGAACAGCACAGCCCCTTGTCTCTGGCTCTCACCTACCATGCCATCTTGGAGAGCTTCCCAAATATGAAGTGGTCAGGGCTAGCAGGCCCCCAGGAATGGTATCAGAAGGAAGGGGTATGGTTTTGGGCTTGAATCCCAAGTGACCTGCTCTCTAACTGGCCATCTGGTCATGGGCAGGTGGCCAGGTGCTCTGAGCCTTGGTTTCATTGCTGTTAACATGAGAACTAAGGGACATGATGGGGCTGTCAGGAGGTTCAACAGAAATGAATTAGATAGCACTTTGCATAGTCTGCCATAAAGTAGGCACTTAATAAGAATTTTCTTCATTCTCTCTGAGGAAGCAATCGTGGCCTCCCATGGTATGATGGAGGCCTCTCTTTAGTCAGGTCGCCTGGCCCTGCCTCAGAAGGGTGGGGTGAGTGTGGTTTAGTGAGCTGTTTCAAGGTATATTGTTATCTGCTGGTTTATCTAACTTGTTTGCTATTGCATCCCTTTGTCTAGAATAGTGCCTGGCACATGGTGGATGGTCAATACAAGTGTTCAGTGAGCGAATTAATTTGTTTCTTTTATCATTAGGCTACTTTGAACGAAACCCTAGAAATTCCATAATTTTCACCCAGACCATTTTTGTCGCCTGGGGATCTATCTTCCTTTCAGTTAGTTTTTCACAAAGAACTGATACTTTCTTTTTTAAAAAATGTTTTATTTATCTTTGAGAGAGAGCGAGAGACCACAAGCAGGGGAGGAGCAGGGAGAGACGAGAGAGAGAGAGAGGGAGAGAGAAAGAAAGAGACAGAGGATACGAAGTGGGCTCTGTGCTGACAGGAGCAAGCCCAATGCGGGGCTCAAACTTATGAACTGTGAGATCATGACCTGAGCTAATGGATGCTCAGTCGACTGAGCCACCCATGCGCCCCAGAACTGACACTTTCTATGGTCAGTACCAGGTCTCAGATCTCACATAACATTACATGTATTAATATATACCCCAACCAAAGTCTGCATTAAAAAATAAATATTTTACTGGTATATTAATAAAAAGATTTCTGCCTGATGTTTTAGAAATTACTGGGTACTGGAAACATACTTAATTTACTAGGATTTCTTTGCAATCATTATGCCTACTCAGGAGTTTTTGCAAGGTGAGCAAAACTCACTTACAAGTGGTTTTTTGATGTGATGAAATTTTTATGAATGCTAGACTCAACAATTAATGAGATTAAAATAATATTGTATTTTGGCAATAAACATTTATTTATTTATATTTTGCTGGCTTCTTTTCATATTTGGGAGCCCGTGATTTTACATTCTGGCCTCAAACATTTTTGTAGATCTCTGAAGAACTTACAGGACACAGGCCCTGGACCTAGAGTGCCTGATGGAGAAGATGGTCTCATAGGATCATAGACTCTGCACATTTGTAACTTATCAGGAGTGGGTCTAGGTGCTGTCTGAAAGAGACAAAGGACATTTTAGGAGATTGTCTTTTAGCTCTGGCCTCCACTCCATTCAGCCCTGATTCTCCTTTTAATGTCTCATCCCCCCTACCCGCCCCATCTTCTTTTGGTTTTCACTGTCTGCACTCATTGAAACCTGTCAGTTGCATCACCTGCCCTCAAGGCCACAATTCCTGGCTAATTGGGCACAATGATCTGCATTATTTTTTTAATGTTTTTTTTTTTTTTTTTAATTTATTTTTGAGACAGGGAGAGACAGAACATGAACAGGGGAGGGTCAGAGAGAGGGAGACACAGAATCTGAAACAGGCTCCAGGCTCTGAGCTGTCAGCACAGAGCCTGACGCGGGGCTCGAACTCACGGACCTCGAGATCATGACCTGAGCCGAAGTCGGCCGCTTAACCGACTGAGCCACCCAGGTGCCCCAATGATCTGCATTATTAAATAGTTGCAGTGCTGGGCTAAGTCATTCATTTTTGTACTCCTTCACAAAGGAGGGTTAGCAAATGTGAGTTGAAGGTAAGAAATGGTGGATGGGTTCTTTGCAGTAACTAGAAGGCATCTTCCCTTCCCAGGTAACATGGCTAGTTACAAGGCCTTCTGGTGAAGGTGCTCCTGTATGGAAATTCCTTCAGTGTCTCTCCTCCAGTCTTGTCCCTATTCAGAGAGTGGACAATAGAATGAGGGGGAGAGGAATGAAGATCACACATCTGAGATCTGATTATACAACTGCCTTTTCAGTCTTGCCACTCAGATTATGCTTTGAGGATAAGCAGCATCTGTATCACCCGGGGGCTTGTTTGAAATACAGAACCCCAGGCTCCACCACAGGCCTGCTGAGTCAGAAGCTGCATTTGAACAGTCTCTAGGTAAGTTTGTGTGAACATTAAGGTTTGAGAAGCCCTGTACCAGACATCATCACCTGGATGTCCCTTAAGTACTCAGTGTCCACTGGTATGAATCGAACCCACTCATCTGCCCCCACAACTTGTCTTGCTCCTGACATTTCTTTCTTTATCTGGCTTTATGGGGTATCTTACATATAATTTCATCACAGGACTTGTGTATTGTGTATTATGTTTTATTTTTACTGCATTCTCCCTGTTATATTATAAGCTTCTTGAAGACAGGTATTAAGTCTATTCAGTTTCTATCACCAGCAACTTTCAGTGAGACTGAAGCAAGCATTGACTTCTCTATACCTCAGTTTCCTCATCTGTATGCAGGGTCTTCATCTCAAAGAGTCCTTCCAACCCTAACATTCTGTGATTGCATGATGTGCCTAAAAGAATCAGAAGTGCGAGGTTGAAGCACCTTGAAAGTCACCTAACTCAACAACTTCCTTTCCCTATCTTGCCCCATGATACTCTTGCTAAAGGTAAGCCCCTCAGCCACATCTGCCTCAAGTGATGGTCCGGCTTAAGCATAGCCATCTCTAGTAACAGAGAATTTAGGACCTCCGCATCAGTATATTCTATTTTCAGAAGACTCCACATTTTTAGAAACGTATTCTTATATTTTTGACACTTCATAGTTAAACTAAAAGAGAATGGATATTGGGATAAGATAGAACTGGTCTCCAGTTCCATGAGAGCCACTAACTAACCGTGTAAGTTGGACAGACTCTAAGATGACTTTGTGACCTCTGCCTTCTGGTGTTCATGTCCCTGTGTAATTCTCTTCCCTTGAGTATAGGTGAGTCCTGTGACTTAGTTCTAGCCAATAGAATACAATAGAATTACACTATGTGGCAAAGGTGATGTCACTCCCACAATTATAGAAGATTCCATGTCCCTAACAGACTGTCTTGCTATCTCCAAGGCTGGCTTTGAAGAAGCAAGCTGTCATTAATTTTATAGCCAAGGAAACAAATTCTGCCATCAGCCTGAGGGAAATTGGAAGGGGAAACTTCTCCAGTTGAGCCTCTACATGAGAACCCACCTCTGACTGACACCTTGATTTCAGCTTTGCAGCGGACCCAGTAGGCCTTTCTTGGCCTCTTGACTCTCAGAAGCTGTGCAATAATAAATATGTGTTGCTTTAAGCTGTTATTCATATTTCAAGAAGTGTGGAAGGGAGGGAGGTATCATGGCAGTAGTAGGGAAGTAGGGGTGGATCAATTATGTGACTTTGGGTGCAAGTGATAGAAGATTCAACTACTGACAGTGGATTGAATAATAAAGATGTTTAATATCCCATATAAGCAGTGAAACTAGACAGAAACCAGTCTTTAGGCTTGCTTAAGAAAGTAGTCCAGGGGCGCCTGGGTGGCGCAGTCGGTTAAGCGTCCGACTTCAGCCAGGTCACGATCTCGCGGTCCGTGAGTTCGAGCCCCGCGTCAGGCTCTGGGCTGATGGCTCGGAGCCTGGAGCCTGTTTCCGATTCTGTGTCTCCCTCTCTCTCTGCCCCTCCCCCGTTCATGCTCTGTCTCTCTCTGTCCCAAAAATAAATAAAAAATGTTGAAAAAAAAATTAAAAAAAAAAAAAAAAAAAAGAAAGTAGTTCAGTGATGTCATCAAGGATTTATGCCGTCTCCATCTTCTGTCTCTGTCATCTTCAGTGTGTGTCTTTGTCTCTCAGTTGCTTCCTCATGGTTGCAAGATGGCTGCAGTAGTTCCAGGCATCACCAAGCCCAGAGTTGGAAAAGACACCTTATTTTTTCCTTCTCATGCATCTTTGTTTTTAAGATCCCACCCTCCCTCTTCCCTTCCTTCATATCTCATTGGCCGAAACTGTATTACATGCCACCCCTAAAATAACCAATGGGAAAGAGAAGAGACCATCATGTTGTGATTGGTTAATGAAAATTCTCTGGGGTAGAGGAGAACCAGGTCTCCTCTGAAGTACAAGTCTCCCTAATCCTTGAATCAACTCAGGGTTCTGTTAGCAGGGGAAATAGGGTATGAGATGGCAACTGATGACATCTGCAATAGGGTGGGTGATGCCTTTGGGTACTGAGGCCTAGCTCTGTTTCAAATCCAAGTCTGAAAGTGGCTACTGTTTCTTGGATGTAGACTGACCCTTTACAAATTCTCAGGCACTTTAATGGGTAGCTGTGGGTTTTATTGGTTGAAAGTTATTCTGGACATACTAGATTTCATCAGACCTAAGAAACCACACAGTATAAGATTCACCATTATTTTATGAATTTCTAAGATTAAAAAAGTGGTTTTAAACTCTGACATAATGTCCTAGAAGTAGTTGTATGTGGCCCTTGCATCTGTAACACTAGCCCTTTGCTACTCTGAAATTTCTTTCGTCTCTTCCAAGGGATTCTGCTGTTACTACTGCTTTCAGTTGCATTGTTGGTGTGGGGCAAATATAACTGCTTCATTTCTCGTGGATTTCTTCTTTTTTTAGGTCTTGAAAGCAGTTGGTTGTTGCTTTGGGAGAAAGTATGGAATTGCAGTTGTTCCTATAACAACAAATATTTGCTTCACAAATGTCAATTTACACCCCACTCCTCTGTTTCTTTATGCACACACAATAGCTCATTATTTGAATGCCAAAATGTAGGATAATCTTTTGAGAGACTTTTAAATGGCATTGAACCTCAACACCCGTCCTTGCAACCACATATTGAACTCAGCTGAAATTCAGATGACAATATAAACAGCTGTGACCAAGTTTGCCATGCAGAGGCAATGACAACTATACCATGATTGCCTTGATTCTGAGGCACATTTTGATTTGAAAGATGCTAAAACGTGGGAGGAAAAAGGCATGTCTTAGAATGGATGAAATATGGTACATCTAAATAGTGCAATAGTCTTTGGCTTAATCAAAACTATTGATGGCTTCATGTTCCTCATTAACGTCCAAGAGAGTGCAGGCTCTGCAATATACTAAAAATGCAGGGAAAAGCTGGTCAGTCGTGGCTTGAATGGTTCTAATTACATCGGAGAGACGTGGAGCAAGGCTCTTTGCTGAGCTGGCTGTTCAACATGAGTGGTCACCACCGGTGCTTATGATTTTCTCATTGCTAATTGGACAAATGCTTGTGTCGTCTGTCACTTCCTGAATCTGTTTTCTGCTTCACTGCACTCTTCACCAAGGCAATAAGATACTGCTAGAAATGAAGAGTGAAGAGGCGTATGTGTGCACGGACACACACACACACACACACACACACACACACACACACACACAAGAGTGACAGAGACAGACGAGAGAGGCAGAGAAAGAGACAGAGAGAGGAGCTTGCCAGTCTTGAGTTTAGTGAAGAAAATCACTCGCTGTAAAAGGTTGGTTCCTGAAATGCCGAGATCCAGTCAGCCATGTGAAATCAGAAAGAAACCACAGCCCTTAGTGGGACTCTGTGGATGGGGCTTCTGGGCATAGTCTCCCTCAAGGACCCTCTCTCGAGATGAGTGTGGGCTCCTGCTGTGCCTGCATCTGAACGCTGCAAATCCTGGAAAACAAAACCAGGTTCAAGACCAGACTGCTCTGCGTGCAGATACAGGTTTCCAGAGGAAAAACAAAGAAAGAAGAAAAAAAAAAGTGTGAGAACCATCTTATCTGATGTCAAACAAGTGAACAGCACTTTCTTTTTTGATGGTTTGCTGCAGAAAAGAACACTTTTTTGGCAAAACTCCACTCTGCCTTGAAGTTGGCTGTTCTTCAGAATCCTGGTCCCTGGCCCACCCACCCTGCATGACTATTTGCTGCATTGCACGAACTATACTAAAATGGCAGCATGTGCTTGTCAGATGCAGGAAGGGAGGACTGGAGTCACAAACATCTCTCTGATCCCCGTGGTCCCCTTTTGTCCCCAGCACAGGCAAGTTGAGGCTGAGGCAGTGGTGATGTGATTTTAGTAAACCCCATCTTTCTTCATGCTTCTCCTAGCCCTGAAATCATTGCTTATTCTTCTAACGTTTGTGCTTTTTAAATTTTACCTCTTGCCTTGGTAGAGTGGAGGAAAAGAAAACTTCTTTTTTGCGAATAGTGTGTGGTATTAGACCACCATACATTAGTGAGAGGTTCGAATCTGATAGAACGAGGTTCAAAACCTGGCTCCTTCACATACTGGTGTATTACCCAGGATGAGATTGTTAACCTCTATAAATCCAGGCCTGCTTATCTGAAAAATGAAGGTCATAATGCGAAACACCTCCCTGATTGTTTGAGGATGAAATGAGATCCCTCATGCACAGTCATGGCTGCCTGGCACCTGCTAAGTGTCCGAGAAATGGTAGCCAACACTGCTATGTTCTGTTTATGCATTTTGAGGGGGTTTAAGTTCATTATTAGCCTTTACCAATTCCATTACTGTCAACCCCTATGTTCCCAAAGGGAGGATCTGGCCCTTGACCTTGTTTGGTTCTCACAACACTCTTTCTATGGGCGATTGATTGCACCTCCCTCCATCTTGTGTCTTCTAGTTCTCTGTTTCTCCTGTTGGTCAAGCCTCTCTTCCCAGCCCCAGATGTCCCCAGTCTCCGGCTGGCAAGACCCAGCTTGCAACTAATACTGAAACTGAACTCAGTGTCTTCTCCCCAAATGTGCTTTTCCTCTGAGGTTTCTCTCTCACACTGGCTCCCAGGCGCCCCACACAGAACTGCAGCTCATCCCAGCCCCACTTTCTCTCTGACTCTTCACTTCCAGGGATTCACCAACACTCCTCTGCCCCCTATGCTCCGTCCCCTCATTCCTGTCCCAGTGCCCGTGGACTTCTGTAGTTTTACTGTGATAAGCATTCCTAACAGGCCTTGTTTCCATTTTCTCCATCTACCAATCCATCCTTCCCTCTGTTGCTCTTATCTATTTACATTCCTCTTTAAAAACCGTTTGTGGTTCCACGCCATCCTCAGTGTAAAATCCAAACTCCTTAACAGGGCCTGCAAAACCCTTCCTGATTTGATCCACCCCTCTATTCCTACAAAGGGACTTTTCCCTTTGTTTTCAAATTCCTCACACTCCAGCCATATGGGAATGCTTGGAACACTCTTCCTTTTTTTTTTTTTTTTTTAAGTTTATTTATTTATTTTGAGAGAGAGACAGAGACTGTGTGTGCATGCTTGCCTGAGAGCAGGGGAGAAGCAGAGGGAGAGAGAATCTTAAGCAGGCTCCATCCAAGCCCAGCACAGAGCCCGACATGGGGCTCGACCCCATGAACCCTGAGATCATGACCTGAGCTGAAACTAAGAATCGGACACTTAGACTCAGCCACCCAGGCACCCCTTGAATACTTTTTCTGATCAATGGGAATCTCCTGAACTTTGCATAAATTCTTCCCTCTGTCTGGAATGCAATCTTCCTAATTTTTTCTTTGGGTTATTAATTTCATTGGGTGATTCATTTCAGCTCAGTTGACTCCCATAAAGCCCTTCTTGACTGTACTCTCAAATATGGGTTAGGTTCCCTTCCATTGCACTTCATTCCTTATGCATTCCTTAATCGTAACTCTTACCACACTCCTTAAATGAAGGGAATTTATTTTTAAGCTCTGTATCCACCATACTTAGCATTAAGCCTAGCACATGATAGAAATACAGTATGTTTTCTGAAAGAGTGAATAGAAGAAGGAAGGAAGGAATAGATCATTTTGATGGTAATAAATCTAGAAAGTACACGGTCCTTTGAGACTCGATGCAACATCTCAGTACTTGCCACAGAAGACTTTATATTGGGATATAAATTGCCTGTGTTCCCTCTCAGTTGTCTGCACATGAACAGAACCCCACTGTGCTCTCCAGAATCAAATATCATTACCTTCTAGGTCCAGGTTCCGGGCGTGGGAGGGATGAATCAGCCGGCTTGCAAGTTCTGTCCTTCTGACAATGGAGGTCACATAAAGAGTTTAAGTCCACCTTAGCCACTTGACCTAGAAGTACTGAAGACTCTGAGAGAATAAATGCCAAGATGCATCAGTACATCAGTCCTGATTCCAGCCTTTCTCATTGGATACTGTTCAGTTTTTATTTTCAAGCGGCCTTCTAATGGTTAATAACCTCTCTTCTGTCTCACTTTCTATCATTATTTCCTGTTTCTCTGTAACAAAAGAGAGATTTTGACAACACATGAATATATCTGTAGATCTGGGGTGCTCTTTTAAAGCTTGTGGGTTTTTATGTTTTTCATCAGATTGTCGAGACTTCTGAATCTCTAATTTACCCTGAATGTATGCCAGTTCTGAGCGGCTCTGATCAACTTAATTTTCAAAGCGTTTATCTTCCACACACGGAAGGGGTTTGAACAGTTCCTTTACTGGTCTGTGCACTTTTGGTACTTTTGTCCCTTATTTCTGGGAATAGTGGACTAAAGGGATAGGGAGCCGGCAAAGTTGGAATTTATTAGGAGGACTTGCCCCTCTCTAGATCATTAACAACTTCTATGAAAAAGAAGTCATTAAACGAAAAACTTCCTGTTTTTTTTTTTGTTGTTGTTCAGCCATTACAGATCAAAAGCTGATTTCAGATGAGGGCTAATGCCTTTTATTTCTATATAAAGGATCTTTTAAGTGCCAAGAAGGCCATGCCCATTCCTCAAGTGGGTAAACTTGACAAGGGAGGTTACTAGATTGAGCCAAGGTCACACAGCAAGTTAAGTGTCAGAGTCTGGGAAGAATAAACACCCAGGCCCTGACATGCTGTCACTGCAAAATTTTGCCAAGTATACCCTAATGGTCTGATATTTTATAGCTTAGGTGACAAACTTCCTTTATCAGTTACTGTCTTCCTTTGTGACTAGACAGTTTTTTGTTTTTTTTTTTTCTCATAAGCCCAGGAGATTTGGCCTCCTTTAAAGCTGACCTCAGGATCCTTTAATTCACAAGCTTGTCATCCTCAGGTACTCAAGACACAATGAATGGGACACACAGTTCCTAGGAGGCTTGCAGACGTCTTTTCCCAGGTGACACCAGCCTGCGGACGAATCAGAAATGATGTCCTGGACTGATGCCCTGAGAATCCCAGCATCCTCCCTGCTGTATAGTTCTTGGCTGCACGTTTAAAAGACAATCCCAGAACGTAGGCCCCAACCTCAGAGATTTGTATTTAATTGGTTTGGGATGAGGCTCAGGCATGGTTATTTAAAAAAGAAATCTCTTTGAATGATTTTAATGTATGACCAGGGTGAAGAACCAATATTCTTGTCTACCTTGCTGATTTGGTGCAGAATCACTTCATCCTTAAAAGCAGGCTTTGTAGAGCCATGGCCAAACAGGTCAGAACTACACTCTATTTTTAATTTAAGCCACATTTACTGTACTCTGCAGATGCTGAAGAAAGCTGGCTTATCCTAGCGAGTCACAGGCTAATGATATAACTTCTCTGTAAGGCGGCCCAGACAAATGAAGCAAACTCAATCTCTCATCTTCTAAAGCAGCTGGATGGGTAGAGCATGAATGGAACAGGCTGGCATGCCTTTGGAGTGAGGAAAATTGTGTCTCTTGAACCTGTCAGAAGTTCTTGAAATAAAGCAGTGGATAAAAGGGACCAGTGGCTATAATTTATTTAGTTTTTTTTTTTTTTTTTCTTCAGAAGCCTTTGATAAGTTCTTCATAAGAAGAACTTACAGCTTGTTCTGGTAACTGGGGAGCTTGTAACTGGGGAGGAAACTAGAAAACTGCCAGGGACTGAGGACTGATCAGGAGATGAGACAGCCCAAATTAGGAACAAATGGCCATTTTTCAGTGTAGCCAACTTTGGCAGGAACCTGCACAGTGATCTGATGAACAAACCTTGTGAGTTTTAAAGTTCTTTTTTGTTTTCATTACCCAATTTCATAGAACCCTTTGAGAAACAAGGCTCCTTAAGCAAATGGGGTTAATAAACCAGCTTTCTGCCCTCCTTCTTGTCCATGATGGCTTGTCCAAAACAGAGCAGCAAGGTTGGGTGGCTATTTGCCTGGCTTTAACCTCAGTTCTTGGTTTATATTATGAAAATGTAAGATCTTCTAAAATGTTGTAAAGAAAATGAATCATAGTCATTCTAGAGACTGTCTTGAAAGGCTAATGTAATGGGTTGTGGTAATCACTTGATGATAAGCAGATAGGGCTAGAGCTCTAAGAGGGTGATTTACTTAGACTTTACACACCAGTTCCTCCCATTTTTAGGGCCTGCTACACTGGCCTGGAGACCTCCTGTTGCCCAGGTGACCGAGGCCTTCCTATCTTGGATACTGTGGAAGATTTTGCTTCTCTACCATCTACTCCTGCCTTTTAAAAAAATCTTAGCACTGTGTTTTTGTTGTTGTTGTTGTTGTTGTTGTTAATAAACTACTTATCACTCACTCAATTCATGGAATTCAGGTGGGACCTGTTACTGACCTGCCTGCCCAGCATCCATATATCTTAGCTCCAAGGTGGATATGTCCCCTTGGCCTGGCCAGTTAGCACCCTCCATCCCTTTGTCCTCAGCGACTGAGTGTTGGTCACCTTGCTCAAGTTGGTCTAATGAACTCTGGCCAAGGGATTTTCTTGGAGCTATTGAGAAAGAAGTTCCTTCTGTCTGTTGCATTTGTGAAGCTGGTTACCAAGGGTCACCATGAAGAGCCAAGAGATGGAACATGACACATTTCCTGACAATGTCTTTTGAGTATCTGGATCCAGTCATATTCACCAGATATGCCCACTGGACTTTTCTGTTATATTAGTCAACAAATACCCCCTCCAATGTGTCTTTCCTCCAGTTGGTTAAAGCTGTGTCTCTTTCATTCATACGATCCTCTCCTAAGAGGTTCCTAGTGAATACTTTCCTATACACACTAGTGTCCCATCCAATTAAAATGAGTCTGTCTCATCTCCTTGGGGCAGTTGTGCATGGTGAGCTTACCTAAGAAATGAGTCTGTGCTCCTGAGCCATTGGGAGG
The DNA here is from genome assembly GCF_024362965.1 of Panthera pardus. NCBI lineage: Eukaryota > Metazoa > Chordata > Mammalia > Carnivora > Felidae > Panthera > Panthera pardus. Next base: position 119,547,546 of record NW_026526721.1, on the reverse strand, counting down.
GGGATGTGGGGGAGGGTGTTGTCTCAGGAAAAAGTTGACATTCTCCAGTTTTCTGGAGCCAACAGTTCTTCTTTTTTGGTGAACCCAACAGAATAGATATGAGGAAGGAGGGGTTAGGAATGAATCGTTACTGATTCAGTTCTCTGTGCTGGGTATGGTGTCAGCCGCTTCACACACATTACCTCAATTCTTATACAGATCTTATGTATATTAGTATCCCTGTTTTACAGATCAGAAAATAATATCAATAGCAATAATAGCTACTATTTATTGAGTGCTATGTTCTTTTTTTAATTTTATTTTTAATTTAAAAATATTCACATCCAAATTAGTTAGCATATATTGCAACAATGATTTCAGGGATAGATTCCTTAGTGCCCCTTACCCATTTAGCCCATCCCATCGCCCACAACCCCTCTAGTAACCCCCTGTTTGTTCTCCATATTTAAGAGCCTCTTATGTTTTGTCCCCCTCCCCGTTTTTATATTATTTTTGCTTCCCTTCCCTTATGTTCATCTGTTTTGTCTCTTAAAGTCCTCATGTGAGTGAAGTCAAATGATATTTGTCTTTCTCTGACTAATTTCACTTAGCATAATACCCTCTAGTTCCATCCACATAGTTGCAAATGGCAAGATTTCATTCTTTTTGATTGCTGAGTTATACTCCATTGTATATATATGCCACGTCTTCTTTATCCATTCATCCATCGATGGACATTTGGGCTCTTTCCATACTTTGGCTATTGTGGATAGTGATGCTATAAACATGGGGGTGCATGTGTCCCTTTGAAACAGCATACCTGTATCCCTTAGATAAATGCCTAGTAGTGCAATTGCTGGGTCGTAGGGTAGTTCTATTTGTAGTTTTTTGAGGAACCTCCATACTATTTTCCAGAGTGGCTGCACCAGCTTGCATTCCCACCAACAATGCAAAAGAGACCCTCTTTCTCTGCATCCCTGCCAACATCTATTGTTGCCTGAATTGTTAATGTTAGCCATTTTGACAGGTTTAAGGTGGTATCTTATTGTGGTTTTGATTTGTATTTCCCTGATGATGAGTGATGTTGAGCATTTTTTCATGTGTCGGTTGGCCATCTGGATGCCTTCTTTGGAGAGTGTCTATTCATGTCTTTTGCCCATTTCTTCACTGGATAATTTGTTTTTTGGGTGTTGAGTTTGATAAGTTCTTTATAGATTTTGGATACTAACCCTTTGTCTGATATGTCATTTGCAAATATCTTCTCCTATTCTGTTGGTTGCCTTTTAGTTTTGCTGATTGTTTCCTTTGCTGTGCAGAAGCTTTTTATTTTGATGAGGTCCCAATAGTTCATTTTTGCCTTTGTTTCCCTTGCCTCGGGAGATGTGTTGAGTAAGAAGTTGCTGTGGCCAAGATCAAAGAGGTTTTTGCCTGCTTTCTCCTCGAGGATTTTGATGGCTTCCTATCTTACATTGAGGTCTTTCATCCATTTTGAGTTTATCTTTGTGTCTGGTGTAAGAAAGTGGTCCAGGTTCATTCTTTGGCATGTCGCTGTCTAGTTCCCAGAACCACTTGCTGAAGAGACTGTCTTTATTCCATTGGATATTCTTTCCTGCTTTGTCAAAGGTTAGGTGGCCATACATTTGTGGGTCCATTTCTGAGTTCTCTAGTCTGTTTCATTGATCTGAGTGTCTGTTCTTGTGCCAATACCATACTGTCTTGATGATTATAGCTTTGTAGTATAGCTTGAAGTCAGATTGTGATGCCTTCTGCTTTGGTTTCCTTTTTCAAGATTGCTTTGGCTATTCAGGGTCTTTTCTGGTTCCATACAAATTTTAGGATTATTCTAGCTCTGTGAAGAATGCTGGTGTTATTTTGATAGGGATTGCATTGAATATGTAGATTGCTTTGGGTAGTATTGACATTTTAACAATATTTGTTCTTCCTACCCAGGAGCATGGAATCTTTTTCCATTTTTTTTGTGTCTTCTTCAATTTCTTTCATAAGCTTTCTATAGTTTTCAGTGTATAGATTTCTCACCTCTTTGGTTAGAGTTATTCCTAGGTATTGTATGGTTTTTTGTGAAACTGTAAATGGGATCAATTCCTTGATTGCTCTTTCTGTCGCTTCATTGTTAGTTTATAGGAATGCAACCGATTTCTGTGCGTTGATTTTATATCCTGCAACTTTGTTGAATTCATGAATCAATTCTAGCAGTTTTTTGTGGAATCTTTTGGGTTTTCCATACAGAGTATTATGTCATCTGCGAAGAGTGAAAGTTTGACCTCCTCCTGGCCATTTTGGATGCCTTTTATTTCTTTGTGTTGTCTGACTGCAGAGGCTAAGACTTCCAATACTATGTTGAATAACAGTGGTGAGAGTGGACATCCCTGTCTTGTTCCTGACCTTAGGGGGAAAGCTCTCAGTTTTTCCCCATTGAGGATGATATTGGTGTTGGGTTGTTCATATATGGCTTTAAGATCGTGAGGTATGCTCCTTCTATCCCTACTTTTTTGAGGCTTTTTGTCAAGAAAGGATGGTGTATTTTGTCAAATTCTTTCTCTGCATCTATCGAGAAGATCGTATGGTTCTTGTCCTTTCTTTTATTGATGTGATGGATCATGTTAATTGTTTTGCGGATATTGAAGCAGCCCCGCATCCCAGGTATAAACCCCACTTAGTCGTGGTGAATAATTTTTTTAATGTATTGTTGGATCCGGTTGGCTAATATCTTGTTGAGGATATTTGCATCTATGTTCATCAGGGAAATTGGTCTATAGTTCTCCTTTTTAGTGGGGTCTCTGCCTGGTTTTGGAATCAAAGTAATGCTGGCTTCATAGAAAGAGTTTGGAAGTTTTCCTTCCATTTGTATTTTTTGGAACACCTTCAAGAGAATGGGTGTTAACTCTTCCTTAAATATTTGGTAGAATTCCCCTGGAAAGCCATCTGGCCCTGGACTCTTGTTTTTTGGGAGATTTTTGATTATTAATTCAATTTACTTACTGGTTATGGTTCAAATTTTCTATTTCTTCCTGTTTCAGTTTTGGTAGTGTATGTGTTTCTAGGAATTTGTCAATTTCTTCCAGATTGCCCATTTTATTGGCATATAATTGCTTATAATATTCTCTTATTTTTGTTTTTATTTCTGCTGTGTTGGTTGTGATCTCTCCTCTTTCATTCTTGATTTTATTTATTTGGGTCCTTCCCTTTTTCCTTTTGATCAAACTGTTAACTCTTTCAAAGAACCAGCTTCTGGTTTCATTGACCTGTTCTACCAGTTTGTTTGTTTGTTTGGTTTTGATAGCTTTAATTTCTGCTCTGATCTTTATTATTTCCTGTCTTCTTTTGGTTTTTGGTTTTATTTGCTGTTATTTTTCCAGCTTCTTAAGGCATAAGGTTAGGTTGTGTATGTGAGATCTTTCTTCCTTCTTTAGGGAGGCCTGGATTGCTATATACTTTCCTCTTATGATCGCCTTTCCTATGTCCCAGAGGTTTTGGGTTGTGGTGTTATCATTTTCATTGGTTTCCATATACTTTTTAATTTCCTCTTTAACTTCTTGGTTAGCCCATTCATTCTTTAGTAGGATGTTCTTCAGTCTCCAAGTATTTGTTACCTTTCCAAATTTTTTCTTGTGGTTGATTTTGAGTTTCATAGCGTTGTGATCTGAAAATATGCACGGTATGATCTCGACCTTTTTGTACTCATTGAGGGATGATTTGTGGCCCAGTGTATGGTTTATTCTGGAGAATGTTCCATGTGCACTGGATAAGAATGTATATTCTGCTGCTTTAGGATGAAATGTTCTGAATATATCTGTTAAGTCCATCTGGTCCAGTGTGTCATTCAAAGCCATTGTTTCCTTGTTGGTTTTTTGATTACATGATCTCTCCATTGCTGTGAGTGGGGTGTTGAAGTCGGCTACTATTATGGCATTACTATTGATGAGTCTCTTTATGTTTGTGATTAATTGATTTACATATTTGGGTGTTGTCACATTTGGTGCATAAATGTTTCCAATTGTTAGGTCTTCTTGGTGGATAGACCCTTTGATTATGATATAATGCCCTTCTGCATCTCTTGATACAGTCTTTATTTTAAAGTCTAGATTGTCTGACTTTCTAATGTCAGAGTATGGCTGCTCTGGCTTTCTTTGGTTGACCATTAGCACGATAGATGGTTCTCCATTCCCTTACTTTCAACCTGAAGGTGTCTTTAGGTCTAAAGTGGGTCTCTTGTAAACAGCATATCGATGGATCTCGTTTTCTTATCTATTCTGTTACCCCATGTCTTTTGATTGGAGCATTGAGTCCATTGATGTTTAGAGTGAGTACTGAAAGATATGAATTTATTGCCATTATGATTCTTGTAGAGTTGGAATTTCTGGTGGTGTTCTCTGGTCCTTTCTAATCTTTGTTGCTTTTGGTATTTTTTGTTTGTTTGTTTGTTTATTTATTTATGTATTTATTTATTTATTTATTTATATTTTAATCTTTTCTCCCCTCAGAGAGTCCCCCTCAAAATTTCTTGCAGGGCTGCTTTAGTGGTCACAAACTCCTTTAATTTTTGTTTGTCTGGGAAACTTTTTATCTCTCCTTCTATTTTGAATGACAGCCTTGCTGGAGAAAGAATTCTTGGCTGCATATTTTTCTGATTCAGCACACTGAATATATCCTGCCACTCCTTTCTGGTCTGCCAAGTTTCTGTGCATGGGTCTGCTGCAAACCTGATCTGTCTTCCCTTGTAGGTTAGGGACTTTTTTTCCCTTGCTGCTTTCATGATTCTCTCCTTGCCTGAGTATTTTGTGAATTTGACTATGATATGCCTTGTTGATGGTCGGTTTTTGTTGAATCTAATGGGGGTCCTCTGTGCTTCCTGGATTTTGATGTCTGTGTCTTTCCCCAGGTTAGGAAAGTTTTCTGTTATGATTTGTTCACATAACCCTTCTACCTCTATTTCTCTCTCTTCCTTTTCTGGGACCTCTATGATTCTGATGTTGTTCCTTTTTAATGAGTTTTGATTTCTGTAATTCTTAAATAATGCTCTTTTGCCTTAATCTCCCTCTTTTTTTCTGCTTCATTATTCTCCATAAGTTTGTCCTCTATATTGCTGATTGTTCTGCCTCATCCATCCTTGCCGCTGCTGCATCCATCCGTGATTGCACCTCAGTTATAGCATTTTTAATATCATTCTGGTTATTTTTTACTTCTTTTATCTTTGCAGAAAGGGATTCTAATCTATTTTCAACTCCAGCTAGTATTCTTATTATCGTGATTCTGAATTCTGGTTCAGGCATCTTGCTTGTATCTGTGTTGGTTAAATCCCTGGCTGTCATTTCTTTGTGCTCGTTTCTTTTTTGGGTGAATTCCTTCATTTTGTCATTTTGAAGGGAGAAAAGGAATTAATGAAGTAGAAAAATTGAAATTAAAAAAATTAAAATTAAAAAATATTAAAATTAAAAAATTAAACACACACACACATCAAATAAATGATGCTAGATCCTAGGTGTGTTTTGGTCTGGGTGTTGAAAGTGGTTTGACAGATTAGAGAAAAAAAGGGGGGAAGGAAAAAAAAAGGAAACGTTTGAGAATTTGAAAAAATGAATACACTGAAGTAGACTTAAATGAGATGATGGGAGTAAAATAGAATTTGAAAAAATATACATAAAAGTAAAGGATATAGTAGAAAAATATTAAAGAAAAATATTTTTAATAAAAATTAAAAATAAATATGAATTTTTCTGTATTCAAGAAAAAGAGAAGAAATGAAAAAGAGAAAAAAGATAAAAAAAGGAAATCGTTTGAAAATATGAAAAAGTGAATACAGTGTAGTAGACTAAAATAAAATGCAAGTAAAACAGAATTTGAAAAAATTTACATAAAACCAAAAAATATATTAAAAAATTTAAACAAAAACATTTTTAATAGAAATTGAAAGTAAAAATGAAGTTTTTCTCTTTCTGCATTCAAGAAAAAGAAAAGAAATGAAAAAGAGAAAAAAAAGAAAAAAGAAAGGAAAAAATGGAAATTGTTTTAAAATTTGAAAAGGTGAATACACTGAAGTAGACTAAAATAAAATTATGGAAGTAAAATAGAATTTGAAAAAATTTACACAAAAGTAAAAAATATAGTAATAAAAATTAAAGAAAAATATTTTTAATAAAAATTGAAAATAAATATGAAAAATGAATTAATTTAAATAAAAATAAAATGAATTTTTTCTCTTGCTGTATTCAAGAAAAAGAAAAGAAATGTAAAACAGGAAAAAAAAGAGAGAAAATTGAATAGCTGGCCTGCTAACTGATTGAAGTAGGACTGAAATTACTTCGTTTCCCCTAGAAGTCAGGCTATGAAGCTCTTCATAGTCTGTAAACTAAGTAGGCGGTGAGACTTGTGTTCTAGAAGAGCGAGGTTGGCCCAGGTGGGCGGGGCTCAGTGTAACGGCCCTGCTCTCCACTAGATGGCGCTGCTAGCCATTGGGGTGGATTGTTGCAGCGCTCGTAGGTCCATATGCGCCTGCGCAGGAGCGGTGAAAATGCGCCACCCAGCTACCCAGTCTGTTTTCCCCTATCAGCAATCATGCGCCTGTCCTCTGTCTTCAGCTTTTGTCCACTCCTCGTTTTTCACTCTTTGTGACCAGGACCCAGGCAGTACCTCTCTCCTGAGTTTTGTCTCAGATGCGGCTACTTTCCCCGGCCGCTTACTTCTGAAGGACTGCAGCTTTGACCTGTTCCACCCCTCTGCGGGAGGGTCTCAGCGAGCAATGGCTGAATGAGCAATGGCCGAACGTCGGCTGCACCCAGGAGTTCTTGCTGGACCTTGCAGCTGTCGGTGCCCGGAGACTGCGGCCAGGTGCCTGCCCGCCCCAGAAAAAGTTCGCGAGATAGTGTAGCAGCACCTTTTCAGGGATTACGGAAAATCACAACACACATCTAGCACCAGGCTTCACCCTTAAGGACCTTGTTCCAGCACCAGCGAATGTGGCCGCTTTCTGGGGTCTGCGGGGACCAGGTGGCTTCAACAGTCTCTACCAAATGTCCTTCCAGCAGTGAAACCGCTTTTCCCTGTGTGGCCTGAGAACCTCCCGGACCCCACTCTGTTCCTGGGGATTCACCCTTCCCACCAGAGCACTGTGAGGTATGGAGCTGCGGAGTTGCAGCCTTTGCGCTCCCCTTGTTTACAGTCTTAATGGAATTTAAACCCTCTCCTTTCTCCTTTCTCCCTTTTTAGTTTAGTCCCTGCGGCTGTTTCCAATTTTCTGCTTTCTCTCCAACTGCTTTGGGGGAGGGGTGCCTTTCCCGTATTCTCCCCCCACCATCTGTCTCCGTCCTCTCTCCGCCTGCAAAAGCACCTCCCTTCCCGCGACTTCTCGCTCCCCAAGTTCGCCTCTCCACGCCGCATACCTGCTGAATTCTGTGGTTCAGGTGGTGCAGATTGTTGTGTTAATCCTCAGATCAGTTTTCTAGGTGTGCAGGATGGTTTAGTGTTGGTCTGACTGTATTTCACGGACGCGAGACACACAAAAAACTTCCATGCTGTTCCGCCATCTTGGCTCCTCAAGTGCTATGTTCTAATGTTGACTACAATTCTACTCTATCCATTAGAATCATAATAACCTGCAAGGTAGAGATTATAATCTATATTTTATAGATGATGAAACCAAGGTTCAGAAAGGTTAAGTTCACCATTATGCAGCTAAAATGAGGAGAAATCTGCATTCAGGCAGACCTAATTTGAAAGCCAAGCTTGTTGTGAAACAGATCTTCATTAATAGGTTTGTGATGGGTCTGATCAGGTATATACTTAGGGCTAAGGAGGGCCTCTCAGCATGCCTGATATTGGAAGGGAAGAAGAGTCAATAGGAATAAATCACATATGGTGCTGCCCACCTTGGGCCCTGGCATAGTGACCACCAGTTTTAGTTGGGACCTCTGGTCAGGTTACTTGCTTAACAAGATCTAAAGGAGATCTCCAATAAAAAGGAAAAAAATGGGGAGTGCCTGCATGGCTCAGTTAAGTGTCTGACTCTCGATTTCGGCTCAGGTCATGATCTCATAATTCATGGGTTCGAGTCCTGCGTCGGGCTCTGTGTTGACATGGCAAAGCCTGCTTGGGATTCTCTTTCTCCCTCTCTCTCTGCATCTTGCCTGCATGCGTGTGCGTGCTCTCTCTTAAGATAAATAAATAAACATTAAAGAAAAATAAAGGGAGTTCTTTACCCAGGACTTTAGAAAGACAACAAGAAGGAATAATTAAGACCACAATGTAGATCACAGCTCTCATCCAGCCTATATGTTGTAAAATAAACCCACACAGATCCAACACATACTGGATGCTCCTTATATTTGAGCATCTGGTGTTAATTACTAGTTGATAAAATGTGGAGCTGGCTGGGATTAGGGGTTGTTTGCCAGGGCCTATTAGTATTCTTCCCTTATGTTGTGCCAGTCCTGTTGATCTGTGCTAATGTCCTGTGGTGATTTGTGTCCCACATTGGTCCATGCCAGCCCACTTCAGATGCGTACTCTTCTTTTTGGGTCAGAGTCCAGATCCAAGTTACAAAGTGTTCTTTTTTAGAACGCACACCCTTGGAGCACAGTGTTAAAGGTTTATCAATTGCATTTTAGTTGTGCCATGTACTCCTGTTCCAATTGTTAAATTAATTAAACAAAAAGGTCATTAGACTGAGGTGTCTCTAATGCTATGGCTGCCTATGTAAGGAAACCAAAATCTAAGCCTGTAAATGCTTCAAGATTATAAAATCGAAATGCTAAAGATGACCAATCACAGCCAACTAGGCTTTAAGCTGTAGCCAATCAAATACTTTCTTGGTTTTCATACCTTCTCCTTATAGGTCTTTTCTCTTAGCACTTATCAGCAGAGTGCTCTTAACCACTTCTGGTTTGGGGTGGCTCAGTAGAATAGATTTTTGTTCAAATAAAATAAAAAATTTTAATATGTCGCAGTTTATCTTTTAGCTGTATGCTAAAATATGGCTGTATGCTTATGGTACACTGAAAATGGCTGCCAGAGACGTTCATGTTCTAGTCCCTGAAACCTGTGAATATGTAACCTTACATGGTGAAAGGTACTTTGCAGATGTGATTAAGTTCAGGATTTTGAGAGGGGGAGATTATCCGGATTATCCAAGTGGACCCAATGTAATTACAAGGTCTTTATAAGAGGGAGGATCAGGAGGATCAGGCGGCTCAGCGTCAGTAGAAGGAAATACGATAGCGGAAGCAAGGAAGTGGTGATGAGCCCTGCTCTGCAGCAGCCTCCAAAAGCAGAAAAAGGCAAGCGGCCTCTCCCCATGAGCCTCCAGGAGGAGCTTCTATCCTGACACCTGGACTTTAGACCAATGGGCCTGATTTGAATTTCTGACCTCTAGCACTGCAAGATAATAAATGTGTGTTGTCTTAAGCAACTAAATTTGTGGTGATTTGTGACAGCAGCAATGCTCCAGACCAAAGCTGAGGTGTTGGAAGGATTTTTTTTTCCCTCCAGCAAATGCCTTCTGCCAATATATGCCACATGGTACTTTAGTGATGTGCTTATGAAGGTGTACACATGACTTCCCCCGATCCTTCTAGATGGGTTTCGTGAGTTCCTCTGGCTTTAAGAGGGAAAAGAGTAACTTCTGATTTGTGTGCATCCTGAAAAACATTCCCCCTCCTTGGCAAGGCCCTTATTCTCCACTTACTTCCTGTGTCCCACTAGCAATCGGTCCCCTTGCCACAGCAGCAGCCAGTAAAAACTGTCTACTTGCTCTGTCACTGGGTTTACTGTGATAGAACAGTGCTTGTCAGTTAACTAATACAAAGTTAACCATTTAATTCACACTTGGATGTTGTAATTTGAAGACTGCAGTGGAATGCCAGTTTCCACTGGGTTACTGAGGGACTTGAGGATGGTGACTGCATCCCTGGACTGGACTCAGCTGGATAGGAGGATGACTCAACTTGGAATAGGACTTATGGGCTGTGTGAGCCAGTTAAACTCAGAAGATACTGGGGACTAAACTTGTTTTTATCCATCCATCTTCTCTTTAGTAGGGAACAATGATTATCAGAAGCTTGCTTAGCATCTACGAAGTCACCACAAAGGGAAGTGTTAATATATGAAAGTTTTGAGGATATTTAATTCAGGAGAGCTGTTTAAAAGCAGGGAATTAAAAAAAAATGCTTGGTGAAGTCTAATATGTGAAAGTATCAAGGGAGAGCTATTCTGGGTGCGTCGGGGTGGGAGTTCCTCCTCTGTGGTGGCCCCTGAAGGTCCTTGGAGAGCCACCGTGGACCTGCCAGGGAGAGGCCTGGTACATCAGCCCTGTGCCATGCAGAATACACCTTGTTGATGCCAGCTGTGGAATCTCTCCCATCCAAACTGATGGGGCAGGACAAATGCTCCGTGATGGGGTCTCCAAGCTTCCCCCTGTGTGCTCCAGGCCAACCACACCCCCTTGTGTGCCAGAGTCTGTTCTTAAACTGGGTACAATACAATTGATTAGGATTTATTTTTCTAAATTACAATTACAGTTCAGTTTTGTTTCTTTGAAATAACACCCTGGTTCCCTTGATTGGTGTTTTGAATGTTCCCAATCTCTTCAGTCATACATTTACAATCTTTTGGCTTATTTCTACAGATGGCTAAATTCATGCATTATGTGTGGGTTTTACAGGTGGTGTCTCAGAGGGCAAATTTATTCCTGAATATTTGTTGAGTATTATGGTCACTCTGTGTGCCACATAGGTGGTGATGGTCTCAGTTTGAGCGGAGCTGTCTACTCTCCTCATGGGAAGCCCGCTCACTAGCATGGCAAAGAATGCCTGTGAGGGGGTTGGACAGAGAACATGTTTCCTTCTTTCCCCCCAAATTTCTGAATGCGGAGGGTATCCTAAGTGTGGAAGTTGGATTAGAACTGTCAAAATTGTATAAACTCAGCTTTAAAGCTTGAGAACCTCAAGTCATGGTTTTCTTTGTTCTACAATAATGCAAAATCCCTGTGTTTGTCACCAGTCTAGAACAGAATGACAGTTTGAACAATCAGGCAGAAACAACTCAACTGATAATGACACTTCAGTCCCAGCATCCCTATCTTCACTGAGACTGTGCTAACTCAGCTCTGCTTGGTTTAGGACTCATAGCTTTACTCTCCTTTAATGAATTAGTATCTCAGTTGAGGTTGGTTGTGACTTCTTTCTTATAATTGTGTCTAATTAACATCGAAGTCAAAACAATAGCTTTCTTCCCCCACCCGGCATCCTTCAGTGGCTTATATAGGAGCTTCTGGTCTTCCTCTCTGCTCTAGCTTTCTCTCACTGCTGCCAGCTCAGCTCTCACCCAGCTCTGAATTTCTGTGAAAGTTGGAAGAGGGGGGACGATGACCCTGGCGCATACCAATCATATGCTTCCTGTCCTCTCCACCCCCAACACTTCCGTCACATGCCAGTCATATGGTTCAACTATTGTCCTGTCTCCAGGGGCATCAATATTTTTGTTCAGAGACCCTCAGGCCCCATCTCATCTCCACAGAGGGCTTTCTCATGTTACACAGCTGTGCTATGTGTCTTCATCACTTGAACTTGACCCACTAATGCCGCTCTCCAGGGGATCCACACAGTGTGGGAGATGCATCACTGAGATAATTACATGAGATGGAGAAAAGTTTATCCCTCAGAGCAGGAACTCTTTTGAGGTTAAAGCCACCATAAGTGCTTGTGAAAGTGCTGATGCCTGGAGAGAAAGAGCTCATAATTGCCATGTGGTTCCAGGCCACCCGAGAAAGCCAAGCCTAGTGGGTATTGGAGGGAGGATGTGTCACTGTAACAAGTGTGATGGCTAGAGGTCATCTTAATTGAGCTGCTAAATGGAGTTGTATTTTTTCCTTTTAAATGTGGACGGGTCACAGTTTTTATGGCTGCACTTGTTTCATCTTTCTTATAACTGGCTTGGCTTTATTGGCACAGCTGGGTGTTGTGGACTGAAAATTATTAGGAGTAATTACTTTTCCCTTCAAATGGAAAGCCTTCTTTACCTCTTCCTAGGTTATCTGTCAAAAGTACTTAGTATAACCTGACCTGTGGTAGGTGACTGAATCGGATTTGCTTGCAGCTTCTTGGCATGTGTTTCTCAAAACGTTAGCATATGATGATACTAGCAGGCATTTGATACACCTACGGGCCACCATTTTCATAGGAAAAAAAAAAAAAGATGTAACACAATTTTTAACAAAGTAAAATGAAAACTGCATTCAGAATTGAAAACAACAGTTTTGTTTTGTTTCTGTGAGAGACACGATAGAGTTTACCATCCTTCACTAACGAATCCATATGTGTATACAGACCCTATAATCTCTGTCTGGTGGTGGAGAGTCTGAGCCACAGATGAATTTCTCTATCTAGCCTATTGCTTTTTAGTTTGCATTTCTCCCAAATTTTAAAAATCTGAATTCATAATTTGTCTTCGATAATGGAGGGACATGTAGGGTGTCTCTGTCAGATAGTTCTGGGTATCTGAATATAAACCCCAAATTACTGAGTGCTTTCTCGTTATTGTCTTGGTGCCCAGAAGCCCCTCTTTCAATTAGCATGTCTGACTGTGGAAATAGAAATGTTTCAACAAGGAAGATGATAGTGAATGGAGACCTTATTTATTTTTTGGCTGTATTTGTAAGTCTTCTCCATATTCTTTTGTAGCATTTAGATATGGCTTTTAAAGTACTTATTAAATATTTGTTGAATAAATAAAGGTCAAGAGATATATTGGTGACCACTGAGGTTCTCTCTGAATAATGCAGTGTGTGGATGGACATTTTTATTTGCCTCTCAAAGGGCTCCCTGGGTACCCTAACAGTATTTTGTCAGTATGACCCTAACACACCTTTTCTAGTCTACCTGATGAGGCATGAAACAATCATTGTCAAAATGGAAAGTCTTTTCTGTAGCAAGGGCTTTCAAGTAACAAAGGAAACGAAAAGTTATAGGGCATTTCATTTATTTATCTCACATAAGCCAAGAGTTGATTTATACTCGATTCATAGGTGGTATTGTCCACCTGAAACGTGAAATACCAACTAACAAACATACATGATCATAAAGGCTTTTCACCTTGAAAATTGTGGGCTAAAGTTTACTCTTGTTTCTCCTGTAAGCATATTTATAATGAAACTGGCTTAACAAACATTTTGACAAAAGCATAGCCTGACCCATTTTGCTGTTAGGCATTCAACTTTGAATGAGGTGCCTGTGGCTTATGACTCTTCTTCAACTTTGGGCCAGATCTATCAATTTTGTACAGGAATGTATTATTTTGTACTTGTTTTGGACAGATTCAAGGGTCTTATTACAGAAAAGAAGAGCTCTTTGAGCTCTAAGGATGAAGGGAAAGCTTTTTACCCTCCTCTGACAAGTTTCGTACCAAATGATGTCCTGCAAGGGGTCAGCGGCGAGGTGATTGCTGCTGAGCCACAGCCCATGTTCTCACTCGAGTCTTGTTTGCTACCTATGTGCATACCATTTTGAATCATAGTATTTCCATTACTGTTTCTGTCTCTGCTTTAACACTCCATTGAGCTCCTTTTGAATCACTGATCCATTTTTATCAATTGTGATGACATGATACTAACAACCAAAATGCATATTTGCCTAATGTAGAGACTTATGCCCAAATAAGGAGTAAACATGTTATTCCAGATAAGCTGCATCCTGTTAACTGAAGACTAGCTAACTGGAGAGCTGCTGGGGCAAACTACCCAATACGATGCTCATCTGTCATGGACCGACTTTAAAAGTAGAAGGATTTTTGTGAAAAATCACAGTTAATATTACATTTAAAGTGAGTGATCTGGCTGTGAAATAAATGGTTCTGTCCCTTTATTTTTAAAACTGCCAACCTGCCTGTACACCCCTTGAAAGATAGTTAAAGACCACCTGTTAACCAAGTCCCAAGCCTGAGAAACACAGCTCTGGCCTCAGCTACTCAAAGTGTGGTCCAGGGACCAGCCGGTCAGCATCACCCGAGAGCTGGCTAGAAATGCAGAAGCTTGGGTCCTGACCCAGACCTTCGAATTAGAATCTGTGTTTTAATAAGGTCCTCATGGCATTCAAATGCACATTAAAGTCTGAGAAGCTATTCTAGACCTCTCTTTCTAAGATGGATGTCAGGAGGGTGTATTTACCCTCTTAATAAAGAACGGCAGCATCGCAGCCTTTAAGGATGTCAATCCACACCCACTGAATTGTCAATTGAAGAGGAGCAGAATATGCCACCCCCGGAATGTGCCACTTTGGCCATATGGATCATTTTGAGTGGAAAACTCTGGGCTCTTCAGACTCAAGAAGAGCTTTTTACCTCCCTCTTAACTGCCTAAAAGAATTGACATAGCCTCTTCTTGCTCCCCACCCCCCCCAAGAGAACTACCACCAGAGATAACTTTTTACATCACAAGGACATTTCTGTATGGCATAGAAAAGTTTATCAACATTTGCTCTTCCCATCTTGCTGTGAATTGCCTTCCTTCCCTTTGAAGCCCCAGAGACACTACCCCTTCCTCCTTAGCTCAGGATGGTGTATCAGCCTCAATGACCTGACTGCCGGGGAGTCTCATATTTTTATGGGGCTCCTGTATGTACAGAATTTGTTTTTCTCTTGTTAATCTGTCTTATATCAATTTAATTATTAAATCATCCAAAGAACCTAGAAGGGAAGAATGAAAATATTTTTCACCTCTATGCAATCCCTGACTGACCCAATAATCATCTCTTCATTTCTGGCTGGTGCATACTGTGGGGTGAGGGGGGTGCATGGGTGGCTCTTGGTCAAGGTTTCACCAGGGAAAGGATGCACTTGGAGACCCATAGCCAAAGTTGAGTGAGCCAAGGTTGGGCCAAATTCTGATGCAGTTCTCATCTTTGGAGCCAGTGTTATGAAAAGGAGCAATTTGAAGTGATTTGGCAGATGATGTTGCATGGTCACGGCTTGGAGGGAGCAGTTATTTTTTCCTCTTTTGTTCAGGCAGCAGCTGTGGCTCCCTATAAATGATATCCCAAATGTGTTGTATGCCAGGGATTTAGAACTTGATGATTCACAGGTTTTGTGAGTTGGTGCTTTTGTAGCTGGACAGTGGTCTCAGAAATACATGTAGTTATAGTCTGAGGGTTGAGAATTGGCATCCTCAGCACCTCTCAGTTACTTTCTAGCCAATGAGCTCCTTGCTCAAGGAAATGTGATACCACTGGACAGGCCCTCTGCCCCTCCTGACACAGCTTCCTCCCATCCTTCTTTTTCGTTAGATTGTCCTCACCACGTTCCTAGCTTTTGCAGCCCATTCTAACCACCACTTCCTCTAGGAAGCCTTTGATGACTTTCTGCAACTGGATCATGTCTCTCCTTCCTAGAAAGTCCTTGTAATCTAGTGGTTCTCAACCTTGGATGCAAATTTGAGTCATCTGGGAAGCTTCAAGAACTCTCGTTGTTCAGGCCAAAGCCCAGACCAGTGAAGTCAGAACCACTGGGCTTGAGACTCAGGCACCAGTAGATTGTAAATCTCTCCCAGTCAGTCCAGTGTGAAGCTAGAGTGGAGGAGCAGGACCATAATTCTTTTTCCTTTAAAGTTCCTCTTTAAATTTTTATTTAACTTTTTTTTAAGTAGGCTTCACACCCAACACAGAGCCTAACACAGGGCTTGAAATCACGACTCTGAGATCAAGGTCTGAGCTTAGATCAAGAGTCAGATGCTTTACAGGTGTGCTGTGTCGAAGGGACATCGACCCAATGTTTATAGCGGCACTATCCACAATAGCCCAAGTATGGAAAGAGCCCAAATGTCCATCGACGGATGAATGGATACAGAGATGTGGTATATACATATATACAATGGAGTGTTACTCAGCAATCAAAAAGAATGAAATCTTGCCATTTATAACTACATAGATGGAACTAGAGGGTATTATGCTAAGTGAAATTTCTCAGTCAGAGAAAGACAAAAATCGTATGACTTCACTCATATGAGGACTTTACGAGACAAAGCAGATGAACATAAGGGAAGCAAAAACAACATAAAAACAGGGAGGGGGACAAAACATAAGAGACTCTTAAATATGGAGGACAAACAGGGTTACTGGAGGAGTTGTCGGAGGGGGGATGGGCTAAAAGGGGAAGGGGCACTAAAGAATCTACTCCTGAAATCATTGTTGCACTATATGCTAACTTACTTAGATGTGAATTAAAAAAATAAATTAAAAAGATAAAAAAAATAGAGTCAGATGCTTAACTGACTGAGCCACTTAGGCGCTCCCTCTCCCCCCTTTAAAGTTCTTCTTAAACCTCATTCTGCTATGGATCATACAAGAGACCACTGTTTTCGCTTTATTCCCGTGCCCAGATTAGAAGCTCCCAGAAATCAGGGGCAGAGTTTTCTCATCTCTGTGTCCCTTGATAGCATCTAGCACATAGCTCAGTGAACTTGCACATTGTTTCTCCTGCTAGTCATTCACCCTGCCTTGGGTGACCACTGACCCTGATCAGAGAGGGTGTGGGTACTGTGGTTTCTGTGGTCATCATCACTTCCATTTCTGGATTCAAGGATTGGAGGTGGGGAAGTCAGATATGTGTGTGCTGAGATATGCCAAAAGTTCTGGTATTACAGGACCTTTATCCATTAAACAAAGAATTATATTCTGCTAGAAAAAAATGTGCTTAAAGGTGTAGATGACTAGACTTCTTTCTGTCTGCTCAGAGTCATCTCTGAGATGCTCATTTGAGTCATCTTTGCAGCATAACAAACTAGTGGCTTAAAACCACAGTAAACATTTACTGTCTTACATGGTCTCTGTGGACCAGGAATCTGAGAGTGGCTTAATTGGGGCGGGGTTCTGGCTTAGGGTTTCTCATGAAGTTGCAGTCAAGTTGTCAACTAGAACTTTGGTCATATGAAGGCCTGAATGGGGTGAAGGATTCACTTCTAAGGTGGCTCATGCATATGACTGACAAGTTGGTGCCGATTGTTGGCAAGAGGCCTCAATTCCTTGCCACATGTTCTCCACAGGACTACTTGAGTGTCTTTAGAACATGGTAATTTATTTCCCCTCAGAGTGTTCCAAGAGAACAAGGCATAAGCTGAAATGTCTTCTTTAATTATGTACTATTATGTCCACAATATCATATTGGATATACAGGTCAATGTGGGTGGGGACAACACAAAGGACTTTGCTTTTTCTTTAGGCAGGAGCAGTCATTTAAATGATTCTGCTTGATCCTGTATAGGATGAGCATATGATGTAGGCTGGCCAACTGGATAACTCTGTCCCTTTGGTGATAGGATGAGCATATGATGTAGGCTGGCCAACTGGATAACTCTATCCCTTGGGTGAATATTATTGGTATAAAGGTGGGCATGTGTAGACACAAACTAGGCCAACCACTGTCATTCCTAGGATTTTGCTAGAGCATTTGAGCGAAAAGATGTCCTCTTGGTTTGGAGTTGCTGGCAGACATCTTTGCAGCTGTTGGTCCTGGCGAGAACAAGGTAAAAATGGAGAAGACCAGAGTAAGGAGAGAGAGAGAAAGGAAGCATGTTGATGGCCTGGTTTGTGCCCCAATATTTATCTAACTTCCTCTCCTGGGCTTCTAAGTTATACAAGTGAAGACATTTTTTCTTCAGCTAGATTGACCTAGATTGTGACCTCTTGGTACCAAATCCGTTCCGACTAATCCAGGGTCTGGAAGCCTGGGGCCTCCCAGCTTGTTCTGGTTCACTCTGCCCTTTATGTGGTCATTCTCCAGTCTCTGGTCTCTCTACTGCTTTTTTTTAAATTATTAAATATTTTATTTATTTTTGAGAGAGAGAGAGAGACAGAGACAGAGACAGAGACAGAGACAGAGCATGAGTGGGGGAGGGGCAGAGAAAGAGGGAGAGAGACACAGAATCTGAAGCAGGCTCCAGGCTCTGAGCTGTCAGCACAGAGCCGGATGCAGGACTCAAACTCATGAACGGTGAGATCATGACCTGGGCTGAAGTCAGATGTTTAACCAACTGAGCCACCCAGGTGCCCCTGGTCTTTCCACTGTAAACCCCAGGAAGCTGAGGTATATTTGTGTAGTCTCCTGTCTCCAGTGTTGAGGCATCAAAGGTTCCTAGTGCATACCGACAGACTTGTGCTAATTCCTTCTGCAGCCTGGTATATGGGAAATAATCATGATCTTTGAAGCTATACAGTTCTGGATTCAAAACTCCCATCTGCCCTTAATCAACTGTGTGATCTTAGGCCAAGGGCTTACCATCTCTGTCTCCAAGGTCCCTGCACATAAAGCAGGGCTTGAAATGTGATGTTCCCAGGGCTCTCATGAGGATGAAATGAGATATCACACATGGAAAAGTGAGGCCCATATCAAAGGGCCATTTTTTTCTTTTTTCCTTCTAGACATAGTGCCAGGTACAATAGAGCCCTACCTAGCCAGGATTTAATTCAGTTCAGTTCTGTTAAATTAGCATATCCTGAATGCTTGCATCTGCAAGATGATGAGTAGACAATGAGGTTTCGGGAGAGTGACCTGGTAATTTTGCTTAACTGAGGGCTGAGTTTCACTGTATGATCGCATTGCGTTAGGCCACGTTATGAAGTAGAGGGTATTTGAATCTGATCTCTTGCACTAAATCCTTGCTGAAGCACTCCCCTCCCACTGACCAGGATGGGGAGTATTAGGGAGGATGCTGGCATTCAGAGAAGCTGATCCCTGTGGTGTGGTTCAGATGGTCCATTCCCCTCCTTCACCTACAGGCTGGCTTGTTGGAGCTCCCCTCTCCTCCCCATTCATCGCTAAAACTAATCAATCTGTGTGATGAGGTGAGCCAAGATGTCTCTGAATTGATGTGCTTCCTGGACTCTATCATTGCTCATCTGTTCCATCTTTATTTATCCCATTAATGATGCTGACATTGGCAATTCCTAACCTTGATTATCAGCAGTACATTGTAAAGGTTTAATAAATGTTTGTCAAACTGAATGAATGACAGGTTGATGGACAATATTTGGGAGATATATGGAACCTTCCGCAGGTAAGTTTCTTACTCCTTGCAACCTCCCCCACACCTAGTCTAACAGCTACCCTGCTCTGAATAACAAACATCTGAAAGCTTCTTTGCTAATCTCACAAGTACTTTAAGATTTTGCTTCAGGGCCATCTTATGAACATTAGTTATCCTTGAACTGTGGTACAGATGGAGAAGGGGTAGGAGACCAGATCAACACTCTGAGTAAATCAGAATATAGCAGGTAATGTATATTTTAGAAACAAATCCCTAAAGTGCTCCTTTCAAACACATTTGAATTCAGCAAATAATCTGTTTCCTTAATTTTGTGTGAGCATTCCTCTTACAACCTTTGTCCTTCTGTTCCAGTCAAGAGGGAGATGGAGAGGGAGGGGAGGGAGATTAGATGAGGGAAGTAAAATCTCAGCTCAGGGCAGACCTTCAGAATGGGCAGTCTGGAGGTCTCTGGTATGAGCTGAAACTACAGTTCAAAGGCAGAATTTCTCCTTCTTCCCAGAAGCCTCAATTCTGCTCTTACAGCCTTTCAGTGGATTCAATCAGGCACACCCAGATTATCTAACATAATCTCCTTTACTTAAAGTCAACCAATTATGAATGTTAATTACACCTACAACACACACATGCATAGCAACACCTAGATTAGTATTTGATTGAATAATTGGGGATTATATGCCAGCCAAGTAGACAGGTGAAATTGGCCATTACAGTTGAGGAGAGGTAGGGCAGTTGTATAAGGCCAAAAACACAGTAACAGTAGAAATCAACATTTTTTCTGCATCTAACCCTTGTCCCATGGGAATGCCAGATCTCCCTATAAGGGATTCTCCAAGGTTTATTTCACAGGTGCATACTCTGTCCACCCACTGGATTTTGCACTCCTCAGTTCTCCATTCTGTTTCCTCTTTCTTCTTGTCAGTGGTTTACCCAGGGTTTGAATGAAAATAATCTATGATGCCTTTTGAAGAAAAATATGCTCATCCACGCAGAGATTCTGGCATCGTCTTTTCGTGGGGAGGGCATACTGGAATTTCTTTGCAGGAATTAGAGAAAGGTGAGGAAGTTGTGGCATTTGAAAAACTCTTTGGTAAAGCTGTGATGCAAACCTCATCCTTCCAAATACACATCTTTAGGCTAGACCTTTTCCTTAAACTTCAGATCTGTGTAAACAACATCTGGACATTTCCATGCAGCTCTCCCTAAGAACCTCAGGCTCAACATGTCCAGAGTTGAATCTGTTGGCTTTTCCCCAAATCTGTTCCTCTTCCCAATACCCTCAATGACTGGAACCATCCACCTGCCGTCATGTAAGCCTTAAACTTGGGGTCATTCTGGGCTCTTCCAGCTTCCTCACTTTCCATGTCCAATCAGTTATCAACACTGTAGATTCTAGCTCTGAAACTTACCTGGAACCTCTCCTTTAGTCCATTCTTCCTGATTCTGCCTTATTTAAGTTTCTCATCGTCTCTCTCCTGGGCTATTGAAATAGCCTCTTGACTGGGCTATTATGCCTTCTCTAGGCTTACTTGTACTCCATATCCCCACAATCTATGTAATTATCTTTCCTGTTTAAAATATTTCAATAGCTCCCCATTCTCACAGGATCATGGCTCAGACTCCTTAGTTTGATCCGTACCTCCAGAATTATCTCTTATACTCCCATTCCTACCTGCAAACAAAAACAACCTATATGGTAGCCATGTGGACTAAATTATATGTAGTTCCTCTAATGTGCCAGGCTGCCTCACACCCCTTTGTCCATGCTGTTCCTTTTAACTGGCAGGTTCTTCCCATATTCTAGTGATCAGTCTTACCTCCTGCCCCACAGACCAGCACCAATCATATCTGCTTGGTCAAACCCTCTCATCTTTCAAGATCTCACATGTAACTTCTTCTTTAAAGCCTTTCTTGACCATGCCCCCTCCCACACCCCTATCTTGAAGCCACTTTCAGAACTGACCATACATGAATATGGTATCATTATAAAAATTAAAAATAAGGTGGATAAACCAAAGGCTCTCTTGATTCAGCCCTTGTAATTGCACTCCCCTCTTGGTTATCAGTCTGTCATGGATCTTTCCAGACTGTTTTTCACTAACAATTTATCTTGGAAATATTTCCATGTGAGTGCATGCATATGGACCCATTCTACACAGAGTGTAATTGCTGCAGAGCATTCCCTAGTATGAGAATATTGTGGTTCCCTTATGCTATTGATGGATATTCTCCTCCCCAATATTTTGCAATAACAGTGCCACAATGAATATCATTTTGTCTGCTTCTTTATGCATAAATGCTAAGTATTTGTTTTCTACACAGATGCCTAAAAGTAGAAGTCTGGATAGAAGGTATACATATTTGATTCTGCATATTGTTTCCATATTTTTATGTCTGGTTGAATGTTTTAATTTTTCATGCATTGGTAAGAGTTCTTTGTGTATTTTGAACAATAATCCTTAGTCTGATATACACATAGACGCACACACAAACGAAAGTATGTGCGCATGTGTGTGTGTGTATTTCTCCAAGTTTGTTTCAAATTTTGCTTATTGTCTTTGTCATAAGAAATTTTGTGTTTTTATGCAAATTTATCACTCTTTGTTTTGGGTTTGTGTCTTATGAAAACTGTTCATATGTCACGGTTATTTACATATTCTTTTTTAACTTTGTTATCCTATAGGTTTTTTTTTTTTAACACTTAGCTGTTTAAATTACTTGCAATTTAGTTTTTTATGTTGTAGGGTATTACCTGATATTTTTCTTTTTCCAAATTGAAAGTCAATTTGTCTGCATTACTTACTGTGTAATAGCCCATTTATTCTCAGCCCAAATTTAAATGCCATTTTTTAGTAACTAAATTTCTAACTATATTCATGAACCTGCTTCTGTACTTTGTAGTAGATTTTCTTGACTCTTTCCTTATTTCTAGGTCATTACCACACAGTTTTGGCTACTGTAGCTTTATTGTATGTTTTGGTATCTTATAAGGAGCCTATCATTTTTTAGCAGTCTGTCTTCTCCTACCAGATGTTTGATGGATGGGACGGAGTCATATTTGTCTTTGAATTTTAAGGACCTTTTATGTAGTTTGCATCCATGTTTGTTGGATGGTGCAAATGAATAAACCCAGAAGCTGTTGGTACTATTGATGCTACACTTTATATTCTCAAGGTCTCAAAGATCATGGTGAGAAATAACAAATTTTTTAGTTTTTATTCCACTTCCTATTGTAGTTCAGTACTTCGATGAGTTATTCATAGGACTCTTATTATTTAATTTGTTTTTGAATAAATAATTCGTCCATAGTGTACAAAACCCCAAAGGCACAAAAGTGATAAAGTAAGTCTCCCCTCAGTTAAGAGGAAATTATACTACCAATTTCTTCTTTAACCTTCCAAAATGGCAGCATACCATCTACTCTGTTCTGCACTTTGCTATTTTCATTTAACAATACATCCTAGAGATCATTCCATACCAGTACATGTGATACTGTCTCATGAGATGGCTGTGCTGTGTTTTATTTAACCAGCAATTCAGTTGTTCCAATAAATATCCTTTGTATGTATAATATTCTCAAATATCTAGAATAAAAGATCTGCACATGAAATCGGTGGGTCGAATGGTATTTGAATTTTCAGCTTTGATTTATACCATTAAATTGCTCTCCAAACAGTTTCTAGAAACTTCATGAATGAAGACCTTAATGGCACTTCCCATCAGGCTTCTGACTTGCTCAGGCATGTACTGAGTACCACGGGGACACTACAGAGGGTCTAGCTGGGAGACTGACAGTGAGTGGGTGTGTGTGTGTGTGTGTGTGATGTATACTTGGTAAGAAGCTCAAGGAAAAACCATAAATCAATTAATTAATTAGAGTCCTGTTTAAAGCTCTAATAATGAGTGCAAGCATTAGTGGTTTGAATAAAGCTCCTTTGCCTTTATTATTCATTAGAAACTGGCAGTAAATAATAGGTTTGAATTTCACAGTCCTCATACTGCTAATCAAAGCACAGAGATCTTAAGATCATAAATTATTATCCCTCACAACAGGACAATAAAGGAAATTTGGTTTTATGAATTTCTAACTGGGACACTGGCTAGCCTCTCTCTGGGTCTTGGGCTGTTCAGAGGGAAGGAGGCTGGTAATCACATCTTGAAACTGGAACACTGTCTTATAGATCAGGTGGGGCACAATTTCCTCAAACTCATGATATTTTACTTACCTGGAGTCAGGGGGACGAGTGGTCTGACCCAGATTAAACAGCCCCTTATTCTCCTTGTTGGCCGTGGTTCATGATGGTCAGCTGGAAAGGGTATTTTTCTAAGCAGGAAGAAGGCTTTCCTGTGGGCAGGAGGCTGTTTTTGCTGTGCCCTCTTAGGGAGTTGGTGCTGGGTTTAGATTGCATGCCTTCCTCTCCCCACTCCTCATTTCCATCTCATATGTCATTTTTCTCTCTACTCCTGCCTCCACTAATGTTAGTCTGTTTTGAGAGGATCTTCTCTTTCCCTGGTGTGTCTTTCTCCACACAAAGCAGCAAAACACCAGGTTCTTATCTCTTCTTTTCATAGGATGAGGACAGAAAGAAGATGAATCCTTATCTTCTGACTTGCCTTTTTATTCCTCCCCCCATTTTTGAGGCTTTTCACGATTGTGTGTGTATGAAAGTGTGAAAGGAGGAGGCTGTTCCACTCTGCCTGCCTTAGCTCTCCCTTCTCTGGCTGGCACACCCTCCCAGCCCACCAGTGTTCTCTTCTTTCTTTCAGTGGCTTGTGTGCCAGTTCCTATGGCTTTTCCTGGGCCACAGGACCCTTGCATCTCCCTTACGTTACCTTTCAGTGCCTACTTCACCTGGCATTTCAAGTATAAAGACTTAGAACTGCCAATTAGCATAAGCAGAGAAAATGTCTTTATCTATCATGTATCTATCTATCTATCTATCTACCATCTATAATCTATTTTAGGGGGGGGAGAGAGAGAGAGAGAGAGAGAGAGAGAGAAAGAGAAAGAACACTAGAAAGTGAGCATGTGAGTGGGAGAGGGGCAGAGGAAGAGAGACAGAATCTCAAGCAGGTTCCACATTCAGTGCACAGCCTGTTAGAGGGCTCAATCCCATGACCCTGGGATCATGACCTGAGCCAAAATCAAGAGTCAGAAGCTCAGCTGACTGAGCCACCAGGTGCCCGAAAATGTCTTTAAATAAAGCATTGGCCAACACAATCATACTTTATAACAAAAGTTTATTAGGATTAGGTCAAATAGAAAACTTCATGCTTTGCCATTTGCATATTTACCCGGAATGACCAGATTATACTTAGCTGAGTATAAAACAGTTTGTGCCCCTGGATCCTACTGTTTGGAAGAAAATCAATATATGTAGCCGTGTGTCTGACACCACCATGGTTAATAGCCTAACAACTGGTTAGCAAAGCATATGCTATTTTCAAGCTTTGGGCCTGAGGAAGACATCATTCCCTACCTCCTTCAGAAACAGACCCATCATAGCCTGGGCACCTAAGACTAGAGCCTGCTTTTTCGGAGTCTAATGTTACCATCTGTATTTCAAGAGAAGCTAGGCTTGAGGTATCTTTATGGCTTAAAAGGCACAGATCATGCAGCTGAATTAAAAGCTATTGTGTTGGTCTGTTTGTCATGGGCTATGAGCCATATCTTGTAAGAGGAGTCCCTAGGCTGCATCCTTGAGTCTTCAGTATGGTCTATGCATCATCGGCTCTGCTCCTCTAGCTTCTGCTCTTGCTAATCAGCTGTGGGTGTTGGGTTTGGAGGACGGGTTGGGACTCCTGCACTGTCTCCTGCCACGTGGAGAACAACCTGTGCTGTGGAATCTCATTACCCAGCGTACAGAGGGGACCTGCCACAGGGCTAAGGAGTGACTCAAATGCAAGCAAGGACAGGGAGCCTTGTTCTTCAGGTAAAATATAGTATGGAGAAAAGAAAACTGCTCTTCCTGGAAGGGTCCTACCAAGTTGGAAAACAGAGCTGCATTTAGCGCAGGGTGCAGCCAGCTGGAACTAACCCTTTGATTCATTCCATGGGAGAAGCAGCTTGACAAGAATGCCCATGAGAACAGTGGGTGGCCACACGGCACGGCTTCTGTGAGGCCATCAGCAGTGGTATCGATCCCTTGTCTGGGCTTTGCAAATAGCCCTGAGGTCATTAAGGGCACGTGGGAGTCTGGGTCTTTATAATATACAAATAATCAGGTACTAAATAACTTAGCATAACCTCCAGCTTAGGAGCCAGATCTTTATGCTCAGAAACTTTTTTCCTTATTTTTAAACTCTCCCTAATGAAGGGAATGAAATCCAAAATTGAAGCGAAGGCCTGGAGAGCTGCCTACTGAACGGAAACCCCTCAGACACAAGGGTATCTGTTCCTCCCTTAACAGCAGCGAGACTCCTGACTCCCTCGCTTCTCTGCCCTTCCCACCCCACCCAAGTCGCTAATAAAAATGGCTGCTGTCAAAAACTTAAATTCAGTTGCATAATAGAGAGGGGTGATAATAAATTCTCATTTCTTTAGGCACTAGAGGATACTTGTGACAAGGTTTTGGTTCTCTTCAATTTGTGCTCTTACTGCATTTTCCAGCTTCTATTCCCCATGCTGCCTCCCCAGCTTGGCTTGTATCTCTCAGTGAGCCTGGCATTACTTGTGATTACGTCTGCACTGTTCACCACTAATTCAGCTGGGACTGACCCGGAGTCTGCTCAAGCTTGAGTTCGTAGCCTCCTAGGCCGAGATCCCCCTCGTAAATGTTGTCTTTGCTTGGAGTCTGCGGTGAACTCCCTGCAGGAGGACTGCAGGGCGAGGTGGCTTGCTCCTGGTAACTCATGGCCAGTTCGTCCTGATTCACAATGCATTCTACATCTTCCTCTTTTAGCTGCTCCTGGATTTTGGGAAGAGAGAGGAGTCACTTCATGATGAAGAAAGCAAGAGCAGTCCGACAGTGTTAGAAAGTAGGGTGTTTGTTTTCCTTTCTTAATGGCCCTGTCTTGCCTTGGCTGAGGTACCTGCTGCAGGCAGGTGTCGCGTTTCCATGTCCGTGGGCATGGTGGAGCATTTCCCCTGGAAGGCCTGGAGGCATAACGCAGTCATATGGGGCCTCCAGGCCTAAGGTGAGAATTGGTAGAGAGCGCGTGCTAACCGAGTGCTCCTTGGGTTAAGGGAGTTAAAATAAAATTCAGTGGATTTCTTGAACTGGTACATAACTAGGTTGAGAGGAGTCAGGAGTTAGGAGAATCTTGGCACCTCAGAGTACGGAACGATTCTCAGTGTTGGTTTTGGAACACTCCTGCCTATCACGAAATTCTCAAAAGGCAGTTTCTGTTACATTTTATTTGAAAAGTGTGTCCTCACAGCATGCTTCTTGGGATGAGTATCACAAAGCTAAAAATGGTTGGAAGTCACCATAGTAGATAATGGCAGAAACTAACTAGATCTGACCAACGTAGTTTTCCTCAGACAGAGCTTTCCTTGAAGGAAAGAATTAAGATTTCAACTCTTCCTTCATTGGCTTTGGGAAGACCATACAAAATCACTCATAGAATGAGCCCTGGCTAGGTGACTGAGGTCAGTGGTTTCCAACGTTAGGCCGCTGAATCCCTTGGAAGGCTCATGGAAGCACAGATACTGGGCCCCAAGCTCAGAGTTCTGAGGTGGGGGGGGTTGCTAATAATTTGTATTTCTAGCAAGTTCCCAAGTGATACTGAGGCTGCTGGTCTGGGGACACACTTTGAGAACCACTGCCTTAGGCCATTGTGTCCTGAGCACATCTGAGACACATTTTTCTCTGTTTATGCAAGGGAGTGCATAAACCTCCAGCTGGACAACCTCCAGGGGTGCCACACACTCCAAGGCTTTGCTCCTCTCCAATCCCTGATGCTGGTTTGTTTGTAATGATTCTAATTGCTTTTCAGCATTTTTTATTCCACTCCCTTGAGCTATAAAGCACAGGCCTAATATTCAAAACCTCAAAACACAGCAGTTTGTGGGGACATGTTACTTCTTTTATGTTTTCTAAATTCATTTTATGGTTAAAAATATTGATAAAAAAAATTGTATTCTTAAAAGAAGAATGAGCCCACATCAGCAACATCTGAAAGGAAAAGAGAAATGCTTCTTGTTGCAGTGAATTTTAAAACGCTTTTAAACGCTGGGAAGTAATAGCCCTGAGGTTCCTGGGCTCATCGGTATTCACCAAGCCCGGCCCACTCCGGGCAGTTACTCACCCCATAGGCCTGCGGACTGGTGAGCAGCCGGGAAATTGGCCCGCACCATTCAGGTAACGTGGTGGTCAACGGAGGACCAGAGTGGGTTAAAATTGGTTTCAGATATCTGTAAGGCCTGTTAAGGAATACTTGCCAAAAGGAAGTTAGAATTTAGTTTCTCACACAGCACAAACCTTTGCATGCAGTGAAAGAGACAGTTATGTTCACCTTTAAATCCCCTACTCCCTCATTTAGGAGGCAATTTGGCCTGCAAAAATTGCTGTTTATAATCTTTGCTCCACACACTTTTCCAGCCCTCCTGGAGGTCTTTAATCATGAAGAAATGGGGACTGGGCCAGCCAACATCAGAGAGAGGGGTGAATGTTCCTCTTCTCCTCCCCTCCCCCCACCAATGTCTCATCTGCTTAGAGAATGCATTCTTAAGAATTATCTTAAAACAATAGCATAAAAGATTGTGTTTTCTTAAAACTGCACACATAGCTTAAACCGCCAGTAATTTTCACAAAGAAGCAAGAGGTATTTCATAAAATGTTCAGTCACTTTAGGACTGGGTAGTGAACATTGATTGTTTTCCAAAATACTTTATTTTCACTATTCAACACAGGCACTTTATACTTCATACATCAATGCGCTTCTATACAAAATTATGTAAATAACCTGGTGCCAAGTTCATTCTATTGTCTAGCACCTGTCTTTCTTATCTCTTCATCCCAAAGTGCTCTAACAAGTTAAAAGAAAACCCTGTTCATCTAAAGCTGTTATATTTCCCTCCAATCTAGCAATAGTAAAACCCTTAGAGGCTGCCTCAGGTTGCCTTATTATTTCTTTTTTTTGCTCAAAGGAAAGTAGTGGAATTATTTCCCCATTCCATCAGACACAACTTTTAAGCTTTATATTATTTCCTCTGCTGGAGAATATTTCACCTCATCAACTTTCTGAAAAGCTATAATAAATAGAGAAAAGGAAAAAATGGAAAGCGGTTAACTTCGTTTGGCTTGTGAAAATCTGAAGTCATCCCCAGGCACTAAGGATGTGAGAGGACCTTGGAGATGGCTCTCCTGGAACCCATCTATATCTGGACACCACTCTTTCCTTCCTGTGATGCCTGAGCATGTGACAGCAGAGGGAGATGCAGCCTACAGGGGCCAGGAATCTTGTTGCCTCTGGCTTCAAATCCTTCCCCATCAAAGTGGTGATGAAACAGGAGATACTCATGAACACAGTCTAGTTATGGTGCAAGGAGAGCTGCTTAAGAGCATCTATAATTCCAACTGAAAATGGAAAACTTGACAATTCCTTTCACACGGGCAGCTGTTGTGCTCAGTGAAGGACCAGGGAAGATGTCAAAGTTCAGAGCCTGGCATTCCCTGTAACATTTTTTGAGTATGTCTGTGACTCTGAAAAGCCTGTGATGGTCTTCCATTAATTTTCATTACAAATTGTTATTTCCTTCATTGTATGGATGAATGAATGGAAGCCTAGAGATATAATGATATTAAGTAATCCAAAAGCTCCCATTGCTATTTGAATCTGCCACCATCATCACTAGCAAAAGATAAATGAGCAGGGCAGAATCATGCATGTGACCAGCTGGTTCTCTAGAGAGAAACACTTGCAGACCTTATCCCTGCTGATGAACTGTAGACCTTCTCACATAGGGGCACGTGAGGATACATGGTCTTATTAGGGTTTATGGTGTGAACAGGTGAGCAAAAAATACTTTTGTAGGGAGGTGAGATGGGTAAGATAGATGTATAACTGTAATGTAAATCAGGGAAAATCCATCCAATTTTATTTCAAGATGGAAAAGTGACAGTAAGTATGCAACATTTTTAGAGATGTCATATTAAAAACAAAAACAAAGGGGCACCTGGGTGGCTCAGTCGGTTGAGTGGCTGACTTCGGCTCAGGTCATGATCTCATGGTCCATGAGTTTGAGCCCCACCTAGGGCTCTGTGCTGACAGCTTGGAGCCTGGAGCCTGTTTTGGATTCTGTGTCTCCCTCTCTTGACCCTCCCCCGTTCATGCTCTGTCTCTCTCTGTCTCAAAAATTAACGTTAAAAAAAATTTAAAAACAAAAACAAAAACAAACCTGAAGAGATTTGTCAAGGCTTTAATTGTTTCAGAGGCTTGGGCAACTTTCTCTATTTGAGGTTCTCAGAATATTGAAAAATTAAATTATATAACACCAAAATAATGTTACAAAAGTAAGGCACAAATTTAGAATTGTGTAATGGACATTTTCTTCTTTTAATCCTGATGAGGTATCTCTTTAAGTCTATGGGTAATGTTACTGGAGCTAACACTTACAGGCGAAATTTTAGCTTTTTGTGAATGTGAGGCCTGGACCCCAGGGGGTACCATTTGGCCTCTTTTGGATAGGTTCTGGGATTTTTGACTCTCAATGCCTTGGCATAACTGTCGTCTCTGCCACTTTCTGACTGTGTGAACTGTGGTCTAGTTATTTACCTCTGTGAGCCTCAAGTATTGTTGTGAATATTAATGGGAAATAACATTATGCAAAAATGTTTTTAAACTCTATGTGCTATTCACATGCTATTTATTTTGTTTTAAGTAATTATTTTCTAAGCAATGCTTCTGAGAAACTTTTGTCTTGATCATTGTTCAGATAATAGTGGGGAGATGGAACTGAGGGTAGAGAGGAGAAAATGGCACTCCAGGCATTTGGTGTGGCCTTGGGGGTCACAGGCTAGTTAGCAGGTGGGACATTTAAGGTACCTCTACATCAAAAATGTCTATTTGGGTCAGATTTTGTTGTATAGTGTGAGGTGGTAGGTGACAGGTGGGCAGAATTTATTGATGTATGACTCTTCTAGGAAACTGATGATGTTGTTTTTGCTGCTCTGATGTCTCAGTAGCTGTGAGTTCAAAGGAATGAGGCATACCCTGTGTGGCAGTGAGCGGAATGTGCAAAGCACCACCCCTAGCCATGGTGCACGTGCAGCAGAATCTATGTCAAACATCTTGGTTTGCCCAGTGCTTATCATATATCCTGTGCTCAGTGGATGTTTGTTGAATTTCTGATATAGGAAACTATTCTGGGGTGGTATGAGTGATGGAAGTAGATCCTGGGTAACTGTGACAAGAGAAGATGAAGGGGGCAGATAATAGCCAACGAACGAGGTTTTTCTGAGGATAAGAGGCTAAGAAAGGTTACGTTGAAGTTGGACCTCTTGGGCCTGAGTTATTAGACTGAGGGGACCATGAAAAAAGACTGGTAATGGCATGAACTGAAGTGGTTAAAAAATAATCTGGTTTCTTACTCATTCATTTGCTCCTTCATACGCTCACATGTTTTTGTTTTATGTGCCAAACTGGTGAGGCATCCACATAAGGACATGGACAATTAATTGCATTATAAAATGGAAAGCTCCCTGGTGTCCACACTGTGGTTTCCTTGAGGGCAGGCCTGTTCTGTTCACCTGGATACAGTGCTTCGCACATTTTAGATGTTCAAGAAATAGCTGTTGAATTAATGAAGACAACAGGCTCAGAGAGGGGAAAAGAATTGCTCAATGGAACCCAGCCAGATAGTTAATGGCAGCGCTGGGCCTGTGATCAAGGACATTTCCATCATACGGGGCATCTTTCTTCTGCTACAGAGACACTGAATGACAGGTCTCATCTGATTGGACAGCTGATTTGGAATTGAGGAATCCATGATTTTCCGAGTTCTTTATTGCTGAGCACTGTCTGGAAAGTGGCTGGATCTCCAGGGTTACCTTAATTATTAAAGAGTAAGAAAACTCTTCTGATCTACAAAAAAAAAACCCATGCTGCTGATTTCGCAAAATGTGTTATTTTTTTCATCAAGTTCTAGTATATGTTTGGGGAGGGAGATTCCCTGTTGGGTATTTTTGGTACAGCTAGTTTTGCTTCTCTAATAAGCTAGAAATGTATCGAGATGAAATGTGAAGCTCTGGGGGGAAGAAAACAATGACTTTTCCCATCTAAAGGGCATAGGTTTGGGAATAGCAGTTTGGTTCAGGAGATGTAAGTAAAAGCTGGAATTCCATCCAGAGTTAACACACATGCAATAAGGAAGACAATTAACAGATGCCCTTTTCTTTTTTGGCCTGAGCTATCAGAAGGTCCAGAGCTAAATTTAATGCTTAACTGAACTAACATCTAAAATACCCGGCAACACTGATTTCTTTCTCTTTTTTGTTTGTTTGTTTTTAATTATTTTAAATCCTCATGTTTTACCCATTGTAAGTTGCCAAAACTAATGAGTGTACAGCCTGCTCATATGCTTCATATGACATGGTCTTACCTAGACTAGTGAGATGCAAAACCCCAAGCAAAGATGCAGCTCTACAAATGAGTATCTGCCCCTTTGAGGAGACTAAGCCCCGTTGCCCCCTACCATGGACTGAATGTCTGCATTCTTCCCAAATCCATATGTTGAAGTCCTAACCTTCAATGTGATTGTTTTTGGAGATGTTCTTTAGGAAGTAACTAGGGTTAGATGAGGCCATGAGGGTGGCCTCCATGATGGGATTACTGCCCTAATAAGAAGAAATACCAGCGTTTATTTGCTCTCACTCTAAATGTCCACAAAGAAGAGGTCATGTGAGCATAAGTGAGATGGTGACCATCTGCAAGCCCAGAAGAGAGTTCTTACCAGAACCTAATCATGCTGGCACCCTGATCTCAGACTTCTAGCCTCTAGAACTGTGAGAAAATAAATGTCTGTTGTGTAAGCCACCCAGTCTATGGTATGTTGTTATGACAGCCTGGGCAGACTAACACACTCCCTCTCTCTGGACCTCTTTAAAAATCTCTGAGAGTCCTGAAGACCTATGTTCTATCCTGGCTTTCTCTAAACTTGCCTCATCATGAAGATCATCTTGGACATTTGTTAAGGATTCAGATATCCCAGGGGCACCTGGATGGCTCATTTGGTTAAGCGTCCGACTTTGGTTCAGGTCATGATCTCACAGTTTGTGAGTTTGACCCCTGCATCAGGCTTTGTGCTGACAGCTCAGAGCCTAGAGCCTGCTTTGGATTCTGTGTCTCCCTCTCTTTCTGCTCCTCCCCAACTCATTCTCTCTCTCTCTCTCTCTCTCTCTCTCTCTCTCTCTCTCTCTCTCTCAAAAATAAATAAACATTAAAAAAAATTTAAGAGTTCAGGTTTCCAAGTCCTGCCCTGGAGATTCTGATTTGTCAGGTCTAGGAAGTGGCCTGGGACTCTGTATTTTACAGATAGTCTATATTTTAAGCGCCCCAGATGACTGGTGATTAGGCAAGGTTGGAACACGATTCTCTCTGGAGTGTTACCCTCCATAGGAGATTCAAATTTTAAATAGGAAGAAAAAGAACATAGTGTCTTACATCTACAAAGCCATCATTTTTAGGGTGAAGATAGTTATGAGGTAAGCCCATTTGGCCCAGAACGCAGGCTTACCTAATGTAATGACCTTTGCCATTTGTTCCATCTTGTCTGGGGGATGGGTCGGATAGTTGGCTCAAAAAGATGAAGACTTGATGATGTTACACCTGAGACTGAATTAATGAAGTGTCATGTCTGAGCTTGTGTAGGAAGACTTTGTGTATATTGGGAGCATTTGCATGTGCTTGTATGTATAAGTTTGACAAATGGTCTTGCTATCTGAATAAAATACTCATCACTGCACAGCTGTGTCAAGAACAAAAGCGCATTTAGCTCTCTATAGGCTTTTCAAGAATATACTCTGTGCTCTTTCATTTATAAAACATTTCCATATGTCTTATTTTCTCCTTACAACTGTAGGTAGGAGCTGTAGTCCCATTTTACAGATCAAGAAATGTATAAACAGATGGTTTTTCAATTCTCTTCTAATCTATTCTTACCTCCTTTTCCAGGGTGCATTTAGCTTCCAGTTCTGGCTTGCCATCAGATAGTCAGGGATCAATGACAGGTGGGTGGGGAAAGATAAGTACATCCTGTAGTGGAAGCCAACCTTGCCCTCTAAGCCCATACATGCCTGCAGAAAACCAGGTCCTACTTACTATTGACTTTCTGAGTCCCACACTGTTATTTGAGTCCCACGCAGCATCCATGAACAAAGCTAGTAGAGGATACACAAAATTTTACATATCCTATCACTCTTTGCTTCTAATATACAAATTACACCCCTTCTGCTTTGTTTCCCAGGAAATATGGCCTAACAAATTGACTGTGTTTTCCTTCTTTCCTTTGCATATATCACATTTCACAATTGAACACTTACTGTCTTGCCATTTTGGGTGAGCCTGCGATGAGCCATTCTGCAGAGAGCTGGCTGGAGGTTCAGGTTGGAGGAAGGCTCTAAGAGCCCAAAAAAGAAGACTTCTTCTCTGAGCTATTTCATCTCTCTGTTCTCTCTACCTCGAGGGAGGACTTCCAATTTTGTACCAGGCACTTTCAGAGAACATAGGAGTAAGATCCTGTCTTTGCAGCAGTCACTCTATTTCAAGAACAAGCTATCAAGATGGCACCTTCTACTAGGCTATTCATGAAGTTATGGTTTTAAAATAAAAGGCAGAAACCCTCTTTCTCTACACAGATGAACATATACTTCTTTGGTTGACAATTCTAACCTTTACCATCTTAAAGGAAATTGCTCTAGACAACTGCTGGGGCAGAAAGAAAGCAGCAAATGCTAGAATAAACACCTGATGCATAAGCAGAATTGCCTGCAAGAAGCCAGCAAGGAGTGACCGTATCCCCCTTCGGCCTGGTCTCTGAGCTCTGCTACTCATATGTCTAATTGGTGAATGGCTCTCCTTTCAAGGCCAAGCTGGTATGTCCCTTTCTCCCAGCAACTTTCTCAGACATGCCATGCTGAGCTGCTTCAGTTCCATGGCTGTTCTGTAGCACTGTGTATCTATCTCTCTGGGAGCATTTATCACATTGTCTGGAAGCTAATTGTTTACATCTCCATCTTCCTCTAAGCTCCTTGAGGGCAGGAACTTTATTATTATGTAACAAAATATTTATATTGTAGAATGGAAAAGGGATACATCAAACCTCACCAATCCAATATATAGCCTAATGGATCATTATAAAGCAAGGAAATCACCCAGACCAGGAAACAGAATTTTGTTACCCAGACCTGAGGCCCCTTCCAGGTATCTCATCCTAATGCAAACTCCATTCTCTCCCTACAAAGAACTACAATCCTGATTTGTACACTAATCACTTCCTTGAGCTTTTTTTCCCCTTTAATGTTTATTTATTTTTGAGAGAGAGGGAGAGACAGAGCATGAGCAGGGGAGGGGCAGAGAGAGAGGGAGACACAGAATCCAAAGTAGGCTCCAGGCTCTGAGCTGTCAGCACAGAGCCCGATGCGGGACTCGAACTCACGAACCGCGAGATCATGACCTGAGCTGAAGTCAGACACTCAGCCGACTGAGCCACCCAGGCGCCCCATTAAATGTGTTATTTCTTTTAATCTGTAGATTCCTCCTCCACCCTTTTAACTTCTTTAAAATTTATCTGCTGAAGAACCTAGGCAATTTGACCTGTGGACTTCCCATAGTCTGAATTTTGCTGATTGCAAACTCAGGTGCTGCCCAGCATGTTCCTCTGCCATTGGTACTTCCTGTAAGTTCCTAGCTGGATCCAGAGATTGGATTCAGATTCTCTTCCATCCCGTTGGCAAGACTAAGAAAGGCACCTCATATCTGGTTGTGCCTCTTTGTGTGATTTGAGCAGCCTCTAATGTGTAATACCTATATCTATTTGCTCACTGGGGATTGCAAATAGTGAAATTCTAATTATATATTTTTTATTATTTTATTAGTAGAATCCTTTTATAAAGAGACATTTTTCATTTATTCTATTCAGATATTCAGTGAATAGTCAAAATAGGAAAGACAAGATAAATGCTTGATTTATTCCATCTATTTATCAGTTTTCCAGATGTTTGGTTATCATCCTCTGAAAAGGACTGATTCTTTGTTTAAATATCATTATAAAGTAATGAATTTAAATGAATTTGATTGCAATTATTATCATTGTTGAAATGCAAACTGACCCATAGTTGGTCAATGGGAGTCTTTTCAAACTGACTGCTGAGTCCTATTGACATGATGCCAGTATCTTTGATAGATAGCTTCTTTCTCATCTGTATGACAACTTGTTCTAGGCTCATCTTGAACATTGCTTGTTTCTGACCTCAAACCAACCATTTCTCCAAAATTCTCTGATTTCTTTTAGTGAGAAATGGTATTTTAACAGCAAAATCTGGGTGCCAAGGGTTACAATTTATAGTGAGGTACTGTTAAGTGTTCAACAACTGACTCTTTTTTTTTTTAAAGCTAGATTTGTAGCATTTCCCAGTTTCCATGGTATAAACACTCCCATTATGGCTGATTTCAATATGTCAACATGAAGTCCCTGAATGTGGAGTTGGGACAAGATGTGTACAATCTGTTCTCACCAGTTAGTGCAGACCAGCTTCAACATGCCACTGGTTATATATCTCATGAGTTACTATGGATACGTCCAATTCCAGTTCAAGATTCAAGTTCTGATTCTCAAGGACATAAGGAATGGTAGAATTAGAATAGTCCATAATTACTCATTTGTTTTATCCTTTATTAAATATATAGTAGTCTCAGAATAATAATAATATTGATAGAACCACCATAAAAATTACATGATACTTTAAAAAACTTCTGCATATCCTCCCTATATTCTAACCTCTCATTTAAAAAAAAAAACCCTATTGTGCAACTATTATGTAGTTATACTATATCTACATTGTCAGATCATATAGCCATTACATCTACACCCTCTCTCTTAGCTCTTGTTTAGTCCTAGCTCCCTGGGTAACTATATACTTAATGCTCACCTTCCTGCCTTATGTCAATGTTTTTCTAGTCATTTTGATTGTTTGAAGCTTGTTTTTTATTAGATTCCTCAGGAAGAACTCATGGAAAAATTCTTGAGTTCTTGAATACTGATACCAAATTGTGCCTTTTATATTTTGAAACTCTGTTTTTCTGGAAACAAAATGATTGGCTTATCACTTTCCTTATTTGATTATCTTACATATGTTTCTAGTTTTTTTTTTTTTTTGACATAAGTAGTTGCTACTGAAAAACATAATGCAAATACAATTTTCTTTTCTTTATAAACCACATGGGCTTTTTTCTAGATGCCAAAAAGACATTTAATTTAAAGTTCATTAATTTTAGTAAATTTTTTCTGATGTTGGT